>NC_069376.1:51205000-51830000 GCF_021730395.1 Mercenaria mercenaria
TGAGCCACGCTATGAGAAAACCAACATAGTGGCTTTCAGCATGGATCCAGCTTGCATATCCGCGCAGTCTGGTCAGTATCCATGCTGTTCGCTTTCAAAGCCTATTGCAATTAGAGAAACCATAAGCGAAAAGCATAGATCCTGACTAGAATGCGCGCATGCGCAGGCTGTCTGTATCCATGCTTGTCGCTAAGCCACTATGTTGGTGTTGCGGCTCAAATCTACAATTGAAAACAATTAAAATTCGTAAAATATGTTACACGCACGTGAAATAATATAAGAATAAAATCAATGCCAATAACATTGTGTAATACTGAATTAAAATAAAATGTCTACGGTAATTAGCAACCCGTGGTATCGAGCGTAGATACCACTACGCAATCGTGTAATATGTTTTCTACATATGTAACTATTTTCAGGGTACGATTCTTTCGTAAGCTAACGTAAACGCCCGAAAATATTGGCGAAGATTAATGAGTGCCAGGTAAATAAACTGACTGAAAATTATTATACACGATATCTACTTGTGAACGTAGCTCTACAAACACAGTAATTTCATATATTGAGTCAAGTTTATTTGATAACATTCGACATTAAAATTAATATTTTAAAGAGACTATTTGCTAGGAATTTATCACAGTACGCAGTGGTGGGGTTTAGGTATTCTCCCCGGAAATTCCTTACAATAATGACAGTAACTGTTGCATTTTAGATAAAGATAACGGCCTTTTTATGTGGCGAACTTCTGTAGACGCGCCGTTTTATAGGGCGTACATCGCTAATTTTGGCATAAAGCTCCCTTTAAACATGAATTTACGCCATGATATATATTTCAAATTGTAGCTTGTGATACTATTCTCGCGTTAAACTGATGAAAAGTCAACAAAATGATTTTAAGAGACAGAAAATGAACCTGAAAGTGAAGTCCGAGTTCAAAACTGACTTCACACGTCCGTTTACTCGAATGTTTGAAGAAACTAGAGAATTACTGACAAAAATCACTTTACCATGGGGAGCTTGAATGATCTGCAGCTCGTACTGAATATATCGCTTCTTTCAACACGTTGAACTTTAATGAAAATAAGTAGTTTTTCTTACCTTACTATACGGGATGTTGACAAAATCAACAGGAAATGCCGGTAATGGAGCGTACAATATACCATGTATGCAGCGTACCCACCGTAAATGCGACGTATACGTTGGACACGGTGATAATACTGCAAGCGCTTCGATGGTATATAAATTTAGCATTTTTTAGCATTCATCTATTGTAAAATGCGAATCTTAGGCATTCATAATGGAATAGCTCTGGCTAAATTTATTAATAAAGTCCCTAACAAAATTGAAGTCTCTAGAATTTTGCTTACTTATTCATTTTCTTTCTTTCATTTTTAGCTCACCTGTCACAAAGTGACAAGGTGAGCTTTTGTGATCGCGCAGCGTCCGTCGTCCGTGCGTGCGTCCGTGCGTAAACTTTTGCTTGTGACCACTCTAGAGGTCACATTTTCGTGGGATCTTTATGAAAATTTGTCAGAATGTTCACCTTGATGATATCTAAGTCAAGTTCGAAACTGGGTCATGTGCGGTCAAAAACTAGGTCAGTATGTCTAAAAATAGAAAAACCTTGTGACCTCTCTAGAGGCCATATATTTCACAAGATCTTCATAAAAATTAGATCTAGGTCAAGTTCGAAACTGGGTCACGTGCCTCAAAAACTAGGTCAGTAGGTCAAATAATAGAAAAACATTGTGACCTCTCTAAAGGCCATATTTTTTGTGGGATCTGTATGAAAATTGGTCAGAATGTTTATCTTGATGATATCTAGGTCAAGTTCAAAACTGGGTCACGTGCGGTCAAAAACTAGGTCAGTAGGTCTAAAGATAGAAAAACCTTGTGACCTCTCTGGAGGCCATACTTGTGAATGGATCTTCATAAAAATTGGTCAGAATGTTCACCTTGATGACATCTAGCTTAAATTTGAAAGTGGGTCACGTGCCGTCAAAAAGTAGGTCAGTAGGTCAAATAATGAAAAAACCTTGTGACCTCTCTAGAGGCCATATTATTCATGGGATCTGTATGAAAGTTGGTCTGAATGTTTATCTTGATGATATATAGGTTAAGTTTGAAACTGGATCAACTGCGATCAAAAACTAGGTCAGTAGGTCTTAAAATAGAAAAACGTTGTGACCTCTCTAGAGGCCATACCCTTGAATGGATCTTCATGAAAATTGGTCAGAATGTTCACCTTGATGATATCTAGGTCAAATTTGAAACTGGGTCATGTGCCATTAAAAACTAGGTCAGTAGGTCAAATAATAAATAAACCTTGTGACCTCTCTAGAGGCCATACTTTTCATGGGATATGTATGAAAGTTGGTCTGAATGTTCATCTTGATGATATCTAGGTCAAGTTTGAAACTGGGTCAACTGCGGTCAAAAACTAGGTCAGTAGGTCTAAAATTAGAAAAATCTTTTGACCTCTCTAGAGGCCATATTGTTCAATGGATCTTCATGAAAATTGGTCTGAATGTTTACTTTGATGATATCTAGGTCAGTTTCGAAACTGGGTCACGTGCGGTAAAAAACTAGGCCAGTAGGTATAAAAATAGGAAAACCTTGTGACCTCTCTAAAGGCCATATTTTTCATGAGATCTTCATGAAAATTAGTGAGAATGTTCATCTTGATGATATCTAGGTCAAGTTCAAAACAGGGTCAGGCACCTTTGCAAACTAGGTCAAAAGGTCAAATAATAGAAAAACCTTGTGACCTCTCTAGAGACCATCTTTTTCAGTGGATCTTCATGAAAATTTGTCAATTTTTATCTTGATGATATCTAGGTCAAGTTCAAAACTGGGTCGCATGAGCTCAAAAACTAGGTCACTATGTCAAATAATAGAAAAAACGACGTCACTACCTCATACTCAAAACTGGGTCATGTGGGAACAGGTGAGCGATTCAGGACCATCATGGTCCTCTTGTTTGTTGAAGGGGCCTCTGCGGCTGAGTGGATAAAGTCGCTGCCTTTGAACGGCTTGGTCTTTATCGGTGTGGGTTCGAAATCTCACTTTGGGTGGTGTAGAATTTTGTCGTGTAAGGAAGCTATCCAGCTACTTTGAGGAGGTGGTTTTTCCCAGGGACCCGTCCGTGATAAAATAATACCCGGAAAGTTGCCATATGATCTGTAATTGTGTCAGTGTGACGTTAAACTCAACAAGAGCTAAAACTAGTGACAAAATTTTGCTAGTCCATTGCACTTGTGACTTTGGGTTCACTCTCTTTATTGTTTACGCACAGAAATTTTTTTCTTTGATAAAAACGACGAACATTAGGAAAGGAAATAGCTTTAATTCGTATAATATTGACCTAGTTTGCTTGGAAATATGTGTGTTTTTCCTAAATGCTTCTAATCACATCGACACAATTTCAGCCATAAGGCGACTTTTCAGCTGTGTTTTAAATGAAGCCGGACATATCTTCATGGATGTTTTGGGAAAAGGAACATGCGTATAATTCATTCCTGTCTCAGTGGAAATTTTTCGGAATTTCGAAACAATCCGGCTCTGTACCTTTTATCACAATTTTAATATTTCATCTAACTTTATATCTTATATTACTTTTAAGAGAATGACTAGTCATAATGCTCTTTTATGATTTCAGGGTAACAGACAAACCCCACCAGAGTAAAATGGCTTATTGTCTTGACAAAGCAAATGCTGGTCAGCCAGAATGCAGATCAGAAGACTATGAAGATAACGTCAAAGTCGAGAAATTTTTTCTCCCAAGAGTAATCCATTCTAAACGTAAACGTAGACAGAAATTGCATGCAAGATCTGAAAACACAAAGGAAATGGTTACAAAAGGCTCAAAATCAGATTCTATAAAACCGGAAGTCGTAAAATCAGCTTCTGTGGAACCAAAAGTTGTAAATTCAGCATCTATGAAACCAGAAGTTGTAAATCCAGTTTCCACGAAACCAGAAGTTTTAAATCCATGTCCTAAAAAACGAGCGATCGTAAAAACAGATACGTTGAAGTCGTTGGCAATTAACCAGTTATCTAGAAAAGTAGAAGTCGTCAAACCAATTCGTAAAAACGTAATGAATAAACCTAAGAAAGCAAAACCAAATCAATGTTCAAAAACCCATGGGGTAAAGATGGTAGATTACAATCCCGAAATATCGAGAGGACCTTTCGAATTTAACAGGAGCTTATCGAAGAAACTGATTCCATCTTCTGCTGATGTAGCCAAAGGCAAAAGATCGAAACAAACAGTCAATTTACAGGAAAGTTTTGATCCTGAGGGCGGTATGATTATAGAGAGTAATGGTAAACCGGAAGTCATTAGGTCAGACTGTACCAAATCGGGACTGGAAATTTCAAGAAGTCCTTTTGAGAAAAGAAATCTTATTTCTAGAAAAGGGACTCAGTTCAAACGACCATCAAATCTACAGAAGAAAAAGAAAGAGGTAGGCATTTTCTAAGTAAAAGCAAGTGAAAGAAGTGAAAATATTTGCATCCTTTCTTTTTAAAATCGTAGGGTTTAAATTCCTTCCTATTTATTTCTTTATCGCTATATTTAATTTTGACTAAGTTGCACCTGGATACGTACGGTACCTTTACCAAGTGCAAACGTGTACTGAGGCTTCAAAAATTAATGTTACTTCCTTGTAATTTTAGGAGTATGACACGAAGAAAAGCTCAGTTGAGGTATTTAAACCTTTATTTTGGGATATTTCGTCATAAAATGTTTGTTTTTTATCCACCTCATTATTTCTACGTTCTAAAATCCATGGCATCGATCGATCCACGTGTCAATTTGCAGAAATTAGTGGAAAAACAGAAGTGAAGTATACTAGTACTATTGTCTGTTTCCCGCAATTTGAGTAAATTGTAAATTGACTATATTTTTTTTTGTTGTTTTTTTTTCTACTACAACCTTCTTTTTCTACATACGAGTTTAATAATACTATACAGTGTATACTTATTGAATGGCCAACAAGTCATTCTGTATATCTGTATTTTATTTCATGACATCAGAAATAAATTGCCGTTTTTTTCTTCAGATTTTGACTATAGCCCAGCAAATTTTGGACTGAGCTATACACCGGTCAATAGCACAAACTATGGACTGGCGATTTGTAAAATCGCGGATGACTGTTTCACATGTAGTTACATTAATTCTCACACGTATTTTGTCCATATAATGATACCCACACTTAAGTAGAGGATTTAAAATTAATTGGCGCCATCAACAGTTAATTCTGGATTAAAACCCACTTGAAAAAAATGCTACTACGAGAGTATCACGACGTAGTTATAAGAATCTTCTTATGACTTTTTTGCCGTAACAAATCAAAGAGCATAGCATTTTATGACGAAAAGTCCCTACTGCCTGTGGCGGGATTAGCTGTGCAGTGCTCTAACCGTTGAGCCAAAGTGTCGACTCTCTGACGCAGTTGTCAGAGATTGGCTGTAAACTTGCAGGCTATGCGTAAATGACCGTAACAGTCTTGACAAGTCAAGTTCTACTTTGGTTCAACCCGGATAATTTTTCAGAGTAGTATCGTTTTACCTTTCGCTGTTCTTATGTGATTACACGTGCGTCTGTCCTTCTGCCTTCCCGTCCGGCATGTTTCGTGTCCGGAGCATATGATTACTTAAAACATTCAGTGTATTGACTTTTTAACTTGGCATATAGATAGGTGGTAATGAGACGATGTGTTGATTAAAACCACAATTTGAGGGCAATGGTTAATTCTGACCATCAGCGCACCATTTCTTTTTCATTTTCAGTTTCTTGTCCCGTAGTATCGCTGCCGCATCCCTACCCAGTCCCTTCCCGACCCAACGCCCACTCGCCGTCAAATGAGCTATGTCACCATCTACACACACTGGCTGTTAATTAAAGTTTACTTCATTCCCCTGTTATGTAAAACGTCGTGCGTATAATTATTGCACCGCAAAACTGTTGATAGTTATGAGAGTTATGCTCCAGAATAGGTCCTGTGATATTTCTTAATAAAAAGGGAGATACTCAAAAATTACCATTTTCGTATGTTTTCATACATGTGCATGTTTAAGTACTTTTTGGTTTGCATGTTTATTATGACGTTCTACATGTGCGTTTTCAGCTCACCTGAGCAATGCTCAGGTGAGTTTTTTTGATCGCTCGATGTCCGGCGTCTGTCGTCTGTTTGTCGTCGGTCTGTCTGTCCGTCAGCATTTAGCTTGTGTATGCGATAGAGGCTGTATTTTTCAACTGATCTTCATGAAATTTAGTCAGAATGATTACCTTGATGAAATCTAGAAGGAGTTTGAAAATGGGTTATGTGGGGTCAAAAATTAGGTCACTAGGTCAAATTAAAGAAAAACATTGTGTATGGGATAGAGGCTGTATTTTTCAATTGATCTTCATGAATTTTAGTCATAATGATAACCTTGATAAAATCTAGGCCAAGTTCAAATATGGGTTATCTTGGGTCAAAAACTAGCTCACTAGGTCAAATCAAAGAAAAATCTTGTGTATGCGATAGAGGCTGTATTTTTCAACTGACCTTCATGAAATTTTGTTAGAATGATTGCCTTGATAAAATCTAAGCCAATTTCATAAATGGATTATCTGGGGTCAAAAACTAGGTCACTAGGTCAAATCAAAGAAAAACCTTGTGTATGCGATAGAGGCTGTATTTTTCAATTGATCTTTATGAATTTTGGTCAGAATGATTGCCTTGATGAAATCTAGGTCAAGTTTGAATATTGGTCATCTTGAATCAAAAACTAGGTCACTAGGTCATATCAAAGAGAAACATTGTGTATGCAATAGGGACTTCATTTTACAACGAATCTTCATGAAATTTTATCAGAGTGTTTGTCTGGATGAAGTCTAGGTCAGGTTTGAAGGTGGGTCATCTGGGGTCAAAAACTAGGTCACCCGGTCAAATTAAAGGAAAACATTGTGTAGGCAATAGGGGCTGCATTTTACATTGGATATTCATAAAATTCAGTCAGAATGATTGCCTTGATAAAATCTAGAAGGACTTTGAATATGGGTCTTCTGGGATCAAAAACTAGGTCACTAGGTCAAATCAAAGAAAAACTTTGTATGCGATAGAGACTGTATTTTTCAATTGATCTTCATGAAATTTGGTCGTAATAATTGCCTTTATAAAATCTAGATCGATTTCGAATATGGGTAATCTGGGGTCAAAAACTAGGTCACTAGGTCAAATCACAGAAAAACCTTGTGTATGCGATAGAAGCTGTATTTTTCAATTGATCTTCATACAATTTGGTCAGAATGATTGCCTTGATGAAATCTAGGTTGAGTTTGAATATGGGTCATCTGGATTTAAAAAGTAGGTCACTAGCACAAATCAAAGAAAAAACTTGTGTATGCAATAGAGGCTGTATTTTTCAATTGATCTTCATGAAATTTGGTCAGAATGATTGCCTTGAGTTCGAATACGGGTCATCTGGGGTCAAAAACAAGGTCACTAGGTCATATCAAAGAAAATACTTGTTTAAACTCAAGAGACCACATTTTTGGTCCAGTCCTAATGAAAATCGGCCAGAGTATTTGTTTGCATGAAATCACTAGGTCAAACATGTTTACACTGTTATGGTGTGTTTCTCAGGTGAGCGACCTAGGGCCATCTTGGCCCTCTTGTTGTAAGTTTGTACCTACATTAGAGCTTTCTTACCAGCAAGGATCCAGATCAATGCACATCCATGCTGTTCGTTTATCCCCTCATTAATCAATTTCAACACTTGTATGCTACTGATAGGTGGACAGTATGTACCGATCTGGGTCAATCTGTGATGTGATCTGGCTGATCTGGATCAATACTGGTATCAACGCCTTAACGATGGTTTTCGCAATTCAGGTCCTCCCTGAATTAATGTGTTTTCACAACTTCATCTGCAAACTTATTCAGTCATTTTCTTTTCAGTATAGTTTTATAAACATAGAATAATAACTATCTACACTCTAGAAACAAATTGTGGTCTCAACTCATCTTATACATCAAGTACTGTGCATACTACTACATTAATTTAATAATATATTTAGACATTAAACACATTGTCTTGGCCTTGTATAATTATGTCACTGTCAATTTGTAACTAGATACTTGTTATTTCTCATTTAGGAGGACCTAAATTGTCCATCTGTCTTCTTATAGACCAGCAGTAATATACCAGTATTATCAGAATGATTTGCACGAAGTGCATGTGGGAGGTAAAAAGTAGGTGACAAGGTCGTGGGGGTCTTTAAAAAAGGTTTATTGTTGTGTCATTCCATGACAGGTCACGAGGTTTTCGTGTTTCGACCTAGGCCAAGTAAATTTGTGTTTTTGCTTCTCTGCCTCGCTCTATCGATTCGACAATACATGTATTTAGATATAATTTGAAAATTATTTTCGCGGATCACTTAAGACAAAATTCTAACAATAAATGAGCAACAGCCACCTTTAATCTCCTGTATCAGTTGTAAATTTGTTAATTCAAAACTTTAAAAAAGAAGAAATACAAAAGCTGGCATGTGAACCAAACAATATTTTACATATCCCCACGTTTCGACTTATCGGCACAAACATAACATATAATTTTTACTGGCTTTCCCGAGCGTTTTTTCTATAGACGATATGGCAAGTTTTCATTGGTCCAGGGAGACATGCTTAATTTGCATATTCAGTGTAAACAAACGGCGGCGCCGAAAAACAAACTATTTTTACATTCCTCACTCAAACCTCACTGTATATCATATGTTTGCGTAGATACCCTCAAAACCCCGCTGTCGTAAACCTCTCTCATTAAACATCCACAAATGCAACGTACAGTCCATGAAATAAACAAACGTGTTTGTAAACATAGACAGATCTAAACGGAAGGGGAAGAAGCATTTTATAGAGATATTTCGATGGCAAAATACAATACCTATCTGTAGTTTTGTCCAACCTATAAACTGGACACGTCTATTTTATAAGTACAACAACATTGTTGACCCAGTTAAACGAGATGTAATTATAATACCTGTAAATAAACAGTTAATATATTTGTCTGCACTGGTACTCACACTAAATGCAGGATAACACCAATTGCTGTAAGGACAACGTACATGTGTACCAAAAGAGGATATTGAATGGAATAGATAGATTGTGCAGATTTTGTATTGTTCGCCTTATCTCGATTTAGTCGCGAAAATGTCTGTCGGTGTACGTGTGAGACAAAGGATTTTAAGGATTTTTGGGACAGTATCTTTGACATGAATGGAACAGTCTACTTTCTTATTCGGCAGACATGTTTGCCTTAATGAGAAAGTGTATTAGGGGAAAACCTAGGTCCCTATCTCAAAGGTTAAGGTCACATATAACATCTTGTCCCGGAATAACTATTTTTTACATGCATAGAATATTTTTATTTGGCAGAAATAATCCCTTCAATAAACCAGAATAAACCAGAATATTGCCATACGACACAGGTCCCTATCTGAAAGGCAGAGGTCAAAGGTCATGTCCGATCTTATCGGTGCTCTAACTTTGACTTGTATGGAGCATTTATTTTTGGCTGAATTAGGTGGTGTGTCAACAAATAAAGGGGTCTACATTGCCTTGTAGGTATCAACATTGTAGTTTTTACATTCGCGTGTGCGTGCCAAGGGACTGGAGTGTAATGCTGAGAAATATTATGGCAAAACACAAGTAAATACGGGATGTGTAAAACAAATAAAACTAAAAGGAACACTAGGGGATAGATGAGGTAGAAATGTCGGGGTAGGGCATGAGGGTATTAAAACAAATGACATGTGATATGAGATATAAGTTAGTGTGAAAAATGAAAGAAAACAATAAGAATATTCTTTTGTCATTACAAGTTCTTCTGAACAGTTGGTCTCTTGAATATCTCAAAAATGTTAGATTTCAAATACTAGTAGACGATTGTAGACCTCTTCATTTTGTAAAGTTGAAATATTGAATTTGTCGTCATACTGTTTATGCTTTTTTTATCTTTTTCAGAATTCACGAAGACATGCCTACAAAATTCGGCGTAGAATCATTGTATGTAAAATGAGGCCTACAAATATAAGATTCACAAACACGCGGTTTACAACTAAATTCGCCGGAATCAACAAAACGGTCCACGATACGTTACATGAGTTACAAACTGGTTTAATATCGGTCGAAGATATTCCAAAGCTTACTGTGTTCCGTTCAAGGGGTAAAAACTACACGTTTAACAATAGACGGTTATTTGTTTTCGAACAACTGGCCAGTTATTACAGGAAACACTTTAATATAGATCTAATTATTCCGGTTTTATTTCGCGAGACTTTAAATAGAGTGAAGGTTTCAAGAACATTTGGATGTGCTCCTGGAAATATTTCCCAGATAAATATCAAAGAAAAGAGCAAGAACGTCGGAAGTATAAAGAAAAAGTTTTACGTTCGTTCCACAAAAGGGCGCAAACAAATGTGTGTTCCGAGTGGTCATTCCAGAATGAAAAAAGCCGAAATTCAAAGATGCAGAAATGGTGACGATGATTTTGTATTATCTTCAGTGGCTAAAAGTGAATTGAAAGATTTGAGTGATGATTCTGAAGATGATAATCATCCTATTAGATCAAGAAGGGGCCGAAGTGCAAAACGCTTCCCAAAGCTCGGTGAATGCATTAAGAACTTTGATGACCTGGATCAGTACGGTAGGCAGAACAATTTAATATTTTATAATGTCCCCGTCACTCTTAGTACAGGAAACATGGAGAACCCAAACCAACCAGCTTCTGATAAAAACAGTCCTGATAAATTCAGGTCTGATAAGCATATCCAAACAGACGACATTGTCCTTGAAATTTGCAAAAATATGGAGATCACTCCAACAGTAACTTTAGACAATATTGAGAGATCGTATATAATCGGTAAGATTAAAGAAAATAAATGTCAAATCAAAGTTAAATTCAGTTCCTACCGAACCAAGGCTCTTGTATACAGTAGTAAAGAGAAACTCAAACACTGTAAAACGGAGGATTTCAACGTTGTTATACATGAAGATTTAACTAGAAAACGTCAGCGTATTGTGCAAGAACTTTGCAAGCTTCGCAAAGACAAGAAAATACATTCTTTTCGGACACAAGATGGAAAAATTTACTACAAAGAGTCTAAGCAAGGAAAACCGAAGTCTCTTACAGTGTTCGAGGAAATTGAAAACTTTATTTCTGGCACGGATCCAAATGCCCTGTTCGCAGAACCCCAGGTTTAATGTCATGGGGGAATTAAACAAGTAGCAAACTGGCAAGTGTAAGTATATCTTGCCACACGACACATATAACATAGTGTTACTACAACTCTGTGTGTGTGTGTAGGCAATGCACATGTTTAGCAAAGATTGACTGACACTGTGAAGTTATGTATGTATCAGAAAAGTGTAGTAGATGTTATTGTTAAGATTTTTGCAATGGATAGCAATTATAATAGTACAAAATCAATAAAGCATGCAAAAGTAATTAATATGTAAATCTTACCTTTTGATTGAAAATATTTTCAAATTGCATTTCCTTGGTAAAATACCCAATGAATTTACTATTCTGTATTATATTATATAAGTAAAAAAAAACTATAAATCAATTTATCTTTCAATCCACTAATTGATACTATTGAATAATTTCATAAATAAACTTTCCTAGCATAATCTACTGTTTTGGAATGCCATCGTGATGAAGTTTAATTACTTTTATTTGTGCATGTACATATTATAAGTGCATTCTCTTTTCCTTCCATGTTCTAGTATATAGTTGTTTCATTTATATTTTTGTATCTAAAATAAAACAAATCACTGTACTATAATATCCAAATACACTATGAAATAACTGTTAACAAATTACTGGCTAAAATATATTCATCAATGATATGTGTGTAGTATTGTATAAACCAATGTGATGAAAGAAGTAAATTTCGTCACTATGGAATTCCATTTCATAAAACTGCACTAATCATGCAGATCGTGAATGGTTGATATATGTGGCCAGTTTCTATAACTTGTTTCTGTGTCATAATCATATTATATACTGCTATGAGTATTTCATTTTCCCTGAGGCAACTTTTGTTACTTAACCTAAATTTGAGACATCCTAAATATTCTATATATTGCTATGAAATGTTCTGCCACAATACTGATAAACGGGGTGTGACTATTGTTTTTTAAGTCTGGATTGTTCTTGTTTATGCACTTTACTTTAAACAACATCTCCTCCTAAACCATCAGGCCAATTTTGATGAAACTTCACAAGGATGTTTCTTGGATGGTCTTCTTTAAAAATTATTCAAAAAATTCGATTCAATTTAGAACTCTGGTTGCCATGGCAACCGAAAGGAAATTTTTTTAAATTTTCTTGTCCAAAACCACAGGCCATAGAGCTTTTATATTTGGTATGTAGCATCATCTAGTGGTCCTTTACCAAGGTTGTTCAAATTATATCCCTAGGGTCAAATATGGCCCCGCCCAGGGGGGGTCACATAGTTTACATAGACATATAGGGACAACTTTGAAAATCTTTTCCGAAACCACAAGCCATACCTCAATATTTGGCATGTGACATCATCTTGTGGTCCTCTAAAAAGACTGTTCTAATTATGCCCCTGGGGTAAAGAGGCCCCGTCCCGGGGGTCCCAAGTTTTACATAGACTTATATAGGAAAACATTAAAAAATCTTCTTGTCTAAAACCAAAAGACCTAAGCCTTTGATATTTGGTTTGTAGCATTGCCTTTTGGTTCCCTACCATAATTGTTCAAATTTTGTCCCTGGGATGAAAAGAGGCCACGCCCCGGGCGTCTCAAATTTAACATAGATTTAGATAGGGAAAAAAATAGAAATCTTCTTGTTTAAAACCACAAGACCTAGGCCTTTGATGTTTGGTATGTAGCATTGCCTTGTGGTTCTCTACCAAGATTGTTCAAATAATATCCCTGGGGTGAAAAGAGGCCCCGCCCCGGGGGTCCCAAGTTTACATAGACTTGTATAGGGAAAAAAATAAAACATCGTCTTGTCTGAAACTGTAAGGCCTATCCTTTTGATTTTTGGTATGTTGTATTGCCTAGTGGTCCTTTACCAAAATTGTTCAAATTATGCCTCTGGGTTAAAAAGAGGCTCTGCCCTTGGGGTCCCAAGTTTTACATAGACTTACATAGGAAAAAACTTTTAAAAATTTTCTTGACTGAAAGTTCAAGGCCTAGGCTTTAGATATTCAGTATGTAGCATTGCCTAGCGGCTCTCTAACAATTCAAATTATGCCCCTGGGATGAAAAGAGGCCCAGCCCCGAGGGTCACATAGTTTTTATATGAGTTATATAGGAAAAATACTTCAAATATTATCTGATCTTATTTCCTAGACTGCTTTATTATAATTACCTTATGACCTCAAGTAATTAGGGGTCACTTGACCTTAACCTTGACCTACTGACCTACTTTCTTGTTTTTCAAGATACAGCCATGAAATTTGGATGACATGTACAGTTTTGCACACCGATCTTAAAACTGACTTTCAGTGACCATGAATGTGACCTACTGACCTACTTTCTTGTTTTTTAATATACAGCCTTGAAATTTGGATGATATGTACAGTTTTGCACACGGATCTTAAAACTGATTTTCAGTAACCTTGAATGTGACTTCCATTTTTTCTATTTCTGATTTACTTTCTTGTTTCTTAAGATAGAGCTTTGAAATTTGGATGACATGTATATTTTTGCATACCGATCTTTAAACAGATTTTCAGTGATCATCAGTGTGACCTACTGGCCTACTTTCTTGTTTTCTAAGCAACAGCAAAGGGATTTGGACCACCTGTAATATTTTTTTACAGATTTCAAAAGAAATCTTGCATAATCTTTACCTTGACCCACTCTCCTAATTTTCTTGTTTTTAAAGCTTTAGCTAAGAAATTTGTTCAAGCAAACAACTCTACTCAGGTGAGCGATATAGGGCCATCATGGCCCTCTTGTTTTGTGTATTTAACTGCTATACATCTGTGTGAAATACTGTTGGGGAGAACCGATTACTGATATTGCTATAATAGGGCCGTCGCCGGCTTCGAAAAAGTGGTCCGGCCATGGGACGCCGAAGGCAGGCGTCCTGCGAGAGCCGAAGGCAGGAAATTAGGGAGAGCATGAGGTGGGCGATTTCCCCCTCTATTGTGGGTGGTTGGGGATCTCCCCCGATAAAATTTTAAGATTTAGGATGCCAGAAAGTGCGTTTTTCTTGCATCTTGAAAGCATTTTCGGTTAAGATTTTCAGTCAATTTCATAATATTTGTCAAGGATAACTATCCAACATTTGCCCATTTTTAGCAGATTGCTATAAATGTTGATGCATTTCAGAATCTGGGTGTCAGCCGAGACATAGAAAACAAATATTTTGACTCCTCTGTGAGTCTCATCAGGCGGTGACATAAAAGCCATAAGTTAAGCAATAAGTTAAGCATACGGTTTTAGAATTTAGAGTAGATAAAAACAAAGTTTCCAATATCTTTATAGCCGAAATGTATGTCGGCATTTTGCTTGATTTAAAGCAATAATTTAAGATTAGTCCTAACAATCAAAAGAAATTAAGTTATGTTTCATTACGCCGCGAAAAAAAAAACATAATTGCTTCCATTTTTTATACATACGGCATGTCTTTTTTATTGTTATAATTATTAAAAATTATTGTAGATTATAAAAGAAATCGTCCTTTAAATCATACCGGATTAAAGATCCATCAGACAATCGTTTAACTAAGATTAATCCAGTCAAGCAGGGTCAATACGTTTGACACGAAGTGCGCCGAAGCTGTTTTCACACCCGCTGGCAATCATGAAAGATACCGCTCGTTGTGGATAACTACATTAAGAAGGCAATAATTCGGCACTTTTAATCAAAGCAAAAGATGAAATTTAATGCGAAAAAATTGGTACCGCCGATTACGGCTTGACCGTCTTGTATAACTCGTGATTCAACCTTTTATGCTACTTTTAAAATCATTAAATGTATATGCATAAATATTATTAATACTATACGTGTTATAAAAACGAGCAATAGAATATGTTTAAATCAATCAGAAATTTACAAGAGATAATTAAGCGGAGTTACGTGACTTACGTCGCAAGTATAAAATATAGGTCTTCTGTTCAAGGCAGTGCGGACAAAAGCCTGGTCTGCTTGGTCTGTGATAAGTCTTTCAAAAATCCATGGGTTTTGGAAAAAATAACATGCCTTGAGTTTTGACTTGTCATTAAAAGATTTGAGTACGGAAAATAAGGACAGTTGATAAGATGGAAATGGTCTTGATTAAAGATTATGATGTTTATGTAAATTACCCTACACCGGTTTTCAGGACAATTTGAAAGAACGACTGGTTTTCTGGTTTTCATGCCTCCTTTTATGTCTCGAAGGCCGATGTGGCGTTAAGTGTTTGAACTTTTATTTTATCATTCTGTTCGTCTGTCAAACTTTCATTAACTCTTCCCAGTTTCCATCCAGTTCAAATTAAATTTTGTATATATCATTAACATGGGTTGGTTATGCCCATATTGGCAGAACTTTCTTTCTTAAGTTATGCCTCTTTTTACGACATAATGACTTTACATGTATATTTGATATGAACCTTGTATTATTCAACTCCAACTAAAGGTTCCGTCCAATTCGAATGACATTTGGTTTGTATCATTAACATGAATCGGAAATGTGTATAATTATTGTCAGGACCTTCACGTCTGATTATATTATTTCGAGTTATGACAGACCTTTGGACTTAACTATAATATAGCTATATCTGTACCTTGAATTCTCCACCCCAACAACAGTTTCCATCAAATTCAAATGAAAGTTAGTATACATCATCATCGTGAAGTAGACATACGCATATTGTAGCAACTTTTGTGTCCATTAATTTTTATTGAGTTATGCCCCTTTTTTGACCGTGTATTCAACTTCCACACAGTTTAAATACATTTCAAATGTAACTTGGTATATATACATGAAGTGGACATACTCACGGTATCACTACTTTCCTGTCCATTATTTTGTCTTCAGTTTTGCCCCTCTTTGAATTTTACACACAGCTTACATCCAGTTCAAACGAAACTTGGTGAGTCCACCCACTTAGCTCAATAGGAAGAGCGCAGATCTACGGGTCGCGAGTTCCGAGCCCTGAGCGATTTGATAAAAGACATTGTGTCTCAAATCATTCGTACTCCACCACTGATTCATTTGGAGAAGTTACTTGCGGAGAACAGGTTTGTACTGGTAGAGAATCAAGAAACACTGATTAGGTTAACTGCCCGCCGTTACATAACTTCAATACTGTGTATTTAACAGGATTATTATGTTCAAATATGTTTTCTTGAGTTGTGCCTCTTATTTGTATTTCATTACATTGCAGCTACATTTGAGTTTGTATGTATACTCAATTCCTCCTACAGCTTGTTTGCATTATCTTCATCTTGTTACGTGGTTCCAACATTGTTTGAGCAGTGAACCACTTTATGTGATCACGTTTCTGACCATATAATATTGACAACATTCTTATTGAAGATTATTTATAACTTTATCTCATACATAAACAAAGAAACATACAAACGTCTAGAATAAAAACGTTTTTTTTTATAATCAAAATGCATTGTAAATATGACAATATGATAACCTACAATTATACACCCCATTATGTATCACTAAAAACTACAGAAGCTGCTATATACCTAGGTGTTACATTAATTAAAAATCTGAGCTGGTCAAAACACATTGATAACATCACATCGATAGCAAATAATTCACTTAGATTCATCAAAAGAAATGTCAAAACAAACAACAGAAAAGTAAAAGAAAGAGCTTACAGCACCTATATGTCCGCCCACAGCTTGAATACTTTTCCACTATATGGCACTCTTGGCAAAAATCCCTCACATACAAAAGTGAACGAGTATAACGATCTACAGCTCGATACGTATGTAACAACTATGGCCAAACAAGCAGTGTCACCCAAATGCTTAATGATCTCAACTTGGAATCCATTGAACAACGCCGCATTAGAAATTCCCTCATTATATTTTTTTTAATAAGGTACAGTCTTATTGCAGTTGACCATAACCACCTCACACCTACAAGGAACCTTAACTACTTGATCCCACAATCTCACACGCAATACCACTCAAACTCCTTTTTTTCCAAGAACAATTCTTTCCTGGAATGGCCTGCCCCTACATATACAGTCCAGCCCCAGTTTGATTCTATTCACTGAGAGGCTGGCAGCTGTAACTTTCTAACCAATATCTATGTTTTTATCTTAGTAATTGTAGTTCTTTTTAACTTTGCACCTAATTTTGCTCACCTTTTAACAGTCTGCCCCAGACAAAGCGCCTCCCAGTTACAATCAGAATTGATTGTTGGGCAGTACACAGTAGATGTAGATGTAGAGCTTGTGTTAACTTGTTGTATTGTATTCGACGCAAAATAAAGCTTTTTGTAACTTTTATCTTTAACTATCTAGTTAAAGATAAAAGTTACAAAAAGCTTTATTTTGCACACGGCAACATGTCGAGCCCGCCAGCTGTCAAAAGGACTAGGAGTTGCACATGACACCCTGTCTCATTGAGGCAAACATTTATGCCAAATAAAAAATGATTGCAAAAAGTTACAATATAAGTTATTTATAGTAACAGCAAAGGGAAGTAAATCTTTAAAAAAATCTAAGTCCACACAAAAATCCTTACCAGTAGAGATACCTCAAAATTGGATGTAACATGCATATTGTACTACAGAAACGTGGTCTTGATTTTTTCCTGTAATAAAAAAGTTACAATATAAGCTATTTATAGTAACAACAAAGGGAAGTAATTCTAGGTTCGTGCACATGACACTCCGTCTCATGATGGTGAACAGTTGTGCCAAGTTATATCAAAATCCCTCCATGCATGAAAAAGAAATGCTCCGATAAAAGTCATTCTTGTATCTGACATTTGACCTCTAAGTGTGACATTGACCTTAACATAGGGTCCTGGTTCTTGTGCATGACACTCCGTCACATGGTTGTGAACATTTGTGCCGAGTTGCATCAAAATCCCTCCATGCATGAAGAAGAAATGCTCCGGACAAAGTCATTATTGAATTTAACCTTTGACGTCCAAGTGTGACCTTGACCTTTAAGATAGGAACCTGCGGTTTGCGCATGACACTCCGTCTTACTGAGGTTAACATTCATGCCAAATATAAACGAGATTGCTCCATGCATGTCAAAGTTATGGTCCTGACAAATAAATCCGGACGGACGCACGCACGCACGGACGCACGCACGCACGCACATATACCGAACTGATAGCTTTTTTTTCATTCCTGGTGAGACGCTTTTTCTCATTTTGAGTCCAATCTTTTTTATGTTCAGATAGTCTAGTACCTAATTTCCGACCGGTCTCTCCTACATACACTTTGTCGCACCCTTTGCATGTGTCACAGTGAGTGAAATGAATTGGTATTGTAATACCTAATCCACTGATGCGAGAGAGTATGTTAAACAAGTTTTGATTGGCTGCACACTAAAATCTCACAAAATCACCTTTTTGGCGGTAATTGAAATTATACACTGCTCTTGACAGCTTTTCTTGAAGGGGGAAACATGTAGTTTTCACAACTACATCATTTCTTCTGATTCATAAAGACTTACAGCTATTTTACAGCTCAGGTAAATCCCAGGTTGTCCTTTGTCCTGTCCCTTGTTCATGAATTGCTTGGTTAAAATTCCCTTTTGTCCAGTTTTCATGAATAATGACATTTCAGCTGTTTTCTAAACTGTCAGTTGTTTTTACAAGAAAACATTATTTTCATATAAGTAAAATCTCTATAGAATGATGCAATTTAGCTTTATTTGCTAATAGCTAACTGCTTTGATTTTGCTTTTATTTTACTTTATGTTATAGCTTACGCTTTTGTTTGTTTGTTTGCAGGACACCCTGCAATTCTACTATCAATCAGTATCTGCATAATCTTCCAACAATGGAATAAATATCGACAAACCCTTATAAATCTTATTTTGTGACAACCCCTAGAAATAATTGTGTTCTATCAAGTACACCTCTGTCACACATGGCATTTCATACATCACTTCACACTTATCTTTGGGCTCTTGTTTGTCTTTTGAGTGGACTAACATATTTCTCAGAGTCTGGTGGGGCCACATCGCAGTGGCCACATTATGTTTTCTAAACATTCAAAGAAAATATTTTTTTGTGTTTTTGTATAGTAGGAGTCTTTGGTAGAAATATGCATCCGTTGACTAGCTGAAACGTGCCCTGGTCTTATTGTTTCTATTTCTACGTGTTTCTGTGTAGAACGAGTGCTTTAATTACACTTTTTCACTGCTTGAATGCTTTCTGCAAGAAATAATACAATTTGCAAAAGGAAACAGAAAGTAGGGGTTTAAAGCCGATCAGGGTACTAACGGGCCCCAACAGGTATTCAATGATCCAGTCATAAAATGTTGGTTCCAATACGTTTGATGTCAAAACGCTCGGAGCAATAGGTCAGTCTACACAAATGAATTTGCCAGAAATCTATTGTAATTCTTTTTCTGTTACTTGAGGTAAAATGTTAAAAGTATACAACTCTGTTTTAGCAATTTATGCTTTTATTAAGAAATAATATATAGAAAACCCATGTTTTAACGTTATTAATACACGGAAAGAGGTTATACGTCCATGGAATAATTTCACGAGGGCGTAACCCGGATGAATTATTCTGGCGACGTATAACCGATATTGAATTATCAATTTAGAAGAAAACACGATTTTGCTATACATTATTTCGATTTTAATATGCCCTTAAGCGCGTTAACGTGACCTCATTTTAGCGTAAGCGTGTTTTAACAGAAACAGTCATATTAGAATTATGTGTACAGATTATCTTTTGCCATTGATTACTCCAAATAGTGGAACGTTTCTGATAGCCTGATCACATTATATAAGGTAATAGAATTAAGTCATCCCAATTTATTGGTGAGCGGGAAGGCCCATCAATTTAACATTTAACCAGGGTACATCGATTTCTTGGAATGTTTACAAAATCGACAGGTAACTATTCAAGGTGTCATTTGCAAGTCTATCCATTATTTACTCATCCATTCCAGGTATTTTGTCCTTACAAAAACATTTTACATCAAAGAAAGTGGAAATATTACCCATTTAGCTGTACATAAAATGTAAAAACACTCTGGGCTTGGTATTTGACAGAATCAACCAGAAATGAGCATAAGTGTAATTTGACATAAACATAATTTAGTACACTCTTACCCTTATGACAGTTGTTACTGTGTTATTCCCCTTCTATAGCCGAAACCGTTTAAAAAGATGTCCCTGTAATTCTGGGGGTAAGTAGCGTTAACCTATATATTTAATGTTTGCTGTATTTAAAGCTTACATATGAGGACAAATGGAATTAAAATTAGAAAAATGGCGAAACCATGCGTTTATCTGGTATTCGTTGATCAAATAAAAAGCAACTATTATATCATTTCTACATGTGACTATGCTGTACACGTAGAAGTGGCATTGACAACTTTGAGATAAAGAACATTGTTTTAGCTCGACTATAGTAGAGTGTTTGTAGAGCGTTTGTTGTCAGCCTTTCGTCACGAAAGGTTTGCCTGTTCAAGAAGGTTTCTCAGATACTACTGCATCTAATGGATGTCTTCCGCATCGTGAGATTACTTCACAGGATAATAGACGCAACTGTATATTTTATTCTTTAAACATGGTCAATGATGTTAGAAATCAACCAAATAATACTCTAAAAGCATAACCCCTTATTTGTATTCATTTTTTGACACAAAACTAATTTCAGAAAAGAGTCACTCAATTTATGTTGTCTTTTTTAAAACGACCTGCCTATCCTAATGTTTTAGCATGTTACCGGAAACAAACAATCTTTTTAGGCCTTAAGTATGATAATCCGACGTTAAAGTAATTGTTTCAATAAATAATTGAGGATTTTTCTGAAATTTGCAGAACTTACGCGTCTGCTTTACTATTTCCGCCATTTTGGGTAATGTGTAAACCGCTGACGAATAACTCCAATCAGCTTACACCAATTTATTCGACGCCGCCCTGAAGGCGGTGTCGAGTATATGGGATACACTTTTATTTCGGAGTGATAAACTGAATACAGTGAATAGTTTGTAAAAGGATCAACGATATTGCACAATACATTTTAGTGAATAAACAAAAAATGGCAAAAAGAAAACATAAAAATGTATGTAATGCAACTTATTATGTGATTTAAAACAATTCTATCTGTCTTTCATCTCCTTATTTGTAGAGCAGAACATATTTTTTTATTTTACAATTTCGTCAAAAATGTTGATCCGATTTATTGATAAGGGAGGTTACTCTGTAAGTCAAGTTTTCTATTTCTATTCTTAGCATGACCTACTTACCGATCTCATATTCTATAAATAGAACACACCGCAGATATACCACAACGCGTGAATCGCCTGGACAAGGGAGCGTTCGTGTATTTTATAATAATCTTGCAGTAAACTTCGAAGAGAACATTAAAAAAAAAATTATAGAAAATTACAATTTGCCTGCATAAAAATTCCTTGGAAAGAAAAACGTATTTACAAAGTAAATAAAGGAATCAATAAGCATAGATATGTTGAAATGGACGAAGGAAATGCCTCTGTTAACTTATTTTTAACCTTTTTGTCTTATTTTCTTCGTTGATAGGTACAGTGATGTAATTTCAGAATGCGCACACTTTTGCAAATTCCTATTTTTATTTTTTTTTATTTTTTTTTTTTTTTTGCTTATGTGTCATATAGATCTACTCATAGTTTACAGATATACACTGTCAACTAAGGTGCGCAATAGGCTAAAGAGCATTTGGCTGAATTTGTCAGTGTCAAGTTAATACTTCTTTAAATGTGGTTAGATCGAAATATCAAAAGCCATGGGACCATAACTTATCAAAGCATCAGTGACTTTGATCTTATATGACTAGTCAGTTGCTGTGGTTTTATTATGTCTTGTTACTTGCTTCTTTTTTTTTTCTTTTTTTTTTTTCTAATTTAATAGATAGTTTTTGTATTTGTCCATTCCTGACAAAAAAAATCATTGAAATATTTTCTACACTTTGGCAGTGGGTTATTATGCTTGCTAAATTTCTTGTAATATTAAATTTGAATCTAGACACTGACATACGCCTAGTAACCTTACAGTTCAACGAGGACTTCAAGTTTATCGTTCGTCCGAATAAAAAAAGAATTCTATGATATTCAAAGTATATAAGAAAGATTCATGCTTTGTTAATAGGGGCAATATAGAGATTATTTATGTTATATCGTTCTTTTCTTGGACAAAATTTTGGTTGTTTTTGGCAACGGAAACAGTAAATTGCTGTGTATAATCTGCATTCTGAAATCTATAATGTAGGTGACTAAGGTCCATAAAACTTCATCAGTAAATAGAAAACACTCATTACATTACATGACAATAAAAATAATGGTTTCTGTGAACCACAACTTTTCACAGGAGGTGACCTTAGTTAGTGAAATAATTACTTTAATTTTGTATGTATAGGGACCACCTACTCGCAATGTTATATTCTTCATGTTTATAACATATATTGTTTTATGTGCTAGTCAGACTAATAAAGTAATGATTAGGTGATTTCTCATATTACAATAAATGTACTTCAGACACAACACTTGGCGGCGTCTTTGATGCTTGCATCAATGAATTTCCTTGTAATATACTGAACTGCAAAAGAAACAGTTCAGATGTATAACTGGGGTATTTTTTAATAAAACACTTAAATTTATAAATTTGACTTGTTTTCATTATACCAAATTACACATGAAGAACTTAATGTATCAAATTAAAAACAAATCGACCAACCGTGAAGTCAGTAGTCCCACAATAGCCGTTTTGCCATTCTGGCTATGTCTTCTGGGCGTCTGTTGCATTGTAACATCCCAATTGCGCGCTCGCTCTGAATTTGATTCAGTCGTGCCATGCAACCAAGAACTTTATGCTGTTTTTCGAGTGAGTCAATCATCAATGTTTCCAACGCCAATAAAATTTCACAAAGAAAATCGTTAATTTCAAAGGCACGTGTATTTCGTGCAAACGCCTATTGTGGTACTACTGACTTCACGATTAATCAATTTTTAAAACTTAACACATGAAGTTCTTCAAGTGTAATGTGGTATGATGAAAACAAGTCAAATTTATAAGTGTTTTATTAAAAAAACAGCCCAGTTATACATTTGGATAGTTTCTTTTGCTGTTCAGTATACCTTCATTCTCGATTGCACAGTCGGAACTGTCTCGGAACTGAATTCTGACACACTCGATTGTTGTTTACCTGTTAGAACGTTTTGAATTCTCAATCGAGCTAGCCTATCAATTACATTCCAGAATAGTATCCAAGGTCACGTTGTTATTGTGTCTAAGTTATGTTTCTATGTTTCGAATTGGCGATACATACCTTGTGAAAATAATACCTTTATTGCATTTTTTCACACTTTCGAGGTAAGAAACTTTTAATGTGACGCATAGTTACGATTTTAGTAGCTTATTCAGTAATTGTTGTTGATACTGTCGGTAGTTGTTAGATCTGTCTACACGTTTTGAGACAGGTGCACGTCATGTTGTCATGTTCTGGAATGTACATATAACATCCTTCATCTCATTGTACATATGTTTATTAAGGTTTTTATTAATAATACAGTATATAATTGTGAGCGCTCGGGTATCGGACCTGGGACAAAAAAATATGACCAGACTGATGAAAACCCTTGTTTTCATCCTAAATGTGTCCAAAATGAAAACTATGTACAGCAATAAGAGCCCCCTTCAAAAGATACATATGTCTACCGAAGGCTAGAATCTCGAGACTCGAGTCTACGATCGGGAAATGGGTTCACTTTCCGGGCCATTTTGAAATACATTCTCCAGAAAATTACACAAACTAGAGCTATCTTTCACTATTTCACGTTTGTATATCGTTACAAAATAAGACCGACTCCAAGTCTCTAGCCCTTCCCGTTCATGAAATATCTATCAGAAAACGAGTGTCTTTCTGCTGCAAGTCCCAGGTAGATAGAAATGTTGCACAACGGAACAGTACGAAAACATTGACTAAAATATGGTTGTCAGCCGAGCACAGGTCAAATTCGCTGACAATTATTTGGGACATCTGATATTTTGACAGATGATTGACGGGCAGTTTTGTTAGATATAATTAACTGCTGTAGGTTCAAAGGGGCTGTGCTGAAATGGCTAATGTGCCGAGATTCGGACAGAAGGGCGCTGCTAGAAAGGGACAGGGCACTGTGCCCTGTTATTCCGCTCTAAACAAAAATCTCTAAATTAACCCCTCGATCTATGACTGAATGTAGTCTATACTTATAAACATTAATTTATGCAAATTTCTGTCACCGTGAAGGTGAAGGTGAAACACTCTTTGCATTCTGTTACGACCTGTTATCAAATGTAAAACTCGGCTTTTCGTCTGTCAAACAGGAGATTTTGATAATGTCTTTGACATCATTAAACAATGCCAAAGAAGATGCCCCATAATTGCAACAAAATACAACACAAAATATTTCCTGAATAATTTGTCTCAAAATTCTCGAGTCTCAGCAACTTCTTTTACTTTTTTAACAATTTCCTGGGTAGCCTTATGCCGCTTCCTTATGCTATTATAGCCTGCCTCAAGAGGCGAACTTCAAAACTTCAAAAGTTCAAAAGTTAAAAATCAGATAGAAACGAAGTATAAAAACACAGTCATTTTTATCTTGACTATTCAAAGAATAGTAGAGCTCTTGGACTCACCCATGCGTCTGCGTCGGCGTCCCGATTTAGTTAAGGTTTTGTATGTAAGCTGGTATCTCAGTAACCACTTGTGGGAATGGATTGAAACTTCACACACTTATTCACTATGATAAACTGACCTACACTGCACAGGTTCCATAACTCTATTTTGCTTTTTTTTACAAAATTATGCCCCTTTTTCGACTTAGAAATTCTTGGTTAAGGTTTTGTATGTAAGCTGGTATCTCAGTAACCACTTGTGGGAATGGATTGAAACTTCACACACTTATTCATTATGATAAACTGACCTACATTGCATAGGTTCCATAACTCTATTTTGCATTTTTACAAAATTATGTCCCCTTTTCGACTTAGAAATTCTTGGTTAAGGTTGTGTATGTAAGCTGGTATCTCAGTAACCACTTGTGGGAATGGATTGAAACTTCGCACACTTATTCACTGTGATAAACTGACCTACATAGCACAGGTTCCATAACTCTATTTTGCTTTTTTACAAAATTATGTCCCCTTTTCGACTTAGAAATTCTTGGTTAAGGTTTTGTTGTAAGCTGGTATCTCAGTACCCACTAATGGGAATGGATTGAAACTTAACACACTTGTTCACTGTCATGATCTGACATGCCCTGTGTAGGTCCCGTAACTCTGCTTTGCAATTTTTTCAAAATTATGCCCCTTTTTCGACTTAGAAATTCTTGGTTAAGGTTTTGTATGTAAGCTTGTATCTCAGTACCCACTAATGGGAATGGATTGAAACTTCACACACTTGGTCACTGTCATGATCTGACATGCACTGTGTAGGTCACATCACTCTACTTTGCAATTTTTTCAAAATTATGCCCCTTTTTCGACTTAGCAGTTTTTGGTTAAGTTTTTGTATGTAAGCTGGTATTTCAGTATAAACTTATGGGAAAGGATTGAAACTTCACGCACTTGTTCACTTTATGCGTTGATAAGCACTGTGAAGGTTCCATAACCCTTTTTCCCATTTTTACAGAATTATGCCCCTTTATCGACTTTTGTATTCATTCAATTGACAAGGCTGTCGAATAGTCGAGCGTTGCTGTCCTCCGACAGCTCTTGTTAATGTTTTAATGTTACATATTGTAATTTCATGAGCATGATACGAAGGAAAACTCAATTTAGGTTGTTAAACAATAGAGTTAATAATATTATATTGTTATTAAATGACAGGTAAGCCATTCAATATGTGTTTTATTACATGACATCAGAAATCAATTGCCATATTTTCCTGTTTTGAATTTGACTATAACCCAACAAAATTTGGCGCTGATATAGTACAAGATATGAACTGGCGATTTATGTTAGAAGTCATGTAAAAATGCGCGAATGACATGCTCATGTTACTGCCACCTCCCCTAACCATTTTTGAACTCTTTTTTTTCTTTCTTTTTTCACTTTTAGTGTCTTGTATCGTAGTATCGCCCCCACTCCCTACAGACTTAGATTTCATTTAATCTAACATGCAAGTCCTCGAGCGTATATAGCCCCGCGAAGCTCCTGGTCGTTTTGGAGTTATTCTCAAGGAGATAATTATAGATTTAAACATGATACAGTTTTCATTTTCGTATGTTTTCATACATATGCATGTTAAGATACTTTCTGGGTTGTAATGACGATTCTACATTTGCGTTTACCAGCAGTTGCGACCAGCAAGAATCTCCAGCAATGATCCGAATTAGTATACTTTAATCCACACATTTATGATGTTCATTTATCAATTTCAACATTTGTATGCTAATGACAAGCGAACAGTATGGATCCAGAGCAAACTGCAAGGATGTGCTCACTGATGTTGATCCATACGAGTCGCCCTGGCGATAGTTTTCGCACTTCATTCAATCGATCAGCTTCAAACTACTTTTGCGAGAACATATTAAAACCATTATAATAAAGATTATAAAATCAACATTCATTAATTAAGAGCACAAAATTTCAATGACAATGTTTGACAGATTAAATCCATATTCATCAAGATGTAAACAGCTTTTCATAAAATTAAAAGGTATATCTTCATTACACTTCAGGTAAAGGTTGGATAGGATAGTTTATGGATAGGTGTCCCAAAGTGTCCCAATTTATGACAAACTTCTCATGTTTTTGTATCTTCTTAACGGCAGTACTATAATTATCAAACCTCACATTTAAGCGGACATGTTTTGGTAATTGGGTCTTGTGTGTACCTGCTCGCGCGCGCGTGTGTTTGCATATACGCATGTATGGTGGGATTCGAGTGTAATGCTTAGAAATATCATAGGGATGTATAAGTTCAGGAAAATATCTAAAAATAAAAAGAATGTTCGGGGGTGGGGAGAAATAGAAATATTTGTGTGGGTTTTTAAGGAATATTAAAACAAACAATATGGATTAGTAGACACAAAGTTAGTGAGAAATTAAAAAAAAAGACATAAAAAGTAACATAAAATTTATATACCTGTAGTCGATGTAAACCTCTTTTCATCTTTTAAAGATAAACAACTGAATTTGTTTACATAATATTTATTCTTTTCTTTACCTTTTGCAGAATTCACGAAGACGTGCCTTCAAAGTTCGGCGTAGGATCATTCTATGTAAATTGAGACCTGCAAATATCAAATTTACAAATACGCAGTTCACAACTAAATCCGCAAGAATCAACAAAACGGTCCACGATACGTTACATGAGTTGCAGACTTGTTTAATATCGGTTGAAGATATTCCAAAGCTTACTGTATTCCGATCAAGGGGTAAAAAACTACACGTTTAACAACAAACGGTTATTTGTTTTCAAACAGCTGGCCAGTTATTACAGGAAACACTTTAATGTAGATCTAATTGTTCCGGTTTTATTTCACGTGACATTAAATAGAGTGAAGGTTTCAAGAACATTTGGACGTACTCCTGAAAATATATCCCAGATAAATAAAAAGAAAAGAGTAAGAACTTCAGAAGAACCAAGACGTTTTACGTTCGTTCCACAAAAGAGCACAAACAAAAATGTGTTCCGACTGAACAGTCCAGAATCACGGCTACGAAACGCTAGCGCCACCACCAAATTGTGGTGATAAGGAAAAGAGCTATCAACATGTCCGTGGTGCAGCTATCGCCCGTTTCTACTTGTAAACAAGTGAGTAAAATTTATATTTTATCTTATATTTTCATTGATAGAACTTTTTTCGAAAATCGGAGAATGTAGTTCCGTGTAACAACACTTTTACAACAGGTTGGCCGTAATTTCATTAAAATATTATGCAAATTGTGGTGCCAGGAGCTTTTCTCCCGAATTTGACAGTGGCATATTTTCATATCGGCCAGTATTCGAACACCATTCCGATGATTAGACACACTGTAAGAACATACCTGCGCATGCAAATTGTGTAGAAATGAATTACACGTATTCCCATACACCAAAGAATTACGAAAAACACAGTAAAAAGTTAAAACACGATTATTTTTGAAAGTGGTGGCGCTATCATTCAAGTGGTGGCGCCATACAGTAGTGGTGGCGCTGTTGTATATGATTAGTGGCTGATATATTCAATTTTAATATATGAAAATGTCTGTCTGCAAGCCACGGAAATTTTTACAATAATTGATATTACCAACCTATCCCACACTACAACAAAATTACGTTACTCAACAAAATACATGTAGTAACCTCTACATGATCGCAAAATAATCTACATGTATATGGATTCAGATTGTAGATCTAAGCTCTATTGATTAATCATATTCAATCGACTGGAACTGAAAATGCACTGTACTCACTTTCAAGAAAGAATTGTGACAGTAAGGTCTTTTGTTTACAATGACATGCAAACGACATATAAAAACAAAGGGAAGTAACGTTCAGAATCTTAATATAACAAATAAATTCTACACTATCTTCAAATTATTTCCTGGGCACAAATCTTTGTTTGAAATAAAAGTATTGCTACTATTTTTCTTGACCTGAATTTAAAGTACACTTACGTTTGTATTTAAGTAGAATATTTAAAGGTTAGAAATAATTCTACACTAACGTTTTAAACAAAGGAAAATATTTACTTTGACTACAAGAGTCCCAAGGGTCTGTGAGTATTTTGTTCTTTTGTTTCTTAGATAGAGAAAGTTTCATCAAGGTAAATAAACTATGATCGTGTTTTTCTTTCTTTAAAAACATAATCCCTTGCAGGAAAATTATCAGTTAAAGAATGTTGGTGTTTGTTTTGTTCCGGATGCGTCAGCAGTTCGTATTATTGAATGCCGTAACAGCGCCACCACTACTGTATAGCGCCATCACTAGAGTTATAGCGCCACCACTTTTAAAAATCCTGCTATATTTGTTCTAACCTGAGATTCTATTATTCATGGTGTGTGCGTATATAGTTATTTATCATTTCTACACCATTTGCATGCGCAGGTATGTTCTTACAGTGTGTCTATTCATCAGAATGGTGTTCGAATACTGGCCGATATGAAAATGTGCCACTGTCAGATTCGGGAGAAAAGCTCCTGACACCACAACTTGCATATTATTTTAATGAAATCACAGCCAACCTGTAGTAAAACTGTTGTTACACGGAACTACATTCTCCGATTTTCGAAAAAAATCTATCAATAAAAATATAAGATAAAATATAAATTTTACTCACGTGTTTACAAGTAGAAACAGGCGATAGCTGCACCACGGAAATGTCGATAGCTCTTTTCCTTATCACCACAATTTGGTGGTGGCGCTAGCGTTTAGTAGCCGTGAGAATGAAAAAAGCCGAAATTCGAAGATGCAGAAATGGTGACGATGATTTTGTATTATTTTCAGTGGCTAAAAGTGAATTCAAAGTTTTGAGCGATGATTCTGTAGATTATAAACATCCTATTAGATCAAGAAGGGGCCGAAGTGCAAAACGGTTCCCGAAACTCGGTGAATGCATTGAGAACTCTGATGACCTGGATCAGTACGGTAGGCGGAACAATTTAATGTTTCATAATGTTCCCGTCACTCTTAGTAAAGGCAACATTGAGAAACCAAACCAACCAGTTTCTGATAAAAACAGTCCTGATAAATTCACGTCTGATAAGCACATCCCAACAGACGACATTGTCCTTGAGATATGCAAAAAGATGGAAATCACACCACCAGTAACTTTAGACAACATTGAGAGATCGCATATAATCGGTAAGATTAAAATTAATAAATGTAAAATCAAAGTTAAATTTAGTTCCTACCGAACCAAGGCTCTTGTATACAGTAATAGGATGAAACTCAGACACTGTAAAACGGCCGATTTCAACGTTATTATATATGAAGATTGAACTAGAAAACGTCAGCGTATTGTGCAAGAACTTTCCAAGCTTCGCAAAGACAAGAAAATTTTTTCATATTGGACGCAAGATGGAAAAATTTACTACAAAGAGTCTAAGCAAGGAAACCCGAAGCCTGTTACAGTCTTCGAGGAAATTGAAAACTTTATTCCTGGCACGGATCATAATGCCCCGTTCGAGCCTATGATGCAGAACCCCGGGTTTAATGTCAAGGGGGAATCAAAGAAGTAGCAAACTGGCAAGTGTAAGTATATCTTGTCACACGACACATATAACATAGTGTTACTATAACTGTGTTTCTATAATGCTGAACAATCAAAACTGTATATATATCAGTATAGGAAGTGCACATGTTAAGTATAGATTGACTTGACAATTTGTAAGAAAAGTGTAGTAGATGTTAGGGTTCAGATTTTTGCAATGGATAGCAATTATAACAGTACAATGCAAAAATAATTAATATGTAAATTTTACCTTTTGGTTGAGAATATTTTACATTTCCTTGGTAGTATATCCAATGAATTCACTATTCTGTATTATATTATATAAGTCAAAAACTCCTATAAATCCATTTATCTTTCAATCATTTAATCGGTACTTTTGAATAATTTCATAAATAAACTTTCCTAGCGTAATCTGCTGCTTGAGAATGTCATCGTAATCTTTTATTTGTACAATTAAATGCATTCTCGTTTCCTTCCTTGTTCTAGTATACATTTGTTTCATTTCTATTTTTGTATCTAAAATTTAAAAAAAACTCGCAGTACTATAATATCCCAATACACTATAAAATAAATGTTACAACACATTACTAGCTAAAACATTCATCAATGATATGTGTGTAGTATTGAATAAACCAATGTGATGAAAGTAGTAAATTTTGTCATTATGGAATTCCATTCATAAAACTGCACTACACGGCTACTAAACGCTAGCGCCACCACCAAATTGTGGTGATAAGGAAAAGAGCTATCGACATTTCCGTGGTGCAGCTATCGCCTGTTTCTACTTGTAAACACGTGAGTAAAATTTATATTTTATCTTATATTTTTATTGATAGATTTTTTTCGAAAATCGGAGAATGTAGTTCCGTGTAACAACAGTTTTACTACAGGTTGGCTGTGATTTCATTAAAATAATATGCAAGTTGTGGTGTCAGGAGCTTTTCTCCCGAATCTGACAGTGGCACATTTTCATATCGGCCAGTATTCGAACACCATTCTGATGAATAGACACACTGTAAGAACATACCTGCGCATGCAAATGGTGTAGAAATGATAAATAACTATTATACGCACACACCATGAATAATAGAATCTCAGGTTAGAACAAATATAGCAGGATTTTTAAAAGTGGTGGCGCTATAACTCTAGTGATGGCGCTATACAGTAGTGGTGGCGCTGTTACGGCATTCAATAATACGAACTGCTGACGCATCCGGAACAAAACAAACACCAACATTCTTTAACTGATAATTTTCCTGCAAGGGATTATGTTTTTAAAGAAAGAAAAACACGATCATAGTTTATTTACCTTGATGAAACTTTCTCTATCTAAGAAACAAAAGAACAAAATACTCACAGACCCTTGGGACTCTTGTAGTCAAAGTAAATATTTTCCTTTGTTTAAAACGTTAGTGTAGAATTATTTCTAACCTTTAAATATTCTACTTAAATACAAACGTAAGTGTACTTTAAATTCAGGTCAAGAAAAATAGTAGCAATACTTTTATTTCAAACAAAGATTTGTGCCCAGGAAATAATTTGAAGATAGTGTAGAATTTATTTGTTATATTAAGATTCTGAACGTTACTTCCCTTTGTTTTTATATGTCGTTTGCATGTCATTGTAAACAAAAGACCTTACTGTCACAATTCTTTCTTGAAAGTGAGTACAGTGCATTTTCAGTTCCAGTCGATTGAATATGATTAATCAATAGAGCTTAGATCTACAATCTGAATCCATATACATGTAGATTATTTTGCGATCATGTAGAGGTTACTACATGTATTTTGTTGAGTAACGTAATTTTGTTGTAGTGTGGGATAGGTTGGTAATATCAATTATTGTAAAAATTTCCGTGGCTTGCAGACAGACATTTTCATATATTAAAATTGAATATATCAGCCACTAATCATATACAACAGCGCCACCACTACTGTATGGCGCCACCACTTGAATGATAGCGCCACCACTTTCAAAAATAATCGTGTTTTAACTTTTTACTGTGTTTTTCGTAATTCTTTGGTGTATGGGAATACGTGTAATTCATTTCTACACAATTTGCATGCGCAGGTATGTTCTTACAGTGTGTCTAATCATCGGAATGGTGTTCGAATACTGGCCGATATGAAAATATGCCACTGTCAAATTCGGGAGAAAAGCTCCTGGCACCACAATTTGCATAATATTTTAATGAAATTACGGCCAACCTGTTGTAAAAGTGTTGTTACACGGAACTACATTCTCCGATTTTCGAAAAAAGTTCTATCAATGAAAATATAAGATAAAATATAAATTTTACTCACTTGTTTACAAGTAGAAACGGGCGATAGCTGCACCACGGACATGTTGATAGCTCTTTTCCTTATCACCACAATTTGGTGGTGGCGCTAGCGTTTCGTAGCCGTGCACTAGCAAATCGTGAGTGGTTTATATATGTTATCTATTTCTATAGCTTGTTTCTGTGCCATGACCATATTATTAGCTCGACTTTTCGAAGAAAAAGTAGAGCTATTGCACTCGCCTCGGTGTCTGATTTGAATTTGGGCAGAATTATGCCCCTTTTTAACTTTGAATTTTTGGTTAAAGTTTTTGATAAAGTCAAATATCTTTGTTACTATCAAAGCTATTGACTTGAAACTTAAAATAGTTATTAACTATCAAATTCTACACCAGGAGAAACAATCCCCATAACTCTGATTTGAATTTTGACAGAATTATGCCCCTTTTTAACTTAGAATTTTTGGTTAAAGTTTTTGATAAAGACAAATATCTCTATTACTATCAAAGCTATTGACTTGAAACTTAAAATACTTATTTGTCACCAAAGTCTAAACCAGGAGAAACAATCCCCATAACTCTGGTTTGAATTTTGACAGAATTATGCCCTTTTTTATTTAGAATTTTTTGTTAAAATTTTTGATAAAGTCAAATATCTCTGTTACTATCAAAGCTTTTGACTTGAAACTTAAAATACTTATTTACCATCAAAGTCTACACCAGGAGAAACAATCCCCATAACTCTGGTTTGAAAATTGACAGAATTATGCCCCTTTTTAACTTAGAATTTTTTGTTAAAATTTTTGATAAAGTCAAATATCTCTATTTCTATCAAAGCTATTGACTTGAAACTTAAAATACTTATTTATCACCAAAGTCTAAACCAGGAGAAACAATCCCCATAACTCTGGTTTGAATTTTGACAGAATTATGCCCTTTTTTATCTTAGAATTTTTTGTTAAAATTTTTGATAAAGTCAAATTTCTCTGTTACTATTAAAGCTTTTGACTTGAAACTCAAAATAGTCATTTACTATCAAAGTCTACACCAGGAGACACAATTTCCAATAACTCTGATTTGAATTTTGACAGAATTATGCCCCTTTTTAACTTAGAATTTTTGGTTACTAGTTTTTGATAAAGACAAATATCTCTATTACTATCAAAGCTATTGACTTGAAACTTAAAATACTTATTTGTCACCAAAGTCTAAACCAGGAGAAACAATCCCCATAACTCTGGTTTGAATTTTGACAGAATTATGCCCTTTTTTATCTTAGAATTTTTTGTTAAAATTTTTGATAAAGTCAAATATCTCTGTTACTATTAAAGCTTTTGACTTGAAACTCAAAATAGTTATTTAATACCAAAGTCTACACCAGGAGATACAATTCCCAATAACTCTTATTTGAATTTTGACAGAATTATGCCCCTTTTTAACTTAGATTTTTATGTTAAAATTTTTGATAAAGACAAATATCTCTGTTACTATCAAAGCTTTTGACTTAAACTTAAAATACTTATTTACCATCAAAGTCTACACCAGGAGAAACTATCCCCATAACTCTGATTTGAAAATTGACAGAATTATGCCCCTTTTTAACTTAGAATTTTTTGTTAAAATTTTTGATAAAGTCAAATATCTCTATTACTATCAAAGCTTTTGACTTGAAACTTAAAATACTTATTTATCACCGAAGTCTAAACCAGGAGAAACAATCCCCATAACTCTGGTTTGAATTTTGACAGAATTATGCCCTTTTTTATCTTAGAATTTTTTGTTAAAATTTTTGATAAAGTCAAATATCTCTGTTACTATTAAAGCTTTTGACTTGAAACTCAAAATTGTTATTTACTATCAAAGTCTACACCAGGAGACACAATTCCCAATAACTCTTATTTGAATTTTGACAGTATAATGCCCCTTTTTAACTTAGATTTTTTTGTTAAAATATTTGATAAAGTCAAATATCTCTGTTACTATCAAAGCTTTTGACTTGAAACTTAAAATACTTATTTACCATCAAAGTCTACACCAGGAGAAACAATCCCCATAACTCTGGTTTGAAATTTGACAGAATTATGCCCCTTTTTAACTTAGATATTTTTGTTAAAATTTTTGATAAAGTCAAATATCTCTGTTACTATTAAAGCTTTGGACTTGAACCTCAAAATAGTTGTTTACTATCAAAGTCTACACCAGGAGACACAATTCCCATCTGATTGAATTTTGACAGAGTTATGTCCCTTTTTAACTTGGATTTTTTTACTGGCAAAGCTCTAATACAGAGTCAAGCACTGAGAAAAGTCGAGCGGGCTGCCTTACGGACAGCTCTTGTATACTGTTATGAGTATTTCATTTTCCCTGAAGCAACTTTTGTTAACTAACCTAGTTTTAAGACATCCTAAACATTTTATATATTGCTATGGTATTACGGAATATTCTACCACAATACTGATAAACAGGTTGTAACTATTGTTTTTTTAAGTCTGGATTGTTCTTGTTTATCCAGAGTTGAAGATACTTGAAATTCCCTGATACTTTATATAAGGAGCTGTATGTTGTCAGAGTAGAACTTAAAGTTATAGATCTTATTGGAAACTCTCCTGTATTTCTTAATAAAAGTTTTGATATTTAACAAATGAAGGATTACATTAAATTGTGGAGTTAAAACGTTATCTTTGAAGTGAGGATTTATACATTCTTTGGATGTACTAAAGTCAAGTTTGAACTGTTGTGAAATATTGTGGAATTTATACTAATTGGGTTTAAATGTGACCTGGACAGGATTTGGACTACTTTTACGTATTAGATTGGATTTTACGGCTATTGGACATTTATGAATGTATTTCAATTGTTACTTTCATTAATAAAATTGAGTTACTGTTAATAGTTGCTGGTTTGTTTTTCTGTTACTTTCATTTACTGTAACAAGAAATTGTTACATTTTAACGTTACATTATCTTCTTGTTTTAGTATGTAACCATCCAACTGCTATACATCTGTCTGAAATACTGTTGGGGAGAACCGATTACTGATATTGCTAGAACTCGTGGTTCAACTCTTTTGCTACTTTTGATATCATAAAATGTATATGCATATATACTATTATACAAGTTATAAAAAGAGCAATTAAATATGTTTAAATCAATCAGAAATTTACAAGAGATAATTAAGCGGAGTTCCGTCACAAGTACGAAATATAAGTCTTTTGTCCAAGGCATTGCGGAAAAAAACCTGGTGTGCTTAGTCTGTGATAAGTATTTCTACTTTTCGCACAAATGCTTGGGTCACGAAAAAAGATAACCTGTTGAGTTTTTACTTGCCATCAAAAGGTTTGAGTACGGAGAATAAGGACGTTTGTTGATCTTGATTAAAAGATGATAATGTTTATTATTATTATTATTATTATTATTATTATTATTATTATACCAGATTTATATAGCGCCCTTTTCATGATCAATTTCACGTTCAAAGGCGCTTTTTACATAGTTCAAATGCAGCCACACAGGGCGCATAATTCATCCTCTACTAGTACAGACACAGAGCGATCTGACCTGAGGGACAGAGTGAGACAAAGCCCCCACGACAGAGAGATCAGAGATCAGATACAGGCTTGTCCGGCTAACTTAGCCTAGCCTAGCAGAAGACATGCAAAGGTTCTGCTTCAAGCAGAGAAGTTCAGGTCTTTTCAAGACCATCCCATGAAAGCCAAGCTAGATGGCTACACGAAGAATCGGCTCAAACGTAGCAGCTTCGTACATGAGGCAAAGAAACTCAACCGAGAGTTCAAAACTGAGCTGAACATACCAACGACGCCCCTAGGTAGTGAAGACATCATAAACCCACTAGCGAATGATCTGTCCTCAGTGACTGTGAGACTTGCTGTTCCTCGTCTTGACCGCGGGAAGCAAGAGGATGAAGGCATTTGGAAGAGCCTCACACTTGCTATGATCAATGAAGACTATCCTCCGGAATTATTGACTCATGTCTATACAGACGGATCAGCCACATGCGCGATCAAAGATGGAGGAACAGGAGTTTTCATTCAATACCCATCTGGCAAAAGAGAAACACTACATGCAGCCACAGGAAAACACTGCAGCAATTACAAGGCAGAGACTGAAGCACTCATGAAGGCCGTCTCAATGGTTGAAGACTCGGCAGAAGATAGCTCCTCAGTCGTCTTTCTTACAGATGCACTGTCTGTCATGGAAGCTCTGATCAACAATAAAGCTCCGCAGCTAGCCAGGAGAATGCAGAGCCTGAGTATAACCTGCAAAGTAGCAATTCAGTGGATTCCATCCCATTGTGGACTTGCAGGCAATGAAGAGGCAGACAAACTGGCTAAGCTAGGAGCTCAGTCAGAACAACCAACAGAACCTGTGAGTTACAAGGAGAAAGTCACCATCATCAAGGCACTAACGTGACCAAGGATGGAGGAGATGCTTTTATTCTCCTTGATCGGTCTGAACAAGTGATGATGGTCAGGCTCCGCTCAGGGCACAACAAGCTCAATGCTCACATGTACAAGAAATACAGACTGACATCATCGCCAACTTGTCCATGTGGTGAAGAAGATCAGACTGCGGAGCATATACTTCAGAGATGTAAAAGGCATGACCAGGAGCGAGCTGCGACTTGGCCGATAGATACCTCAATCCACCAGAAACTGTATGGAGGCATTGAGAATCTTCGGCAAACCACAAGTTTCATCGAGGCTACTGATCTGACAGTGTAGACGCGAACGACAAGAAGAAGAAAGAAGCCTAGCTCGTTGCGAATAGACAGCCTGGTTCTTTAACGTGTATAGCACTGATACACGCAAGGATTGCCTGGGTTCCTGACCAGTACACCTCTAGTTGGGTGGGAAACACTGGAAAGCGTTTCTGAAAATTCCCGAGTAGCTGCCGGGGATTGAACCCCCGACCTCAGGATTGGAAGGCCAGTGTGCAAACCACTGAGGTATCCGTCCACCATGACGGTGAATTACCGGACAAAGGTTTTCAGAAAAGTTGAAAGAACAACCGGTTTTAATGTCTCCTTTTATGTCTTGAATGCCCATAGGGCATTTAGTGTTTGAACTTTGAAGTTTCCTTCTATAATTCTGTTCGACTGTCAAACTTTCTTCAACTCTTCCCAGTTTTCATCCAATTCAAATGAAATTTTGTATATCTCATTAACATGGGTTGGTTATGCACATATTGTCAGGACTTTCTTGAGTTATGCCCCTTTTTGGACATGTATATTTAATATGAACCTTGTATTATTCAACTCCTCCTAAAGGTTCCGTCCAATTCGAATTACATTTGGTTTGTATAATTAACATGAATCAGAAATGTGTATATAATTATTGTCAGAACCTTCACGTCTGATTATATTTTCTCGATTTATGACTGTTCTTTTGGACTTAACAATAAGATAACTATATATGTACCTTGTGTACTCAACCCTTCCAACAGTTTCCATCAAATTCAGATGAAAGTTAGTTTACATCATCATCGTGAAGTAGACATACGCATAATTTCACAATTTTTGTGTCTATTAATTTTTCTTGAGATTGCCCCTTTTTTAATTGTGTATTCAACATTCATACTGTTTCCATTCAATTCAAAAGAAACATGGTATACACTCATGAAGTGAACATACGGTTTCACTACTTTCTTGTCCATTATTTTGTCTTCAGTTTTGCCCCTCTTTGAATTTTAAATACATCTTACATCCAGTTCAAACGAAACAAACCTGGTATACATCTTTAACAGGATTATTATTTTCAAGTATGTTCCCTTGAGTTTTGCCTCCTTTTGGATTTCATTACATTGCAGCTATATTTGAGTTTGTTTACTCAACTCCTTCTACAGTTTTCATTATCTTCATCTAGTGACGTGGTTCCAACGTTGTCTGAGCAATGATCACGCTTTGACCATACAATATTAACAACATTCTTACTGAAGATTATTCATAACATTATCTAATAGGTAAACAAAGAAATATACAAACATATAGAATAACAACGTAATTTTTTATGCCCCGAAGGTGGACATATTAAAATCGCACTGTCTTTCCGTCTGTCTGTCTGTGCGTGCGTGGGTGCGTCTGTGTAAATTCTCTTCCGGGCTGTAACTCTACCATCCATAAGGGGATTTTGAAATAACGTGTTATGCGCAAGACCCAGACCCCTAGCTTTAAGATCAAGGTCGCACTAAGAGGTCAAAGGTTAACAGGGTCTTTTTGTGTCCGGTCCACAACTAGTGATGGGCAAATAAGTTAGATTTGCCAATCGATTAATCGGCATAATCGGACAAGCCAACCGATTCGATTAATCGGATATAATCGGATAATCGGTTACTCTAGTTGCATATCTATAAGGTCATCTCACAGTGTATGTTTTATGTCATTACTTAGGAAATGAACCACACAGTAGTGATGGGCAAATCTGTTAGATTTGCCAATCGATTAATCGGCATAATCGGACGAGCCAACCGATTCGATTTATCGGATATAATCGGATAATCGGTTACTCTAGTTGCATATCTATAAGGTCATCTCACAGTGTATGTTTTGTGTCATTACTTAGGAAATGAACCACACAGACATCAAATATCCTATTTCTATTGTATTCCTTCATAAACATGAGTAAGTTAACAGCATAAAAGTAATAGTAAACTTCAAGTCAGGTACTTGTCTTAATTTCACAAGGGACTTATCCAGTGATATTGTGTTATCAAATTAAATTTGTTTGGAACAAAAAACGTATTAATGATTTATTAATTCTTAGTTTACGACTGGAATGATTTCAATCCCACAAAATCAAAAAATGAAAATTCCTTTGCTAATATGCTTGCGTAAGTCTTATGGCATGCTATGCATACTGCCATACTAATGTCAAGAGTTAAGGTTGATGGTTTTCCCAGCTTAATGTTGTAAAAGCCATATATCTTCAAAAAATCTGGGTGAACACAGATGACCGCAATTTCTTTCGAGACTTTGGAGGATGCCATTTTTAGGTAGAGTATTTTCCCTTGGCGTAATTGCTCCAAAGAACCATAAATACCAGAAAGAAAGAGGTCAGAAACAACTGAATTATCCGTTTAGGGTGCCAAATAATTAATCGGACAGGGAAAAGTGAAGTCGGCGATCGCGTTCATGAATGCAACGCCGACGATTATTCGATTGTCGCCGATTGTCGGCCCATCACTACCACACAGACACCAAATATCCTATTTCTATTGTATTCCTTAATAAACATGAGTAAGTTAACAGCATAAAAGTAAAATATTTGTGAAGATAATCTTCAAGTCAGGTACTTGTCTTAATTTCACAAGGGACTTATCCAGTGATATTGTGTTACCAAATTAAATTTGTTTGGAGCAAAAAAACGTATTAATGATTTATTAATTCTTAGTTTACGACTGGAATGATTTCAATCCCACAAAATCAAAAAATGAAAATTCCTTTGCTAATATGCTTGCGTAAGTCTTACGACATGCTATGCATACTGCCATACTAATGTCAAGAGTTTAGGTTGATGGTTTTCCCAGCTTAAGGTTGTAAAAGCCATATATCTTCGAAAATCTGGGTGATCACAGATGACCGCAATTTCTTTCGAGACTTTGGAGGATGTCATTTTTAGGTAGAGTATTTTCCCTTGGCGTAATTGCTCCAAAGAACCATAAATACCAGAACGAAAGAGGTCAGAAACAACTGAATTATCCGTTTAGGGTGCCAAATAATTAATCGGTCAGGGAAAAGTGAAGTCGGCGATCGCGCTCATGAATGCAACGCCGACGATTATTCGATTGTCGCCGATTGTCGGCCTCACAACTCTGCCATCCATAAAGGGATTTTTTTTAAATAACTTAGCATAAATGTTTACCATAATGAGACGTTGTGTTATGTGCAAGACCCAGACCCCTAGCTCTAAGGTCAAGGTCATACTTAGAGGTTAAAGGTTAACAAGGTCTGTTTCTTTTCCGGTCCATAACTCTGCCATTCATCAAGGAATTTTGAAATAACTTGGCATAAATGTTTCCAATAATGTGACGACGTGTCATGCACAGACCCAGACCCCTAGCTCTAAGATCAAAGTCACACTTAGAAGTCAAAGGTTAACACGGGCTGTTTATTGTCCGGTCCATAACTCTGCCATCGATGAAGGGATTTTAAAACAGTTTTAGAAGATGTGTCGCACTTATGACCCGGGTCTTTCAGGTCAACGTCACAAAATGATTCATACCTAAACTATTCTGGCATATTTTGAGCAGACAACTGTAACATCGGGGTCAGCTTCTTTTTCGGTCCATAACTCTGCCATTCATCAAGAGATTTTGAAATAACTTGGCATAGATGTTCTCCATAATGAGATGACGTGTCATGCCCAAGACCAAGACCCATAGCTTCAAGGTCAAGGTCAAACTTAGAAGTCAAAGGTTAACATTGTCTGTTTCTTGTCTGGTCCATACTATGGAAACATACACACATTACATACAAAAAGTAAAACATATAGAAAACGAAGACGGAACATTGGAACAAAGTGAGACCACCTTGCAATGATCAGGGGCAAAAACAACAACCGGTTAATGGTGCACCAAATTCCATTCCAGTCCCTGCCTTTTTCCAAAGTTACAGAATAGTATTATCACTAGGAGAACCTCTTACACGCGTAAAGGTAACAGAAAACACGCAAATGCTTGTTTAAATTTACCTAAAAGCGAGACAAAAGATAGAACCACATATACGCATGTATTCAATGCCTTTGCAGAAAACAGAGCAGAAGAAAAACGCCAAAACAGAGGCCTGAAGACAGACATCAAAGCTGGTTATCATTTGTACTGAAAATGTTTACGGACGGCGTACGGACAGACGACGGGCGGCAACTGACCACAGAAGCTAGCTTGAGCGCGTGGTGGTAAGGTTGGCCTTAAGTCAAGAAATAAGTATTCAGTAATTATGTATGATTTATCTAATAAATTGTGTAAAACGAGACGAGAAAATTTTCAAAGTTTCCATAAGGTTATATGAGTGATTCTTTCTTTTAACAGTATCCAAAATTGATTTTTAAACTATTATTGCATATAATTTAATTATCCAAATGTTATACCTTAATATTTTCTGGTCCTTCGGGATCATGATTTCAACTCATTTAGATTTGAAGATTGAATACTGCTTAAGCCGGTGCTAGGGGGCGTAGGCAGTGTTGCATTTTCCATTACTGCTCATGAACAGACTCAATCAAACCGAGTCTGCAATTTTCACTGTTTGCCTTGTTCTCGGTGCTTCCGAGGGATCTACTTTCCAGATTTTATATATATCGAGTATAAATGTGTTTTAACAACACTTATTATCTCCCCTTTTTGAATGGTATAGTATCTGTCTCTGCTTGCTTAAAAGTCTTGTGCGTGTACACAGGGTATTCTTGAGATGAATTATATATTATTTTCTTGAAGTTTGCCGCAACGTCTTTTTAAGACGTTTCCTTATTTTTGTTATGACGTTACGTCATTGTATTATTTAAAAATGTAACTGCCTGAAGATATGTACAATTGAAAGCGCTTGCAGTGAAAAATTAAAATTATTGAAAAAACTCTGAAGTCTACTGCTGTTTTTCCTTGGAAATTGAATTTTATTTTTGTATATTTTATACCTGCACAAGGATTTTGCTGACTTTTTTCATTACATATTTTTAGTATTTTCTAGATTCTACAAGATATACACTGTATGTGAAAAAAATCGATAATAGGAATAGGCCGACGCACATATTTTGTGTGGACGCATTGGTCGAGAGGGCTAAGACACTTGAAAATCCTCCTATGGAGGTGAAGGTCCCTGGTTCTAATCCTGGCTCCTCCCATTGTATTGTATTGTATCGTAGTGTGTATTGTGTATTGTGGTGTATTGTATTGTATTGTATTGTATTGTATTGTATTGTATTGTATTGTATTGTATGTGTTCCTGTGTTTTTATATATGTCATAATTGTGCACTAGTCACCAATAATATCTGTGATATCCAAGCTGTGTTAATATATTATGTGCTGTATAAATTCAATGTATGTGATAATTGTGTCAATGTGATGTATATATTTACACGAATAAATCTATCTATCTATCTATCTATCTATCTATCTATCTATTGTATTGTATTGTATTGTATTGTATTGTATTGTATTGTATTGTATTGTATAGGCGCATCCTCCGGAGAGGTAGGTTTTCCTTTTTATATGAACTGTGCTCACTAAGTACTGTTATTTACAAGTGCACACTACGTATATATGTACAAGTGTCTGACAGGTGCAGACTAGCTGAAGGGACAGATATTCTGATACAAGGAAATACGGGTACCAGACCCCAGCTCTTTTTGAATTGACCTCTTGGTTCTTCAACGTGCCCAGTGTATAGCACCGATACACGCAAGTATTGCCTGGGTTTCTGACCAGTACACCTCTAGTTGGGTGGGAAACACTGAAAAGTGTTTTTGAAATTTCATGAGGCATCTGCCGGGGATCGAACCCCGGACCGTCTGGATTGGAAAGCCAACGTGCAAACCACTGAGCTAATCCGTCTAAGTACCCCATTGCGGTGTGTCCTTGGGCAAGGCACTTTATCACGATTGCCTTGAGCAGTCGACCCAGCTGTAAATGGGTACCAGCAAATTGCTGGGGGTAAGATAAATTGGTTTTAACTGTTCTTAAAATAGGGTCGCTAAAAAGCTCTACAGAGTCTAATGTTAATTGTTTCACAAAGCGACGGTAAATAAAAATTACCTTAACCTTTTGGGTAGGAAACTCTTTCCGCGGAAAAGAGTCCTTGTCACTTATTATCTATAATGTGAGTCCATGCCGCATATTAGCTAACCAGTCTGTTGTACTTCAAAATGGCGTCGGGTGCACTCTTCGGAAATGCGAGTGGTCGCTCTCAAAGCAAAAATTTGGTTGAGTTCCGTGCAGGAAAAATGTACATGAAAGGGAAAATGGTGCATCCAGATAAACGGAAAGGTTTGGTGTATGTCTACCAATCAGACGATTCGTTGATGCATTTTTGTTGGAAGGATAGAACGAGCGGAAGTGTTGACGACGTAAGAGTTTTACCATGTCATGATTTATCTTAATTTTACGTCGGGTACATATGTTTGGTTCCACTTATGTTTAAGTCGGAAACTGGTTAGGTGTTATCTATGGTGGGCTGATTTCTAACAACTTCACCTTTTCGCTTTGTCGCACACGAGAATTGGAATGCGATATTTTTGGTTTTGCTGCCACAGATGGCCACAGACATAGGGATTTTTCTAGAGCAGAATAGCAAGGCGCAGCGCCCTGCCCATTTTTAGCGCCGCCGTTCTGCCTGAAATCGCCGCCCTTTTGCCTTTCTTCAGCGCCCCTTTGCCCTTTTAGCACTGCCCCTTTTACCATTAATTAACTATTTCTAAACTTTGGAATGCCCTTCCAGTACAACTTGTGCAAGCCCACACCCTGAATCAGTTTAAACAGGGTGTGACCAAACTTGTACAAAATGCTTAACATGATAGACCTGTTTTTAAACTGCTTTTATCTGTAAATCCTTCTTGTTTTTAACACTATCAACAGGCTGGTAACATTGCCCGATCGGGCTTACGACACAAAAAGTAATATTTCTTGACAAATAATGAAGATATTTCTTTCAAACTTGGTCCATTTATTAAGCATTACATATAATGCTCAGAGCTCCAGATAAGATTTTAGGTTAAAGGGTATTTTACCCCCTAGTTTTTTTTTCAAAGGGTATTTTACTCCTAGATTTTTTTTTCAAAAGGGTATTTTAGAATTCTAAATGGTTTTTCAGAATTCGAAATCATTTAAAAGGGTAATAATAATAACTGTTCGTTTGTATAATTTTCTGATATTCATGTGCTCTGCTGAAGTACCTTTGTCGGCAAATGCTGTTTTCCTGAATATTTTTTGAGCCTTCATTCAAATAGTTTTAACATTTTGTTTACTGCATAAATTACATCTTACACTACATCTTACCAGTTACTGACCACTGCGATATATCAACAGCCAGCAGGCCTCGACCTTAGCGGTGGACCGTTGGACCGACGCAACCAAAATATCGGCAGGTCCACTAACTATCAAAAGTTGGGTAGACTGACGGTCAACCAATTTTCAGTCACGGTCAGCATATAAAATAAAACCCTTAAAACAGGGCTTGAGCTAGGGAGCGACTTGAGCGAAATAGTCGCTTTGTAGCTCCCCACTTCGCTCTAATCTAACATCAAAGCGAAATTCAAGTCGCCCGATTTTTTTATCCTCACTCCTCCAATTGTCCGCTATCGGCTTGTTGACACTTGACTGGAATACACGATGGCATAATTTAAGCTCCGCCTACTTCAGATTACGGAGAAGTGCGAAGGTGACACTTGTTTTGTAAACTGACTGTCGATAAACAAAGCAGTAGGGATTTATATTACATAAGCTTACATATTCTTTTTTGACCATTAGAAAGTATCTTACCGTGTTTGGCTCCAGTAATTTCCTTAAATCCACTTAATTTTACTCGTATATTTCAAAACCCAAACTTTAGAAACATAATATTATCACCGACACTCTCTGTGACTAAAATAACGTAACTGAAATTTACGCAGATTTTTGACACCTGCCATCAGAAACTGGGTTAAACCTGTTTGACAACTGTTTCTTTTAATGTGTGCCGACACCAGCGTATAAAAGAGACACCAGCAGATCAAAGATGTGTATTCCGTGTGATGTCATAGTGATGTCACTGCTATTGACATGTATTTAATTCACATACTTAATTGTTATTTAAAGACTTTAAATTAAAGTGACTGACTTTGAGTGCATTAGCACTGGGAGCTTAATTTATTTATTTTTTTGTTGTTGTTGATATGGAATTAACTTTTTTTAATTGTATTCATATTTAAAGGGTTTTCTTGGTTTGGACAATCATTGCAAGAGTGAAAAAAAAACCTGAATTTGCAGTTAATCACATTAGATTCACAAGGTTAAAAATTATAAGAAAACAGAATCACTGACATTTTCAGTGAATTAAATTTCTTATTTACTTTAAATTAATAGACTTTGTAAACAAAGACAGGGAATAATAAAAATAGTAACGTTATACTAAGCATATTTAGTTCCTTTTTCAGCTTGCATGTCATACTGCTAAAATCTTTCCACGTTTTCCCTAAAATCACGCCACTTCTCCCTAATCTTACATGAGGGAGAAGTGACTTCTCCCTAAAATCTTAACCTAGCTTAAGCCCTGCTTAAAAGTAAACAAATAGGGGGGAAAATCGTACCCATATCGGCGAATTCACAAAACGAAAGTTGATTTTGCCTTAAGTACGGCATTCTACCGTTATAAGCATTGGCGAGTTAAAGTCAGGAGAGCACGAATGGACTACTCCACCGATCGGGCGAGTGGTTTTTACGTGGTATTTACCAAATTGAGAAATTACATCAGGCAAAATTACCTGAATTGACTGGAATTTACCCGCGAATCGTAAAAATATCAAAACGTCATGCTGGTAATTTTCCATTCCACAAGCACATGCGCCCTATCGTAATGTCTAATTTACATCGCGGTTACTTTTGACACAAAAAAAACGCGCTTAGTGCATTCATTTTTTAATATAATCGCTTTAATTTTTCAACACCGCTTGAGAACTAATACAGTGTGAATTCTATAACAATTTTAATAAGATATCGACAGGAATGTAGGCAGAATTCTTTAAAAACGATCAAATTTTCATATAATGTTTTGTAAAATTTCAAACAGCGCGATCTTGATTATTTATTTCTTTCTTAAAGTAAATAAACGGTACATACTATGGTAATAAAATTCAGACTTTTGACCAGAAAGTACAAAAAACACAATTAAAAAATCTTAAATAATGAAAAAGCGGCAGCAATTTAAATACATGGAGTAAAACGATTTTTGGCAAACAGATTTCTGTTAGCGCGGCAGAATAGGTTACGTGACCTAATGAACGTAAATAGAAAAGTGGTTTTAAAATAAAGCAGTATGATGTCGTTGTGGTTTTTAATAAGTTTTAAATGATTCTTTGTACATGTATTTTTTGACACAACACTTTGTTAGATATTCTTCTCAAACATTAATGTAAATTTCTTGAGGGCAAATAGGTCACAGAGGTAGTACATCCACTATCATCGTGCACGGTTTGACACATTTACATGTCAGTTTATTCGGGATATTGCACATTCGCTTTTAAAAAATTAAAGAAAAAACTTTTTTACTGATTTCTTCTCAACAATTAAAGGAATCGAGAAAGTACGATCAGACAGTGATGTGTCACATGGCGCGAAAACATGACGTAATGCCATGACAATCTCGGGGAAACTACACCGCTTTGATCTCCGCTTCAGATGCCACGAATAACCGACACACTTCTTTTAGCTCTTTGAGAGGGTGTTAATTGAAGATGAAAACAAGGCCAATTACTTAGTTTATCATCAGAATAATTACCGATAATTAATTGTTGATGTTTTCTTTTTTCACTTTCAACACGCGTCGGGAGGATGATGATTATTGTGTCCATATTTTGGGACACTTTTCAAAATAATTATTTTTTGGGATAACAGATTGCTATGTACAGTCTTCCATTTTTAATTTTTTTAGAAATAAGTCCTGTTGCTTTGAGTCATATGAAGTTATGACGTCTACAACATCACAATTTATGTGATAGAATTGGAGGTCCACTAAAGTCTGAGCAGGTCTACTAGATTTTAACAGTTGGTGGACCTGCTGGCAACTGCTGAAAAAAGCTAAGGTCGAGGCCTGGCCAGTGATACTTTGACTGTCAATGTTTTTTTTTCAAAAACACCTACGTGTATGGTGCTTCGGCTTTTTCAACAGTTACCCATAATATATCATAGATCACGTGCTTAGCGATAGGCATTGTCCGAGTCATCTCTTGTCACACACATATACTTGAAGAAGAAAATGGCATTATTTTACAATATCGTTTGCGTTTGCTTTTATGAGACGCCATTTTTGTTTGTTGTAGTCGATTACAAAAAGGATGTGCTTGATTTACGATAAAATTGGATTACGCACTTAAATCGAGTAAAATACATGTCCCGTTTTTTCAATGCGTATCAGTACGCGTAGGTTTTATTTTAAATGCGTTTTTCGTAAATTTCAGAACGTATTTACGCAAATACGCATCTTATCTGGAGCTCTGATGCTTATCAAGATAGAAATAACTTTGTTGCCTTCAGTTTAGTAAGAATTACTTCCCTTTTTCAGATTTTTATGATGCATAATTTTTGAAGTCCAAAACAATTATGTTTTAATGCAATGTTTAAAACAGAAAAGGGTTCAATGGCTTTCTATTGCTCCAAACTTGTGCGCCAATACCTTTATTCTATATATTTAGGGTAAATACTTTGTTTCTAGTGCAGATGTATGAGCAATTTTTTATTAGAACTAACATTTCTCTATAATGTTGTAAGTGAAAGCAGAGTAAAATGTATACATTCATGTACTAGCGCAATAATTTAGAACATTAGAAAGCCATTTAACCCTTTTTTGTTTTAAACTTAGCATTAGAACATTGTTTTTCTGGACTTCAAAAATTATGCGTCATAAAAATCTGAAAAGGGGAAATAATTCTACCAAAATTGAAGGCAACCAAGATATTTTTATTCTAATTTGTATCATTTGTTATGCTTAATAAATGGACCAAGTTTGAAAGAAATATCTTCATTATTTTTCAAGAAATATTACTTTTTGTGTCATAAGGCCAATCGGGCAATGTTACCAGCCTGATCAACTGTATTTATACTGCAATACACACCGTGTATTACTTTTATCCTTCTATCCAATCTACTTTAACTTCTTGTACAGGCGCGCAGCTGCACATAATACTCGCAGAGAGGAGCGCTGCAGTATAAATAGATAGATATATAGATAAACGAACTGCCCATCAATCGTCATCTGTCAAAATACCATCCCAAATAATTATCAATCGATACAAAGTTATGACATGCACCGAATAAACACAGGTGCTGTGTATTTGCCCAAGGCATGTATGAAATATCGGCATGCAGACGACGACCGACCGAATCGTAACAAACAACAATTAGATAGGTCAGTAATTAAAGCAAACTGCAAAACAGAATAAAAAAGGAGAAAAAAACATACCTTAAAACAAAGTCTGCTGCTTATTAAATGCCGATAAATGGCCAGTAACTAATTATCGGCAATTAGTGTGGCACCTCGTGTCAATTTTGTTGTTCACAGTTAGATCTCGGTTGAAGATAACAGTACACCTATCAGAATATCTATGATTTTGTTATATTTATTTCATCAAAATACTATTAAATTTATATGATATTAATTTTGTTTAAAAGAAAATAAAATGTTTTGCAGAACGTAACGGCAATCTCAGAATTTAGCGTAGACAGTCAGCGCGTAGAGAGTAGTTTACCTTTACCAAAATGAGGAAAATCGTAAACAATGTTATTTTGAAGTCGAAAAATTGTCTACACCATCACACTGGCCATAGCTTTATCAGATCAAGTGGTTCCAACGTTGTTTGAGCGGTGAAGTTTACGCCGATCAGATGGAGAAATATGGCCGATACTACAAATTTCCAGTATTGTAAGTATGATTTAAAGGAATTTCTACCTGTTAAATAACGAATCAAATGAAAACGATGGGTGCACCTGGAGCGCAAATGTGTCTATGTTTTAGCACGTATGTCCATTTAGCTTAGATTTATACCGTTTATTCAAACACTTCTGTACAGTCCGGTGGGAGAAGGAGATTTTTTTACAGTTTTTGACAGTGTCGCCTCAAATATAGTGTTCATCGGGAACAACTAACTGTTCAAACACTTTTTATGTAAAGGGCTACCTCTTCAAACAAGGGGTGTGTATTTTCATAGAATTATTCAGCGTTGTTTCTGAAAAATCGGCCAAAAACCTAATGCAACGCTGTTTCGAGTGGGTCGCTATGCAACGCAATCAAGTGGATACCGTTCTGTGTCTTACTTGCGAAGTCTTATCCGTCTTAAAAACAGTCATTAAAGCCTAACAATGAATAAATTAAGAGAGTTTTATATCATTTTAATAATCCCGCCATTTCTTATATATTGTACTTTTACATTTTTATGTTAGCTTAACATTTAACGTATCTTTGAGGACATTGTCAAAAAACATCAACACAAAAACATAAAGCTAGGATGAACATCGAACAATATCATTAAGTAAATAATAGTAATAGTTCGTAAAAACAAGAACCAGTTCACGGATATTTATCTCCTCCACGAATGTTACTGAGCAGCATACCAAAATCGGGTTGACTCTTTAAATCAATAGAGTTACAGTTGGTTACTTTTTAGTCCCATAAAACCAACACATTGCGATTTCATTACTGATTTGTTGTGCATTTGAGCTGTTCATACAAAATAAAGAAAATTTGGTCCATGATAAAAGTATTGATCAGTTGTTTGTATATATTTTCAATCATATTCCTGTTCATTTATTTTCAGAGAGATAAATCACAGAGAACGTTAAAATTGGCCAGGGAAAAGGCAATATTTTATTTGTCCTCCATAAAACAGAAACGACGTAATAAACCTCTATGGTCGGAGTTCAAAATGAAAATACAAATGAAATACAGACACCAATGAAAGAAAATAACCGGACCAGCAATACTAATAGAGACGTGTCATCAAGCAAACGATTAAGAGCGTTTTCTTCATGTCCTCAAAGTAAATAATAACAATAATAAAAGCACACACACAAAAAAAACCCCGAAAAGACTGCTAACTCGAACTTCAAGCACCAAATTATCAAGAAAAAGACAGGTTCACAATAAGGTATTAAAGAGAGAGTTTTATGTGACGAAATGTTTGAAGAATTAACAGAGGAAGAGACAGACTTTTAGACATTGCAAGCGACAATGCTATCCTGAGACAAGTTTCTGCAGCAAAAGATACATTATTTCACAATATTTTAACTCTTATCAAATTGAATAAGTACCCGTTGGCAAGCATCGCTTTTGTTATTTGTTTAGAGACAGTTAAATAGTACAACTGCTGCACATCTCTATTAGTATTGCTGGTCCGTTTATTTTCTTTCATTGGTGTCTGTATTTCATTTGTATTTTCATTTTTGATTGGCGACCATAGAGGTTTATTACGTCGTTTCTGTAGGGATAACGCATGTTTTTTCGTGTTATAACATCTGCAGAATCCCGAGGGAGTGGTTGGTACCCGAGTCCTCGGGTACCAACGATTCCCGAGGGATTCTGAAGATGTTATAACACGAAAAGAACATGCGCTAATGCTTTTCTAGCATAAAACGCGTGAAAACCAGGTAAATGAATATATTGTCCCTCGGCGTCATTGAATTTCCATGAAATGCGCGGTAAAGTCTACGTTGTTAATTCACGTTGACGTCATTTCTTTTTGAATTATCCGTTTTGGGGCCGTAATACGTTTACGTTTTGCCATGGAAAGCGCATATATAAAAAGGTGTTATAACAGCACATGAGCGCGAGAATCCCTGTGTTAACACACGTTTTCTCTCCTGTTAAAACACCCCCGAAAAGTGGCAATAACAGCAGTTTTATGCTAGAATGTTTGATGGAGGACAAAAAAAAATTGTCTTTTCCCTGACCTGTTCTCTGTGATTTATCTCTCTGAAAATTAATGAACGCTACCACAGGAATATGAATGAAAATATGAACAAACAACTGATCAATACTTTTATCATGGACAAAAATTTTATTTATTTTGTATGAACAGCTCAAATGCACAACAAATCAGTAATGAAATCGCAATGTATTGGTTTTAAGGGACTAAAAAGTAACCAACTGTAACTATACTGATTTAAAGAATCAACCCGATTTTGGTATGCTGTTCAGTAACATTCGTGAAGGAGATGAATATCCGTGAACTGGTTCTTGTTTTTACAAACTATTACTATTACTTACTTACTTAATGATATTGTTCGATGTTCATTCTTGCTATATATTTTTGTGTTGATGTTTTTTTTTATTAATGTCCGCAAAAATATGTTAAATGTTAAGCGAGCATAAAAATGTAAAAGTACAATGTATTAGAAATGGCGAGATCATTATAATGATATAAAACTCTCTAAATTTATTCATTGTTAGGCTTTAATGACTGTTTTAAGACGGATAAGACTTCGCAAGTAAAACACAGAATGGTATCCACTTGATTGCGTTGCATAGCGACCCACTCGAAACAGCGTTGCATTAGGTTTTTGGCCGATTTTTCACAAATAACCCTGAATAATTCTATGAAAATACACACGCTTTGTTTTAAGAGGTAGCCCTTTACATAAAAAGTGTTTGAACAGTTAGTTGTTCCCGATAAACACTATATTTAAGGCGACATTGTCAAAAACTGTAAAAAATCTCCTTCCCCCGCCTGACTGTACAGAAGTGTTTGAATAAACGGTACAAATCTCAGCTAAATGGACATATGTGCTAAAACATAGACACATTTGCGCTCCAGGTGCACCCATCGTTTTTATTTGATTCGTTATTTAACAGGTAGAAATTCCTTTAAATCATACTTACAATACTGGAAATTTGTAGTATCGGCCATATTTCTCCATCTGATCGGCGTAAAATTCACCGCTCAAACAACGTTGGAACCACTTGATCTGATAAAGCTATGGCCAGTGTGACCATGGTATAATATGCACCCATGATTCTCGGGGGAGGGGGTCCGGGTTTAAAAAAAAATTGTGCATTTATACACGAGTATCAACAGTACTTTTAGTAATATAATGAATGTATAATGACAGATCTATATGCACCAGAATTATTAAATTATTCAATAGTATCTTTATCAGGGCTCACACTGGCCTCCGAGAAATAATAGCCAACTTTTGAAACTATAAAAAATAATAGCCAAAACTGATGCGGACTTTGCATGTAATGTTTATAATTAAAAAGAACAAGTTTTTTTTATTGGTTTGAAAAGTTGTAGCCCCAACAGGGGTGTGGGAATTGGGGATTCATGGAAATTACCTCATATTGGGGGCTCCCCCCTCCCCCTTAAATGCTTTCAAAGATAAGACCTATGCTATAATCTGATGGATTCTGAAGGCATTTACTGGACACATATTTATAGCTTGCATAAGGCTGCTAAAATGATTGACTCTGTCTGATATTGTTGACTGGGCAATAGCTCAAACCCCATTCGTGCACACACAGTATGGGCACAGTTGCACAAAAGGGAAAGTTTTGAGTATCAGTCATGTTTATACATTTTCTTTTTATATATCAAAAGTGTTTCCATGATTCTTTTGACCACAACAGTTAATTGCACTTAAATTGTCCCAAAAGTACAAAACAATCGGGTCGCAAAAATACGTGATATTTGGCATACTATTTAATTACAGCTTTTTGTCAACATGTTTCCAAGGCTTTTTTCGATATTAAATAATATTTTTATGTGTTTTAGAATGTTTCTACTTACGCTAATGACAGTATGCAGGCAAATTTATTTGTTGATTTTTTTAGCTTGCCCGTATCGGCCATGTTACTAAAAATAGAAACAAGACTGGGTTTTCCGATTATTTCTGGGTTTAATGTGCAAAACAGACATTTATTAATCTTGGTAAAAAAATATCTGGCCTGTAATATTTCAACATGTACATTCGCGTTCTTTTCAAATTAAGGAAAATAAAAAAAAACTTTTGAGATTTTGTCACTTAAAACAATTGCATTTCAAGATAAAAAAAAATGCCGGTACAAATTGGTTTGTCGTCTGCCGACTATTGAGTTGAAGAAAATTTGCGTTGGTGTTTGCAAGTGTTCTCAAAAAGTAGCCTGCCAGTTCAATGTGACTTAAATGCTGGATTAGTAAGATTGCATTCCGGTTATAATCGGTTTAATTGTCGTCTGCATTCTACCGCCTTAGGCAACGTTATCGGCATAGTTGACACGTGTTTGGAATACACGAGGCAATAAACAGTACGCTTTATCGATTTTTCCACGCTAGCTGACCGCGGGTGGCATAATTATTTATGCAGCTATCAAATAAAATAATCGCCAGTTCAAGTCGCCAAAATGAAAAAATATTCGCCATTTAAATAAAATAATCGCAAATGGCGATAATGGCGACTGACAGCGTGAGCCCTGCTTTATGGTATATTTCTAATCAAGAAAACTTTCAAGACAAAAATAATGTATGCAAAAAAAACAAACTGCATACATGTATTTATAAATGATAAGCATGTTATATATACCAACAGGTATTAATGCTTTTTCCTGACATTCAGATTCATTGCAAATCTTTCTGTAGTACCTTACAATGTAGACATTACAACAAAAACCATGGAAATCTACCTTATGATTTTTGTAGACAAAGGTACGCAATGCGCAAAATGCACCCTGCCCCTTTTTAGCAGCACCCTGCCCTTTTTAGAGGTCTAGAAAAATCCCTAAGACACTTGGGGGTTAGCACCCCTCCCAGGGATATAAATTAACACTCGCCCAGTGCGACCAGATTTAAAGCTGGTCGAGTCAGTTTTCCAAAATAGTCGCCCAGCCGGCGAATGGCTTTGGATTCTCCTATTAATGTCAATATTCTGGGTTTTTCCGAGACTGTCTTATTAATATGCACTACTTCACTTAAATTGACCAATCAAAATTACCGATATATACTACGACCAGTCGGAATACGCGGATAATTTACTCCGTCACTAACAATGGCTGCGCCCAAAGAAATAAGCACTAGAAAGTAGAAGTTTATTGAAGGTTGTTAAAGAGCTTAGAACGGCCTGTCGCGGCGACAAAAGGAAATATTATCAAGATTATTTAAAGACCTAAAGGCCAATGAGGACTTTAAATGAAAAATGGGCTGTTAACAGACCACGGCTGCATAGAACACCGACCGCAACATGGTTTGTACTTTTTGTACAAGTAATAATTTCATAATTGCGAGTCCTGTAACTCGACAATGTAACAAAATACTAGAATTCAGATGTCCATAAGCGTGCAGCCTCTATCAAAATGCCCATAAACAACCCAAATCCTCTAGTGCTGCAAAAATCATTCAAACTTTAAGTGCGTCTGTGTTTGAGAGGCTGTGTCCTACATGTCATGCACTGGTTGATTACAACTTTCCTTTTCAGTGTGAGTTTGATGAGTGTTCTGTAATTATATTTAAGAAATTGATGTATTGGCAGGAAGCAAATTAAAAGACTTATTATTAAGTATGTCGATCTAAACTGCTGTTAGTATATTTTCCCGCTAATAACAGCTGGGCCCCTAACTTTTAGGCTGGACCCCTAGAATTTGCCTGTAATGAGCCCAGTTGGCTAATAGGGTCTGAGTATTAATTTATATCCCTGCCCTCCCCCTCCCAATCTTCCCCTGCCAACCTTCAGCCAATAAATTTTCGTCTTTTAATACAAACTGAGCACATATGTCAATCATACAACAACTTCTTTTACCATTTCAGCACGTTTAAAAAACTGCCATATTCTATCAATGCTCAGAAAAACTAAAGACAGCTTAGTAACTTAGTTACTCTGAGTCTGAGTGTTTTCAGTACAAATAGCTTGTCCAAGGAGTACGAGAATAGATCCCAGCTTGATATTGCGCAGGTCAAATTTACTAACAGAGCCGGGACACAGACGGTACCGTCAATGGTTATAAAAATATACTTTCTGTAAAAGTCAGCTGCTGCAATAGTGGGAAGGGTACAGGCGCTGGTTCAGTAAACTCACGATATAATAAATCAAGATAAAAAAAAAATCATTTTAAAAAAAAGAAAGATTGTCCATAGTGCAGAACGAACCCACGGCCCTGACAAGTTGACAACAATAGAGTTTATTGAACCAGCACCTGTACCCTCTCGGCCATCGCGGCAGTTGACTTTTCCAGTGAGAATTTTGATTAAAGCACTTGTTCTACAAGAATCTGTGCAAAAAAAAATGGGAAAATTAAGATCTGTTTACCTTGGTATTCTTTTGACTACACCACGGCAGCACATTTTTGACCGAATTACTGACCTTATTCATTTACTACAGTTAACACAAATATACCAAGACAATTTGGAAACAGTTAAACATCAGTTATCATAAACATGCACATAAATTTTTGGATCAGCAGTTGTCATTTGGTAAAATTTTATGCTTTCAGGATTTAATCATTTTTCCTGACGATATAGAATTCAAGCACGTGAAACAGTGTACAACAGGTCGTGTCTATGTCTTAAAGTTCAAGTCATCAACAAGAAAGTTTTTCTTTTGGATGCAGGTGAGCCACGTGAAATTTCTTTACCCATAAAGGTTTTCCAGCAGGGAAAATGCGGAATGTTAGCTGTTCTGGAGTCTTCCTCCTCATTAACCCTTAAGTGATTCTGCCTTTGCGACCAGTGCAGACCAAGATCAGCCTGCACATACACGCAGTCTGATCATGGTCTGCACTGTTTGCTATTCAGTCAGTAAATTTTCAGGGCTATTGTCGGGGTTATAGAACTCAGCAAAGCAATTAAAGTTTTGAAAAAATGTGCTTAAATAAACTGTATTTTTTCTGGTAACCACATTATTTGGTTTTCATGCAATCCTCGGTTTATATATTCACTGTAAGACTTCTGCAGTGATTAGATTGGCTATTTCATCCAGCCCCAAGGGAGTTTGAATGGCATCTACTGTATACTGGGTTCACACTGACCCTAAAATACCTTTAATTTCTTGTCAGCCCTTAAGAAATCCTCAGATCTATTTGAAAAGGAAGCCCTGGGAAAATTCTTAAATTTTAAATGATATTGAAAGCTTCAATGTCTCAGAAAATTCCTGTACAAATTACTTTATACACTCGAAACCCGTTATAACGCTACTTGATATACCGCGGTATTCGTTATAACGCGGTAGGTTCTTGGCTCCGGAATTTTCTTGGGTTAAAAAAAAAAAAAAATTTATTTTTTTTTTTTTTTTACCCCAGAAAATTCCGAGTCCGCGGATGTTTTTGATCATAACCAGCGTTAAAACTACATGTACCTGTACATTGTACTTGAACACCTTTGCCATGACAACTGTGTCAAAAATCAATAATTGTTTGCTGGCTTGCTTTTTGTTAAAAGTTTGAATACATGAAGACATGTGACAATTAGGCAATCAGTACCGTGTCAAAAATAGATTGTTTGCATAACAAGCGTGTAAAATTGGTCAGTCAACTATCAAACCGATTAAGTTTGCACCAATTAAGCGGATGACATGAACACTTGAGTGAATAAAAAATCGAACAACATGCCCAGTTTTGTAATAAAATGCAGCCGTTCATCATTCTCAGTTCATCGGAATTTGCGAAGATTCGACGCTTTGAAAGCCATATTGAGAATGTTCTCCCTTTTTAATATCGTATATATACGACGGCGATTTAACAATTTTTTATATTATTTATCGATTTTCTTCATGTATTCAAAATTAATTTTTTTAAGACTGTCCGTGGTTTATTCTCTTTTAGTTACATAAACCCCAAGTGCAATTGCATTGCGTATGTAATTCTCATGACCGCGCATTCCTCACACAGCGTTATACATGTTTACTTCCGGGATAAACAATTCTAACTTTCTTTTAGAATCTCGACAAAATGAGAAGATGACACAGCGTTATAATTCTTTTAATGTATTTTTCAGTAGCATTTAAGGTAAATAAATGTCCCGTTTATACGATTCTTATTTCTTATTAACATAAAACAGCGTCCAAAATACATTACCGGTGGGTGGGGTATTGCATTTACCGCTGATACGATCAACCCGCGTTATAAATTTAACCCCGCTAGATCCGCGGGTCTCGAACCTTGGACCCCGATGACAGCGTTATAACGGGGTCCCAGTGTACTCATAAAACTGGCACTATTATTTATGATATATTAATGCACAGAATTCAGGTTGCAGGATTTGGGTTTTAGACTTGTCAGGATTGTTAACATTTGCAGGAGCCAAAGTCAGACAAAGATGAAGAAAACAGTAAAAAGGTCAATGAGTTTTTGAACAACCCTCCAACCCCGGGATCTAGCAGAGGTGGTGGAGGTACTGGCTCTTTGCCCTCTGACCTTGCCAACTTGGGTAAGTTTCTTGTAAAACAAAGGTATAATTATGTCAGCTTTGATGACTTATTATCATGTTCAGTCACTGTGTCTGTTATATGGTGTTGCTTTCTGAAGTGAGTCAGATATATGAAATGAGCCGCGCCATGAGAAAAACAACGTAGTGGCTTTACGACCAGCATGGATCCAGACCAGCCTGCGCATCCGCGCAGTCTAGTCAGGATCCATGCTGTTCGCTTTCAAAACCTATTGTAATTAGAGAAACTGTTAGCGAACAGCATGGATCCTGACCAGACTGCACGGATGCGCAGGCTGGTCTGGATCCATGCTGGTCGCAAAGCCACTATGTTGGTTTTCTCATGGCGCGGCTCAAATACATTCTCAAAAGAAATGCAGTCTAGCCTATAGTGTTACGGCAAGTAACAAATGTTATAGAAAATGACAGTCTTTTGATATTTTCTTTCTTATTTGAACTAAATTGCAATTTCTGGCAATAACCTGCTTTTAAGCTAGTTGAAAATTAAGTTCTTTAAAAGGTTGTTAAATTGTTTGCATATTTTTACAATTATGTTCATTTCAGCAGGAGACTCGGACCTGCAGAGCATTTTGGGAGGCATGAGTCAGCAACAGCTGATGCAACTGCTAGGTATGTAGGTCAACAATGTACATACATGTATATATATATAGCAAGAGATAAAAAAAAATCTTGGCTTAACCTACAGCTTTCTGGGACTCCATATCAGGATTGTTAAGATCACCGATACTGAATAACTTGCCACTTGCCTTTGAGGGTTCAAATTCTGCATGGGTTGTTTAAGAAAGTCATGCAGCTTGCTTGTCTGTCCCTGGCTTTGTTCAAGTGCTTGCCTGTCCAGAGGAGCTTTTCTGTAATCCTCGATTGTTTAAAGTTGGAAAGTTAATATGTGGCCTTAATTGTACTGATGTGACAAGCAACTAAACTAAATCTTGCAGTTGTTCAGACTATTATTAAAGTTTGAGAATATCTAGGTAAATTAGTGTTTTCTCATGAGTACTTACTAAAACTTTCTTTCACAATGTTTTGTGCTTTGTTTGTTTTGCAGGTGGTATGAACATGGGAGGACCCGGTGGTGGTCTGTCTGCATTGATGGGCAGACCTGGAAGTGTCCAGTCAACTGCTTCAGAACCGTAAGTTTAAACACTCCAGCAGTAATAATAATCATAAAAGAGAAATAACTTTTGTGTAGAAACAGAGTAGAAACAGATAAAAGTAGAAACAGATATAAATGCATTACATTTTGGGCATCTTTAAGGATGCAACTTATGCATTTATACTGTCCATTGATAGCGATATGTTATATGATATATAGTGTAGGGTTGGATACCGGTTCCCGGTATCGGTACAATACCGAATAATCACTTCGAAAAGTACCGGTATATACCGTTTCGTAAAAGAACCGGTACCGATTTCGGTATTTCCATAAAAGTAAAAACAAAATTCTTACAAAATCTGCTGCAAAATAAAGCAGAAATTTAAGCAAATAGCGTAATAACGTGATCGACATTGTTTACTGTGATACCGCTCAGAGTAACCTCCCTTGACACGGAGAGCCAACCGTGCGAATAGTTTCGTATGCTAAATATTACCTGAAATTCCCGTCGTTTTAAACAACGTAAACCCATACTTAATTTCAAAATATATGACACTATTTTTCTTTGTAGTTTTCTTTTAAAACCAATGAAAAAAAATGATGTAAATAAAAAATTACGAGACTAAGCTTTAACCTACGTAAACAAATAATCGGTTTTCGCGAACCATTAGAAATAATGTTATTGTTGGAATGTTGGTTGTTTCAAGTGTTTTGAAGGTTGTTGTTCAATTAAAAATGTCTTGCAAAGTGTTTCACTTTAAAAACATTACTAGTCAACCTAGTCGAAGATTATCATGAGTGAGAATGAGTCTGACTTGTTAGAGGGGTACTTTGAAAGCTAATAAGTGTTCAGTTTATCAGTACTAGACAGTACTGAGCTTTAAAAGCATTACTACAGTGAGTGTATTTATAAATTTTAATTGCATAGTGAGCGAGGTATCTGCTCTAGATTTTTATTTTGGAAAACTAGTCTGTAAGATTACTCTTTCATAATCTAATACATACAACATTCCATTAACAAACTTAAAATGTTTATTTAACACAGCAAATTTTCATGTATATCTACTTACATAGGTGTATATAATACTAAGCAAATCATTGCTTATGTAATGTACTACAAAGCATGGTATCGGTATCGTTAAAAATACCGTATCGTTTCGTTGGTATCGGTATCGGTATCGGACCGCTTCGTCCTTAACGATATCCAACCCTAATATAGTGATATGTTTTGGAAAACAAATATGAGAAACAGCTGTGACAGTCTTAAATCATTTTGTTACAGCCCTCAGTGGGAGGCATATGTGTTTTATAAGACAGCTTTTGTTGCTTAATCTTTTGTAGCCATAGAACCAGATATTAATTTCATTAAGTGTAAAATCATGATATCTGTATTTGTAGACCCTTAAGGGTGCAGTCATCCCCAGGCACAAGAGGTGGATCATCTGAGACTCCGTCCCAGCCTCGACCAGTGACGGCAGCAGCCCTGCCATCCCAGAATACAACCACAACGTCTACAACCACAGGAAGTACAACAACAACATCAGCAGGTCAGAGTTCAGGTGCTAACAAACCAGCAATACAACTGAGTGACTTGCAAAATATTCTGTCTAATATGAATGGTGAGTCTCCATTTATATAATTGTTTTTATTTAAATGTTTTACAAAATTCATTGTTTAAAACGTGAAGATACCAAGTATTTCAAAGTCACAATTTTAAGTGTGCAGTTATTAATAGTCAAGTTTCCAAGATTATATTTTGACTTTCTTTGAAGAGAAATTGCTGTATATTTGACTACTGTGATTTTTTTAATTTGGTGGTCATAAAAATTCATGTTTCCTGGGGATAAGAATGTGTGAATTTCAACTTTTGAAGAAAGGTTAAGAAATTTTATACACTGGGACCCCGTTATAACGCTGTCATCGGGGTCCAAGGTTCGAGACCCGCGGATCTAGCGGGGTTAAATTTATAACGCGGGTTGATCGTATCAGCGGTAAATGCAATACCCCACCCACCGGTAATGTATTTTGGACGCTGTTTTATGTTAATAAGAAATAAGAATCGTATAAACGGGACATTTATTTACCTTAAATGCTACTGAAAAATACATTAAAAGAATTATAACGCTGTGTCATCTTCTCATTTTGTCGAGATTCTAAAAGAAAGTTAGAATTGTTTATCCCGGAAGTAAACATGTATAACGCTGTGTGAGGAATGCGCGGTCATGAGAATTACATACGCAATGCAATTGCGCTTGGGGTTTATGTAACTAAAAGAGAATAAACCACGGACAGTCTTAAAAAAATTAATTTTGAATACATGAAGAAAATCGATAAATAATATAAAAAATTGTTAAATCGCCGTCGTATATATACGATATTAAAAAGGGAGAACATTCTCAATATGGCTTTCAAAGCGTCGAATCTTCGCAAATTCCGATGAACTGAGAATGATGAACGGCTGCATTTTATTACAAAACTGGGCATGTTGTTCGATTTTTTATTCACTCAAGTGTTCATGTCATCCGCTTAATTGGTGCAAACTTAATCGGTTTGATAGTTGACTGACCAATTTTACACGCTTGTTATGCAAACAATCTATTTTTGACACGGTACTGATTGCCTAATTGTCACATGTCTTCATGTATTCAAACTTTTAACAAAAAGCAAGCCAGCAAACAATTATTGATTTTTGACACAGTTGTCATGGCAAAGGTGTTCAAGTACAATGTACAGGTACATGTAGTTTTAACGCTGGTTATGATCAAAAACATCCGCGGACTGGGAATTTTCTGGGGTAAAAAAAAAAAAAAAAAAATTTTTTTTTTTTTTTAACCCAAGAAAATTCCGGAGCCAAGAACCTACCGCGTTATAACGAATACCGCGGTATATCAAGTAGCGTTATAACGGGTTTCGAGTGTATGTATTTCACAAATATAATGTTTCCTTCATACTTTTTTTCAGTACCAGCTGAAAAGGAATGTAAGTACAGTTACAATATAACTTACTGTAAATTATAGTGCTGTAACTTACTGTAAAGTATTGTGCAAATTCAAGTAGAAAACACTCAAAAACCAGTTGAATTTACATGTAATATTGACTCTATGTGCCAAATAACATGTTATTTGTAGACTTCTGGTACCTTGCTTATTGTGCAGACAAAATTGACATATAACTGTGCATTGAATCACTTACCCCTATCATCAGTAAGCTGTGATGTAAAATTCTTCCTTGTGAAGAAGCTTTGCACTTGGTTTATAGGACGTTGGTTCTTACCGGAATGTGTGGAGGAAAGTCACCAAACTGTGTTGTTACATTAAAAGTTAAAGTAATAGAATCCATTCACATCCATGCCCTGATACTACTAATCAGTTTTGACCAGTAGTGCGTAGGAGATCCGAGAAGATGTTTAAGTAAAAATGTTGATGTGGGACGGTGAATGTCAGATTATCAAAATTTATCCTCCTATATGACTAGCTCATAAGAAGTCATTTAAAGGAGCAATTGAAAGTGCTGAGTGAACACAAGCTTAAAATTAGCAGTATTATTAAACACAATTATCTATCAAGTGTTATTTATGTTTCTGTAATGCTAATTATCATATGAATGTTGCAAGTTTATAGACCATTTACTGTGAAATCAATTACACTCCTAGGAGACCTTTTTCATGGGTTGCGTAGTTGTGGCAGCCCAAACAGTTTTCAATAAAAGCTCCAACAAACAATGTGTGAATCTTGTGTTTGAAATTTTTGCCAAAGAAATTATATGATTTTATAGTAAGTTTCTACAAGGTTACTGCTTTGTCCATTGCAAAGCACATTTTATTAGCTCATCTGATTTTTTGAAAAAAAATGATGAGTTATTGTCATCACTTGAGCGGTTGTCGGCGTCGGCGTTGCCTGGTTAAGTTTTATGTTTAGGTCAGCTTTTCTCCTAAACTATCAAAGCTATTGCTTTGAAACTTGGAATATACTTGTTCACCATCATAAGCTGACCCTGTATAGCAAGAAACATAACTCCATCTTGCTTTTTGCAAGATTTATGGCCCCTTTTGTACTTAGAAAATATCAGATTTCTTGGTTAAGTTTTATGTTTAGGTCAACTTTTCTCCTAAACTATCAAAGCTATTGCTTTGAAACTTGGAATACTTGTTCACCATCATAAGCAGACCCTGTACATCAAGAAACATAACTCCATCTTGCTTTTTGCAAGATTTATGGCCCCTTTTGGACTTAGAAAATCAGTTTTCTTGGTTAAGTTTTATGTTTAGGTCAGCTTTTATCCTAAACTATCAAAGCTATTGCTTTAAAACTTGCAACACCTGTTCACCATCATAAGTTGACCCTGTATAGCAAGAAACATAACTCTGTCCTGCTTTTTGCAAGATTTATGGCCCCTTTTGGACTTAGAAAATATCAGATTTCTTGGTTAAGTTTTATGTTTAGGTCAAGTTTTTCTCTTAAACTATCAAAGCTATTGCTTTGAAACTTGCAACACTTGTTCACCATCATAAGCTGACCCTGTACAGCAAGCAACATAACTCCATCCTGCTTTTTGCAATAATTATTGCCCCTTTTGGACTTAGAAAATCATTTTCTTGGTTGAGTATTATGTTTAAGTCAACTTTTCTCATAAACTATCAAAGCTATTGCTTTAAAACTTGCAACAGTTTTTCACCATCATAAGTGGACACTCTACATCAAGAAACATAACTCTATCCTGCTTTTTGCAAGAATGATGGCCCTTTTTAGACTTAGAAAATCATGGGTAGGACAATATTTCTATGACACAAAAAAAATCAGATGAGCGTCAGCACCCGCAAGGCGGTGCTCTTGTTATATTTTCAAATGTTTTCCAGCTGTTGATCTAGGACAGGCATTAAGTCCAGAGTCAATGATTCCAATTCTAGCCAATGCAGATGTACAACAGAGGCTTACTCAATATCTACCTGAAGGGGAGGTGCTACCCAAGTCAGAGGAGGAGCTACGGGCTACAATCAGCTCACCTCAGTTTAAACAGGTAATTGGAGTTTGCTCAGAACTTTAAATATCTACCACCATTTGTTAGCTGACCTGAACATAAAGCGCTTGGGCTGAGCTATTGTGATTCTTGTTAAAAATCACTCTTTATTATTCATCTAGCTATTGTGTTTAATCAACGCTACCTCTGTCTGTCATATTATGTCTGTCCACACATTTCTTTTATTAAATGATTACATCTCCTCTGACAAAATTTTGGAGAAGTTACTGAACCATGGCCTGGATTTTCCTTGTATGGTCATCAGCCAAATTTGTTAGAGAATTTTATTCCATGAAGAACTCTTGTGATGTCAGTACAAAAGATAAAATTTAAAAGTCTTATTCTCAGAGTCGACTTTCTGGATTTCAAAATTATTTTGACAAACGTTAATAAGTCGCCCTCTTCCAAGAGTGTTCAAATTATGACCTGTCGAAAAACGTGGCCACTTTTCTCTATATGTATACAGCAGGACCTTTCAAATTCTTCATCTGCTTGCTGGATTTCATTATTATTTCACAGAAATGTTGTTGTGTTTTTTTTTACCCTTTACACAAATAGTTCAAATTCTTCTGAACCTTAAAAAAATTGGCTGCCAATGTGTGTGGTCACTTTTCCTTATATGTTTATGGTTGGAACTTTAAAAAAAATCTTGAAGTCAGAGACTGCTTGCCCTTTGTAGTCCCCTACTGGTAGAACACTGGAGGGGACTGTTAGAATGCCCTCCATCCATCTATCCATCTGGATCCTGCAAGTACTCTAAAAATATTCAATCCAGGTTCATAAACATTTGTATGTGAATAGAGGGCAATATGTAGATTATACATGTACATGACTTACAAATGTATGCTTGTAGGTCAAAGGTCAAGGTCACTATTGAAGGTCAAGTAAAATTATTTCCACTTTATATACATTGATGGATTATCTCAATGCTACACAGAAATGTTCCCCGTGATTAGACAATGTCTTGTCAGTCAAAGGTCGAGGTTACTTTTGGAAGTTTTCCACTAGTACGGGTCTTCTGTATTGCCACTGCAATACTCTGTCACTTGGTGTGTTTTTTTAAATGATTTCACACAAATGTTCCTTAAGTGACCATGATCCAACCATGAGTGACCCACTACCAAGATTATTCAAGTTAGTGTGATTTGACAAAAAACATTGTCATAAGACGGCATGGTTACTTTTCCCTGTATGCATATGATGGGGGAAAAAGTTGAAAGAAGTAACCACTAAACTAAATATGGCATGTGGGGAAGTTGACACATCATTTAAAAATCCAAGGTGTTCAGTTATTCTATTTCTGAAATTGCATATAGGTACTCTTGTGTTATATCAACAGGAAATATTGTTATTTCAGGCACTTTCATCATTCAGTTCGGCACTACAGTCAGGCCAGCTGGGACCACTGATGACGCAGTTTGGTCTAGGAGAGGATGTAGCTAATGCAGCAGCACAAGGAGGTAAATGAATTGTCTCTATGAACTTGACCTTGTCTGTGTGATGTTTAGCATTGATAAGCTAAGACACAATGGTGGCAGAGCTGGTTCAGTTAGGGAGGATTTTAGAATATGTTAAATACAAAACATATAGCATAAAGATGAATGTTTCTACCCAGGCATGGAAATTGAATCAAGGGGGCTGTTATTCAAAAGCATCCAAAGGATGAACTGTGGTATATGACATGATTAAAACTCAAGTGGGCTTGATTATTATTATTATCATCCTAACATGTTCATGGAAATGTTATATGATCAAAATTGTGCTGAACTCTATTCATCCAAGTAGCATTGAACCAAATAGCTTTAAACATTCTGCTTAAGGAAGAACAACTTTTATAGACTTGTCTATTCTAAAATCCATTAAAAACAGTACATGCTGCAGTCTTGTTTTGGACTATCAAGCGTCTAGCTAATACCATAATAATAGGGTATGTAAAAGAACAGGATAGGGTTCAGAATTACGAACAATAAATCAACTTATGTTTTAGACCTTTTAGCTACATGTTGTATATAGCCTAGGCTTGACTATATTTTAGTTGGATTTATTAAATTTTTAGTAAAAAAATACACTTGGCCTGCAGGACGGGTGCTACAGCTAAGTCTTGTGATAATAATTTCATTCCAAATGGGACTCACAGCATGTTATTATGATAATAATAATACAATAAAATGATACTATATATTTCAGATTTAGAAGCATTTGTGAAGGCGATGCAGGCACGGCAAAAATCTAAAGATGATAAGAAAGATGAACCTGAAGCAATGGAACAAGATTAAATTGATACCAAAATGTTTTGTGAAGAATTAGATTTGAAAACTAGCCATTTACAGTTGTATTATTGTGCTAATCAGTTCTGCATTTCCTGTAAACTGGGTGAATTTGCCGCCAGGCCATTCTTTTGTTAAAAATCTACAGGCTTTTTATTCTCAATATGCAGGTTATTTTACATTGTATAGTCTAAGTGTGATTTAACTTTGCCTAAATGATTGATTAATTCATAAAGATTGGGTCAGTTACATTGCAGTTGCATTAAAAAATCTTAGTCCAATTGTACATTACATTATAAAATTATTCCACTTGAAGTCACATATTATATGGATTTTTTGAAGGATACAAATTTTCATATTCAGTTTGAAGTTTGCTAGAAAATAAATGCAGAAACTTTCAACAGCAGGTTTCTTATAAGAAGTCATAGTAGTAAGGTTGAGAATTTAGTAAGATATGTAATTGATTTATAGAATAAAGGCATACAATCTGCTTATCATTGGAGCACAGAATACATATTTTGTAAGAAAGGCTAAAACACTCTGTATATAAATCATCAGAAACTCGTGATTTCATTATGTGAAGCATTTTTAGAAAAATCAATATTCAGTCAGACAAGAATAGATATTTGAAATGAACAGATTTATTCTATAATATTTACTATAATATACACTTGCAAAACAAATTCCCTTGTTGTTTTCTTTTAGGTTTGTGTCAGTTTTAAAGCATTTGATGCTTAAAGAATATGTATAAGAATCGAGACAAAAAAGAATAAACAAATTTTAATGTTTGAACAGACCCTTATTCATCAGTTTAGAGGCCACCAGAAACACCCATTTATTCCTACACATAACCACCATTAAGTGTAGATGTGTCTAACTTTTTTTTCAGCATCAGTTGAGGAATTGCAGGCACTATAGCTTTTAGACTGACATGTGTACATTGCATTATGGGTACATGGAACTTTGTGGCACAAAAAAACTAATTCCACACTTCAAGGGATTTCAGTGACAGTAACACTTCAAAAGATCACTATGAAGTGAGGATTAGCGTGACATTTGTTTAATGATTGTTTGCAGTGTTGAGTGTCCTTGGTCTCAGACAAAATGCATACATTGGCACAAACTACATGTACCTCAGCTTTATAACGATTCCAGATGAAACATTGAGGATATGGTCATCTGTATTGAAAATGTACCAGTTAATTGATGCATTGCAGTGTTATGCATCCTTTAACTTAAAATGTGTATGACTGTATGCTACATTATAATAATGTTACAGGAGTTCAGTACTAATTACACATTAACCTTTGATCTAATGGCCATAGTTGCACTATGATCTTCAGTAAGTGATTTGTGAAATAAACGGAGTGTGTTACCTACTGAGTGTGGGCATGCGTTCTAAGAAGTTTGTTGACTGGGCCAAAGTGCTCTTCATGCATTGTATGAATATTTGGTGCTATATTCCCAAACGTTCTTTATGTGACTGACCATTAGGGAGCTGAGTGGTTAAGGTTGCTGACTTTAGATCACTTTCCTCTCAGCGTGAGATGTGGGTTCAAAACTTGCTTTGGGTGTAGAATCCTTTTGTGTGGGGAAGCTATTTACCTGACTTAGGAAGACTGGTGGTTCTACCAAGGTACTTGCAAATGATGAAATAATGCAGAAGACACCTGGAGTCTTCCTCTTCTACCAAAAACTAAAGAAGTCTCCATAAATTGTGTCTGTGTAAAAACAAAGAACAATTTCCCAAAACAATAGGGATCATCTATTGGCAATCACACTATGAAAAGAAGGATGGTTGTATTGTTCTCCATCTAATGATCGGAAACCGTTATAGTCCAAGTCATAGTAACATTGACATGCAGTGCTGGAATTCTGAGACGGTTTGCCAGAAAGTAAAATTATTGATCGAAATTACCTTTAGTTGAGGTTCATGTTTCTTCAGCGGGAAAAAAGATTATTTACTGACATGTAAAAAGCAAGGCATCATCTGCTTTGAATAGGGGTGGGGGTTTAAATATCAGTATATGCTGGAGGATGAAGTGCTGTAGTAGGACAAGGGCAGCCATGAAACCTTCCAAAATATTGGTATTGGTTATGTACGCTTGTAGTTGATGCCACAAACCCGTGTTCCTAGAAACCCCCAAAATGGGGGTTTTGCACCCCCAGTTTTGGAGACAGCTGTTATATATCTCTTAGTGAGGGGGTGCAAAAGTGCAAGAAAAACTCAGTTTTCACCCCTAACTTTAAATGCCAGTGGGAACACTAAACGTCGTAAACTGGAGCCTGATATAATTTTGACCTTTTGTTCATTTGTCAATATGTTTTAGGATGGATCCTGTATTGATGTTGTATTATGAATACGAAAATTAATCTGTGGTCCTGTCAGTTTTCCTGTAGAGACTATTTGCAACTGTCTGACACACCCTGGGATTCTGTCGTAATGGCTGTTACAGACAAACCGTGCACTTCGCTGGACCTGTGCCAGGTGATATATGTCTCAGATTGATACGTTGCAGCATAACTGAATGCACGAAGTACCAGGGTGATGTGCATGCTTTCACGTACCCTGTGTATATAGTTGTATAAATTTCTTCCAGGATTTCTAAGGCTTTTGCTGCAGTCTTGTGACACAAGGCGTTACTAAGACTTGGTGCAGTCAACAGTTTCAAGTGTATGACCATGTCACTTATAAGGAGGTTGTCTGAGGAACCTCATGGTCATGCATAAATGACCGAACATTTTTAAGGTTGGAAATTCGTCTGGAACTGATTTTCAAGGTCTTACTGTGAAACTAGTCTGTTTACTGGTAATGGTTTGCTTCTTGATGTGTGTCCTTGTATGCTGGTTTTTCTCCATAATACGCAAGGGTATTGGACCCGTAATAGAGTACCTCTTTTTGAAGAGTATTCAATTCCTATCATAAACCTACTTGAGAGCAATTTTCTGGGGGGTGTAGGTTCAAGCCCCACTGGGACCAATTTTTTTTTCCATATTTTCCATTTTTCTAGTAAGTTTTTACTTCTTTCAAGACTTATAATGGATGTATTGTACAAAAGTAGAAAATTTTCATTTTATAAGCGATTTCTTCTTGTTAAAAGTGAATTTACCTCTGAATCAGGAGGGGTAGAGTTAGACATCTTTAAAAATACTGAGTAACATGCGGTAAAAGTTCTCTATCTTGCCTTCATTCTATAGATTACATATTGTGGAAGAAATGTAGGTAGGTTTTACTTCTGCCCCAAGGTTATTTTTGAACGAAGCAAAATTCTAAACAGACCCACAGGATTCGACCTTATTTTTTCAATGTTGGGAGTTAGAATTCTGTCTCATTAAATCTGTTTACTTGAGGCATCCTAGAAAAATGATATTTACAGTTTTATTTTGTGTTTTATAATTGTTTAACAATAGTTTGATGTTTCTTGTATCAAAATTAATGCTGTAATGAATCTCTGCAAACGTTTTAGATAGTTGCCATTACATTGAAATTTGTCTCTACTTGAGCTTGAGGAAACACCATAAATTATACAAAATTTGCAAAAAACGGCACGGTAAAAGTTGTTAAAAATTTGCAGCACAGTGCGAAACATGGTGAACTTTAAACTGAATATACCAAGCAAATGCCATTTTTAGACATTACTATTAGGGGTCCAATACCTTGACTGTTGGAAAAAATGATAACAAAGACTTATGAATGTGAGTTCACTGTCGGCTGTTCAATACGTGTGGGAACTGCGTCTGGTCTACCTACCGTTTATGGCTTTAGGTTCTCAAGTAGCTTGACAATGCTTGCTATAGTAATTGTAATGTATTGAATTGACGGATGAGGTCGTGGACTTTTGTGCAGGACGGTGTTATATCTTCTCGTTTGTAGACGACTGGCATTTGTTATTTAGGATGTTTGAGGGATGATTAACCTTCGTAATCTTGTTTTCTGCCAATGATGTAGGACCAAAAACGTCTAGGCTCTTTCTACACATCCTCACAAAATTGTAGGTATGTCTTCTTAGTCTGTGTCTGGTAGACTTTAACTGAAAACATGGGCTGTACAAAAATTTCCGGGATTACATCTGTTTGATACCCTGTACATATGTTATACTTATAATACCATGTGGTCTAGGAGTCGTCTGAGTAATGGACTGCCTTAGTAACAGTATGAAACGCAGAAATTGCCATCATTTACAATTTTTAGGAAGTGCCCGGGCTCCCATTTCCTGAACTGCAACCGTTATTGAACAATACTGGATGATTGTGATCAAAGTAAAAACTAATTACTAATAATAGGCATCAAATCATTCTCGCATACCAGAGGTCTACGTACTATGGTTTCCAAGAGTAGCGTTCGTCTGGGGATTTTGACGAACCTCTGATGATTGAGAATGGCTTCAATCAAACCGAGTCTGCAATTTTCACTGTTTGCCTTGTTCTCGGTGCTTTCGAGGGATCTACTTTTCAGATTTTGTTTACTTCACAACAACTGGTGTTAAGTGTTGTGTGGCGGCCGTAAAAGGTCGCCCCGACTTCATCTCAAGTGTTGTTATATTTTATGGTCCTTCGGTATCATTGATTTCAACTCATTTAGATTTGAAGATTGAATACTGCTTAAGCCGGTGCTATGGGGCGTGGGCAGTGTTGCATTTTCCATTACTGCTCATGAACAGACTCAATAAAACCGAGTCTGCAATTTTCACTGTTTGCCTTGTTCTCGGTGCTTCCGAGGGATCTACTTTTCAGATTTTATTCAATTGTGCATACATGTACAATTACAGTCATAATCAAATGTCGTCTGTTAAACTTTGAACACGTCCACTTAAAAAAAAAAACTTAGCTTTATATGTTTATTGAGTATGCACTATTTTAAATCTAATGCATAGCAATTTTCATACACATAAAATTGTTAAAATAAACTCTACATAGTAATTGTTTGTATTTTCAAATATGACATTTAAGTCTAATATAGCTTTAAAGAAACGACTTCAATCTACTATTTTTTGATGTAGTTTTAAAGCAGCATGCCTCCAGATTTGGCCAAAAAAAATAATCTTTCTTTCAAACTGAAGTTTGATCATATTATGAACATTAGAATATGAATTTTTGTTTCTAACATATTTGAAAAGTTCCAAATCAAGTAAAAAAAAAAAGATGACCGTGTCGGGAATCGAACCCCGGACCGCCGCGGCAATAAAGACATTTTCCGGTCGTCGTAACCAATACCGCTACAGCTGAAGTAGTGAATAATTACTTCGTAATATAGATATTTATAATAGAGACAGTTTACCTGTAGTAAAAGCGTGACAAACGCTTTTCAATTTTCATCGTAAAAAGTAGTAAAAACAGCAAATTCTCAAGTGTTTCCGTAACAGAAAGTTTGTCAGTAATTAAGTTTTAAAGCCTTCTTAAGAAATATAGCATTTATTTCAAGATATCTAAAAAAAAAAATTTTTGTTTTCGAACGATCTGGAGGCATGCTGCTTTAATATAGCCGTTGTTAACTGTTTTCAAAAGTAGTTATGATGTACATCTGGTCACATATGCCGACTAAAACAAAACAATTCAAACATTCTTTATTGCACAAGAAAATATATCAGTCTATATATTACAATATTTTTCAAAGGCCAACTAGTTTTACACGTTAAAAACACGAACATCACGTGTTCAGCATGCTTTCATTATTGACATAAATAATGCGAATGTCCTACTATGTGCACATCATGCAGTTAAATCATATACTGAATTATATGCAATACCTTTTTAGAGGTAAATACAGATTATAGAAATCAATATCTTTAAACTGTTTACACCTTTCTCATATGCTTTGTCACTTTCATGTTACAATGCATTTTCAATGTTGAGCGATCGACATGTTATATTTGTATGTCTGATAAAATAGCTCTCTAAGTCAAAAGGGCCACGGAGGCCCTGTTTCGCTCACCTGACTATCAGTCCATCCTGAAGATGACCTAATATTCAGTTTGATCTAGAGTCCATAAAATTGAATATTCTGATATTGTTTTATTAATAAAATCTGTGAAAAGATTGGACTCCTATTATAGTCCAACTGAATGTTTTCCATGATCTAAGGTAAAACATGTTAACTAAACATGTTCTATGATTTAACATACTGACCCTAGATTACCTAGGGTTTAACTTCACCTAAATTTAAAAAAGATTTCATGTTTCTATGACTTCACCTGGAGACCTACACTATTACCTGATAACCCAGTTACGTACTTGTCCAAGATTTTAAGAACTCTAACAGTATTAGAAAGCTTCAATAAGATGAAGCAGAAAATTGGCTTCAATATTGGTACAAAGGCATTTTTATTATTTGACCTAGTTTATTACCGTAGATAACCAAGTTTAAAAATGACTAAGATTTTATAAAGACAAACATTCTGATAAAGTTTTATGAAGATCAGATAGCAAATATGGCCTCTAGACTGTTAACAATGATTCTACTATTTGATCTAGTGACCTAATTTTAATCTCTGAAAATCCATTTTCAAATAAGAGTCAAACATGCTAGCACACATCTATGAAGATGAAATAGACAAACGTGATCTTTACAGAGTTAATAAGGTTTTTTTTCCATTATTTGACCTAGTGATCTAGTTTTTTTAACCAAGAAATCCCAGTTTTCAAACTTTATCAAGGCTAGCGAAACAGTCTGACAAAGTTTATATATAAGTTCTATATAAACATTGTCAAGTTGTTTTTTTTTCTATCATTTGACCTAATGACCTAGACATTTTGTCTAAGATAACCCATATGCAAACTTGACCTAGCTCTTACAGAGACAAACCTACTGACAAAGTTTTATGACGATCAAGTAGAAATTGTGGTCTCTATAATGTTAACAAGCCCGACAAGGCTTTTACATAATTTGACCTAGTGACATAGATTTTGACCCAATACGAGCAATTAATTTAATTTATCCTAGATTGTACTAAAGGAAGTCTTCTGACAAAGTATCATTAGGACTGGGCCAAAATTGTGACCTTTAGAGTGTTAACGGCCAAACTGTTGACGACGACGGACAACGACGTACAGTGCGATCGCAGTGGCTCACCTCGAGTAACCTGTGCTCGGGTCAAGAGGCGAAGTCCAAATGACATCGTATTAGTGACAGGGTTTTCACAATATGTTCTGGTGTAAATGAATGTCTTAATATTGTAACAGTTGATTTTCGAGAAACAAACGTGTATAAAACGTTATATAACAAATGCATCATTATGATGTGACAAAGCTCTTACATTTCCACTCAGAAACGCAAATTACTGTGGATGCATTATACACATGCCATGCATCTCACGTTCATGTCTACTGTCAGAAGACGGTATTGTACAAAAGTATCGATATAAAGGTGCCATTGACCATTTTCATAACCCTTACCATGCTGGACACGATTTATTCTGCCTTTGCGACCAGTGTAGATCATTATCAGCCTGCACATCCGTGCAGTCTAATCAAGATCTGCACTGTTCACCATTCAGTCAGTTTCTTTTTGGCAAATGCCCCTTTTAACAGTTAATGGTACTGTCCAAACTGAAAGTTGGACAGGTTCATTATAGAAATTTAGCAGGGTAAGGTTTAATGCAAACGAAATGAAAATACTCGAGCAATACTGCTTGACAAATTCTGTTTAGGTCATACAGAGCAAACAGAAATTGAATTTATATGTTCCCACATTTGTTATGTAATCCAACCATTCACCTACCCAGGATGAAGAAAACATCCAAAAGGCATGAAGGGGGCAATTAGCCGGATATGCCTCCGTGGTCCACTCGAATGTAGTCCATATCAATATATAGTGCAATTTTCCCGCCTAGTAAAGGCCATTTTCATGCCAGATATAAGCTTTATTTGTGCTTGATTGTAAAAAGGAATGTCCGCAGATGATTTTAAGCTACGTTATATGCTTCAGAAGATGACTGGAAGCTGCCTTGTAAAATGAAAGTGAAAGTAGGTATTTCCTTATGTCTACCTACGCAATATTAACGTTTTCATCACGTGTCTCAGTCACGTGACCATGGTTTCACTGCATTATGGTCAACCCCATATTTTTTGGGTATATTTTGATTGCCTAAAGACAGACCTTCAAAACAAGGGTAGTCTCGCAGGAAGTGAAAGGCTAGAAATCTTGATAAAAATATGTTATAAGTTGTTAATTTTATATAGAAAATAGCAGCGGATGCATTTAATACCTTCATACCAAAACATATCATAAAACAGAACAGTAACCAATATGCATGTTGGCCATCACTTCCGGGCACCTTTTCTCTTTGAACACAGTTAATCACAATCCGGCAGTGTTCTTTTTATTTATTTTTTTAAGAAAATACCCTATCGTTGAAAACGTGACTGCACTTTTATCCTTCACTAAATGCACTATTTCATTTCATGGTGTATGAAATAAAACAGTTTTCATCCAACATACCAAAACAATATTGTGATATACATCTGACAAGTCCTATTTTTCCTGTCGTTGTGCGCAAATGCTTGCTGAAGCAAAATTTTTGTATCTTATCACATATCTGTAGTCTTTGGTATCCATACGCCTAATTTCCATGATAATTTAATGCATTCATCAGTCGTCTGAGTTAAATAAATATGTTTAATGTATATTGTTCTGTCGTTGTAGTCTATTTCTGCGATTGACTATTTCATCAGTATGATTTCCGGTCGCGCCTGATTGCTGTAAATTAGGTTTATCTATATGGTTGCTATATCCGGACATGTTGTCTGCTCTCTTTTCGGAAACCTTTGGTTCTTCACAGTTTTCGGATACCTTCGGCTCTTCAGCCTGTCGGAACTGCTGGAACATATCGTTCAACATTTCCGTAACCACCATATCGGAGGAATTAATACTGATCATTCTTGCAACGAAGCAACCGTCATCCCTGAAATAAAATGAATCTGATTTTATTAGGCTTCGATTTTGCCAATGTAGGGATGACTTATGTTTTGTTCGTGTTATAATATCTGCATAACCAATCCTGAGATATTGGTTTGTGCTCTAGCCCGATGTGAGGGCAAGATCGAACCAGAAGGAAACACATAGCAATTTTCTGATACAAAATGTATGTATTTTCCAATACAACTCAAAACATTTATAACAGTCAATGACTTCACACAGTCTGGTGAATAGTGAATTACAAAGTTGTTCTACAAACGTTATAATGAAAGTATATAAATCAAATAGTATACATGTATACCTGAGATATTTCTCTGCAAACTTTTTACACATCAGTTTGTCAGATTGTTGTAAAGTCCTTCCACCAATTTTGAGATATTTCTTCACAAATTCGTAGTTATTTCGTTTCAAAATGGTCAAGTATACCCACTGAAAGAAGGAGAAAAACGCACATCAGCGCATTTTACAGATTTATAAAACAAACAGGATTGTCTAGCCGTACGGAACCCAAGCATGGCTAGAATTTAGACTAGAATACGGTACCGTACTGCTAGCCATTGTCTAAAACGCAAATATTATAGTGCTACAGTATGAACGTGCCATAAAGACATTGAATGGTTTTCTTTTAGATTGTTTTCATTAATTATGTTAAAAGAACAAATAGCAAAATGATTACATCTAATGCTAATGAACATGTACTAAAGTATTCATGGCAATAACGCGCCGTCAATATCCCAGCCAGGCTACAATAGTTCGGTTACAATTTCATGTCATATATGTATATATGCCTTTGATCGACATACAAGTATGATCAAAATAATGAAAGTGATATTATCTAACAAAAATGTAATTATAAATGCATTTATTACTTCAGTCCAGTACAGTTTATAATAATGATAATGATGCTGACGTGGGTAATGGAGAAGTTGATGATGGTGATGATGGTGATGATGCTAATAATGATGATGATGATGATGATGATAACTAAAGTAGTTTAAGTTGTTTATTAATTGCTCGTTGATATGTTTATAGCGACGGCGCGATTTCCTACTTATGTAATAAAAATGTCTCCATACTTTATCGAACGATTCATTAATCGAGGGCTGAGCGCTCAGCCCTCGATTTATTTTTAGCAAGTACGGTGACATGCTTATGATTATGCTACACGTACGACTACACGTATTGAAACTGGAACTGCTTTTATGTAAATGATAACGATACTACGATGTACAATTGATAACTGCATATTATAATAGAAGTAGCAGCAGAATAAGTGATCGTAGATATAACGAAAACGTGAAAGACAGTAAATTACCTTCAGCAAATTGTAAAAGCTAAGAAGTGCAACCAGCAGACACCAAAACCATAGAAACAGATAGACTTTCTCATTGAAAAGATTGATGGGTAACACACACTGGACGGTGTATCTGAAATATATGAACATATGTAAAATGTCTGACAACTATACTATATTCCCTTTCCCATACAACTCGGTTAGTTTTCATAACTTATGCCAAGTTTCAAAACAATGTAATCAATTAAATGACGTGTGATTTCTTAATCTGGAAACAAAATTAGAAGAAAAAAAAACACCAAAGAAACTGTTAGTCTGTGTTAAAACTGGCAGTGTTGTATTGTGTCTTTAGTTTGACCTTTTTTAACACAACTATCCTCTAACTAAACTTGAAATGGTCATGTGATGCAATGTATATGTTTTACCGATTCACCATTGATTTACTACATAATAACATTTTTCTTATCAACAGTTTAATTCATGAAGCCCCTTATACAGCACGAACCAACCGATTACAGCCATACTTTATCAAAGCAATGATTTAAGATCATTGTTTAGTTACAAGTCAAAAGGTCAACAAATGCCCTCAAACTGTTTACAAATAAAACAATGACAGCCATAAAGTACGACCTACAGGTGTGTCAGTTTGCAAGCTGCGCACCTTTATAGCTAGACACGACCCAGTCACAATCTAAATAAGAATGTATCACAATGTATAAAAATGAATTTTAGGCCTCAGACTTCAGACTTCAGAAGTATTATTCTTATTAAAGGTGGTACCACGTTTGTATATATATATATCTTTCCAAAAATAATAACGTGTTGGTTCAACCTAATGTTTTTCTTTACCCGTCAGAGAGGTACCATTCGTATGCCTTAAGATCGAGTTTTGGTATCCATATTACCAAAACCTAAACAATAGAAATTCTTATTCGACTTCATTGAACTCAACTAAACAATTTCAAGTACAAATATTGATACTGACTTTACAGTAGTATTAAAGACTTCAATGTCCTACCTAGATACTTATAAAAATAATGCAGATGAAGAATGCAGAGAATATCATAATTATGACAGATCGTGAAAACTAATGACAAAATTTGACAAGACTTGGTGTAAGACGGCTCATGGCCTTGTTATTTCTACCTTCTTTAAAAGTCTCTTCTACGTTGTAGCTTACAACTTATAAATTAAAACAATAAAAGAACAGACAATTAACGTAAGAATTCCTATTGTTTTACTTAGCTGGCATTTATTAGTTCCGTTCACATCGTTTTACTTAATCAAACAGATGCCTTATTTTCACAGAGATATTGAGGATTTGCCTAATGTACGCAATAAAAGTTTAGCATCCATAATTGTGTATCACAGTAATGCTAAAATATCTCAACCATGACGTGTCTTGAAACTTTAAAATACCAAGATTTTAGAATTACAGTCACTGTGCTCACTTCCTGTATATTTAGATCGAGAACAAAAATGCGATGTTTTTTTATGAACAACTTATCATAATACCTTTGTATATTAGCCATCTGTCGGATATCAAAGTCACACAGAGTAATTCGTGGAAACCGTGGCGATTCTTCGCTTCTATATTTATTTTGGAACGACTGTATCCATTCTATTCCAAACATTCTTGAAGAGTCTGTGGTGATAAAATCATTCAGAAGAAACAATTGTCCCGCCGCATTAGCAAGGTAGAGAATTTTTATAATTAGGTATAATCCGGTGAGGTACGTTCCTCCTCTTTTGTAACAAGTTAAACAAAATACGGGTGCTAGCGTCGCCTTGGCGCGGGTCAATCTCGTGTCATGATATGGTTGACTCACACTTATCCATTTACGTATAACATAAACTAGTCCTTCGTATGCACCCTTTCGCTCTTCAGTAGATAACTCCTCCGTAGATTGCGCGTTCTTGCACAGTTTGTCTATGTTTATGCCTGAACCTTCGTGTAACATTTTCCACAATATGTTTGGTAGTTTAAACAAGAAGGCCTGAAGCAATAACAGTATTGGTACCCATTGGTAATAGGTGATCTCTTCCTCCTGTAATTAATAAATGAAATGTTTGTAACGAAACACAGTCATATCAAAACCAGCCAACAACTTGTAGACTGTATGGTGCACTGTATTTACAAAAAGTGTAAAAGCAGTCACCGAATACGTACAGCGATACATCTTTTCCTTAAGCAGCGATTTATTCTACTCGAAACGTCTAAAAAGAAGTTAATTGACGTTTTTACATTATCCTACCAAAAACAGCTTGGTGAAGGCAACGTAACAAACGTTCTTTGACATTAGAATCGATTCCATTACAATATAAAAATATATATATAAAGAATACAGCACATTAAGGGCATTATAGGACACCATTAAAATAAATATATTATATACATTATATGGCATTTACATATCATAAATGAAGTAATAAATAACCAATATAATTATCAGGTGTAACATAACATGTACATGGATTACTGGACGCAATATATTACCAAAACATTGTGTATAATACTGATACCCATATTTGATCAAACTGTACAACAAAATCAACTTAATTAATGCACCAACAAAAACAAAATAAGGCAAACAAAAAACAACTTACAATCTCTATTGCCTCTTTTTTGAAAGCATAACTATGACTGATATAATTGGACTTCCTATGGACAGCCGTTCCGGTCTAAATTTTCATGTGCATGCAAAAAAAAGTAGAGGCATATTGTTGGTCTTACCTCTCGTTCGCTTACATTCCTTGGTATTATATCAAACATTGGAATATAGTAAGTGTTCTTCACCCAGCAGTAATTGTGTATGTAATTCTTAAAATAAGATTCATGACCATCATAAAGTTCTGCCGGGATCCAGCAATATATCGGTGCACCGACGTACTGTGCGGCACTGAGGAGGACTGCAAACACCAGCAGCATCATGACGGTGTAGACATGGTTCACCCGGTCCACCCAGTCGTCACAGTGGCTTGAATTTAACCGTTTGAAGGATGGAATAATTGCGAGGACTTCCCTGTTTGTAGAAAAATAAATCAGAAAATAAATAAAATATTTATTTGTGTGTTGTTTTTTTTTTTTTTTTAATTCTGAAAGTGTAAAAATAAAAAATAAGAACAGACTTCCTAGCTATATACTGAATAGGTAATTTTTTAAAACAGAGCAATATTCCGCAAAGGTGACGACTCATAAGACTGAGACCTTAGCGACTACGTACTTCGAAATATTCATATTTTGTAATGTGTTTCAGTATACGGGCGGAAAGAAAAATCAAGTTAAAAACATTAATGTAAATTCTTAATTTAGAGTAAGGTAATCATATTTTTTAAGATGAATTAAACTTAAAACATACTTCTTTTGTGTTTGGCCTTTGGTAAAACATTCCACTGGCCTTTTACATACTGTAGTAAGGAATGCTTTTTTTTCTCATGCAGGCTTACCCTGTATATTCATTTTCATATGAGGAGATCAGTGAACACTTTGTAAAATTACGGTGTTCCGTTAGGGCCAGCGCCTGCTCCCTGTGAACGCGAAACGCGAAGGTACGACGGTACGATGGCGAAGCGTGACAGTACGACGGCGAAGCGCGACAGTACGATGGTGACAACACGACAGTGCGATGGCGAAGTGCGACATTACGATGGCGAAGCGCGACACTACGATGGTGACAGTCCGTCGTACTGTCGCACTTCGCCATCGTACTGTCGCGCTTCACCATCGTAGTGTCGCGCTTCGCCATCGCACTGTCGCGCTTCACAATCGTAGTGTCACCATCGTACTGTCGCGCTTCGCCGTCGCACTTCACCATCGTAGTGTCACCATCGCACTGTCACGCTTCGCCATCGTACTGTCGCGCTTCACCATCGTACTGTCGCGCTTCGCCATCGCACTGTCGTGCTTCACCATCGTAGTGTCACCATCGTACTGTCGCGCTTCACCAAATTTTCTCTCTTTACTTAAGGGCCGACTTTAATGTACAGAATTGTACGGTCAGACGGAGGGACGTGCTTTGGATATACTTACAAATAATCTTGTTTAACATAAATCTACATTTTTATCCAATACGTTTCTTCAATTAAAACTATAGGGTCAGTGGTAAAAAGACAGGGTCGGTCGGGTAAGCGGAAACAAACAACTGTATTCTAGACCTAATTAACACTTTTGCATAAAATATAGCCAAAAGCTGACAATATATACTTTTAACGTTTCATGGCTTGAAATATATGAGCTGATTAAACAACATTTTCTCACAAAACAAATAATTACATGTAAATACATTATCATTTATTTTTCCACAGAGAGGACAGGCCCGGATCCAGGGCTGGGCCGAGGGGGCCCGTGCCCCCCCCCCCCCCCACCCCACACACACACCCAATTGGCTGAGAAGTGACCGATACTCATCAGAGATGCACCCTACTATTTTGGAAGAGGAACATTTTTTTCTCTCAAAATTTAGACCCAGAAACACACCAGAGGCCACCATTTCTTACCTGCATTTCAAAATTTTCCAGGGGGAGAGCCCCCCTGTCCACCAAATCAAGAGGGGAGTAACATACCCCTACAATACCTCAAAATTTAGACCTAAAATGCACCAGAGGACATCATTTAATGCTTGTATTTCAAATATTTCCAGCCCCCTGACCCCACCCCTCCCTAATATGAGGAGAGTACACCCACTAATAAATGCACCTGAGGATACCATTTCATACCTGTATTTCAAAAAAATATTCAAGGGGGACCCCTGAATCCCCTAACATGGGTATAAAGGCACCCTCTCTAATACCTTGTTATGCGCCTCTGCGGTGACGTTTTAATTCGTTCAAGACTGGTGCCCCACCACCCCAAGTCAAAACTTTCTGGATCCGGCCCTGGAGGTTAATTTTGAATACAATGGTATTTTGTTCATAAAATAACACTCGGTTGGGTGATATTCGTTTTTATTATCTCTCAAGTAAACAAAGTAAAATAGCCATAGATCAACGGAACCTATTTTGGAATAATACATTTTAAACAATCTTAAGGTATGTGTTTTTTTTTAATATCATCATGCCAGATGATATTCATTTGAGTGACACTCTGCCGGGGAATTTTCATTTGAATAACATCAGGTCTGGGGATATTCATTTCAGTAATACCCGTCCAATTATTTGATCATTGGACAGAGTTGACAATACTATACAATACAGAGTTTAAGACCTATACAATACAGAGTTTAAGACAACAGAGAAAAGATTGTGAAACGCGACACTACGATGGCGAAGCGCGACAGTGCGATGGCGAAGCGCGACAGTACGATTGTGAAGCGTGACAGTACGATGGTGACACTACGATAGTGAAGCGCGACAGTGCGATTGCGAAGCGCGACAGAACGATGGTGACACTACGATGGTGAAGCGCGACAGTGCGATGGCGAAGCGCGACACTACGATGGTGAAGCGCGACAGTACGATGGCGAAGTGCGACAGTACGACGGACTGTCACCATCGTAGTGTCGCGCTTCGCCATCGCACTGTCGTGTTGTCACCATCGTACTGTCGCGCTTCGCCATCGTACTGTCGTACCTTCGCGCTTCGCGTTCACAGGGAGCAAGCGCTGGCCCTAACGGAACACCGTATAAAATAGCTTTCATCCATAATTGACTCATATAGACAAGCAAAAAGTAAATACAACTTTTAGGACAATTTAATAAAAGCAATAACAATTTTACCAGTTTTTTACGAGACCTTGGTTTTGGTTAAGGTATGTTTCACTGCTCTAGCCTGAGTTTGATTTAAATCTAAATTTCAGTGACTTGTAACTAATGTATACACGATAGAAACAAAATATCGTAATACGGACCGGAATCATGGACGAGATTTTAACAGATCAACTAAATGCGTGGTCACTACGACATTACGACACAGAGATCAAACACTGCTCTGTTTACAAATTGACTTAATTTCTATACTGACCCCAATATAAATATGGCAATACTTCACATTCATGTAAAGAAATATAACAGATTTCGAAAAATGGTTTGACAGTCGCATTATTCACAACTTGTATATTATTTTCATGCTATGAAATACTATTCCCCAATAAGTAGAATATTTACACCCACCATAAAACTTTAATCAAATCAGAGAGGCTTAATGTTATGTCAAACTTTGTACATTTTTGTATTTAATTTCATTTTAAAAACGTGGTTAAATATTGACATTTGTCCAGTCCGGTGTTTGATCAGCATTAAGGAGTGAAAAACTGTTTATCGTTTTAGGTGGTAGTATAGTTTAGTTTCTTTGAGAAATTATACAAAGTATTATAAACAAATTTTCTTTCAAAACTGGAGAATTTGCTATTTATACTGAACACGTCGGGTCACCTGATAAATTAAAAATGGAATACAATACATTTTGTTTCGTAAGCTTAATATATCGTATTAAAATACGTCCTTAATTTGACATATCAATACTTTTTTGTTAGATTCTTGTTCTTTGAAACGCTAAGTACAGTGCATTCTTGATGCTACGAATCGCAATTTAACGAAATACCGGTATACTACGAAAAGGTGTTGTGTTCCCGGCTGCTTTCCTTCTTATTTCTATGTTACAAAGTCGCGGTTTTACGAAAATGCAAAATGTAGTTAAATTGACTATATTTATTATAATACATGTATATACATGTCTACATTGAAGAAAGCTACTCTACGCTTAATTCTGTTAGCTTGTGACATACTTCACCAGTTTTGATTGCAACCTTCTGATATTTTATATATCAAACACATCTTACAATGGCCTAGATCCTTTATGAAACTTAAGTCAAATAACTTTACACTTTCAGCAATTCTTTAAAGATTTCAAACATAAAATTATCGTTTATCTTTAAAACTAATATATTGAGAACAGACAGGTTGGATCACGTTTCTTTTTTACATTTAATTTTATAATTATACACGGCAAATCTATATAATTGTGAAACTGGATTGTTTGTTAAGAGGGGTCATCTGCTGTAGATTCCGGTAGTAAACTGAAACTGACTGTTTTTGTTAAAACAAACGTGATCTATGGAGGTGCAGAAAATAATTACGTGATTGGCGGAATGAAAATGTTGATATTTATATGAAAGATTTATTATTCTGTTGACTGATACAGATAATTATAAACGGGGAGTTTGGATTCTGGGTATAAAATATCAGATCAAACGTTCATCCCGGAGGTCGTGGATTCGAACACATTACTTAGCTCTCCCTAATCATGTGACCAGTACATTTTGAAGGAAAGGGACTCGAGAATGATTCCAATATTCACATACAGACACATTTGAAAGAAAATCCTACGCCCTAAGCTTTTTTGTAACACGCTATCCGATTTAGTAATCTACTATATCCTATCCCAGCTACTTAAATACAAATTTAAGAATGACACAAGGCCATTACTGAAATATTTTAAAACGATTATGTGTTTAAAATATCGAGCGTTCTACTTTTATTTATTCACAAAATTGCCGAATTTCTCCAGCATAGTAAAGCGATATCGTATTTTATTTAAAATCTTCAACATAAAATTTGTACATAGATGAAAGACATCGAATCGAACTATGATTAAATACGTAATACGTTTCTCTTATAAGGCTAGAATGACTTTATAAAGCTTTCTTCTTTGTTTAAAAAAAAAACATCGACAAACGGTTGTATGAGTACAATGGAAACTAAGTACGGACGAGTCCTGGTGACAATCATATGTTCTATAAAACAACTATCTTCATTTTAGGAAATATTACAGTATTTAATAGAATATTATGATCTGACACCAGGACGGTTCTGTAACTGAGACTGATAACAAATGTGCTTTTAAAATAGTTAAAAAGATATAACCGTCGGGACGGTAAGGCATTGTATGATTCTAATATTAGGTTATTACTCTCTGCTAAAATATTTGTCAAAAGTAACAATGAAAACAATAAAAACATGAGAACGCTGATGTAAAGATATCTTCCGCACCAATTTTGTGTGAAATACTTACATAGGTAGTTAGCAATATTTTCCAGTTTAACGTTTATTTTATGAACTTAACATCCAAACTATGATTGTTTCATGATGATGGATCTTCCCTTCTTATGAATAACTTGTTAGTCAACATTTCCTGAATTCGATTTGTTACATCTAAATAACATTTCATTTTCCCAAAGAGAAAAAGGATATCCGTACTTGTATCACCAAGTTATTTTATATAAATGTACACAGATTTACTTCGTTTAAAAATAACCTATGGTGGATATAGCCAAACATTTGACTAACAACAGGTTAACAAGACTCTTAGCCTAAATCTTGACCTTCTTTATTGCAAATGTTTGTAAATTTCGACAATTAGGTTTAAAAGTAATGGAAGTTCTCAATAGTACGCTTGATAGATTTATAACTTAGATTTAGATAAAAATGAATTAAATTCTTCTAAGGCTATCAATGGTGAGAAATTGGGTTAAGCGTATAGGATATACAAAATTAACATATTGTACATGCGTTTTTATACTACCAATTTTTCCATCTATTGTATAATACTGCTTGTAAATACAAATATACATATGTTTTACCCACATTGTTTAATCGCTGGATAGAAAAAATGTGAAAAAAAAAACAATTGTACAGTCATAATCTGTCAAAGTGTGTTGCCAAAGTAGGATAAATGAATGATTGTCTTTGGTGTCGCTGTTTATAACATTCTTTCGGCATCTGTCACAATTTACCACTGTTACATATATATTACAAATCCGATCCACTCTTTATTTTAGCTCTGTATGAGGTGTCGTTTTACTATTAATTTGATTATTTTGTGATATCCTTAAAAGTATTAAGTTTTAAGTGCTTATCGAAATTCTTGTAGTTGCATCTTAAGGAAAACCGTTTGCCTCTATAGCTTGAAAGTTTAGTATTTTTTGCGAAATATCCCATGTCAAGTCAACCACATGTACCGAGTGTGTGATTGTTTGTTTACAACTAATAAAAGAAGAGTTAACGGTTGGATTTAGCATAATTATTACAAAATATATTCCTGCACGAAAGATCTAGATCTATATAAATGTTGATAAATAGAGGATATTTTGTTTGTTTCATAATAAGATAAAAAATATATTTCACCGAGTGAACACCATATGCAATATTTTCACGGGTGGCGAAGACACGAGTGAAAATATAAATTATGTTGTTCGTGAGTGAAATACATGTACACTGGTTCGAGTCGTAAATTCGGCCAGGTCGTAAATATTCGGCCACCCACTTTAAAGCTTTTTTTCGAGCCAGATGCTTGAGAACTCATCTGTGTCATCACAAGCAACGCACAAGCACAAGTTTGCGTTAGCAACAAATCCGGCAAAAACAACAAGTTGGGGTGAGTAGAAAAAAAATTGTCCTTCCCTAAAGTTGTGTAGATCTAAATAGTAAATATTTTGTCTCGCGGGTCGCGTGACGTCATCACACGCGCTCGTTTATGCTGAGGCCCGGCAGGGTTTACTTCAAATCTAAACTTTAAGGATGTACGAGCGTATTTTTTCTAACGTTAAGAATCTTTTCATACCCTGTGAGCTTGAAGAACATTAGTTTCTAAGACAAACAAGAGCAGAAAAAACATAGGTCACCGAACTCGTTTTAATTTTATAGGGTATTTTCTTCACCCACTGTTTACGCATTTCTGAAATTTTGTAAAACTGAAAAAATGTTGGTACTTTATAAAACATATAATATCCTACTTAATCTTATAGAGATTTCAGGTCTTACAGGTTAATATGAATATATGGTGATGTCAGTATTATATAAGCATAACTGTCACTAACAAATCTCTTTAAGTTTTAAATGTTGACATAATTACCCCACCTACTTTATTTTCAATGGAAAAAAACGTATTTAGATCCACCAAAAAAATATGTTTATGCTTTGCCACGGAACGCGCATAAATAAAAAGGTGTTATAAAAGCACGTGAGCGTGAGAATCTCTTTACTTTCCTGTTAAAACATCCCCGAAAAGTGACAAGAACAGCAGTATTTTTACAAGAATGCTATTGAAAATTGATTGCAGTTTGTTGAAAAAAGAACGATTTCGGCTGAAGCATCGATTTATTTCCAAGACAATGTTGAAAATATAACCAACTTTATGTTTAAAAAGTGGCCGAATATTTACAACCTCTAGAAAGTAAAATGTCTCCAACTGTCCGTTATTTTAAGCGCGGTTTTATTGTTTACCATACTGTAAACGGCTGTTAATGATACCAATCAATGTTGCTTGTATTAAAGCACATATATATACCTAGAAATTTTGTACAAATCCGTTATAAAGAAAGAAATATTTATGAAAAACCGCAAAAAGTGGCCGAATTTACGACTCGAACCACTGTCCAGTATATCGATCTTATACGGATCTTATACTGAAACAAACAAATTTTCTTTTTTATGAATTTTGAATGGTTTTAGACAATTTTTCATATTTATACTCGGGTAATGTCACGTGCACTGCGTCATAGCGTCACAATCTCGTCATGTCATGATATGCATTTATGTTGTCTTGTAGAAATAAATTATGTTATGTTTTTGGTGACAAACGTGCTTTAATTTTCATTCTGTAAGTGATGACTTGTCCGCTGACATACAACACCAGTTGTTTTCCGTTTTACGGTTTAATTAGTAATTTTATAAATCTACGCGCTTGCGGCAAAAGTTATGAGAAGTCGCCACGCCCTAGCTAATCGTCCGAGCAACACAAATAGAAAAAAACTCCCGCCCTTCCCTTTATATGTATAGCAGTAAGATATTTAAAGGCACTGAATTATTCATATATAAAAAAAGAAAACATACATTATTACATACTCAGTGAGCTTAAGAATAGTCACTGGGCGTAAGTCATACTATTTCTTTTTCAGTAATAAAAAAGATTAATAAGAATTAAAAAAGAAATGACTTTTCAGTAACTAGTATCTTCGCGCGTTTAAGATTAGATAAAAAGCATGTTAAGACAGGTAAATTTTCATGCACCTAAGTTGCCGGGGATTACATTGCTAAGATAAAATACAAACAATGTATAATTGAAACAAAGAAGATACGGTAGCAAGGAAAATGCACCCAGAGTGCAGCCAGGCCAAAAGGCAGGACGATCCCTATCTGTAAGGCACCGACAACAACCGGGGTACATACTCACAGAAGGAGATACATACTGAACTTTTAGAAAAACGTTTAAACGCATTTTAACATTTGCGAAACAGAAACAACAAATACATTAAGCAAACTGCAGTATGCACAAATCTAACTTTATAAGCTTTCCTGTGCTGTGATAATTTAGATGCACGCTGATAAACTTACATAAACATATACTGGATAATAATTATTAATCTGCAGGTTTTTTTTGGGTTTTTTTTAAATTAACTTTTGTTTGTTTGTTTTGGGTTTAACGCCGTTTTTCAACAGTATTTCAGTCATGTAACGGCGGGCAGTTAACCTAATCAGTGTTCTTGGATTCTGTACCAGTACAAACCTGTTCTCCGCAAGTAACTGCCAACTTCCCCACGTGAATCAGAGGTGGAGGACTAATGATTTCAGACACAATTGGCCGGTTTTTCAACTATTAAGTAATGACTTAAGCTCTGACTTAAGCCGTGTCGGGTATATTAACAACGATTTAGTCAGCACGTGAATAACGGGGCTCGACAAAAGTTAAACCTTCGATTGGATTTTTCTACTTTGAGCGGTGTCAGCAATGGCTTATCTTTCTATTGTTATTTTAAACCTGGGGCATAGGTGGTTTAAGAAAAGATGCAGGCGGAATATTTAGACATGGAATTAAATTTCCAGTATGAAGTTAAAGCAGGAATGTTGAGGAGGGAGGGAATGATACGGGACTGAGCAAACCCTTCCGTTATGTACAACGATTTGGACTTTTGGACAGATTTTTTTCTCAGTGAAGCTAGTATTATATATGTTTTACTTTATATAGAAGAAAAACTTAAACAAACGGCGACGGCGACGGCGACGCCGACGCTGGGGCGAGTGCCATGCCGTGAATTCCCACTCAAAATTACCACTTTAGATTTTCGCAGTAGAGAACTGTGGCAAGTCTATATCTGCATGTAGTTTACGTGTGGCTATCGGTGTGTAACATTAACGTATTCGCATTGACCGTTAATTATAGGCTATAGCATTTATTTTTATCCATCGGTATTTAACAAATTAGAAGAGTTAAAGACCCACCAATACCTAGTGGTCTACTTTTTCCTCCCACATGAACTTTGTGCAAATAATTCTGGTAATACTGGTATCATACAACTATTCTACAAGATGACAGGTGGACAAGCTCAGTCCGGTTTTCATAACTTCATCTGCAAACTTAGTCATTCTCTTCTCGGTATAGTTTTATAAAAAAAATAGAATAATAACTATCTTACACTGTATATAGAAACAAAGTGTGATCTAAACTCACCTTAATACATGAAGTACCGTGCATACTACTACATTAATTGAATAATATATTTAGTAATACATTGTCTTAGCCTTATATCTGTTACTTTCAAACTGTAATTAGACACTTGTTATTTCTCATTTCTTCATACAAAATGTATCATTACAATTATGGAACAATCTGACTGAAGTACTTGATCTTCTAAACGAAGATCCGAGAAGGACCCATTCTTAATGGTCTTCTGTATATTTTTGATTTCCAGAATTGCTATTTTTATGTTTTGAAAAGGGTCAGTTTTATATAGAATATATAGGGAAAATTATTTAGGCTATTGTGACCTATAAATGTGACATCGACCATGGAGCTAGTGGTCTGGTTGTTATGCACGACACGTTTTCTCGTTATCGGGGAATATTTCTGCTAATTAATTTCGAAATTTCTTGATTAATGACAGAGTTACGAACCGGATATGAAACAGACCCTTTTAACCTTTCACTTGACTTCTAAGTGTAAACTTTGATCTTGGAGCTAGGGGTCTGGGTCTTGCGCGTAATCATTTTGTGGGGTCGGATCTACGTGAGTTATTTTTCATGTTGTGTGTGTGTGCGTGTGTGTGTGTGTGATTTTTATTCCCGTATTTTTGTTTCTTTCTTTGATGGTTTGTATTTGTGTGCATGCCTTTATATAAAACAACAGTATGTTTATTATTTGCATGGCTTAAATGCATGAATTTAGTCAATATCATCTTTGATATAATGGTAAAGTTTTCTGATCTGCCATATCGGCTTATGATACTTCTCTGTTGTGTTGTCATATAGTTCATGAAGGAATCTAAATGTTTACGAGAAAAAAAATAATGTCGATGGTGAGTTTCGAACCCACACGGCAAAAGGTCTGTTTAACATGGACTGTATGCTTTACCACTGAGCTAATTTGCAATTGGTACAAAATCTAGAAATATTTAGATTGTAACATGATTAATGACAGAGTTACGAACCGGATGTGAAACAGACCCTTTTAACTTTTCACTTGACTTCTAAGTGTAAACTTGATCTTGGAGCTAGGGGTCTGGGTCTTGCGCGTAACACATTGCCTCCTTATGGTAAACATTTATGCCAAGTTGTTTCAAAATCCCCTCATGGATAACAGAGTTATATATCGGACACGTAAAGATCTATTATGATATGACTTCTAAATATGACCTTGACCTTGGAGCAAGGGATCTGGGTCTTGCGCGTGACACATTGTCTGATTATAGTTACCATTTATGCCAAGATATTTCAAAATCCCTCCATGGATAGCAGAAATATGGATCGGACACAAAAATAACCCTGTTAACATTTGAACACGAAGTCTGACCTTGACCTTGGAGCTAGGATTCTCATTTTGATAAACATTTATGCTAAGTACTTTTAAAACCTCTTGATGAATGGCAAAGTTACGATCCGGACACAAAACAGACTGTTTGACTTCTAAGTGTGACCTTGACCTTGTAGAAAGGGGTCCGAGTGTTACACATGAAACGTCGTCTCATTAAGGTTAATATATTTATGCCAAACTATTTCAAAATTCCTTCATGGATGACAGAATTACAGCCCGGACAAGAATTTACAAAGTTACGGTCGGACGGACGGACAACGCGATTTTAATATGGCCACCTTCGGGGGCATTAAAATCAAAGAACATACTGTAGTGTAAATAAAAAGTTATTTGCTGAAACATCTTTAAAGGATGTAAGGATGTTATCATTAAATAAAATCCTAAAATTATCAAATGTTTTGTTTTTTTAATTCTTGAAATAGATATATACTTAATCACTTAATAACAACATAATATATTAGGCCCTAACAAAATCTGAAAAATAGATCCCTCAGAAGCAACGAGGACAAAACAAATAGTAAATATTGCAGATTCGATTTGACTGATAGGTGGTTTAATTTGTACGCTAGTCAGCAGTGTACATGTATTTAGATAATTTACAACCATGCTTTGCACGGAATGAATTTGCAACCATGCTTTGCACGGAATGTCATGGATCAGAGGGATAGACTGGCTATATTCATCACTAAAACCCGACAAACTGTATGAAATCTATGGCCAGTTTTTCAACTCTAGCGCTAAGAGAGGCTTAAGCCAGTGTTAGTTAAGCCATCGCTCAACCTTGTTTTCTAACGGATTTTTACTAATACTCGGCGGGTATATTTGCGATGTATTAGCTAAGCCTTGGTCACACACTTTGAACATGTAGATACAGTCATCGGACCGTTTCGCTGTATTTGTACATATATAAAACGTGTAACTTTGGTGATTTACTATTTTCGAAAAAGAAATTATCATAGAAATCATAGAAAAATACAAAGACACATTAAAACACAAAAACACTAGCGCCCGTCTAATGAATGAAAAAAAAAATGTTTGCAGGGAAAAGGTGACAAATGAATTTAATTCAAGGTAAGACTACAAGCATTCCTATGTTTGCTCATTATAGTCCTAAATATTCCACCTTTCATGTACAAAACACGTGCAATATGCACTTGTAATTAGGAATGCATTTGTAAATTTAAATTAATAGTATAGGTGCTCAAATTGCACTTGCAAATGCATGAATTTCAAAATCCATTGAAATGAGACGTTTAAATACAGACGTGCGTATCCATATATATAATTATATGTTCACCTACATATTTGTGCGTTACATGTAATTATAATTAATTACACGCACATATATATTTATGCTTGTACGTATATTTTGAAACGTGTACAAACGTAGCGAATTTAGTAAAGTTAAATTGAAGAGTTGAATCTGTTACATTTTTAGCTAGACTTTTGAAATAAAAAAATAGAGCTATTGCACTCGCCCAAGCGTCAGCGCCGGTGTCGCCGTTGGTTTATTTTTTATTATAAAGTAAAACATCTTTATACTAGCTTTACTGATACGAAAACTCTCTAAACGTCCAAATCGTCGTACATAACGAAAGGGTTTGCACAGTCCTGTATCATTCCCTCCTTCATCAACATTTCTGCTTTAACTTCGTGCAAAAAAAATTAAATCCATGTCTAAATATTCCGCCTCCATCTTTTCTTAAACCACCTATGTCCCAGGTTTAAAATAACAATAGAAAGATAAGCCATTGCTGACACCGCTCAAAGTAGAAAAATCCAATCGAAGGTTTAACTTTTGTGGAGCCCCGTTATTCACGTGCTGATTTAAGCGTTGTAAATATATCCGACAAGGCTTAAGTCGGAGCTTAAGTCATTACTTAATAGTTGAAAAACTGGCCACTAAAGTGGTAGTATATTCATGGCATGAAAAGCTCTATTTTTTATTCGAAAAGTCGAGCTAAAAATGTAACACATTCAACTCTTCCAATTTAACTTCACTAAATTCGCTACGTTTGTACACGTTTCAAAATATACGTGCAAGCATAAATATATAAGTGCATGTAATTAATTATAAATACATGTAACGCACAAATATATAGGTGAACATATATATAAAAGTTCATGGATACGCACGTCTGTATATATACGTCTCCTTTCAATGACGTGTGGATTTTGAAATTCATGCATTTGCAAGTGTAATTTGAGTACCTATACTATTGATTTAGATTTACAAATGCATTCTTAATTACAAGTGCATATTACACGTGTTTTGTACATGAAAGGTGGAACATTTAAGAATAATGAAAACAATAAGACAATGAGCAAACATAGGAATGCTTGTAGTCTTACCTTGAAATAAATTCACCTTTTTTTCCAGCATTTTTTTTCATTCATTAGACGGGCGCTAGTGCTTTTGTGTTTTAATGTGTCTTTGTATTTTCTATGAGAAGTAGTAAATCACCAAAGTAACACGTTTTTGGTCAGTTTTTCAACTCTAGCACTAAGAAAGGCTCAAACCAGTATTAGTTAAGCCATCGCTCAACCTTGTTTTCTAACGGATTTTTACTAATACTTGGCGGGTATATTTGCGATGTATTAGCTAAGCCTTGCATGGTCACACACTTTGAACATTAGATACAGTCATCGGACCGTTTCGCTGTATTTTTACATATATAAAACGTGTTACTTGGTGATTTACTACTTTCGAAAAAGAAATTCTCATAGAAATCTTAGAAAAATACAAAGACACATTAAACTATAAAAGCACTAGCGCCAGACTAATGAATGAAAAAAAAATATTTGCTGGGAAAAGGTGAATTTAATTTAAGGTAAGACTACAAGCATTCCTATGTTTGCTCACTGTCTAATTGTTTTCATTATTCCTAAATGTTCCACCTTCCATGTACAAAACACGTGCAATATGCACTTGTAATTAGGAATGCATTTGTAAATTTAAATTAATAGTATAGGTATTCAAAATGCACTGATTTCAAAATCCACATGTCATTGAAAGGAGACGTATATATGTAGACGTGCGTATCCATATATATATGTTCAACTACATATTTTTGCGTTACATGTAATTATAAAAATTATACATTTATGCTTGTACGTATATTTTGAAACGTGTACAAACGTAGCGAATTTAGTAAAGTTAAAATTGAAGAGTTGAATCTGTTACATTTTTAGCTCGACTTTTCGAATAAAAATAGAGCTTTTGCACTAGCCCCAGCGTCAGCGTCGGCGTCGCCGTTGGTTTAAGTTTTTTTTATAAAGTAAAACATCTCTAATACTAGCTTTACTGAAACGAAATCTACCCAAAAGTCCAAATCGTCATACATAACGAAAGGGTTTACTCAGTCCCGCATCATTCCCTCCCTCCTCAACATTTCTGCTTTAACTTCATGCTGGAAATTTAATTCCATGTCTAAATATTCCGCCTCCATCTTTTCTTAAACCACCTATGCCCCAGGTTTAAAATAACAATAGAAAGATAAGCCATTGCTGACACCGCTCAAAGTAGAAAAATCCAATCGAAGGTTTAACTTTTGTCGAGCCCCGTTAATCACGTGCTGACTTAAGCGTTGTAAATATATCCGACACGGCTTAAGTCGGAGCTTAAGTCTTTACTTAATAGTTGAAAAACTGGCCATTTATCTATGAAAACGTACAGCGAAACGGTCCGATGACTGTATCTACATCTTCATAGGGCTATATTCATAGACAAAACTCCAACACCACTCATTGATAGACCTTGAGCTGACAATAACCCCCCATCCCCCCCTCTAGGGATATTTCTACGCCATGATTTTCTTAAAGCATATAATATGAGCTATCATTCCAGAAATTCTGCCATCTGGCAGCCGGGTTCTTTTTACGTTACAGCCTACTTTTTACGTTACCATTAATACTTTCTAGAAAATATTAACTGTAGCTACAGTTAGCCATACTAGCAACACAATATGTCAATATGTAAAGACAGAATATACAGATTTACATTTTGCAGGTAAAATTGACACTTGTAGGCATGTGCTTTACGTTATCAAATGTACGTTACCAAAAATTGTAACGAAAATAGAAAATATAACTATGTGATTTTATTTGAAGTGTCTATGTCAAATGTGTTATAAAAGAGGTTGTGGTTATAACAGATGAGAGCTTGACATAATTATATCAGTTGTAAGATATTTCTAATTATTACGAAAAAATAAGCGGTAATGTATAGTAAAGAAGATGAAATGATATAATGTTGATAATATGAGTTTCAAATTTATAATAATTATATTTTTTAAAAAGTCAAAAAATATTTGGGATATTTTAAAGTATTTTGTTTAATCAGATATGTAACATGTACAAATTCCATAAATGTGTACTATTTATTTTAAAACAAATAAATATATTACAAAATATAAATCTATGTGACGAAAATTAGTAATTACATAAATTATATATAGTTTTCTCCAAACTGAATTTACAGTCAAGATTAACAAAAAAAAAAAAAACATTTTTCATGTGAAATGAAACTGATTTCATTGAGTGGAAAATTAAATGAAATAAATAAATAAATAAATAAATAAATAAATAAATAGATAAATTACAAATGTGTGAAATGATTTGCAGAGAGTGAGTGGTCAAGCTTGCTTCGTATATATGGCACCTTTGAATTATTCAATCAATGATAATGCTAGAGTCCAGCATATGATAAAAACGTCAGTAGATGCAAGTAATGAAGTTTTGCCAGAAATATATTATAGTGACATGTGACTCGGCTGTTGCTAAGAAGACATATTCTTTGGTTCTGCAGTCTAGAGATGTACTTTGTTACACAATTGTTAAAATGGGTGTGTTTCACACAATCTGCTCTATATTTGGGCCTGTAGGAAAATTAATGAAGGGCAATGGTCTTACAGAACTTGTAATAGAATCAGGAATTTGTTCTAGTCGTTCACTTTATGAAGTATTACCAGGTAAACGCTACAACCATACCCTAAATGTACACAGGACTGTAATGGAAGCTCTTGAGCGTTTGCTCCTATGCAAGTTTGAAGAGACAAACCCCGCAAGGAAAGCATTTTAGAAGAAACTAATATTACTGAAACGGACTGAAAGTCAATGCAAAGGTGTTTAAAATTATATAAATAACTCTCCTGACTGCAGAAAATTTCAATAGACATGGGCAGTTCAAATCAGAAAGGGTGAAAGTGGCTCAATTTTGGTTATGTATGTAGACATAATTCACATGATGTTGTTGCTCATCAAAGCAACACAGATTAATGCTTTTGTTTTACATATAGCATCTCTGAAAAAAACTGTGCTCTTTGTTTTTCGCATTTGATCACAGTAATGATGTCCGCTACCACCTCGATTACCTGTTGACATTGATGAATATTGATCCAGGTGCAGAAGAGATACTCTGAAGTAAAGATTTTAGTGTATCTAGGTCTTCTGCACCAGCATTGAAAAATGCTGTAGATATTACTACAGAGCAGACAAGTAACAGACATGCAAAGTCTGAGGTTGGCATACTTGGTTTCAGTAGAAACTATGCTGCATATGTCCACTGATGAATGACACGTCATTACAGATCCAGGTAAGTTGAAGCAACACTTCAGAATGCAGACATACACAGGGAAGACATATGTCCCAACACAAAGAAGTATAACCTACTCAGATACGCAGGAGTGAAGAAGAAAACAGAGTTATGATGGCATAGAATCCTTCATGAACCCATTCCAGGCTGAAAAAAAAGATGAAATTTACTGTGTGTCGTCTGGTATTCCTGCGGAAGCAGAAGTCGCTCATGACCTTAAGGCAACTGAAACTGGTGAAAAGACAATGGATGGATTACCAAAAGAAGATTGTTTGAAAAATCAGTTCCTTTTCAAGACCCCATTAAGAGAAGAAAACTCAAAACATTTGCCACAGCTGAAGTTAAAATACTCAAAACAAAATACTACAGATAAGAGCAGTAAGTAACGTGTATGAACAGTTTGTATTTTTGGCTGTTCAGTACAACTAGGTCTAGAATTGGCACTTTCTTTTCCTCTAGGACCTATCCCCTGACGGTTTTAGCCACTGCGACTGGAATGCCAATGAAAACAGACAAGTCAAAACTACTTCACTATGTAAAGGCTGCAGCCGTCCAAAACAGATGACATTGTTTTGTTGATTGACAGTAATGACCTGCTGCAAAACTTAGTAAGTAACCATCCATGCAACATTCCAACACGTAGCTGAAGGCAACTACCTAAGACAGCTCGTGTCGATATTATAACTGACACTTTCAGTCCTCAATCGATCAAATCATATCAGCGTGGAAGACGTGGATCTGCTCCAAAATTCTTACTTGTCAGAAATGAAAACCAAAGTACCATGTGACTGAAAAGCATTCATGTCAATAGTGAAAACAAAACACAATCTAATTTTCGAACAATGAAATTGTGATTCCTAATAATGCACCAAAGATGAAGAAGACAACTGTATTTTGTCAATGGTGAAAAGTGTTGTTTACTCACAAGTGAAGATGGGAACAAAGTTCAAGCTCGACCTAATATACCGTACCACTGTTTCTATACAAAGGAAGAAGCAGACACAAGAATAATATTCTTTGTATAGACATCAGTACTACTAGCACTTCACGAAAGACGAAAATCCAAGTTAGCTCCCCAGATACAGACGCGTTTGTGTTATAGGTGATACATGTATGTTCAAAAATACGAAACATGTTTTATTTTACACTGGAACAGGCAATAAGAGACACCATTTAAATGCTCACAGCATCTTTATAAGCAAAGGAAAAAGAATCTGCTCAATTTTTTTCTGCAATACACTGTCTAACTGGTTGACACAACCAGTGCTTTTGTTCGCACAGGGAAAGTAACATCGCTCAAATTAGTAGAGAAAAACCAGGTGTATGTTGCAACATAAGCAGAAGTTGTTATTATCACTGATCTGATGACCTATTAACGGCATCGAAAATATTGTCTGTGCAATCTATGGTCTGAAGAATACAATAACATCAACAAACTTATATTATGACATGTTTCTTGCAAAGTACGTGCTGGCAATGTCCTGAGCAAATATAATGGCATGGACATGAGTCTATTTCCACTGTGCCAATTGTCACTTAAAATGCACATAACACGTGAATGTGAAATATCAATTTACCCAATTATACCAAAAGTAGATGAAAGTGGATAGAAATCTGGATCAGAAAATCAGTAACATATCGTAACGTAGGTTACAATGTCAGTGCTGTGCTATAGGCATTTTTACATCAAACTAGTTCGAACTTGATAAGATAATCGCATTATTTAAGTTTGAACATCATTATAAGGATTACATAAACAATCTATTGACTGAGAAATGAAAATATTATATCATGAATTTTAGTAACGTATATAATGGTAACGTACTTGTTCTTAAAACGGCTGAACGATAAATACTTAAATACTAATGTAATGTGTATCTGAAAATACTATAATTTAGACAGATCTGATATTTTCTGACAATTAAACCTATTGAATTAACCGATATGAGATTTTTTATAAAACATATGGTAACGTAAATTACAAAATGAATTGATCAATTGAGAGAACAAAACTAAGCGGGAACATTGATAACAGCATATTCTGCATATTACTAAACCCACTTGCTAATGATTTTGGTTGTTTCTACCATATAAATCACCACATTCGAGTTTTATCATTTATTAAATAATTGTTAAGGTAACGTAAATAACAGGCTGTAACTCATAGAGAACCCGCTTGCCAGATGGCAGAATTCAGAAATATGATCTACATACAAGGGGCTTCAAAACTAATTGGGTCTACAAAAATCCCTAGAGGTGGGGGGGGGGGGGTTCACCTTCCAGCTCTAGGCCTATGAGTACACTCAAATAAATTGCCTAACGGTCACGTCTTTACTCAGGAAAGATTCAATTTGTATTCATAAAGGTGAGTGAGAGTTGAGTTAACTCCCAAGAATGAGTGAATGTTGAGGGAGGTCCTGGGGACACTTGAGTGTTTCTCAAGGTCTCATAATGTAAGTTAAGATGATAAATTTACAATATTTTATTAATTAGAAGGTAAGATAACAGTGTCATGTATATATTTAAACCGAAAGTTCATATTTGTGCAAGGTATTTTGGAAAAATATATTATGTTCTTTTTTAATACATGTTGCTGAAGGCGACAAAAACGCAAAAAGACCCAACAAATTAAAGAGAGTAAATTGATGCAAACGGTTAAAATAGATATAGAAAATCAAATAACATTTACGAAACCTAATCTAACGGGGCTCATCAGTCACTCCCAGAGAAACACATCGTAGTAACAAATATTTAAATTTCACAAGCCTAGATATTGGTTAATTGATACATTCCCTTAAATTTAATGCCATGAAAAAAAACCCTATATTTATTAAATCTCATTGTTTAAATGACAATGAAACATTTATTTTATATAAAAAAAAAAATATGTTTTTAATAATTGAATTTTTTTTTTAAAAAAAATACGGCCTGGCATTCGAGAAACACAACAATTAATGGCAGTGTTAAAATTCAGTTGTTAAAATAAATTTCAATTTCAGCGAAAATTAAACTCGTGTATCTTTACGTATAAATTTCATTCTACTAATGCTGATGAGTAGACTGACTGACGGACGAGCGAACGGACTGAAGGACATATTGTAAAACAAATAGGCGGGCAGACGGACAAACATACAGACTAGCAATAAGATAACAACTTCCGATTACAAAAATGATGATCAGCACTTTTGCATATCTTTGATGCTATTGTCATATAAACCGTTATAATCCGCTAAATCCGTTGTGTACAATGAAACCATTACTCGAGCTGTCCTTCCGAAAGTTAAGATTGAGTGGGATTTATGAATATGACTATCGAACTCCACTCACACTCCCGCAAGGTCTACTCCAGGTTCACTTGAGTGATACTTACCCAAGTTTGAGTCAAGTGTGAGTTTGAGTGACGACTATGAATATGGCCCATAGTGTGTGACCAAGGCTTAGCTAATTCATCGCAAAAATACCCGCCGAGTATTAGTAAAAATCCGTTAGAAAACAAGGTTGAGCGATGGCTTAACTAATACTGGTTTGAGCCTTTCTTAGTGCTAGAGTTGAAAAACTGGCCATATGTCGTTTATCAAATAGTCACGGAGAACATGCGCCCCGCCCGAGGATCGAACTCGCGACCCCGCGATCCTTAAACCGACGCTCTTACCTACTGAGCTAAGCGGGCGGGTAAATTGACTTTTACACACTTTTTACACACTAAGTATTTACAGTCCTGACCATTCCAGGAGGATATCAGAGTTTTAAATTGGTTAAAGCTGGAGCAATTTCTATAATTTTCTGTCAGTGAATTCCACAGCACTGGAGCAGCATATCTAAATGAGTTCTTACAAAATTTTGTAGAGTTCACTTGGGGCATCTGTAAAATATTTGAATATCTAAAGTTGTATCTGGAATGTCTTTTTTTGTATCAAGTTGGACAAAACAGGGAGAGAGATATCATTCAGTAATTTAAAAGTTTCTATAGCCATTATTCTCATGCGTCTAATATGCAAGCTAAATAGATTTACTTTGACAAGAAGATCTTTATATGTAGTCATCATAGACAAAACTTAAAGCTCGTTCCTGATTTTTTTTTTCAATTTTCTCAGCGTTATTTTCAGAACAAAAATGCCAAATCATTGGACAAAAATTAAAATTTGAAAGTATAAAAGTATGAAAAATGGATAGTCGATTCAGTTTACTCAGATTTATGCATATTCTTTTAAGGATATTCAATTATCTAGCCGCTTTTTCAATTGGTTAGTGTCGCTGCAAACACAAAACGCGTGCTTGTAGAACAGCAAGGATGTATTCAGACGACTGGTTTTGTTATCAATTAATTAATTCATGAAAATGTTTTCCTGATTTGTCTTTTGTTTTTTCAATTTGTTTTGTTCTAGGTCAGTTAAATGATACACAAAACATCGAATAAGTATCTGTGTGGCATTTATAGATTTATAAATACATTACATAACTTAAAACAGGAAAAGGTGAAACCAAATTTGTTGCGGAAGTTCATAAAGTTTATTGAAGTTTCTGGTTAAAAGAGATACATATTGTATAAATCAGTTGCTGAATATACTTCTGCAAAGATGAACATAATAAGAAAGGTACGAAAGACCGGTGGTGACTTCGAACTTTATACTTCACAGTTGAAACTTCACACTTCACACTTCACATATATAATGCTTAATACACATACAAATAATAGGAAAGTCTGAAGTATGAAGTGTGAAGTTTGAAATGTGAAGTGTGAAGTTTGAAGTGTGAAGTCTGAAGTTTGAAGTGTGAAGTATGAAGTTTGAAATGTGAAGTTTGAAGTGTGAAGTCTTTTTCGGGCGTTTTTTTTTTCTATTTTTAAAATAACCTGGAAGTACCGAGATTGGGCATAATGAAGTAGAATAATAATTATGGCTGAGTTACTTCTGACTCCAGAGGCGTAATTTGAAAGAATATCGTAGAGTATAATATACTGTACGAGAAGAAGATATTAAAAAGGTTTCCTTTTATAAGTCCGTTTAAAAGTACTGTCCCCCGGAAGGGATAATTTTGAATCCAGTGGCATAATTGAATACATTTAATACTAGAAGACCGCTAGGTAATGCCACACACCATATATCTAATTTCTGTGCCTTTCTGTTTTACACATGAAGATTTTTAAACATATTTTTCCTTTCGTTTACTATGGCAATCACATTTCTGCATTGAATGAAATTGTTTTAGCAATTTGTATATGCGTAACCCATGTATCATTCCCGTCAGATTGTTTAAAAAATTATCCCAATAGTTTTCCTCAAGAAGATTTTGAACGGACGGACGACAGACAGTGAATTTCCCCTTATTTTTCGAATATCAACAAGTGATATATAATCTAAACGCGTCGTTTATTTTCCTAGAACATTCAAAATGTACACAATCAATAATACTTACAACTCAAATAAGAAATGGCATACAGTTCGTTTTTGTAAACATCATGTTTGTAAACATTAAATATTGCGTTTTGTAAGCTAAACTCAGGGTTCCATATTTTAGTGTGTCTTGTATAAGGTAAACGTGAGCTCAAGCTAAAACAAAACATGATTAACAAGAGCTGTCTCCGTAGGATGACACATGCCCCCGATGGCACTTTGAATGAATAGTTATGGCCGATGTTAAGAGTTTAGGACCTTTGACCTACGGAGCTGGGTCTTGCGCGCGACACATCGTCTTACTGTGTCACACATTCAAGCATAGTTATTTTAAAATCCATGCATGAATGACAAAGATATGGACCGGACATGCCCATCAATGCACTATCATGAAAAATGATCTTTAACGTTTAAAGTGTGACCTTGACCTTTGAGCTACGGACCTGGGTCTTGCGTGTGACACGTCGTCTTACTGTGGTACACATTTATGCCAAGTTATTTGAAAATCCATCCATCGATGACAAAGATATGGACCGGACACGCCCATCAATGCACTATCCTTTAACGTCTAAGTGTGACCTTGACCTTTGAGCTACGGACCTGGGTCTTGCGCACTGCACGTCGTCTTACTGTGGTACACATTCATGCCAAGTTATTTGAAAATCCATCCATCGATGACAAAGATATGGACCGGACACGCCCATCAATGCACTATCCTTTAACGTCTAAGTGTGACCTTGACCTTTGAGCTACGGACCTGGGTCTTGCGCACTGCACGTTGTCTTACTGTGGTACACATTCATGCCAAGTTATTTGAAAATCCATCCATCGATGACAAAGATATGGACCGGACACGCCCATCAATGCACTATCCTTAACGTCTAAGTGTGACCTTGACCTTTGAGCTACGGACCTGGGTCTTGCGCACTGCACGTCGTCTTACTGTGGTACACATTCATGCCAAGTTATTTGAAAATCCATCCATCGATGACAAAGATATGGACCGGACACGAAAATTGCGGACGGACCGACAGACTGACAGACCGACAGACCGACAGACAGACAGACGGTTCAAAAACTATATGCCTCCCTTCGGGGGCATAAAAAGTAGAAAGGTCATTTTGTAAGTAGAGAAATTTTGGTTTGAAAACGTGTAAACACGTATGACCTAGTAATCGAACTGTATACATCTATGCAGATGACATCAAGTCACGTGATGTTTAATCTACGAAGTGCGAAGCGTGCAGTGAAGTGTGTAGTCTGAAGTCTGAAGAATGAAGCTTGAAGTGAGAAGTGAAGTGTGAAGTGTGAAGTCTGAAGTATGAAGTGTGAAGTGTGAAGTTTGAAGTGTGAATTCACTACCGGTCTTTCGTAGAAAGGTGATTATTTTTTCACTTTTTGTTCTTTTGAATTTTTTCACTTTTTAGTAATATGAAAATGAAATGTAAATAAAACACATGCACATTGCACACGCATAAATTAGCTGCAACTGCTTGACTTGTATATATTTACTTGTAATATAAATGGATAAACAACAGATATTTTTCACACCAATTTCTTTATCATGTAACTGTGTGGCTCTAATTCTTTCTTTTTTGAAATTAAATTCGCATGACCTGTGTGGAGAATATTGTTCATTTCAATTTGTTTATCATGTCATTATGTGTCTCTATTTATTTTTTATGAGCAGGATTTGTATGGACTACCTACATGAAAAAGTCTTGTGTGTTATTGTTGCGATATGAAAATTTGGAGTTATGAAAATTGTATTGGTTTCCCGTATATATTTCTTACATAAATAAACATTTTTATATATTTTCTTAATCATCTATTTTCGATTTCGCACACAAACGGGTTTTTTCTTATCATTAATTTTGTTTAGCTTTTATGAAGGGATAACTGATGTCTTTTTTTTCACAGTTCTAGCATAGAACGTGTTAAAAGTCAGAAAATGAATATAGTGTCCAACAACGTCATTAAATGTCCATTAAATCAGTGGGAATGTCAGCGTTTTTTATCACTTTGACGTCATTTTCTATTTGATTATCCGTTATGGGACCGTAATACGTTAACACTTTGCCACGGAACACGCAAACGAAAGAAAAAGTGCGTAAACTGTGCGTGAGTGCGAGAATCTCTTTGTTAACACACGTTTAATCTCCTGTTAAAACATCTTCTGAAGAAGACAAAAGCAACAGCTTTATGCTATAATTCATATTAAAACAATTTCAAGTAAGGACGGCTAAAAAGTATGAAAAATATTACGCCAATCTCTTTCTTTTATCATTAAAATTTCGTAAAGCTTTCATAACGTTATTAGGTTTGTATTGTTACATTCATTAGTTTTTATTACATGATCAGCGTAATTGATTAGCGTGTAACTCCGAAGGCATTGTTTGTGGTTCATTTTCACCTGGCAATACTTTTTTATTGAACAAAGTTGATATTTACTATTTTGTTTTTTAAGGTTTCTGTGCTTGTAATATGTATAGGCTTGTTTTAATCTTTCTTTGGCCCATCGCAAACCTGGAGGATACAATAGGCAAAGAAGTAAATTTGGAAACTTTCCGTACAAAAGAGGCAACTACCTGTATCCCATAAGATATCCTCAGCCTCCCGTCACTCAGCGTAAGTGTTTCATAATCCTATTGTTGTCTATTTATTATTTTTAAATTTTCATTTATCCGAACTTAAACACGAGTAATTGTCAGTAGTAGAACAGTCTAAAAATGTAAGCACAGCTTTAGTTCCATTATTTTATTTTTAGCAGTAAAACACAAAGAGGATAATACATAAGTGTCTTTTCATATACAATTATTAAACGAGTTGAATAAAATAATAAAAGCATTTTATCAATTTTATTCAACGAGTTTAATAAAATCGATGTGGAAAGACACAGATGTTATATTCTTTTTATCACATGTAAGTCTTTCCTACTGAAACATCAAAATTTCTTCTTTCATTACCTATCATAGATCAAGTCAATTCGACCAATGTTTCCTATATTTAAAACGACGTCAACGTCAAAGTTTTATTACACTAGTGCGATGCTAAATTTACGTAAAGGCTTTATTTCACTCTCGGCTGGTAAAAGAAATTTCAATTGTCACCTCTATATCTGAGACTGGGAAGTAATGGTTCTTATGCATCTTTTTTATGTTGTTTTGTTGTTGTTGTTGTTGTTGATTTTAAAGACAAAACAAGCCAATTTAGGTCATGTTACCGCCTCTTTGAGGAGGAAGTCCCAATATGGCCTTAGAATAAGATATTATTTAAGCTACAAATGAACACCTCGGTCGCTGTAAAGATTTTTTAAATAATAGATGTCCACTTAATGGCATTTTCTCTTGCTGCTCTGTCATACGCAAAGGCATTCCGTTTGACTTTCGAGCACCACTAACCGTTTTAAACACTCCAGTGGTGTTCGCTATTGTCCCTTTAGAGATGGTGCCTCTGCTGCGTTTGCTTATCTGTTTGTTCGTTTACCTTGTACATATGTTTTACTTGCACCTTGTATTTTATGTATTCTAAAATAACGTCCACTACTGTATATTTTCCGTTTTGAGGGGATGCGCTCTTGGAAAGTGGCTTTTCCTGTAGGATCTTTGCTGACCTCAAGTAGCGACGGGCAAATGATTTACACGTGTAACATATCCAAGAAAAAAATCTTCGAAATCTTTTATATCTTTAATTTGTTTTCTTTAGAACAATGTGTTTAAAAGATTAATTGCGGCAATGATGATAATGACTTTGTGCAGTGCGTCGATGCCAGCGTTGTATGTGACAATAACTATGACTGTGATAATGGTGCCGACGAGATCAGCTGTGAATTTCGGTCTAAAAGTAAGTTTATTTTTCTTTGCTGTCCATACAGCCACTTTCAATCCGCATTGTATGAGCACATATACGAAATTTGGTAATTTATTGTCTGTATAATCTATTGTCAGTAATACTAAGATATTATCAGTAATACTAAGATATTATTCAATTATTCTTACCTACTCTGAAGTTTCGGAACATTCCTTTGTTAACTTTCTTTGTTGAGAATATTACAAGAAATCTCAGGGTGGTTGTTTCGTCATTAAGTTTTCAATCGCTTTTATTTAATTTTTAGGCTAATAGCAATTTGAAGCATTCCACGTTTCCGTTTTATCAACGTCTTGTATTCATGTTTCTTTATTGATCACTTCTTTCTGTTTTAGTCTTCTTTTTACCATTGAAATATCTTAATACTTGTATAATTGTCCTGCTTTTTATCATAGCACGTAGCGTCGGACCATAACGACTTTTGAAGAATTGGTCTCTAGTTAAAAAGTCTAACTGTGCCTATGAATTTCCTTATTTAATAATTGCTTGGCAACGCTGCTTGCTGTTTATCGAATCAGCAAAGTCTATCATAACTTTATTTACTGACGTTTACAGAGCTGAATATCACATTTATATGTGATAATTTTGAAATGAGAAATCTTCTAAATTCATTCCTTTTAGCGGATCCCATTCTACGTTATTTAATGTCTTGTTTAATGTCTAGTTCATTCTTCTTATTATTTGCAACGATTCATATACATGTGTAAAATAGCATGATCTGAGAACATATTAAAATCTAATATTTGAAAAGAACGTATGCATAGAAAGTCATTTTGCATGCACAATAGGCGGGTATTTTTACCTGACTACCATTCTTATTATTTGCAACGATGCACATGTGTTAAACAGCATGGTCTGAGAACATATTAAAGTCTGACATTTGAAAAGAACGTATGCATAGAAAGTCATTTTGTATGCACAGTAGGTATTTTTGACCTAACTACCATTCTTATTATTTGCAACGATGCACATGTGTTAAATAGCATGGTCTGGGAACATATTAAAGTCTGACATTTGAAAAGAACGTATGCATAGTAAGTCGTTTTGCGTGCACAATATTTTTTTTTACTTAACTACCATTGTGTATATTATATGTAAGTGAGCCATTATTTTCTAGCCCATCGTTACCAATCGGCAGTCCGTTGATTTGCACAAATCTAGAACTTGTAAACCATTAGACTAGCTACTAGTCTGATAATAAATTTTTATATACTAATGTATTTCCTTGTCAGATATCTTTCATTTATAGATAGCTCCCTGTTTACAGATTGCTCCCTGTTGAATATCTGGCACGCAAATGTGCACTCTACCAACACACACACACACACACACACACACACACACACACACACACTCACTCGCATACAAAGCAAAACACGAGAACAAAACGAACAAATAAAGGAATACAGTTGGGCACCGCCTTGGAACGATCAGTGGCAAAATCACCACTGTGGAGCTTAGACCGGTTTATTGTGCGCACCCAACCTCACTCTTACTTAGACACAGGACAGTGTAAGCAAAAGTCATCCCCGCCAGGTGAATCTCTAACACACGCAATGGAAACAAAATGGCATGGCATGTAAAACACAAAATGCTCCTGTGTAATTATATAAAAGGCAAACATTGAGAACCAAAAACATGTGTACTCAATGCCTTTGCAGAAGACAGAGCATCAAGAGAAACACCCTTAAGGGTCCGACGAAACAGGCCAGAAGACAGAGATCAAAACAGTTCAGTCATTGTGGAATTTAATGCATTTAAATGTGTATGCACTGATGCACGACTTAGCGTAAATCTGGGACGAAGTTGTTATTATTTAAGCTGACATTAATTCTATCAAATGAAATGTAATCAGTTTTAAAGACCACACGACTATTCATAGCACCAGACCTAAGGACTGAAAGTAACTGATATTGTTCTCTAGCAAATCAAAAAGATTTCAGTTAACAATAGTCCTGGCCCCATATAACCTCGAGCATACATGTATATCTACCTCTGTTTTGAAATCTAACGGTTCTAACGGATTCAGTACAACTTCCGCACCAGCGCAGATTTTATCTTTACAGTAAACATGGTAAAGCAAGATGCCACTACTATAAAGATTACGTTGCTATGTTGAAATTTCCGGAAAATGTTATATGCTGTATCCTTGTTAATCTATATTACTATCCTTATTTGTCCAAGATTCGAACAAAAGTATCACATTATATTCTGATAAAAGACAAGTCTTTGTCTTCCAAAGTTAGGTCATTGCATTTCCTAATTGCAATATTCAAAGCTATCGAACCATATGAACCATATGTGTAAACCGCGCCGTCGAAAATTAGTTTGTTATAGTTTATGTTTACGTCTTTGTATGACACCCTAGTTTACTTCAAGATTGGTTTGTGCTACAACCTCGACCGGAAACTGATTATGCATGAATATACATGTTGCATTTGTATCAACTTTCTCTGTGAAAGATTTAAGAAACTGTTTTGTTTTAAGGTCTTTAAATGAAACAGGAAGGTTTCTATGTTTATTATATTTCCTGACCCCAAATCTTATTGCTTTGTCAATTTCAATGCTGCTTATGTCATTTTCTAGAGCTTTCAAATTAACCTAGGTATATTTCTTGATATTCTCCATTTTCTGTTCTACTGTTTCAATGTTTGCAGTTTCTGTAATTCCTACGGTAATAAGGTTCTTCGCTATTCCTTTAGCCTGTAACTCAGACACTAACGTTTGGAACCCTCAAAGTCTTAATCTATCAACATTAATAAAGTCCATGTTGTCTTCCATTGTATTTTAGCCGTGTTTTGCCACTTGACCACAGTTTGTCACGTTACATAATTGAAATACAGTTGAAAAACGGCGTTAAACCCAGAACAAATGAATACCATCATTATCATCCTTATTCAACAAAGCACAGAAAGAATAGTTGACTATTGTATGTATACAGTAATTGTCGATGCCTCCTGAAGATCATCCGTGTTTCCACTGTTTTTGTTCCCGATTTAGATGTTTCACCTATACTTTTGTTTTGTTTTCTTTTCTTATCGGACACTTTGCTCATCACATATCAATTTTACACATACTTTTATAATATATCCATACATGTAATGGTTCATTTTTGCAATGCTCCGGATTTGTTATTTTCACAACTCAGATAAGATACTTTCATTCACTGTAAATGTTTGGTATTTTGTTATCACATAACACGATCTAGGGAGACTGCGTTTCTGGAGCGTGGCTTTTCCTGTTAAATATTCATCCTTGTCCCACTTGCCCAAACTGCCCCACTCAGTTCTATACTCAATACCCAATATTGCATATTGAATATGATTAAAATGTATTTGTTGTTTGATTTTTGAAGCAACGTTTCTGCTTTATCTTTAAACTACAGTTTCTATTTGTTGCGGGCTTACTTTGCGATGCATGACTCTGGCCGCGTCTGCTGTGCTCTGTGCTTCCGGGAAGTCTATCCTTACCTTTCCAGGAAGTCTATCCTCAATTTTGCTTCGGTCGTGCAAAGAACAATGAGAACCTGTCAGTAAGAAGTAATCAGTCCTTTGACACTAAAATTGTTTAAAATTTTTATGATGAAATTCAGCCAAGTAGCTTGAAATATTCATAATCAATTTCACGTTCAAAGACGATTTACATAGTTCAAATGCAGCCACACAGGGCGCATAATTCACCCTCTACTAGTACAGACACAGAGCGATCTGACCAGAGGGACAGAGTGAGACAAAGCCCCCACGACAGAGAGATCAGAAATCAAGATACAGGCTTGTCTAGCTCGTTGCGAATAGACAGCCTGGTTCTTTAACGTGTCCAGTGTATAGCACTGATACACGCAAGGATTGATTGGGTTCCTGACCAGTACACCTCTAGTTGGGTGGGAAACACTGAAAAGCGTTTCTGAAAATTCCCGAGTAGCTGCCGGGGATCGAACCCCCGACCTCAGGATTGGAAGGCCAGTGTGCAAACCACTGAGCTATCCGTTCACCAGATAATTGTCTCGATAATTATCTAGCTGACGTGAATATATTCGCTAACCTTAACAGATCATCTTACGGCAGAAATATGCCACCATAGAAAACATAGGACGCATCAAAGAAAGACAACAGCAGGCCTGGTTTGATTGAGACTGCTTGAGACTTACAACTACAATTTTCAAATGCTATGCGACGGCTGTTAAATGTCCCCCGTACTTGGACTGAGCGATACTACATTTTCTGGTCCTTTTGATCATGGAATAGAAAAAAGTGGAATCTCCACAGGTCGCTCAACATGACAAAAAATGAAAATGTTACTGAGCCTGTTCATGGACGGTAGTGGAAATGTATGCTACAGTCCACGCCCTCTAGCCTCAAGTTGAGCAGAACTCAACATTTACACATGCTACAAGTACAAATAACAATTTAGAGACATCCGCAGATGTGTTCATACGGTGGTGCAGATGGAACCTTCAATAATACACTTGCTTGTAATTCCATGAAAGCGGCGCATGTTCCCCATTTAAAATAATGGGTTTGCCCTAAAGGAGGGGAAAGAAAAGGCAGAAATAAACCAACTGGAATTTAGAAAAGGGATCTGATGTTATGGAGCCTGCATATCACAGAAAGCTTTGAAAGCGGGATTATTGGAACCACCTAGGCTGAAATTTTCAAGCTGAAAAACTAAACAGTAGCAATAACTCGACATAAAAGCCGTGCTGAACGATCTGAAAAGATCGAAATAAAACAGCCCTGATTCCATTCAATGTTTATGATTAATATAGCTCCGCTTGAGCCGGTGCTAGTGGGCATGAGGGGAGTTTCAAAAGTCATTATTTCTCATGAACAGACTCGATCAAATCGAGTCTGACTTCATTCTACGCTTCCAAAAAGATTTTCTTATAGCTTTTATTTATATCATACAGAAACTTTGGCTAGAGGTAAAAGGGCCAGAAATATACCAATACTAAGTCCGTCGAGTCGCCTATTTTAGGCCGTCGGAAAACATTTAAAACCGTCAGAATAATGCAAACCAGTTGCAGGGGTAAAGGAATGTGTGACCCACATATAGGTTTGGAAATCAAACGATCTGAGGAAAATCCCACCGACGTATTTTTTTAATATACCCTATTTACAAAGAATGCTTCTTTTTGTATACAGCAGGTGCATGTAAATGTACAATTGGCAAATTTCTCTGTGGAGATGGTAAGACATGTGTCCCTGTAGAGAAAATGTGTGACAATCACAATGACTGTCCAGGTCATCAAGACGAAAATTCCTGTTGTAAGTATAAAAAAAAATACCATCGTGTTGTAAGTATAGACAGTTTTGTATTTTTGCACCAAATACTATCCTGGCCAAATTTAGCAACCACTCGCATTTTGCAAATCGTAATATGTTGTCTTATTACATCAAAGTAAATTACCATGCCTTTGAATAAGTGGCATTAATGGAAAACAGATCAATTAACAGCCACGAAGTAAAAGCAGATTTTAAAGATACAACAAGATGTTGAGAGAAAACGAAATGTTATGACGCACAAAGAAACATATTTGAATTTGTTTAATGTTTTCCCCGCTCAAAGTTCCACGTTTAATTTCAAATTTGTATGCTAAATTATAATATTGAGATGTTCTGAGTGTCTACAACTATGACGCTTGTTTTAACAAGAAATTGTAACACAGTTACCAATGTCACCCCCCACCAGCACCCCTCGCCCACCACACGCCCCCAACCCCTGCGCATAGGGACACTTTAACATATTGCATGCAAATACATCATCTTCAAAGTAAAAGGGGCAACATGTTAAAACATTAAAAACTTTATATCATATATTTCATGAAGAAAATGTATAAAAATCTAAAATTGTTGAAAGTTTTCAAATGTTGAATTAAGTGAGAGTTTATTTTTAAATCAGTAAGAAAAATGCAACGAAATATTTTATCGTATTAAAGGGTGGGGGTGGGGGGTAGTTAATAAAAGAATGCATGACATTTTATGGTACTAATGAAACTTGTTGCCAGTGTTGGTCAACTGCATATCAACCTAATGAATTGAATTTAATGCTTTATTTACCTATATATGCAATGAAGTTGCAACTTGTTCCTGGGTTTACATTCTGGATATCTACAATTATTAATGCTGGCTTTTTTTATATTTATCAATACAAATCATTATACTTTAAACATAGTTTCATTTTAAAATTAGGCCTAGTGGGAAAACTGATGAAAAACACAAATGTATTATACTGTATCATATGAAAGGGAAGTAATTTCATGTACCAACAAAGAAGAAAGTAAACTTGGGTGACTGTTACCCTGATCTTTGTACACGATATTGTCTTGTTATATTGAACATTTTTGCAAAGTTATCTAAATAAACATCTATGCATAAATAGTTACATACCAGACAAAAATACTAAAAATGTTTAATCTAAAGTGAGAGTTTGACTTTGAGGTCTGAGTCTTACACGTGAAATGGTTACTGTTTGTGCCAAGTTACATGAATATCCATCACTGCAAAGTAAAGTTATTGACCAGAGCAAACAAATGACAAACTATCTTTGACCTTTAAGACTGACCTTGTTTTTTAAAACAGGGGTCTGGGCCTTGCACGTGACACGTTGTCTCATTACGGGGAACATTTGTGCCAAGTATTTGCAAAATTCCTTGATAAATGGTAGAGTAATGGACTGGACACGAAACAGACCCTGTTTACCTTGGACCTTGACCTTGGAGGTCGGACGCGGAACCCATTTCTATGTCTCCCTTTTCTTTTTGAAAGCCGTAGTTTTACACGTTACATGTACCCATACAAATATGCATTTCTAACTCTGTCACTTATGTTTACTGGTTCGTTCGAAGTTTGCTACATTATTTCTGATTAGTGCTTACATGTTTTTAATAGAACACTGACTATGTGATCGCTTGATTGCTTGCGACGTTGCATATTTCATAACTGAGGCGGCTTGACTGCGGAGAGCGGGGAGGGGAAGGGGTACATAATTTATTAATGATTTGCTTGATTAACTTATACACTTCCTGGAAAGCCACTTGCACATTTTATTCTTTAGTTTGTATATCATTTCTTCAGCGTCAGCCTGCAAGTGCCCTGCCACCAGCTATTTGTGTAACGACAACAAAACATGCATTTCCGGTGACAAATTCTGTACAAGTTCTACACAGGGAGATTGCCCAGATCGTGATGACGAGAAGTTTTGTTGTAAGTAAAACATGTATCTAATAAAAATGAGACTATTCAAAGTGTATAAAATTTGTAACGAGAACAATGGTCATTCGCGGGGATGTTGCATTTTCATGTCGTATAATAGGTACGCTCGGAAAGCCGTCTAGTTAACAAAAGGACAAACATGTCTATGTTTTAAAAAAAGTATTTTAAAAATCCATGTCATAAATAATTGCTTTTTAGACTGGACACTCTTTCCATTCATTTACCCCAAGAACGTATGTTGGACTTTTGTAATTTTTTTTTTTTTTTGCCAATGTATGACTATACGGTCAAAGGTCAATATCGAACTATGTTTAAGAATAAAACTTCGCACGATGCTTCGAGGGCTTAGTCGTTTTACAAGCAGCACTTATTTCATATAAGCCTCTATCCATTTTCTTTAGAAAATATTAATACTACCATCGCCTTTGTCCAGGCATTTAAACATTACTATTTATTGCCCTTATGTTTCTTTTACAGCTCCCTCGCGCTACTAGGGGCCGTGAGTTCCAGACATCTTGCGAAGACTGAGAGATTCGTGTATATTTGAATTTGATGGTTGAAGAGTTCTTAACACATATCACAGTAGTCATAAATAGATCATCAAATTCATGCAATTGTCAATGGGATTCAACAAAGAAGTTATGAAACATTGTTTATCGTTTTATTTGCAAACATGCAATTTTATCTTTTGTGTTCTTCTTTGTGATTGCAATCACACATGTCTTCAGCAAAAAAAAAGTTAAAAAAGAAAATGCATAAAAAGATCCTTCCTGTGGAAACCTATGGACATATTTGCAGACTATGTTAGATTGAGTCTCTTAATGAGAAGTAATGAAATGTGCAACACCTCTTATGCCCTTTAGCAACGACTTAGTCACACAATTAATGTGCAGTCTCAGTTACCGAAAAGGACATGAAAACATAACAATAAATACAGGATGACGACTTTAGTTCCCTTCAAAGCCAAGCCATCTTCCACGCATGCTTACCTAGCGCAGTATGGTTGATAATAATACCCTTTTCATTTTATTAGAATCATGAAAGCTACCCTTTTAAAAACTGAAAGAGATATATTACCGAAAATGGATCTCTATTTTGCTATAAGTCAATTACCTCATGTAGGAAAGACACCGTAGACTTGGTATTGGCAATAAAACACTCGCCAATTAAACGCTGATTAATCTATCTGTCGTGTGGCTTGATAATTTTGCAAAGGTTTTGCAATTTCACTTTTACTTTTAATTTTTTATCAGTGACCGCTATGTTTGTCCTGAAAGTTCCTATACCAGCTTTAAATAATGTGCCAATAATCGCTTTAAAACTCGGTTAATAGTGCTAACAATTGTTTAAATTAGAGTAAAATGTTACTTCATCCATTTTTGTCAAGTAATATTTTAGTATGACTGGAACTCTTTATTTCATACTTGGCCTAAAGGCAGTCAGTTACGGATAAGAACCATTAATTATGACATTTTACAGTTTTAGTATATTCTGTATACAATTTATTTAACATTTAGCCTGCTAAATTTCTATAATGAACTTGTCAATTTTTCAATTTGGACTGTACCATTAACTGTTAAAAGGGGTGTATTTACCAAAAAGATACTGACTGAGTGGTGAACAGTGAAGACCATGATCAGACTGCATGGAAGTGCAGGCTGATCTTGGTCTTCACTGGTCGCAAAGGCAGAATCACTTGCCACCAACACGCTAGGGTTAAGGAACAAAAACACCAATTACACAGAGTTAGATCCTATTAGAAATTTATGTTAATTAACTTTTATTATTTGTTATGAAACTTGTAATTACTTCTTTTAATATCAAAGTTTTTGAAAAGAGGACTATTTTTTATTTCAACTATCTGAAACACAGGGTAAGTTTTAAATACAGTGTATCTTCGAAATTCATCCATTTTTAATCAACCGAGATAGGCAAATAGAGGTCATAATTATTTTACAAAATTTCATTTTTAATGAATTTCGGCAAAGTGTATACTTGTCAGTGCAAATCATTGACAACTATGATACGAAAGTTATGATATTCATATCATTACTTAGGCAAAATATACTTATTATATGCTACAGTAACACTATCATGGTTGGGCAACTAGGATAGAAAATCAACATTTGTCTAAAATATATCAATAAAAATCTAGCATGTTGGCTCAGTTCTTCAAGTTTCAAACAAAATTTATGAGCTGTCAAAAATATTATTCACCATCTAAATACTGACTTTTTGTATTAGTTAATATCGATCTAAAATCGTTTAATTTTAAGAATTTTCAAGTTGCTAAGACGGTTTACGAAAATACATCAAATTAAGCGAATAACTCTTTGTACGGGCCACTGGCACCAGAACAGAAAGAAAATGCCTTTGTACATGTTATACCTTACCCCTAGGTATTCTATAAGAACCATGATCGTGAATGATAGACTGGTCCCAGTCCTTACATTTGCCAGTCATAGTCTCTTCTCATATTTTATATTAAATTACTTCCCTTCATAGTTATAACATGGTTACCTTTTCTTGCTGCCGAATGTGATAATACAGCCAGATATTCAAAAGGGAGCAGTCTATAAACAGGGAGCTATCTATAAATGAAAGATATCTGACATAGAAATATATTAGTATATAAAAAAACTTATTATCAGGCTAGTAGCTAGTCTACGTGAATGAGAAAATATACTAACCCGTTTCAATCGCGCATTTCATACCTAATGAAAATGTGTACTATTGATATCAAACAAGTGGTAATTTATCTTCCATTGTGTACCGGTCAAATTTCTTCAATACATCTTATCTTTAAAAAAAAAACTGTTTATAGTTTTTTCAACGTTACACAAAAAACTTGCTTGAACTTCCCTGGTGAAGTTCCGTTCTCGATTACAAAACCATTCTGAATGGCTGTTGTGAAAATGTATGTCAATCGTCATTTTACTACATGTGTTCGCTAAAATGTGAAAATGCAGCATAAATGTGCAAAATTAATAAATAAAAAGAACAGATGCAGACCATTGTACGATTTCAAATTAAAGATCATATACAAGATGAATTTCATTCATCATTTCGAGTTTTAGTGTAAAATTGTGATTATTTTAAATTCTTTTTTGTTTGTTTACATTTCGCCAAACATGTGCACGCTGCCGTGACCTCTAGACCGGATGTTCATTAGGGAAGGTCACGCAAGTTTTTTCTGTAACATTGACGAAAGCATAAAATATGTTTATAATCTCAGCAATATGGAATATTGAGACAATATGACTGGTGCACGATGGAAGATAAATTATCGCTTGTTCAATATAATAGGTACCCATTCACCTAACTGCGCGTTTAAAATTAGAAATGTACGATTGATTTTCCCGTTCATTACCATGGTTCTTATAGAATACCTACGGGTAAGGTATAACATGTACAGAGGCATTTTCTTTCTGTTCTGGTGCCAGTGGTACGGGCTACATATTTCAACAACTTAATGTTATCACATTATTATTATTATTATTATTAATAATAATATATAATATATCTAGTGTCAAATCTCAGTCCAAACTTGTTTTACTTTATTTATCTGTATCGATACGTATTTGTCCTAGTTTTTCGCAGTTTCATAACATGTCTTTTTAAGTACAGTTAAATCAGTCAAGCTAAACGTGCAAGTTATAGATTAAACTCGTTTTACTAGTGCATGCGTACTTTAAAAAACAACTTGTACTGTAAGACTCACGATATTTACAACGTGCGCTTGTTACGAAACGATGTTACGAAACGTAAACGAGGTATATATATAGGCAAGAATGATCATTTCTTGTTCATTGACAAATTGAATGTTTTCCGTGTGCGTTCTTTACTAAAAACATTAAAGGTTTGGAAAGGAAGCTTGATTAAAATCAAAGGTATAGTAAACTAGTTTTTCTTTTCACTACACTTGATCAATATTCATTAACAAATTGTTTAAGACATCAAGACGCAGCGTATGTATTAAAATTTTCGTAAAATTTGTGATTGTTTAAAATCTAGATTTAGAGAAAAGAAATGTGGCAATTATGAGAATTTGTGTGAAAGGAGTGCAGGGTGAGGATTTATGTTTTGCAACGATCGTTTGCTTATTTACAGTTTTAACCAGTTTTTGTGACATTTTCTTATCTATGGTATGAATCCCTCTTTGATATCACCATAATTTCAATGATATGTCTATCCTGCATCTATAATGGCGTAACTATTTTTCCACAAGTATTTTAGGTAACAGAACAAAATGGGACACAACTGCATACTGCTTGTCTTAACTTTGCTGGTTCCGTGTTTCTTCATCGTGGTACTGATCTTCAACGGGTTAGCGATGGACTCGGGGAATGGTAAGCTCCGTTCTTAAACAGTTTCTTGTTTTAGGACTCATGACACAAAGAATTGTGACTGTTATTTAAGACAGGAATACAGTTGTCAAAGGGTTGTTACACTCTCACTATTTTTGTTATAAGTTAAAATCCACATCATTTTCGATTGTTGTATCATAAGGACTTTATTAATGTCCTTATAAAATTGCGATGTTCGAACTCACGACCCATATGCAGATGTCTCCTGAATCTGGTAACATGTGCTGTCTCATAATGACCAACTCAAACATATACCACTCAGAGTATTCTTAATATGATAGTTGATTTCAATCGTGTAGATAGAAAAAAAAACAATGCCTTTGCTTTGTTTTGTTTTAGGTTTGTATGAATCAGACACTGGAACATTATCCGACAAATACTATCTTGAGATAACCCCCGCGAGCTGGACGTTCAGCATCTGGGGCTTTATTTACACGTGGCAGGCACTTTGGATAATCTACGCTATAGTGAATCTATTTCGCAGGACAGAAAAAGGTCCATACTACACGTATCCTGTATTACTTCCAATACCACTTTTAGTGATTTATCTTGTGAACCTAGTATTAAACTGTGGTTGGTTAATTGCTTTTGACAGAGAAATTCTTGAGCTCGCGTTTGTTCTCCTTCTCTCGATCACGCTTACATTGTACGCCTGTCTTTTCTTCTCATACCGCAACCTCAACAGAGGAATTGACATTTTAATCAAGCAAGAGAGAAAGTCTGATGTTTGGCTGACAAGATTCTTAGTGCAAAATGGACTCAGTATGTACGCCACGTGGTGCACCATCGCAACTCTTTTGAATTTCGCTTTCCTTCTTGCGTACCGGTCTGCACACGATATTGGACAAAGGAACGCTTCCACAATCAGTCTTGGCATCTTGTCAGGAGTGATCGCTCTATTTTTAGTTACAGACTGGTTTTTCTTAGACCGATACACGCGCTACACATTCACTCCTTACATCGTACTCGTTGTAGCTTTTACCGGAAGTTTAGCAAAGAACTACGACGAAGGAGCAAGAAATACCATATTTACAATCGCATTGCTGGCGGTGTCTGGGGTAGCTGCTCTGACGAAAGTTTGCTTATTGTTTTGGAGACACTGTAGGAAAACTGAAGACGGTGTCAAAATAACTGACACTAGTGGAATAAAAGTTTGAACACCATGTAGATAGAATGAAATTGTTGTTCTGTGTTACATGCCATTGATGTTATATACAGAAAGATACCAGTTAGTGCGTATATGTATGCTAGTTGTGCCATAGGGCAGTATGCAATGAAAAAATAACAAATACTATACTGCAGTGGACGGTAAAACTGAAACTGTTTGCAGAATTGAAACAGCTATTTATAGGTGCAATTTATGTCCGATTTTGCTTTTTTAGTTTTATTTGTTTATACGCATACAATATAGTTTTAATATTTCATGTCTCTAAATAGGATCTGAGTCAGATTACGGCAACACACACTGTATCAGTGATTGGTAAATTATTCATTTATAGGTATGATCAAATATTGTTCTACATTTATTTTTGTATGTATTTTGGTTGAAGGTTGTAATTTTTATAGCTTCTTTTGATCAAAGTATGTATTTGTGATATCTGTTTGATCGAAAGTTTTTACTCTTTTCTTTTTTCTTTATAAACTTTGTCGATATTTTTATGTTTTTGTACAACTATCTGCATCATCTATATTTTATATTTTCTGAAAAGCCTTTTACATGTACATAAATTCAATTATCTTATTATTTGTAAAGTAATGTGCTTTCACATTTTCTACAAGAATAAAGCATGCGAGAAACACATACTATTTCATGCGACTTGAGTATGTTTGTTTCGTTCATAAAACGGGGTTTCGGGTTAATGGCTTTTTATTTAACTTCAAGTCTGTGATGCATTAGCGGTCATTTAATTTTATTTACCAAGCGAGTTTTTGTTGGTTGTTAACAGTTCTTCGTAAATAGAAACGTTCTTCCATTTAAACTGTCGCTTTAGCAAGTGTAAGATCTGGACCTGTGTTAATCAACATTCAAAGCCTGAAACCAAGACCTATGATAATCAAAGCCTTGAGATGTCTGATGGTTGCGGTTTTTTTGTTTCGATTCCAATCTATAAATATACATGTATAAGAATCAAATACAAATATGCCTAATGTCTAAGACTAACTCTGCCTGACCTTACATGAACTTATCTAAATTGACAGCTGGAAGTCAATGATGTAACAATGAGCTGGAATACCTTATCTTTGATAGATCTTGTATAATCTACATGGTCAGTGTGAATGGATAGAGGCTGAATAAGAACTGCTTGATCATTGATAACTCATCCGCATTGTTCATGAATGGGACTACCTTGTGTAACACATGAACATCCTTTGGATGTAATTTGGAATCAAATAAAGATGTTATATGATTGTCAAAAATACACTTAACTTTGGTAGCGGGATAAACCCGCAACCAAAAATGTACTTGGAAAAAGGGACGTAATATGTGATGGCGCGTGCGTCTGTCCGAGTCCACATTTGCATACTTAGATTGTTATGGGAACAATAGGTAACTGTACTTTTTCTTTGATGTCATTTATTCAGTTAGGCTTTTATGTGGCTATTTTTCTTTTACGTGGCTTAAAGAATATAAGAGAGAACAAAAGAATAGCCGCATAAATACCCATATGTAGGAACCTCCGTCCGTCATATTTGGTGTCAGGAGCATAACTTAATAACTATTCAAGGTATTGGCTTTAAAGTTGACATATAGATAGGTGGCGATGAGACAATGTGCAGAGCGCAAGGACCATGCCGGTAGGTCTAAGGTCTAGGTAAAACATGGAGCTCAGATATCAAGTTTTTGTCCCCCGCCCCAAACCTCAGAGCATGATTCAATAACTACCCGAGATATTGATTTTAAATTTGGATATAGGTAGGTGGTGATAAGACATGTGTTGACCGCACAAATCAGGTCGGTGGATCAAAGGTCAAGGTCGCAAATGGAGTACAAAGTTCAGATTTATCCGTCATATTTCGTGTCCTGGGCATAACCTGATAATTCTTCAAGTTATTAACTTCAATCTTGTTATATAGGTAGGTGGCTATGAGACGACTTGAAGAGTGCATGAACTTGGTCTGTAAGTTAGAGGTCAAAGTCAAGAATTGAGTTCAAATGTCAAATCTATCATTTGTATTTTGTGTTCGGGGCACAACTTCAAAACTATTCAAGGTATTGACTTTCAACTTTGAATGTAGGTGATTGGTGATGTGACCTTTCAGGGATGCAACACTCCACATTACTACCCCGTCTGCCACATATACTAAAACCCCGCACTTAATACCCAGTTAGTTCTCCAGTATAACTTTTCTAACTTTTCGCTTGGTATTTTGATGTTCTTTTTGTGAAATATTGACACATTTCAGTGAAAACTGGATACTTTATTAATTATTATACTTGAATAAATCACAGCATCAATAACGACATCTACCCTTATGATCTGTTTGTTGAAAAGGTTGGCTGCAAGTGGATGAGTCAAGTTCCAAGTCTAAGCATATTTCAGGAGAGTTTTTAAATATTAATATCAATCTATCAAAATAGTGACGGCTACCTGATCCCCCGCTCCCCCAACATGACTGCCATAAGCGGAATCTGGTTTATCTAAAATACATATCAGTATAGGTTTTAAAAAATATATTCTTCTCATAAAATATTGGTCAAAATATGGACTGATTTAACAGAATTGTTCCGTAAGGGCTTAACTGATCAATCAAAAAAAACTCCGCAAAATAATATGGCCCGGGGGACAATGTAAGATTTTTTCACAGCCTAAAAAATTAAACGATATAAATATATATTTATTTATGGTCCTTTAGAATAACGGAATCAACCTAATGCCCTTTTATAAGGCGAACCCGCTTGTCATGTGCTTAGGATCTCAAAAACAGACACAGTCAGACAAAGTCTGCAAAGTTGCTCTCTATGATTCTAAAGGGTCTTTCTATAGATTTATTAAATAAACACTACAGCAGTATTTATGTGTCACGTTACGACTGTAAAATGTCTCTCTGTACTTGGCCTCAGTGTTGTTTTCATTTCTGGTGGAGTTCTTTCAGTGTTCGTTTACAACTTTACAATTCCACTTTTAAAAACCGTTGCTGGAAAGCGCAAGGGGTGTTGCACTATTCATAACCTCACATGACTTAAACCAAGTCTGATATTACTTTCGATGCTTCCAAATAAGTTTTTGATCCGTAAATTTAACAGAAAAGTTATTTTTTACAAATGTGAGGAATTTCTGCATTATCCACACATGTGAAGAATTTGTCCGAATATTTCACAGAAAACGTCCGAATAGGTCACAAATGCAAAATTCTTTAAAATGAAGTCTAATCTTACACCAGCTTATCTATCTTCTCTTGTCCCTGAGCAGGGTGATTCACGTTACAATTTAAGAAATTCTGAAGATATTTATATTGATCCTACTAGAACAACTTTATATTATAATTCCTTTCTACCCACCGCTGTTCGAGAGTGGAACCTACTGACACCTGCTATATGCAACTCCAAAACGTTATCATCGTTTAAAAACGACCTAAATAAAAATTTAAAAAATACACTCCGTCATATTATTACTTTGGCGACAGGAATCTCCAAGAGATCCACTCAAGACTTCGCACTAAATGTAGTTCACTTAATTATCAGCTCTTCCTTAAAAACATTTCTCCTACACCATTATGCAGATGTGGAGGTCTCGAATCTAATTTGCACTACTTCTATGAGTGTCCACTTCTTTCTGCCTGTCGTAACGATCTATTGAATAGTCTTCAGGGATTTGACATTGACTTGAACACGATAACCTTTCTGATCAGGAAAATACTACCATATTTTAACATGTACTTACCTACATATCCGATAGCAAGAGATTCATTTAGTTTAATAAGACAGCTCCACCGAGACATTTTCTTAGTCATTCTTTTTCTCCTTTTTTCTATTATTATTTTCTTGTTTTACTATCAAATCACTTAAATTGTAAAGTTTTCATCATACTCGTCTTTACAATTATATTCAATTAAATTTTTCATAAGACTACATTCATTATTCCAGTACAACTAAGTGTCAGAATAATTTGTATGTTTGATATGTTGATAACGTTACACATAATCACAGATAGTGCTTGACTCCCTTTTCCTGCTATATTTGCTATAATTATTGCTGAATTGTTGTTTATAATAGGATTTTGGTCATTTACGTCTGATCTGGGTTTATTAGGCGGATAACTGGATCCCAGCATAACATATTTGGTACAGCAAGTACTCGTTGTAAAACGCTATGTTTAAATGTGGACCAATCAGAAACAAGTTCTATAAATAGCACGTCTGCTAGGGTATAAATAGGTAGATGGATGACAGAGAGAGAGAACATTCGGTATCCAGCGATCGAAGAAGGTAAATCGAGGATTTAACTAATAAATTATCCCAGTACCTTGATAAGGAAGTTATTGCAACTACACTGTCAGGGCGGGTAAAATATTAAAAAGAAGACGTTTGAAGTTCATAGACTACGAGTAAAGAAGAGTTGCAGAATTTCAACAAGGTTTCGAGCTATAGGGCCAGCGCATAGGAGTTTTACCCTTAAGGGTAGTTGAATGCTATAGACGATAGCATATATAGGCTGAGCATCGGGATGCTGCGACAGAGACCCAGAGTTTGATAATCTACTGAGATAGTAGGATAGTTCCAGCTTATAGACGGTTCAGCGTTATTGGCGAAGTACAGCCAAGGCATAGGGGATATACCTATATGGTAGTTGAATGCTACATACGATAGCATATAGGCACTGAGCATCCAGGAGTCGGGGCGATCTAATAGAGTTGTAACTTCAATTAAGAGGACAGAGGCCGAGCATCTATGCGATAGGACTCGTATGTTATTGTTGATTCAAAGACATTTTCTGACGGGAACTTCAACAAAAAGACCAGTCAAGTATAGTCTCCAGCCTATAGGAGTTTGAGCTAATTATTGTTAACTGAAGATTGTTAGTTTGAAATATTTAGTGATTAGCCTGATCCCTGATAATCATTTAAGAATCACTGGTACACAAATCATTTAGGCAAAGTAGCCAAGAGGAAAATTTTATATAAGAGATATTATGTCTCACCAGCTATACGTTTTAACAAAGGACATTCTATTTCGTTTGTCAGCTAGTCTAAGACATAGTCACCTTAGCGATAGGACCCATTTCATTGTTCAAGATACTAAAGGCGTAGGCACATCCCTGGGTCATATAACTCGTACCCTGACACTAACAGCTGAAGTATTTGCACAAATTATTTTGTCCGCAAAGGAGAAGAATTTTATAAGACTATGAGTCTTTCATTCTTATCTTGTTCAAACTATGATGTATGTATTTAGTTTATACTATTTTTTTAGCTCGATTGCGATAAAAGCTTCAAGCTTATTGGAACCACTCTCGAGTCCGCTTCCTGGAAAAACTAGTACTGGTGTCATATTTGGATTGAGCGGCCGACACGTTTTCCACTATACCACCGCTCCCTGTACATGTATTACTGGGAATAAATATGTTTAAACTAAATTTGCAAAATTTACGTTTTGCATCCGTTTATCCCTAACTAAAGCAAAACCGTAAACTGCACTTGTTAAAACAGTATAAAATGTGCAATAAACTATTTTGAGACGAAAATGTCACACGTACATGACGACTGGCGAGTAATATAACACCGTCCTTAAAACATAAGTACAACAGAACAGAACAGAACAGAACAATAGGAAATAGAACAGAACAAGACTAAACTAGAATAGGATATATAATTCATAATAATGATGCCTGTTACTGACATTTGCAAGTCCTTCCCAACTTCACGCAAACACTGTGCTTTCTTCCTGTACTCTTTGGTACCCATAAAGAATATGCCCGTAATAATCGAGTTTGATTTTGCATAATCAAAGGGTCGATATCTGTTTATTCTGAGTGAGTTGTGTCAAGGAAAGTAATAGTACTTGTTACCATGTTGTTCACCTTTCAAGCAGTCCAAAGACCGATCGTGTGCAATTTAGGGGGTACGAATTTGAATAATATTTTTCCAAAACTTGTCAATAATTCTACACATTACAATTCAAGAAATGTTGAAAACTATACAATCCTTAGTCGAAGAACTCACATATTTTCTACTTCCATTGTGCCTTCTTGTATTCATGTATGGAACACTTTGAGGCTTGAAATAAAAGCTGCAAGCACATTGTCAAGTATTAAAAAATTGCTAAAAACAGAGTTTTTTCCAACTCCAGAAACTCAAAAATGGTTTTCTTGTAGGAGAGAAGAGAGAAAATTTTCTATAATTCATGCAAGGCTTAGAATCTCGTGCAGTAATTTGAATTTTCATTTATTTTGCAACCATCTGTCGCAGGACGCAAGCTATTCGTGTGGAGATGATATTGAAAACGTCAAACATTTTCTTTTTTTTTGTGCGAAATACATAAAGGATTAGTAAAGCAATTGCAGCCTTTAAGTACCCAGTTTTTTAGTTGGTAATTCCGAGGTGTCATATGAAGACAACCGCAAAATATTTTATTCGGTCCGGCATTACTTAAAATCTACGAATGTAAGTATGTTCCAGAAAGTTTAATTTGAGATTTTTGAAATTGATCAGCAAAATATTTATTAACAATTCTAACACAAATAGATAAAGCAGGAACTCTGCAGGTCGCTCAACACGACAAAATGAAATTACGCAAGTTTGCTTTGATTGAGCCTGTTCATGGACGATAGTGTAAATGCATACTACCGTTCACGCCCTCTAGCCCCGGGTTCTATCAAAAGCGGCATATGGTCCCCAGTTGAAATCATTGGCTTGTCATAAATGAGAAAATGGGCAGAGCTAAACTAAAGTTAAAGTTAGAAAGGAATATGAGGTTACGGAGCCTACATATTACAGAGACTGCCAAAGACGAATTTAAAAAGCAGGCACCATATCCAGGGGATAATTATGAAATACTCTTTGAAAACGGGAGAGTTTAGAACCACCCAAGCCGAAATGTACATGCTGAAAACCTAAACAGTACCACTAACACAACATAAATGTTGTACCGAACAATCTGAAAAGATAAAAAAAATAACAGCTCTGACTGAATGTATGAGGAGACATTTTACGGGCGCCACACGGCTAAAGCAACGCTGCTGTGATAATGTGAAAACTCTACAGGTCGCTCAACACGACAAAACTGAATATGTTGCAGGCTTAGTTTTGATTGAGTCTGTTCATGGACGATAGTAGAAATGCATGCTACCGGCAACCCCCTCTAGCCATTGGTTGAGCAGAACTCAACATTTACACATGTTACAAGTACCAAAACAAAACAATTTTGAGACATCCGCAACTGTGTTCATATGGCGGTGCACACGGAACCTTCAATGTTACACTGGGATGTCATTCCATGAAAAGCGGTGTATGTTCTGCAATTGAAACAAGTGAATGAAGTATTGCTATGCAGTACAACGCCCCCTACTGGAAAGCAATTAATTTTCTCTACCTCAATATTACATAATGATTGATGTATTAATGATATTTAACAAATAATCAAGGTCTTCAAGTGGTTTATTATCTAATTTATATCGGTTCTGATGTGTACGAATTGAACCACGAGGACGTTAGCCCGAGTGGTTAAATACTAAAGCATCTGAACGATGTACGATAAACCACAAGAAGGCCTTAATTGTTTTCATTCTGACATGCTCATTGGCATATTTTAATAAATATTACGCTGGACTTCATTTACCCGAGGAGTAATGTACCAGACGTCATGTGGCAATTTGACGTCATAATTGATTACATAATGTTCTCTTACCGGTCCGCGCTTCAACCGTTGTTTATCGCAGAATATACAGAGCTTGATTTCCTTCTTTGTTTAATTGGAAATTAAATCGAGCCATGTTAGAATTTACTATATATATATATATTATGTTATAACACAACATTTGGATTAAAATTTTGCATAAACAAAAATCTACAGTTGTTGATTAGATCTATTTATAACATCTTAAACATCTATAAATATACAAGAAAAATATTTAATTTGAATTTTGATTAACATTTTATGTTGAAATTGGTCGGAAAATATGAGAAAAAAAAATGTAAGAAATCATCATATTGAAGGGAAGTAAAATATCTTATTTTTTTGTCGTATTTTTATGTATTTGTAAAACGCCATTGAATATGTTTTCCGTAAAAATAGGCGTTTAATCAAATAAAACAGTTTCAGTTTCAGTTTCAGGGAAGTAATTATATGAAAAAGACAAAACGTTACGCTACGAAAGATAACAACAAAAAGGGATCTAAACATCGTTATTGTCTTTAAAACGTCGAGACGTCTTTGCTTTTTACGGACGTTTATTTCCCACGCTTTGATTAGATACGCTACTGGAAGAAACGCGTGCTATAAAGTCATTCGTTTGATTTTATTTTTACTATTGTTTGTTGAATATGGCATGCAAGAAAAAGATTATTTCACTGGTTGTAGGTGCAGATGGAAAAATCCAGCTCAAGAGTAACTGTTTAGGCGTTAATGAGCCTCAGCATACATCATTTTGGTAGTAAGACGTTCACTGAATAATGTATGTAACGTCAGAAGCGGGAAAACCACACAGCGTCAAATGCCGCCCTTAGCGTCGTTTGAGATGTTGTTATTTCATGCGACTTTTAGCATACATTTTCGTTTTTTTGCTGAAAAATGTCTTTGAAATAATTGTGTTAATTTTGATAAAAATACATGATTCAGCAAACGAGTGCTCCAGGATTTTGAAAGAGATGTCACATCCGCAGAGGTCAGTTTATTGGACAAAAGTAAGACTGATGTCAGTCTCCAACGTAAACATTATAAATGAGCCAGATCTAGTACTTAATTCTAAATAAGTAGCAGCATGCATTACACTTATCGGCTTCAAGTTAATTGCAACATTACAGGGTATGCCCTTCTCCATTGATGACGAATCTTCATTGGGTAAAATATTCGCCGCCGTGAAACTAAAGACATTCTTATGTAGTTGCAAAAAGGTAACATAAAAACATCAAGGAAACGCTAACCATAAATCAGTTACACAAGTATAGTTGTACAACCCACAATTCATAATATATGACATATTTTGTATTCATTTCAGCATGTTCAGGCGTCTTCTTCGAAAATGATAAAGTATCTACAAAAGCTATTTTAATATTGCCGTGAACACGTTTGTTGCCCGCCGGTACTGAAGTAGGATCAATGTTACGGAAGTCAAATAATAAAAAATAAAAACCAATTAAACAACTTCATGTTTGTATGGATATCTTTATAAAAGTAATTTTCTTTTCTTTCTTTTAAAGTATTTCTCAAATAATGTCTCTATGTTGAAGGCGTAATTCGAAATTGACAAATAACAACGAGACAAAATGAAGAAGAAAAAATAATTGTTGTCGTACTTGATCAATTTTACGTCCTTGGGTGTACAAAGGTATAAATATTCTGTTTATGATATGAAAATTGGAGATGATTTTTTTGTCACCAGACATGAAAAAAAAAGCAGGAAAGGAACCAAAGAGCAGAAAAGAAAGCAATTTATGTCGGACATCACTTTGAAAATTCCTTTCGTTTCCAGTTCGATGAATGCGCCAGAAAGACGTTTACCTTTCTCGTGGGTAATAATTTTATTTTTGATATTATTATAAATATTGATTTATTATGATAGGCATTGTTATTTGCCACATTTATTTCATATGATAGGGGGTATAGGCATTTTATTCCAACCGAAATTCCGGATACTGCTTTGTAAAGTTAATTTATGCTAATTTTTAATACTTTCATTGGTACAGTCTATACTAGTATATGCAATTTTTATGCAACTACTTTTGTATAACCATTGTTGTGCATTTGTTAAGGTTGTTGTATGTTGTGTTTTAAATTGTTACTATGTCGTGTATTAAAGTTGTAACTCACTCTGCAACTCTTTTAAGATACAAGGCTCTGTTATCTTAATGTAGGTATGGCTTTACCCATTCCTCTTTCAATAATCAACACATACGTCTGGCACAAACATCCATAAACAGTGTCGTATATTTTTAGTTTTATACTTTCATTATTTATTTTTAAGTTAAGTATTTATATGTTTAATTTTTGATATGCATAATTATAGTCAAACTTTTTACAAATGTCACCAAACAATAAGGCGAAAACTGGCCTTTGAACCAAGGTGACTTGCATTAAGGTTAAAAGTCACTAACTCAAATCCTTCATTGTTTCATATAAAACGACCAAATCAGATCCGATTTACGTACATTGAACACCATGTTTTCCTACACCTACTTTTCGTGAAAGTGGTATCTTAAATTAACGAAAAAAGGAAAGAAAGAAAAATAATGGATTGAATAGTTCGTTAATGGTGGTCTGCTACCCTAAAGACTTTTGTCCGCATGATCTGCAAAACATATTATTGTTGGAGTGTAAACATGAAACCTGTCAATTGTATTCTTACAGTGCAGAAGTGCTATTAAAACACTGGTCTACGCAAAATGCGCAAGCATGGAAGAAAATAGGATCTATTTGCTATGGACTTCTTTCAACTACATCACGGAAGGGTATTTTTGACCTTATTGCTGACCTTATTCCTTCACTGTATCCCTGTGCTTTATTTAAAATTAACAAAAATAATGACATTAATCAAGAAGTATATCTGTCGAAGAATAAATATTCCTGTTTCCTAGGTCTTTATATAATCGACAACTAATAAGAATGATAACTCGAGCAGCTCTGTCCACTAATAATGGGAGATTTCAACTTGCATATAAACGATGACAACAATTCTATTACAAACTTCAAGGACTCCCTAGTAGCAATGGGCCTGGAACAACACGTTGATTTCAGTACTCATACAGGAGGACATAGCTTGAATCTAGTCATAACTGAGTCACTTCATGGTGTTCATGTAGAGAAATGTGAGGCTGGCCCATTATTATCTGATCACTGTGTTGTTAAGGTTCTCTCAGATTTTAAAAAAGAGACTATTACTAGTAGGAGCGTGACATTTAGAAACTTTAAAAATTTGAACGAATCAGAATTTTCCAACGACCTAAGTACAATAAACGTTGATTCGCAGAATATAGACAAGTTTGTGAAAGAGTTTGAATCGGAAATAGAGGATGTCCTGAATAAGCACGCTCCCCTAAAAGAAAAAAAAACTTTAATTTAGAGAGCACCCAAACCTTGGTTCAATAAAAAAAAAAACTGCAACATCTAAAGCAACAAGTTAGAAAGTCTGAGCGTACATGGAGGCGTTATGGTAAAACAGATCAGTTTGAGTCGTATAAAAAAGTAAGAAATGAATACAGTTTTGAAATCAAACGTCAAAAGAGAAACACACTCAGAGAACGCTAAAGGTGATTCTAAGACTCTGTATGGATTGGTATCTGAGCTAACTGGTACCAAATCTGAAAACGCACTGCCTCAAGGAGAGTCTAATAATTCACTGACCGAAAAATTTGCTGACTTTTTCATGGCAAAAATCTCAAAAATACGTCAATCCCTAAGTGAATACCAAAACTTTGAACCTCAAGTAAAGGATATACAAAATTTAAACAAATTTACTGTATTGACTCAAGATGAAGTGAAAAATCTCATCAATGAACTGAATACTACGTCTTCAGAGTTAGATATTTTGCCAACACGTATTCTGAAATCACATGTAGATGAACTTCTCTCTAGTATCACTAAATTGGTGAATCTCTCATTACAAGGTGTTTCCCTGTGAAATACAAACAAGCAACTGTTAGACCTCTGCTCAAAAAGCCGGCCTTGAACTAGAGCTTTCCAATTATCGTCCTGTGAGTAATTTATCATTTCTATCAAAAGTTATTGAAAAAGCTATTCTTCACAGATTAAACAAACATGTAAATCAAAACAGTCTTTTGCCTAAGAACCAGTCTGCATATAGAAAATACCATTCCTGTGAATCTGCGCTACTTCGGTTAGTAAATGATCTTCTAAGTGGTATGGAGAAAAAGGAAGTCACTGCCCTTATTGCGATTGACTTAAGTGCAGCATTTGTCACTGTCGACAACGACATTCTTCTAGATGTCGTAAAAGCACAATATGGCGTCTGTGATACAGCTGGCTGTTCATTGGGAAGACTCCTATTTAAGGCCTCGTACTTGTAAGATTAATATCAACAAAGTATATTCATCAGACCGCCATCTTGAATGCAGTGTGCCCCAGGGCAGTTGCCTTGGTCCTTGGCTGTATCTCACCTATGCTGGAACTCTTTTTGATGTCATTCCAAAATCCATATCAGAATACGGTTTTGCTGATGATCATATAGCAAATAAAAGCTTTCGTCCTACATCTGTTTCCGTAGAATCACAAGCGATCGGAGACCTTGAAAGATGCGCAGTTATAATCAATGACTGGATGAATAGAAAAAAAACTGAAAATGAACACTTCCAAAACTGAATTTATTATGTTTGGCAGCAGACCTCAATTGAACAAATGTTTTACAAATTCCATTAACATTGCTGGTAATGATATCAAACGTGAAAGCACATTTAGATATCTCGGTGCATTTCTTGACGAAACCTTGAACTTTAAAGATCATATAAATCGCAAATGTCGTACAGCCATGTTGAATTACCTATGAATTAAGAACATCCGAAAATACTTAACAAAACCAGCCACTGAAAGTTTAGTTTTGTCTCTAGTTATTTCACATCTGGATTATTGTAATGTCATACTGTATGGTGTAGCTAACTGTGAAGTGCGTGAGATGCAACGTATTCAAAACATGTGCGCAAAACTTGTCCTTAACAGGAGGAAATTTGACAGTTCTAAACAAGCATTGTACCACCTACATTGGTTGCCGGTGAAAGCAAGAACTGAGTTCAAGATACTCACTTTCATGTATAGCTGTCACACTGACAGAGCACCTCTGTATTTAACAGAATTGCTTACAAAGTATATTCCTAGTAGACATGGTTTGAGATCGTCTGAAAATTCTGAATGTCGTTATGTTGTTCCATACAACAAGTGCAAAACATTCAATGATAGAAGTTTCTGTACTATTGGTCCAAAACTTTGGAATGAATGCCGTTAGAACGATGCAAAAGTAAATTACTTGACACATTCAACAAAAAATATTACGACACTGTATTTCAGAGATTTCGCGGCATTGTTTTAAATTTTTTTAATGTTTATCATGCGAAAACAGCGGGTAATAATTCTTAAAATTTTGTAAAAGGTTTTACATTCAAACATTTATATCGCCAAGGTTTGTTTAATAAACGCACTTATTGGTAAGGCTCTATGGGTAGGGAAGTGTGTAGTATTTCTTTCTTAAATAATATGATGACACCATTAACCGTGGGGTTTGAACCTCTATATGCAGCCCGTCTGGGCTACCAGATGCTTTAAGCACTGGTATTGGCAATAGGGGTAAAATGACCTCAAGGGGAGGGGTGCGATCAAGACTGTTCATTACAATAAGGCTGTTATTATTATTATTATTGTCATTATTAATATTGTTAAAATAACTATTATTATCAGTATTATGTACAACGCCATTGAATATATATCATTGTATAAAAATAGGCGTTTAATCAAATTATTCAGTTTCAGTTTCAGTTTTACTTTTAGGGTAAGATATTCATCTTACTGGGAAAACAATTCGTAAACATTAACTAGTTAACCAGGTAATTTCATTGATACTTATCTGGCTTACGCGAATCAGATCGCGGACCTTAACAGGTTATATACCACCATGATTTTAGAAAAAATAATTTTCATACATGTAAGAATTTATTTTCAGTGACATTTAAAACATTTACAATTAAAACTTTTCACATGGAGGTACACATTAACAATAATAACTTGTGTAAGATCAATATTTTCTTCGCTGTATATTTTCTAGGTGTGTGTACGTATAGTATGGACGGGCTTGTTCCGTCTTTCGTCGGCAACAGGTTACTACAGGCGATTTTATGACTTCGAAAATTACCTGTATCCAGATATATAGCAACGTCCCGTCGCTCAAAGTAAGTATTTATATATCCTTAATTATACAACTTCATTTTCATTATACTATATTCATATTGGTACATAAGATAACAAAAAGTACAAGTGTAAAACATATTCAAATTGGTTCTTGTCGTTTTCATTAATGTTTTATTCATGTTGGCATAGTTATAAACTCTGCAAATCTGTAACATTTACCAATTTTAAACACGATCTGTTGTCAGAAATTTCATGATGTAATTTCTATAAACGTCATCATATTAGTGCCTGAATTAACCCTTAGCATGCTGGACATGACTGGTTCTGCCTTTGCGACCAGTGTAGATCTGATCGCCATTCAAAAAAAAGTTGCCCTATAATAACAACCGCATAAAACATGTAGAAAAGTATATAATTAAAACTAACGATATTAAGCACAGCTTCAAGCATGCTACTTTACTCTTGGCCTAAGCGACAAACCACACTAGCTTTCTTATTTACATTACTCAATTAAAATAGGTGCATCTCTGGACATTGTTTCAACAGCTAGACTATCAATCTGCCACAAGCCGGTCTGGTAGCTTCTTAAATAACATGATTCTACTATTCATTTTGGGGCATGAACCAATAGCAATGATAGCAAAACGATGTGTGAGAGTGTATGCCTATCACTAGTAATTCTGTTCGGCGCACGGAAAACAAAATAAAATTTCCTTTGTTTACTTTATCTAAAGTAGAGAATTGCCTTGAAAAGTATAACTGCGGCCCTGACAAAAACGGCTATACGCAGTGTAGCGATGCCAATCGTGTCTGCGACAATAACAAAGACTGTGGCAACGGAGCCGACGAACGCAGCTGTGAATTTCAGGCTATCAGTAAGTTTTTACCTCTGCAGTAATTGTTTTTTATTTTATGAAATTAACTCCGTCAAGACAGCGGTTTTCAGTTTATCGGTAAGGTTCCTAGTGTACACGTTAGTATTTTATCCATATAGAAATTGATCAAGCATTCTGGCACCATAAATTGAAGTCATGTTAAAATCCCTTATTAGTGTATGTTTGGTTAAATAGAACCATTGAGAAGATCTTTCAGAGACTTTATTTCAATTAGGTTTGGAATATTATTTCGGCAAAAATTTGTTGGAAGATTGTCTGTTGAATATGAAGGACTTTAGCTTGGTGTTGTATGTTTCCACAGACATGATGTAATGTGCAATTTCACCTTGCCCGTTGCAATGTTGGTTAGATATTTAGCCAAATCTTGATGACAGTGTTGGTTTTGTTGATTAGTTCCAACGTATGCGGACAAGACCGAAGGGATGTTGTATGGTCTGCACATTGGGCCAGTAGGTCTGTGCATGCACGCTCCCACAATTTATAGTGCATGATATCCCATAGAATATCTGAAAGTGACCTCAACATGTAAAATTAATTGTCGTATATTAGCCATGCAAGCCCAGGGCGAGGCGACACTTTGTCAAAAACTATCTATCTGCGGGTACTTTAACGAGTACGCTGCAACTAAAACAAAAAAGGTTTTAGTGCAAGCTCTAATGGTTGACCTTTTCAGGCTTAACTGTATGTGATGTTGATACTCTGTAAGACAACTTCTAGGACAAACTTGTTCGCAACCTGGTCGTAAGCTTGAACGGAGAACAGTAGCTCAGACGCTTTTTTGTTGGGTTCAACGCCGCACCGACACAGTTATAGGTCATTTGCAACTTTCCAGCTTTGATTGTCGAGGAAAACCACAGTTGCCCCAGTTGCCACAGTTGTACATTATTTCATCACGGGCGGACACCTGGATACCAACGTCTTTGCGTTAGCCTGCTAGATGGCTTCCTCACATGAAGAATTCAATGCCCTCAGTGAGGCTTGAACCCACATCGGTAATGGGCAAGTGATCATCAAAAGCGTAGTTCCATATTTTCTTCTTTAATTTCATATCAATGTAAGTAAAACGTTATGTTGAAATTGGTGTATAAGAACAGTGAGTCTCTATGAAAGGACATGTATGGGTTAAGTCCCACTATTTTCCAGTGTTTTTTCATCTCTTTTCATTTTTTACTCTCCACATAACCTTTTTAGGGAGGGGTGGAGGGGGTGTCCAGTACCATTACGTGCCTCTGGTGTTCCTGCGATTCGATTCACATGAGTTTTGTCCTGACTACAAATATATCGATAAAATTTTAAATAAAAAGGTTTGTTATTAATTAGTAAAACTAGATAAACACTAATCCAAATAATTACTTAATATGTATTTTAAAGATTATGAAATATCTCAACAATTTCAAATATGTGTAAAACGGTGGATCACCATTAATATTACATCAGCACATCTGCGACGTCGAACTAAACTGCGTAACATATCAGTCTCGCACAGAAGTGTAAGAATCACCAGATTTAAGCACAACTCAACCATTTAGTTCGGTTTTACAGCCAAATAGATTTACAAAAGAAACTAAAAGCAACAATAAAAGCTAAATACATGTGTACAACTGATGCTACATATAAACATATTTCGTTCATAGGGAAGTCATGGTAATAACCGCCTCTTCATACACACGTCTCTTTGTATTTGGATCCGCAGATGCGTGAAAAAATGTAACAATTGATTTTTAATAAAACTGATGGAACATCACATATTTAGGAAAGTCAGTATCATCAATCATATGGAACAAGAATACTAAATCATGCTCGTCAACCAGACTTCGTTTAAAATGATACACCAGACAAATATGTGGGTGATCGTTCTGACGAAGATGCTGCGTCTTCCTAATAATTGAAGAACAATCAAAAGTTTATACATCTGAATAATAACTGAACCCTCAGTTTTAAATACGGAACATTAGTCAGGATGTAACATTATAAAGCACGATAGAATGTGCTACAATTGGTAGATTGATAAAAATAATGCATTAGATACATCACACTGTAGACTGTAAAGTTCGTGTACATTGACCGCATTTATTATGTTGATACAATGCAAATTAGCGCTAGCTTGAAAGCAGCAATTCTAGCAAACTTGTAAATAGTATATCTGCTATGAATAATGGTTCGGGTATGTTATTTACTTGCCTTATGCTTGCATTTTCATATGACTACGTTAGCCCGCCCGCTTAGCTCAATAGTGAAAGCGCAGATCTGCGGGTCGTGGGGTCGTGATTTCGATATCCAGGATAGGCGTAGATTCGCCATGACGGTTTGATAAAAGACATGACATTGTGTCTGAAATCATACGCCCTCCACTACTAATTCATTTTGGGAAGTTGGCAGTTACTGGCGGTGAACAGGTTTGTACTGGTACAGAATGAAGGAACACTGGTTAGGTTAACTCCCACCGCTACATAACTGAAATACTGTTGAAAGACCGTGTTAAACCTAAAACAAATAATTTCACTAAACGTTAGCATGAGAGCACTGTCCTTCTTGGATACGATTAACATTGCGGTTGGTAGGTATGCGGATCATAGCTATTATCATACATAGTGTTTGGAACTACCACCTTTTCAAAAATCGAACTATAAACAACGTCTATAGTATGAAAAATTCTAACACACGCCAAGGTCTAGATACAACTCTAAACAATATTTTACTGCTTGGTAATTGGTTTCCAAATAAAAGATAATGCCACGTTCGCGAAGTTTATAAAATGTGAAAGTCATGTGTCATACAACAGTGTTCAATTTTTTATCATTTCACATCTAATCAGGAAATGATGACTTGCTTTTGATTAAAATGTGGCCGACACATTTTTTGTTATGAACATAAAATATATTATTTTCTTTTTAATCCAATGTTTGATAATTGTTTTCTCGTGTATTTTGTCATAGGTTTGACTATATGATTAACATAATAGAAAGTACTATAAAATGCACTGTTTTGATTATCTCCCTTTATGACCCAGACTTCATAATTTCATGTGTAATATTGAAAGTAGCGTTGTTTTTTTTTCTTACTATTCAATTATGTGTAGTCACTACAGCAGCATTATCTGTTTTTAACATAAAATCAAAAGCTTTATAGGGCTTTAAATATACTGGTACATGTTTTGCTATCATATACAGAATGTAAGCCAGGAGAGTATGCATGCAAAAGCAAGGATAAGTGTATCAAAGCTAAATATGTGTGTGACAATCATCAGGACTGTCCGGATAATGATGACGAAAACTATTGTTGTAAGTATGAAATATTACCTCGGAAATCTGTGAGCGCAGATCCGAATATGTCCAAATCCACTGCCATATGTAACAAATCCAGGTAGAATAAAATATTCTTTTAGACACATTAATTAAGTTTAACACAGTAACTTTAAAATAAGGCTGACAAGTTTTTTTGTGCAAATCTGAACATTTTATTTCCACGTTTCAAATAGTTACATAATGTCAGCTGCATCATTAAAATTTACAATTTTGACATTAATTTTGTAAAGAGGGACTATTTAGTAATTTCGCTTGAAATGTTATGTTAATTCCGTTTGCTAGCATTTTTGAATTATTCAAACTAAAAGAAGTAAATTTTTAAAATCTGCTTAAAAACGAGAAAACTAGATCTATTAAAATTTCAACATTTGATCAAAATAGCGGCCATTTTGTTTCCATGGCACCATTAAACAAAATGGCGGATTCGTGAAATTTCTAGATATATAATTGAACTGTATTTATTTATTGATGAAAATTTATTTCTCTATATTTTCCACTATAATTAAAGAAATTACCAGGTTTTACATCTTACACCCAAAATGGCTGCCTCCAACTGCAGAATCTTTTTCAAACGAGGTCTGATTTTAAAAACTCTTTCAGCGTTATGGTTTGAAGATGGATTTCGTAGAAAGTAACTTATTTAAGGCATCCCTTGTCCTTTAACTGTTAGCAGGAACATGCAAATGTCCAAACGACAACTTCCTGTGCGGTGATGGAAAAACATGTGTACATGTAAGTAAAGTCTGTGACAATAACAAAGATTGTCCTGGTAACGAAGATGAAAGTTCCTGTTGTAAGTGTTCATTATTTACGGTTGTTTCTTAATAAACACGTCCCTACTGTACCAGGAGTTGATCTATATACAAAACTAAATGTTTAAGTTCAATTATACGTACTTGTGGACACAATTATTGTTATGTTTAAGTGAACACATGAAATGATTTATGGATTTACTCCTTGCATTCTTTTGTTAATTTTGCAAAGAAAACTAATTTCCTAATTAAGTATAAATAATGATGACTATGATAATTATGATGATGATGCAGTGCATATGTAGAAATAAATGAAAGTTGCAAGCTTATTTTCTCAAATGTAGCACTGAATATGGAACAATCTAAGCATACAGCGCTGGCATGTTAAAATAAAGGAAACAATTTTCTATGTGTTGGCCTAAAACATGTATCCCTGTAAAACCATGTTTGTGACAATAACAACTACTGCCCACGTCATAAATATGAAAAATCATACTGAAAGTTTAGACATATACTTTTCGCAGTAGATTGAACTACTCCTGTTACCCTCCCAACTTAAAAGCTAATGCCAGTGCTTAAAATAGACTGGTACCAAATATAATAGTCGGTGGTTCAGTTATCCAGAATCACTCCTTACTAGTTTATTTTCCTTTTATTGCAATGTTTTAATGAAAAATGATTTATATGAAATTATTTTCACAGCTGGAGCCTGTAAATGTCCTGCTGATAACTATGTTTGTGCTGACAAGACAACCTGTGTTCATGCAAGCAAAATGTGTGATAATAACAGAGACTGTCCTGGTGGAGATGATGAAACGTCATGCTGTAAGTAAAATATAGTTTGAAGTTTGAATATTTTGTTAGGCTGGTATTGACCGTGTTAACGTATCCAAAATTAGCAAATAAGGGGATGAGTTTAAAAGGGCATGACGTATTTTCATACTGGTAGCGAATTTTTCTTACCCTTAAAACTCCGAAAAATTAACTTGGTCGTTATCAATCTGTCTGACATAACTGAGTTACCGTATGAAAAATTGAAGAGTTGTTCAAGGGCATGACGTATCTTCGTGTAGTTCTCTGGCATACAATTGTTTTTAAGTGTATGAAAGCTGTCGCCATATATATACATTTATTCTATATCTATTTTATTTATCCAATCGTGAACGTTTATTTGCAACACGTGACCGTACAATATATTACAGTATTGGACGCACGTGCGTACAAAAAGTATTTGGACGGTTCAACAGTCCCATGTTAAACATACGATAAAGCCCGAAACGTGAGAAAATGTTCCAGATGTAAATCGGGTGAAGAAGGCGCTCTATGTTCAGAGTTTAAATCAGGGTTATTTGTCGTTTGTTGAAAATACAGAAAAAGCAGAAATACAATATTCAGTGAATCATTTTAATTCAAATTAAAATAAAATTTATATAGAATAAAAAGCTTATTTAACATTGCACTATACAATATGAGATATATTTGGACTCGCACCCAGCTGGAAAACCCATATGGTTTTCTCAGCTGGGTACTCGTCCAGATATATCTCCGTATTGTACAGAGCAATGTTAAATAACCTAATAGTATGATATGATAAACGGGAAATGCCATGTATGGATATCCGACCTGAACGAGATGATACCAATACGTGATATGCATAGAAGTCTTCTAGATTTTAGTTTATCTATCTATCCCGTCTCAAGTAGGGATGTATTTGTGTTACACTTGAAGGTGGGTAGGTCGGTCCGTCCTTTGGCAGATCATTTGATTTTCAACCAATGGCTGAAGCTCGTTTGCGTCTACAACATTTAAACTTCACAGGTTGGTTGCATGTGGCATGAAAATGACCTCAATAATTTTAGATGATCAGTAAGTCAAAGGTCATTTTGACCTCGAGATCAATTACTATGGATAGTGCTTGGGCCAGTATATTTTAAAGGATGATTGCCTGTGGTCAGTTAACAATATTTTGTCTTAAGGGTCATAACTCAAAGGTTGAGGTGACAGTGTTATCGAGACTAAGTATTTTCTAGAAATAACTGGTTTCCTCTGACAGGCCATTATAGATACATATTATACTTCAAATATTTCGTGGCTTTCTTTGTTTCTACACTGTTGTACTACAAGTTGTAAAACTATGAACACTACGGATTTTTTTAACATGTCTGTTTATCTTTTCAGCGAGCAAGTGTTTCGTATAGTATGATCAGCTAAAATTTTGCGACAGTAGAGTGATTTATGGATATATGAGTAAGATATAATTTAATGATCGACATTCTTCGGAACAACTTTGGCCATGGAAACAGTTAAATGATATCACATGAACAGTTTTGTATTACTTCGGAGTAGGTTAATCAAATAAACGAAATGAAACAAACTAGCATTTGTTTATTAACCATATGATTTCTGTTTTCATGTTGTATTTCTTTTTGTATTTTTTATTTGTGTTTCTTTTTTGTTTGATTTCTTTCATCTCTGTGACTGCAATTACGCAGGTTCAGTAGAACGCACAATGGAAAGACTGAAATGTGGGCTTTAGTTCCCTTCAAAGTTTGTTATCCTTTACGCATATGTACTTTCCAGGCATGGTCTGGCCGATTTAAGTAAACTCTATGTAAAATTAAAACGTATTTATAACCAATATTGGTACAAATATTTTTACCAGCAAATCCACGATACCAGCCGCTAAATACAGGCATGTTTAAACTAACTCTGTGTAAAACTTAACCATAATTATAACCAACATTGAGGAGCAAATACACGATACAGAGGGTATTATCAAAACATTGACAGAACAAGTTGTCATTAAGTTTTAGAAAAGTAAAATAATGAATTACGGTGTAAAAATCGACAAGGTGATTGAGGAAAATTGACCTTTGATTTATCCACAGACATTGTAACTTAAAAGCGTTTTGGCAGGAGGGATACATTTTCTCAAAACGATAACACGCTTTGTGAAATACACCGATGCCAGAACGGCTGACCCGAGAGTAAAACATTTTGATATGAAAATAAAACTCGGTCTGAGCGTTTTGTATGGCCAATTATCATACGCTTCCATTTCCTTCTTTTTTGATAGTTAAAAATCAACGAACATATAAATCTATTGAGTTTCAGTGACGACAATAATTACGCAATCCTGGTGATGTTGAGATATTTGGTTAGTGTATCTTGCAAACATCTTTTTAATTTTACTAACGAAATTTGGCAGATTTTAAGGTATTCCATTCAAAATAAAACCTCCACTGTAATACTCTTTTAATTGTCGTTTATAAGCATATTAAGATTCCTATAAATCTACTGGTTTATATATATATGGCCAAGTGGTTAAGACTCCGGGCTGTAACTGTAGTTATTTTCCAACAGAGGGTTCAAACCTTGATAATAACAGTTCTTGAACTATTTCTTTTTTTTTCTTCTTCACATTTAAAAATTAAAAGGTAATGGTAAATTTCACAACAAACACAGACAGTGCAATGAATTGCAAGGTAGGTCCGCCACAGATACATAAATAGAAAGTTTTTCAACGCTTTTTAACTCAAATGTAACACCCAAAATGTACTACAAATATTGGCTTCTGAGCTATAAAAATAGCACACACACACGCACGCATACACACACACACACATACACACGCATACATACACGCGCGCGTGCGTAGCCATAGTAGAACAGATATGTAGGGCAAAACGAACAAACAAAGGAACACATTTGGGCACAACTTAGGGACGGCCGGTGGTAAAACTGGTTGGTATCTCCAGTCTATGGTGGATACCTAATCTCAATGATAGTGTAAAGGAGATGGGCCTTAAAAGTGGGGACTGAGGGAGAGGGAATAATGAAAGCAACACCACCAACATACAAGACAATATACATAACATTTAATATGAAATGGACAAAAGCGAGTTGAAAATAGGGGCACCGCATTGGAGCGGTCAGTTTCTTATATTAAGGAAACTTGGGGTATAAACGCGATTTGGGCATGTCAACCACACACTTATCCTAATTTCTACAAGTTTAACTAGACAGTATACTTGAAATAACTCCCCGCAGCGAAATGCTCAAGTCCTACAGCAAAGACACTGGGTAATATTACTCCGCGTAGGAAAGAGATAATAGAAATGATTGTAGAAATAATAATACGCGCCACACTCCAATATATGAAATTTGTACGTCAATGGAAAATGTTGGTGTTTAAGGTTCCAGTGTAACGGAGATTACTTAAGAGTACATGATAGTTCCAATGTGAATAAGTTTGACGATAAAACTTCAATTGACACTTTGAGAATGTATCAATTCTGAATTTTAAGGAATTTTCCGAGAACCGTATTTGATTAATTGTAGGTAAACGTACAAACACTAAAACATATTTTGAAATAATTAGTTGAATTTTAAAGGCTCATGTAAATTACATAATGATAAAAGAAATTGCTTTTATTGATATTTATATCTAGAATGTCTTCGCCAAATACATATTTAAAGGGAAAAAACACTTGTCGAAAACATTTACCACGTTTTACATGCAAATTGGTTAAAATTAGAGAGAGCATATCTGAGTCATAATTACTATATGTTTACTACTTGGCTTACGTTGTAAATGGGAGATAATCCCGCTTATATTAAATGACTTTGCTTATGTAGTGACACGCAGCTATTTAGATATGTTGGCCTACTTAGTAAGTGGGAGATAACCCGCTATTTTTTTAATTATATTGAAAAACACAATAACATGATACTTGATGTTTATCTTTATGTAATTTGCACATGGCTAATCATATCTACATTGGTGCGTACTTCTATCAAACTGAGACAGTAGAATGTTTCTTGCATGATAGGAACGATGTCATTTAATCATTTATATCAATATTGTTTTATTACTACGCATTATGCTGTTTATTTTGCGTCAAGGTTTCAGATCTTTAAATAACGATATTGTGTAATAATTTTTCATGTATTCTTGCTGGTAAAATATGATACAATACCCTAAAAATCTTCTAATGTTACCAAACAAATTGTTTAAAGTTCAATCATTTATATTGACCAAAAAACATAACAGAAATGTATATACTAAATTTATGATGAAAGCTTACAGTTGATTTGAATTACGTTTGATTCCGACACCCCGCTCCTCCTTTCCTCAATTCAACAACCCCGAAAAAGACAATATATTTTCTCATCAAAAGGTGTGGTCGCGGCCATATGGTCCTAAGATCAACGTCCTCTAGGATCAGCGGTTGTTCATGTACCACATTTTTACCACATTTTAATCATTACACAACCTCAACTAATTAAAACAACTAAATTAATCCCGGACAGATAACAGTCTGATAACAAGAATCTATATTAATCTTTTATCAGCATTATAACATTATTTGTATTTATATTTATTTGTAATCAACGCAATACTTTTATACTGATTATGAGTATTTTCCATGAATTTTATTTATAAATTTTATCTTAATTAATTTCACGAAAATAACAGAATAGGTCCAGACGTCTTTGTTTTCAGGGTTTGTTTCCCTATTTGAAACAGTGTCAAGAGTCGGATAAATTATACTTGCGAATTAATTTGATCCTGAAATTTACGAATCATGTAAGTGTTATTTTATTTTATATTCTACTTAGCTTAGTGTTACTGACAAAAGAGATGGTAATTAGATGTATATATTAACATTCGCTCTATTCTTTTCCATTGAAAATTATGACGTTCATTTAGTACGAACAGCAAAAGGAAAGGCGCAGAAGCTACGACAACGCTACTTTGTAATAACGGGCCACTATTTTGACGACGTCCGCGTAAAGTCAGAGAGAACGTTCCTTAGATGACGTTGCAGTTGTTCCATCTTTTAAACAGAATGGCCGGAAAGCTGATTTTAATGTTAGATGCAACGAAATGTGTGCAATTTATTGGTTACAAATGGAAAGTAAATACAATGTAAATATATAAAAAAAAATATTGTTTTCGGTTTTCATATGAAATGAACGACAGAACAGTATCGGCAAATCCACGAATCGTGGTATTTTATTATTGTAATTATTATTTTTATTTTTACATGTATTATTATTGCTATTATCATTAGTAGTAGCAATAGCAACAGCAGCAGAAGCAGTATATAGACTTCAAGGAAAAATATTTTACACACCGAAAGCATGATCACTTTCAATTTGCTAAGTTTTTCATAATGGCCAGTTTTACTAGCAGACTTTTTGTTCAATTTGTATAAAGATTGGAAAATAGAGTAACAATAAGTCAGTTCAAATACTGATCACTTACAATTGTTTAGTTATTGGCATTGAGAGCTGTCACTGGCCCTGAAACTGAAACTGAATAATTTGATTAAACGCCTATTTTTATACAATGATATATTCAATGGCGTTGTAAATAATAATAATTATTATTATTATAACAATATCAATAATGACAATAATAACAGCCTTATTGTAACAAACAGTCATGACCGCACCCCTCCCCTTGAGGTCATTTTACTCCTATTGCGAATACCAGTGCTTAAAGCATCACATGGTACGCCCAGAAGAGCTGCATATAGAGGTTCAAACCCCTCGGTTAATGGTGCCGTCATATACTATTTTAGATAGAAATACTACACACTACCCTACCAACAGAGCCTTACAAACAAGTGCGTTTAATTAAACAAACCTTGGAAAAACCTTTTACAAAAAATTAAGAACTACCACCTGCTGTTTTCGCATAATAAACAGTTATTTAAAACAATGCCGCGAAATCTCTGAAATAGTGTCTTAAGATTTTTTTTGAATGTGTCAAGTGATTTACTTTTGCGTAGTTCTAACGGCAGTTCATTCCAAAGTTTTGGACCAATAGTACAGAAACTTCTATCATTGAATGTTTTGCACTTGTTGTATGGAACAGCATAACGTCATTCAGAATTTTCAGACGATCTCAAACCTTGTCTACTAGGAAAATACTCTGTAAGCAATTCTGTTAAATACAGAGATGCTCTGCCAGTGTGCCAGCTATACATGAAAGAAAGCTTCTTGATATCAATTCTTGCTTTCACCGACAACCAATGTAAGTGATTCACTGCTTGTTTAGAACTGTCAAATTTCCTCTTGTTAAGGAGCCCTGTTGTTTGTTCTATTAAAATAATAATTAATATCACATTTTTATATCAAAAAATATTTGAAGAGCTCTTCATAATATATAGGTAATAGTGTACTACTACTGTGTTGATCTGGGCGTCTCACGTCGAGCTTGTTTTTTGTTACTTTCCGTGTTGTTTGTGCCCGAAAGACGAGTGTGAAACAAAAAATAACACAGTCAACGAAAAGTAAAACAAACATGCGCGTGAAATTAGCCAGAGCAGCCAGAGTTCAGCCAGAGTTTATCCAGAGTAGCCAGAGAAGTCATAACTCTGGTTACTCTAGCTAGCCAATCTGACTGAAGTACATCTCCTATTACGCTACGCATAGGATCTGAGAACGACCTATTCATAGCCTCGTTCTGACGACCCTTTCGCTAGCCAATCAGAGCCTAACTTACAACATCTTGCAAATCTACCTGTAGCCTTGAGTTTTGATATTTACAATTCTTATGTCGTAATGTATCAGATAGCCGGCTAGCTCAGTCGGTAGGCCACTAGCTTTGTAAGCGAGGGGTCCCGGGTTCGAGCCCTAGAATAACTGCACATTTTTCTTACTCTATGACATTCGAACAAGTCGTCTGATTGGATAAAATAAAAATAGCAATATTGGAAATCCAAAATATACAGAAGACGAATGTGAATGGGTCGTTCTCAGATCTTCGTTTAGAAGATCAAGTACTTTAGTCAGATTGTCTAGCTAGCCAGAGTAGCCAGAGTTCAGCCAGAGAAGTCATAACTCTGGTTACTCTGGCTGGCCAGAGTAGCCAGAGTTCAGCAAGAGTAGCCAGAGTTCATCCAGTATCCAGAACTCTGGTTATTCTGGCTGGCCAGAGTAGCCAGAATTCAACCAGAGTAGGCAGAGTTTCTAGATTTTTAACGCTACTCTGGCTGCTCTGGCTAATTTCACGCACAAACATGTGCGTGAAATTAGCCAGAGCAGCCAGAGTACTCAGAGTACCCAGAGTAGCCAGAGTTCAGCCAGAGTTTAGCCAGAGTAGTCAGAGAAGTCAGAACTCTGGTTACTATGGCTAGCCAGAGTAGCCAGAGTTCAGCCAGAGAAGTCATAACTCTGGTTACTCTGGCTGGCCAGAGTAGCCAGAGTTCAGCAAGAGTAGCCAGAGTTCATCCAGTATTCAGAACTCCGGTTATTCTGGCTGGCCAGAGTAGCCAGAATTCAACCAGAGTAGGCAGAGTTTCTAGATTTTTAACATGTAGCCCGAGTCACCAGGATATCATTTGCTCTGGTTACTCTGGCTGTTTCTAACAGAGTAGCCAGAGTTCAGCCAGAGTAGCCAGAGTTTCTAGGATTTTAACATGTTCTGGCTACTCTGGCTGAACTCTGGCTACTCTGACCAGCCAGAGTACCCAGAGTTATGACTTCTCTGGCTGAACTCTAGCTACTCTGGCCAGCCAGAGTAACCAGAGTTATGACTTCTCTGGCTGACCTCTGGCTACTCTGGTTAAACTCTGGCTACTCTGGCTAGCCAGAGTAACCAGGGTTCTGACTTCTCCGGCTACTCTGGCTAAACTCTGGCTGAACTCTGGCTATTCTGGCTAAACTCTGGCTGAACTCTGGCAACCAGGCTACTCTGGCTGCTCTGGCTTATTTCTCGCACAACATGTACGTGAAATTAGCCAGAGCAGCCAGAGTAGCCAGAGTTCAGCCAGAGTTTAGCCAGAGTAGCCAGAGAAGTCAGAACTCTGTTTACTCTGGCTAGCCAGAGTAGCCAGAGTTCAGCCAGAGAAGTCATAAATCTGGTTACTCTGGCTGGCCAGAGTAGCCAGAGTTCAGCTAGAGTAGCCAGAAGTCATAACTCTGGTTACTCTGGCTGGCCAGAGTAGACAGAGTTCAGCAAGAGTAGCCAGAGTTCATCCAGTATCCAGAACTCTGGTTATTCTGGCTGGCCAAAGAAGCCAGAATTCAACCAGAGTAGGCAGAGTTTCTATATTTTTAACATATTCTGGCTACTCTGGACAGCTAAAGTAGCCAAAGTAGCCCGAGTCACCAGGATATCATTTGCTCTGGTTACTCTGGCTGTTTCTAACAGAGTAGCCAGAGTTCAGCCAGAGTAGCCAGAGTTTCTAGGATTTTAACATGTTCTGGCTACTCTGGCCAGTTACAAGAGTTCTGGCTACTCTGGCTGAACTCTTGCTACTCTGACCAGCCAGAGTAACCAGAGTTATGACTTCTCTGGCTGAACTCTGGCTACTCTGGCTAGCCAGAGTAACCAGGGTTCTGACTTCTCCGGCTACTCTGGCTAAACTCTGGCTACTCTGGCTGCTCTGGCAAGTTTCACGCACATGTACGTGAAATTAGCCAGAGCAGCCAGAGTTTAGCCAGAGTAGCCAGAAAAGTCAGAACTCTGGTTACTCTGGCTAGCCAGAGTAGCCAGAGTTCAGCCAGAGAAGTCATAACTCTGGTTACTCTGGCTGGCCAGAGTAGCCAGTGTTCAGCCAGAGTAGCCAGAACTCCGGTTACTCTCGCTGACCAGAGTAGCCAGAGTTCAGCAAGAGTAGCCAGAGTTCATCCAGTATCCAGAAATCTGGTTATTCTGGCTGGTCAGAGTAGCCAGAATTCAACAAGAGTAGGCAGAGTTTCCAGATTTTTAACATGTTCTGGCTACTCTGGTCAGCCAAAGTAGCCACAGTAGCCCGAGTCACCAGGATATCATATGCTCTGGTTACTCTGGCTGTTTCTAACAGAGTAGCCAGAATTCAGCCAGAGTAGCCAGAGTTTCTAGGATTTTAACATGTTCTGGCTACTCTGGCCAGCCAGAGTAACAAGAGTTCTGGCTACTCTGGCTGAACTCTGGCTACTCTGACCAGCCAGAGTAACCAGAGTTATGACTTCTCTGGCTGAACTCTGGCTACTTTAGCCAACCAGAGTAACCAGAGTTATGACTTCTCTGGCTGAACTCTGGCTACTCTGGCTAGCCAGAGTAACCAGAGTTCTGACTTCTCCGGCTACTCTGGCTAAACTCTGGCTGAACTCTGGCTACTCTGGCTAAACTCTGGCTTCTCTGGCTACTCTGGCTGCTCTGGCTAATTTCACGCACATCAAACAAACGCCCATATCAACACACATGGCAAGTGTTATAAACTCTCTCTATTCATCTTGTATCAACTACTGAACCCGTATCAGCCAAGTCGGTCGTTTTCTGACCGACTACTTTATGTCTTACTTTCATTTACTTGAATTTGCAAAATTTGATTCCCAGCGCAGTTATAATCGACCGTATATATCAACTTCTTTGATGAGGCTTGTATTTTGAACGGAAAATATATGGATATGTAATAACACACATTTACTGTATTTTAGTTCGACCAGTAGGTGGTTTTTCAACCATGGAAAAGTGATATCAAGTCGATGAATTCTCATATTGACCAAACCCAAAGTCTTCACGAATGTTCGTGCTTGGATTTATCAGACCAAAACTCAAATCATATACAAGACATATGTACATGTATACAGTGAAAATAATAATGTTTCAAATGTTATGGAAGAAGACCTCTTCCGTCCCACTCAGGAGTCAGAATCAACTTTTTATCATTAAGCACTATAACTGGGCCTAGATCAATCAGAAAAAAATATTACAAACAAGTGATAAAAGTACTTTGTGATAAGTTTATGTCAAGCTAACCATACATTTTACAACCCATCTTCTAAAATTGTAACATAAAAGTTTATCTTGTGGAATTTAAGACAAATAAGAAATTCAAACGAAATCTAATAAAATCTGTACTCGCGAGTACATAATTCACGTAAAATAGTTTCGGATGTTTGCCTTGACATAACTTTATCACGATATACATGTACTTTTATCATTTGTTTGCATTTTTTTCTGATGAAATGAATGATGATGAAAGTTTTTGTTTTTCTATACATCATTTCACAAACGCAAATGTGATATTTCGTTTACAATACACGCTTTATGACAATAAACCGTGAACATTCATAATTTTATTATAAATTCATTTAAGAAGAACAGTCCTAGACGTAGCCTGGCTCCACGGCTACGTGGATATATTTTTATAGATACAGCAAACATTTAATAAGTAAATTTTAAGCCTCTAAAATAGCACAATGTTATCTGATGGCTCGGAGCCAGGGGGAATAAAATGTTAATACAGGAACAACCTGCTGGAGTTACTTAAACTGCTTAAGAAGAAAACATAACACAGAACAAACGTAGGGACGATAGCCAGTCTATCCTGGATGTTTTGAACAAAGTTTTGCGCTCAGCAACTTTATATCTCACACTGTTTTCACTGTTTAATTTCAACATTATGCTCACGAACGACTACTCAGAAACCAGTTGAAACATCTGATATATAACTTTCGACCCTGAAGTTACAATTACCCCCTTCTAGATTTTCGTCGTCTTTGGTATTAACTGACAACTGCAGTGTGTGTATAACTTGATGTTACCCTTACACAAGTAAATCAAAAACGTGGCATTATTTTACTTTAAAATATATTGCTGTAATTAACTGAATAAACTCTATTTTAGGACCCTATGCACTTTCCATGCTTTACTACAAATGTACCACAGTTTAAAAACAATCTAAAGATATATGATGCCGCGGGAGCCTGGAGGTTAAATCAATCTAAGAGAAGATAATGCGAGGGGATTAATAAATTACATCTATTATATTATATTAATATTATAATTTCATGTAAATGTTCATGGTATCATTATCATGTTATTAATATGATAGAGAGAATGTTACACATTTATTGCAGTCAAGTGTACAAAAATAAAACCTATATCATCAATATTTTCAGAAAATAGTGATTGTAAACAAATAATAATTATGAATAGTGATAAGATTATTTCAAGATAACCCGAAGTTTTACTTTGTTTGTTTGTTTGTTTGTTTTTGGGTTTTACGCCGTCTTTCAACAGTATTTCAGTCAGTTTACTTACCAGTGTTCCGGGATTCTGCACCAGTACAAACCTGTTCTTCGCAAGTAACTGCCAACACGAGGTAGAGGACGAATGATTTCAGACACAATGTCAACGTCGTCACGGAAAACATACGACCCACTCGAGGATCGAACACAAGAAATGAAATTGAAACGAAAATGTGTCTCCAATTACGGTTATACAAGCTTTAGTGGGTTCTGAAGGTTTTCATTTAGTAGTACAATTACCCACCCCCTTAAGAGTTTCGTCTTCACTGACTGAACCGTATTGTGCGTATTATTTGTAGTTACCCTTTAACGGGTAAGGAAAACATGGTATGACTTTACTTTAAGATACATTGGTGTATTTAACTGCATCAACTCTTTTCTAGGCTTATAAGCACGTTTGATGCCTTACCATCCTTCAAGTTGTTTAGTTCGAGCCATTGTGACTACTGGGTTGACCGACTGAGCCATGTCTTCACGGTTTTACTTCTCTTGGCGTTCGCCATTACTGTCAGTACGGCATCTTTAGTTGGAACACCTATATCGTGCTGGGTACCAGCCGAATTTGAGACGGGAACCAAATCTTTTGAACAATATGTTAATGCATATTGTTGGATGAAGAACACTTATCATATACCAATGCTTGAGGAGATTCCGACGGACGTATTAAATCGGCAGGTATTAACATGAAACGTCGTGTTCTGTATTAAATATTTGATTTTTCATTTGATTATTGCTAAAAGGCAACTTACCGTTCAGGCATATTAGAATAGGTCATACACAGATTACCTCAACGAAATGATAACAATATGTTAAAAACGCTTCAAATATAATTCTGAGTAAGGTTTACATTTTGATATTGCTACTTGTTAAATCCTACATGATGATCTAGTATAATAATTGTCTTTTACCGTTCTGTCACAGCAAGAAGAGATCACGTACTACCAATGGGTGCCACTGATATTCCTTCTTCAGGCGTTATTATTCAAACTCCCACATATTTTGTGGAAAATGCTACGTAACAACTGTGGCCTTGACCTTGAAAAACTTTGCAAGACTGCTGGAAATACACAATGTCATTCACCTACAGAGCGGAGTGAAACCATTTCTGTCATTGTGTTTTCTTTTTTGTGCTGGATTAAATGTCGACAACGGTATATTAAGAAGAATGTGTGCGTACGTGCTAAAACTTGGCTGTCGCGATTCTGTTGTTTCTATGGCAACAAACGAGAAGGAACTTTCTTGACGGCCTTATATCTGACAATCAAACTTCTCTATCTTATTAACGTCATTGGACAAATATTTCTTCTGAATGCATTTATCACGACGGATAAAAGCGTGTATGCTCTTGAATGGTTAGGCTCCTTTCACTCTGGCTCATCCTTCTTGGAGAGTAAACGATTCCCGAAAGTCACGCTCTGTGACTATCAAATCCGGCAAATGAACAACGTGAAAAGGTAATTTAAGTTTGCTAGATACATTAAAGTTTAATAAAATTATTTTTTTCTTCTGTTCTTTGAAAGCTGTGTTTGAGAGTGTTTGTCGCTGGATATAGATCATCATTTCAATTATTATTGCTGGATTTATTTTTCGTTAAATGTCTACCACACTGGGTAACCTGATATGTTCGGCGCAGGATGCTATGTTCAGCGCAAGATACATTAATTTGAAAACTTTAGTGGGGTTAGTATTCTCTTCATTTCGGTCAAAACAAATAACCAGTAAAATCACCTCATTAGCCTTATCATGTCATAAATGAAGTTTCCAAAGTCGATTTAAAATCCTGAAAAGATGCCATTTTAAGAGAAAACGGCGATGTTAAATGTTAAACTTTACGCCAATGTCGAAAATTATAAAGTTTATAATCACATTGCTTTGAAAATACATTCAAACTCGCTTTATACGAACTCTTCGGGACCTGGGAAATATGTTCATATCAAACGAAATTCGTATTAACGAATGTATGACCCGGATAATTTGCCCGAGCAAGTTGGGCAAGTATCACCGGTATCGCAATGTGTGCGTTTTGAAGTTTTCAGTAATCTCATCATCTACGGCTGCACTCTCTCCACAAATTTGCCTAGAAACAATATTGTGTCGTTTTTTAAACTTGTCGATAAATACGATTGTAGCAATAAAGTCAGTATGGCCTAACAGTTTCGCAAACTCATTGGCCTTTCCCTTCAGAAATTCTCCACATAATGGGATATCATTTATTATCTCAATTTTTGTGTCCAAAGAAATTGCTTTTCTCTTTATGTCAGACTTAGGCGTAGCCATTTTTGGTACTAAAAGTACACTACATGGCCCTAAAACGTACAATGAAATTATATTTTCATGGACAGGTGTACAAATGAAAGTGATTATCGCTCAACTGCTAAAGACATTATTACTCGATTGCAATGAATAAAATAATTGCATACATAGTGTTAATCTCTTTATTATGTATTTGTCGATTACAGGTGATAATCACTTCAATTAAATATCAGCACTTATAACATTTAAGCTCATTGGGACTTCCAACGTGTGTTCGTATCTCCCGAAAATTCGTATGAAGCGAGTTCGCTATTACCGAAATAATTTTACAAAGAAATAGAAGGACTCAGTCGGGGAATCCGGATTTTGTTCGTTATAGCCGAAAATTCGTATCAAGCGAGTTCGTATTAAGTGGACTCGACTTTATTACTAAACAAAGACATTATCTTTATGGATTATATCTATAAATCTTTCCCCTAGCATACTTCCAAATTATAATATCTAGATCGGTGTTTTTAGACTGGGAGATTTTTAAGTTTGAAATACACCATATACGTGAAAAAGGTGATGTTTGGCGCAAGATGAAAATATTTGGGCGATGTTCGAGAGCATGTTATTATAAACTTTATCACAGATAGAGCAATGACCGTTTTTGATGCTGACAGGTAAAGTATTTATAACGATTGTATTCAGAAGGAGTAGGACGTGTATATCGAAGAATATACAGTCAGTTTTTAGTGACACATCTTTCTGAATACATGTATTGCTGCTTGTAATTTCTGTTATGATTAAGGAAATCCCTCTGGTAGGGAAAAGACTGTCTTATAGCCAGGCATGTAAGATCACTTATATTCTTGCAAAGCCAACAAATACCAGTTTAATCTACGTTCATTGAAATTATTGTTGTCATTTTCAAAATTTATTTTCATTGCTTAAACATGGAAGCCGGCCTATTCGCAGCAGATTTATCACCATTAAAGAGTTCATTTTGTATCCATCTTTCCAGAATTTTAATGTCATAGTCGTGCATTTATCTCATTTGGGACGAAGTTGTGTTCGAAAACTAATCGGCAACGTCTAAAAAGAGTAGATAGCATATATTTTTCATTAGAAACGTTTTGCTTGTTTCTTGCACAAGTGAAACTGGCCATGTTCTCTGAGTTTGCAACAGCGCCTGGAATTGTTTTATATTTCGTCAAAATCTCTACTTTCATTGATATTTTCTAGTTCGCGGTTGATTTGCAGTTAATTCTTCTCTGTCGCATCACCTTTAATTACGGATTTCTTTTGGACTGTGTTAAGTATGGATTTTTTGGATTGTGTTAATAGATCTGTTGATTTTGTAAGCAATTGTAATAAATCTTTATGTCTTGGGCATGTTCTTGTGATATTGCAACAATTTTAACCCTTCTTTTTAGATTAGCATGTATTTGGCCGTCCTCAGAAACCTATATGTCATGTGATACTGGTTTCACATGATCGAATAGTTTTGTCTGATATTAGTACCCCAGTTGTCCAGTATAGTAATCCAGTTTCATTTCCTTATATTTTAGACGGCCACTTTGTGACTCTCGCATAAATAATATATGCCAATGCTGAACATTTTCCTGTATCTGCGTATATATTTAAAACTGTAACATTTCTTTTAAAAAATAAAAATTCATCTGGATAAATCTTTACATGTTTCGGGAGTCTGATAGAGCGGAGAACTAAATGTTTGTATAACAATAAATGGTCTTACTGATGGCCGACACAACTCTTCTTGTATTGAATTATGCACAACGACATATGTATGAAAAAAATTAATATAATATCCTGAAGAAATCGAATAAAAGCAATAGACACAATTGCTTGACAATGTCCATAATGGTCACTGCACTTTTATCTATAAAGGAACACGTCTACAAATGAAAACCAGTACATTGTGTACTAAACCGTTAAATACATACAGCAAAATCTATTAGATATAAAAAAAATTGCTTGACAGCGTCAAAAACGGTCATTGCGTTATTTGTGATAAAGCTTACAATAACATGCTCCCGAACATCACCGAAAAAAATTATCCTGCGCCAAACATCGTCTTTTTTTTTTTCGTGTATATAATGTTCGTGTATATAGTGTATTTCAAACTTAAAAATCTGCAACAAAACACCGATTTAGACATTATGATTTGAAAGGATGACAGGGAAAATATTGAAAAATATAGTCCATAAAGATATTAGCTTTGTTTTGCAGTATTTTCAAAGAAATGTGGCTATAAACTTTATAATTGCCGAAATTGGCGTAAAGTTTAATATTTAACTTTGCCATTTATCCTTAAAATGGCATCTTTACAGGATTTTAAATCGGCTTTGTAAACTTCATTTATTACGCGATAAGGCTAGTGAGGTGATTTTTCTGGTTAATTGTTTTTATAGATCGAAATGAGGAGAATATTAACCCCACTAAAGTTTTCAAATCAATGTATCGATCTTGCGCCGAACATAGCATCCTGCGTCGAACACATACGGTTACCTAGTGTGCTATGGTGTCGTTAAGTTTTCATATCAAAATTATCTGTACATTTCAGATATACCGTGCAATGCGTACTACCTGTTAACCTGTTCAATGAGAAGCTATTTCTGTTCCTATGGTTTTGGTTCTGTCTTCTTGCCATACTAAACATCTTCAGCATGGTCAATGTATGTATTCAGTATTGCTTTAGTATTGCTTGCTGTATCTCCATTCTCGTAGTTCTATTTCTTGTACACCGGACTGGCGTTTCCGATGATTTTACCCCTACAAGCAAAACTTATATGGCACCCCACGCCTCAGGACTCACATGCTATTAATGACAACTAACTCGTGCATTGGTTATATATTGTTTATATAAAATACAAATACCTTGATCGCTGCTCTTTTCTTACTATTAATAGACCTACATTTATCGATTTAAAATAAATGATTCATAGAAAAAAGACATACCATTACTCTACAAATGATAAGACTAAAACGGATGTCTTCTATTGTACGTTTTTCAAATGTCATGACGTCATTTCTTTTTACGTGCAGTAATGTCCTGTCTTTTGTTTAAACACGTTGGTTACGAAAAACGTATTTTGTTATTATTCGCGTTGTTTCTCTATAAATTGTAAAATAAGATATCCAAGAAAAATAATTTATTACTGGTTCTGGATGCAGATGGAAATACCTGGCACTCGATTAAATGTTTTTGCTGTAAAACGGCAGGGCCTCATTACCGTCAAAACTGTTACCATCAAACTGGATATTCTACAATCGATGACAGATCATTACATTCTTTCTTCTAACTATACTTCTTCAGTATAGTCAGTTTTCCCTGTTTTTTTTTTTTTTTCACCTTTAACATCAACAACATGGTCAACTTATATACAGTCGAATACCGTTACCTCGATATTCAAGGGACTGTAAAAATTGCATCGACGTAGTTAAGAAGTTCGACGTAACGATATCGACTATTAGGGACTACTTTGTACTTGTGTTGGACGTCTATATTGTCATTATATCTAATGCTTTTTTCCAGAGGGCTTGAAAGGGGAAAGAAATAATATTAAACGTAAATATGATTTTCATTTTATTGACAAATAAAACATGTTAATTAAATACATACATATAACTTTTTAATTTTTGAAAATATACATTTAAACATTAGCATTTTGATTCCTTCCCTTAACAAGTCTGAATGCAGCGGTAAAGTTCCTAGTTGAATAGTCATTTTGACTGTGCTTCGATAACGAAAATTTGCCAGTTAAATACGCATATTGTTACTCAATCCTAAATTGTAGATTTTTACTCCGTCAAACAGAAAATATTTCATCCAAATTAGTTGTTATATTGGAAAACAGCTTTTCTGCTTGCATGGTGTTTTATAAGACTAATTATTGGGAATTAAATGCAAAACTTCCTGACATTTAAATTGGATTAAAGATTAAATAACAAACAAAACAAAAACACAAACTAACTTGAATATAATTAATACATCACCGGACAACAATAGGTTGATTTTCACACCTTACAAATAACATGGATATTTTTTGACAAACTGTGATATCGACGAAACCAGATGTAAAAACAGTACAGGTAAGTTGACGGGACTGAAAAATCTCATCGAGCTAAACGAAATATCGAGCTAATCATATCGAGGTAATGATAAATAATTACATTAAGATAAATAGGGAAAAATCGGGACCGACTCAAACACATCGTGCCAACCGGAGTATCGAGCTAACCGATATCGAGGTAACGATATTCAACTGTATTTCATATTACATGTACTTACAACTTGTTTGTTTACATTTGTAGTGTTATTGTTTAACATTGCCATATTCTGTTTCAGTGGTTTTACCTTACAGTATGGAAGAAAAATAATTACAACTTCGTCATGAAATATTTCAAAATTGATGGAAAGAAATTGCAACAAGCAGACAAAGAGGCCTGCAAGAAATTTACTGATGATTTTCTTCGGTGGGTATAATCAGATTTACAATTTTGTAAAAACATGTAATACTAAATGTCTTATTAAGTTAGCAATATTACGTACGATGATATTCAGAATTATCCGTTTTGGCATATGTGATAAAATAATTTCTGTATTACACGGAACAAGAGAGTCGCCATCGTAAATTTATTCATTTATAAAAGTTAATTCACAGATGCGATAAAAGATGTTTTCCAGTTTTAGAAACACAGTATCATGTGTTACATTTTACTTATGTAGTCTACATAGAAAAGTGTTGTGATTAAACATTTTCATATCATGTGTTTCGAGTTAATAGCAATATTTCAATATTACAGATCCATACTGTCAGATTTGATCGGACTATTATTTTACAGTTTGCAAAGTACCAGACATCGATTATCTTGATAAGCAAAGAAATATGAATAATTTTATGTACAGCGTTGAACTAGTGTAAAAACATATAGCACATGTAGGTATTTTTGAAAGCATTACTATGTGTGTTGCAGGGATGACGGATGTTTTCTAGTGAGGATGGTAGGGATAAATTCCTCGGAACTTGTAGTGATTGACCTACTCAAGGAACTGTTTACACAGTATCAGAAAGACCAAAAGCAATCTGAAGCCATTTCACATGATGTAAACCAAAACGAAACCGAACAGAAAGATGTCAAGTAGAATACATTGCAGCTAATGAGAGTTTTCTCATATAGACCGACACTGAAATCATTATGGAACTGAAACAAAAACATACATGACTTGAATCTTTTGTTAGGTTCTCTCTCTCTCTGTGCGTGCGTGCGTGCGTGCGTGTTTATTATCAAATAATAACGTATACTCATTACCCTTATTAATGTCATTTCACACGTGTTTGTACATAGTATGCTCTGTCACTACATACTTTCACCCAATATCAAAATTCTTTAAGCGAAATCAATTTCATAATCTTTCTTTTCTTATTACATGAAAAAATATCCACATCAAGAATTGAACCGTCAGCCTTCACTCGTACTTTATAAAGCTATAATAATCAAAATGCCTTAGACAACCACCAACATATCAGGTAGATTCTCTCCATAAAACAAGAAAAGTGGTTAGTAATGTTAAAGGCTTGTACAAACTTTCTTTTAAGGGTAACTTCTAGGAATTGCATGTCAGAAGTCCCAAATGTGATTCATATCTGTCTAAACGCACATTAGATTAATGCAATCCTTACAGTTACATTTTTACAATAGGTTTGCTTTTAAAATAAGTGCTTTATTTCCACGAATATCAAACTAACGACCTTTACAACATCTAGATCAAACAGCTAAAATGCCCATCCATATTAAATTGTAATTCGACTTCCTATAAAAATACCCATCCTGAAATTACAAATGTAACTTCAAATTTCCTTAAATCCAATAAAAAGCTTTAACTTGAACTATAGTATAGTTTTCATTTTGGTTTCCGATTTTGAAATATTTTTTTATGAATGACGTCAGTTAGCGCTCAGTGAGCAGTTCATCTCGTTGAACATTGCTCACTGAGTTGTGTTCAAAACTCTGCAATTTCTACTCTTTAAGTCATAACCTTTGAATTTTGCTCACAGTATTCATGTCAATGTAAGTTTAAGTCATTAATAATTGTTCATCTCATAAGCTAACAACAATTCTCAGTGATTAATTGCCAAACCTGTCCACTGGACATTTTTCATTACGAGTATAACAAAAGTGACCACTCGACCACATAGAAGGTGATTTTATCTATATTCCTAGGCCCTTTCAGATATAATTCTCTTGGGGTGATCTCCACAAATAGTTTATGTGTCGGTAATTCGACGGGAAATACCGATAATTTGTTTTCAGTTCATAGCTGCCAGTATGACAAACATGATCCAGGGTAATTTTCAATATGGTTTCCATAATTTGAGCCGCGCCATGAGAAACCCAACATAGTGACTTTGCGACCAGCATGGATCCAGACCAGCCTGCGCATCCGCGCAGTCTGGTCAGGATCTATGCTATTCGCCAATGGTTTCTCTCATTGCAATAGGTTTTTAAAGCGAACAGCATGGATCCTGACCAGACTGCGCGGATGCGCAGGCTGGTCTGGATCCATGCTGGTCGCAAAGCCACTATGTTGGTTTTCGCATGGCGCGGCTCATAAAGTATTATCGAAACATTTGCTTAGAAGGCGTTATAGATCCACATGCATAATGTAAAAGTATATTCGATTGTATATATTGCTAGACTTCATGTCAGTTGTATGCAATCATTGGATACATGTTTATACCCGTAGCTTAAACAGGTGTGCATCAAAAATTATTGACTTCGTTTTAAAGACCCACCACAACCTAGTGACCCCGGCACTTCCAAAGGACCTATTTTTCTCGTTATATAAGCTTTATAAAATCATTCTGATAATACAGTTATAAATTATAATACAGCTATGGTGGAAAATTTAAGGCTCTTCTTGGATTATTGTACTTTCACAGCTTTATCTAAAAAATGATTTTAAATTTCATTATTCAGTTAATCTGTTTTCAGTATATTTATTTTCTTAAAACATATAGCTTACACTGCAGAAAACAAACTGTTTAATCTGAACACTTTGCATACTGCCACATTTATTCAATAAAACATTTGGACAGTAAACATACAAGTCTTGGCCTCAAAATGTCACTATGAGTTCGTTACTGTAAACATACAGCAGATGTTGTATACCTGAATTTTACGATGCGATGAAATGATGTGAAATTATCATCATGGGAAGAAAATAGATTACAGTTATTCTGTGTTGGGTCTTTAAAGTCAATACTACAACTGACAGTTTCAAGACACAATGTCTAATAATGTTGATAATAAGTAAAAATATTTTTCATAAAAGAAAATCTATAACTGTAATCTGTATTTGAATTTAAATGGAAAATGTTCTTCAAATTAAATAAAAAATCTCAACCGGCTGTATGTCCACATCCATCGTTCAAAATATCTGAGCCATAATTACTTATTCATTGACGAACATTCAAGATTTGGCTAACGTAGTAAATGGGAGATAACCCCGCTTATATTAAAATGACTTTGCTTATGTAGTTTAATTGGAGATAACAGAACAGAACAGAAATTTTATAAAGTCTTATGCATATACAGCAGATCTACATAAACCAAAATAAATATAAATAATAGCATGATCATGACAATAATGGCAACAATAGTAATATGACAGTCACAGAAGGAAAATCAAATTGATGAGAATGTTTAAAAAGTACAAATTTAAAAGGATTACTTGCATAAAAATAATACCTCAGTTACATAATTTGATAAACATTTTACACAATCATGTTGCATTCAATATATTTTGTCTTTGCTTGAAAGCTTTGATCGAATATACAGAAATTTTATGCAGCAATGGTATACTATTAGTTTTCAATATGTTTACCAATATAGCCATACTTGGTCTAACTCGATAATATCTTGGTGTATGAATAATGCGTAACTCTTTAAATGCTTCACATTTCAAAACAAAGTGATACTCGTCTTCGACTACTCTTTTATTACAAAGTTCACACACTCCTTTTTGTCTTTCTATGTCTCTATGGCGACCATATTCAATATTGAACCAATGAGATAACACGCAGCTATTTAGATATGTCGGCCTACGTAGTATATGAGATAACCCGCTATTTTTAATTATGTTGGAAAACACAATATTAGATGATACAAAAAATGTACTTGATGTTTATCTTTATGTAAGTTGCACGTGGCTAATCATATCTACATTGGTACGTACTTCTATCAAATAAGATAATAGACTGTTTCTTGCATATTATAAATAGGAACAATATCATTTAATCATTATCAGTATTGTTTTATTACTATGCATTATGCTGTTTATTTTGAGTCAATGTTTCAGATCTACGATATTGAGTAATAGTTTTTCGTGTATTCTGGCTGGTAAAAATTGATACAATACCCTAAAAGTCTGCTGATGTTAGCAAACAAAACATTGTTTGAAATTCAATCATTTCTACTGATCATAGAAGATAACGACAATGTCTGTAAATTCATGATGAAAGCTTACAGCTGATTTGAATTACGTTCGATTCCGACACCCCGCCCCTCCTCTCCTCAATCCAACAACCCGAAAAAAAAAACAGTATATTTTCTCATCAGAAGGTGTGGTCGCGGCCTTGTGGTCCTAAGACCAAGGTCCTCCAGCATCAGCGGCCGTTCATGTACCACATTTTTACCACATTTTAATCATTACACAACTATGTTTCTTCCCGACATATACGATTTAAGTGCCGTTCTCCTGCCAATGTCTGAGACCACTTTTTAGAACTATAATAACTAATTAAAATAACTAAATTAATCCCGCGCAGATAACAATCTGCTAACACGAATGTATCTATTTCAATCTATTATCAGCATTATATCATTATTTGTATTTATATTTATTTGTAATCCACGCAATACTTACACTGAGTATTTTTCATGAATTTTATTTATAAATTTTATCTTGATTAATTTCACAAAAATAACAGAACAGGTCCAGACGCCTTTGCCAATATTTGAAACAGTGTCGGATAAATTATACTTGCGAATTAAATTGATCCTGAAATTTTAGAATCATGTAAGTGTTTTATTTTATATTCTGCTTAGCTTAGTGTTACTGACAAAAGAGATGGTAATTAGATGTATATATTTACACTCGCCCTATTCTTTTCCATTGAAAATTATGATGTTCATTTAGTATGAACAGCAAAAGGAAAGGCAACTTAAGGGCCGCTGTTTTGAGACGTCCGCGTATAGTCAGGGAGAACGTTCCTTAGATGACGTTGCAGTTTTTCCATCTTTTGAACAGAATGGACTGGAAGCTGATTTCAATGTTAAATGCAACGAAATGTGTGCAATTTATAATATAATCTTGTTTACAAATGAAAAGTAAATACAATGTAAATATAAAAAAAATGAAATATATAGGTAATAATGTACTGTTACTGTGTTGATCTGGGCGTCTTTTGTGTTGCTTTTCGTATTGCTTGAGCCCAAATAACGAGGATGAAACAAAAAGTAACACAGTCAACGAAAGGTAAAACACATGGTAATGTTATAAACTCTCTATTCATCTTGTTATTTCTACTGAACGCGTATCAGCCAAGTCGGTCATTTTCTGATGGACTACTTAAATGTCTTACTTTCATTACTTGAATTCTCATAATTTGATTCACAGCGCAGTAATAATCTACCGAATAGAGTGATACCGATTCAGGAGACGATACTGCTTGTATTTTGAACGGAAAATATGAGCCGCGCCATGAGAAAACCAACATACGAACAGCGGATGCGCAGGCTGGTCTGGATCCATACTGGCCGCAAAGCCACTATGTTGGTTTTCTCATGGCACAGCTCATATATGGATAGGTAATATCACACAGTACTATATTTCAGTTCGACCAGTAGGTGGTTTTTCAGCCATGGAAAGTGATATCAAGTCGGTGAATTCATATATTGACCAAAATCAAATTCTTCACGAATGTTCGTGCTTGGATTTATCAGAATAGACTATAACACAACACAACCTTATTAGGTCAAATCATATACAATACATAGGTTTACAGTGAAAATAATAATGTTTCAAATGTTAATGAAGAGGACCTCTTCCGTCCCACTCAAGAGTCAGAATCATCTTTTTATCATTAAGCACTATATCTGGGTCTAGATCAATCAGAAAAAATATTACAAACAAATGATAAAAGTATATTGTGATAAGTTTATGTCAAGCCAACCATACATTTTACAACCCGTCTTCTGAAAATGTAACAGAAATTTCAAAAAGAAAGACAAGTTTACCTCCTGGAATTTAAGAAAAATAAGAAATTCAAAAGAAATCTAATAAAATCTATACTCGCGAGTATATAATTCACTTAAAATAATTTCGGATGGTCGCCTTGACATAACTTTATCATGATATACGTTTATCTTTTTTTTCTGATGATATGAATGGTGTAGTTTTTATTTTGGTATACACCATTTCAAAAAAAAAGTGTGATATTCCATTTACAATACACGCTTTATATCAATAAACCATGAACATTCATAAGCTTTTTTTTAAATGTGAATAGATTCATTTAAGAAAAGCAGTTCTAGATGTAGCCTGGCTCCCTGGCTACATGGGTATTTTTATACGGTACAGCAAACATTTAATAAGTTAATTTTAAGCCTCTAAAATAGCACATTGTTATCTGATGGTTCGGAGCCAGGGGGAATAAAATGTTAATACAGGAACAACCTGGTGGAGTTACTTACACTGCTTATGATGAAAACACAAGTCATGTAAAATATGACAGAACAAACGTAGGGACGGGAGCCAGTATATCCTAGACGTTTTGAACAAGGTTTTGCGCTCAGCAACTTTGTATCTCACACTGTTGTCACAGTTACGTTTCAAAATTATGCTCACGAACGACTACTCAGAAACCAGTTCAAACATCAGTTATATAACTTTCGACCCTGAAGTTTTCCATTTAGTGATACAATAACCTCCTTCTAGATTTTCATCGTCATTGGTATTAACGACAACTGCAGTGTGTGTGTAACTTGATGTTACCCTTACAAAAGTCAATCAAAAACATGGTATGATTTTACTTTAAAAAACATTGCTGTAATTAACTGAATAAATTCTATTTTAGGACACTAAGCACTTTTCATGCTTTACTACAAATGTACCACAGTTTAAAAACAATCTTAGGATAGATAATGCCGAGGAAGCCAGGAGGTTAAATCAATCTAAGAGTAGATAATGCGAGAGGGGGGGGGGGGGAAATCGCATCAATAATTTCATGTAATTTTCCTGGCATCATTATCATGTTATTATTATGATAGAGTGTATATTGTGAATAGAATGGTACACATTTTGTGCAGTCAAGAGTACAAAAATAAAAACTGCATCATCCATATTTTCAGAAAATAGTAATTGTAAACAAATGATAATTACGAATAGTGATAAGATTATTTCAAGATAACCCGAAGTTTACTATCCATCTGCTGAAGACATAACTTAAAATGCAGAAAAGTGCAAGCTTAAACGTGTCTACAACCTTGGACTCTGAAGGTTTTCATTTAGTGATACAATTACTCACATTACCCCTCCCCCCCCCCCCCCCCCCCCCCATCCTTAAGATTTGCGTCTTCAGTGATAGTAACTGACAACGGTATTGTGTGTATTACTTGCTGTTACCCTTTTAAGTAAAAAACATGGTATGATTTTACTTTAAGATACATTGCTGTATTTAACTGCATCAACTCTTTTCTAGGGTTATAAGCAATTATGATGCCTTGTCACCCTTGAAGTTGTTCAGTTCGAGCCATTGTGATGACTGGGTTGACCGACTGAGTCATGCCGTCACGGTTTTACTTCTCTTGGCGTTCGCCATTACTGTCAGTACGACACATATAGTTGAACCACCAATATCGTGCTGGGTACCAGCCGAATTTGACAAGGGAACCGGATCTTTCGAAGACTATGTTAATACATATTGTTGGTTGAAGAACACTTATTATATACCAATGCTTGAGGAGATTCCGACGGACGTACTACATCGGCAGGTACTTAACATGAAACGTCGTGTTCTGTATTAAATATTTGATTTTTCATTTGATTAATGCTAAAAGGCAACATGCTTTTCAGGCATATCAGTGGAAAACATTTAGATTAGGTCATACACAGATTACCTCAATGACACGATAACAATATCTTAAAAGCGTTACAAACAAAATTATAAGTAAGGTTTACATTTTGATATTGTTACTTGTTACATCTTACATGGGGATCTAATATAACAATTGTCTTTTTCCTTTCTGTCACAGCAAGAAGAGATCACGTACTACCAATGGGTGCCATTGATATTCCTTCTTCAGGCGTTATTATTCAAACTCCCACATATTTTGTGGAAAATACTACGTAACAACTGTGGCCTGGAACTTGGAAAACTTTGCAAGACTGCCGGAAATACACAATGTCAATCACCAGCAGAGCGGAGCGAAACCATTTCTGTCATTGTGTTTTCTATTTTGTGCTGGATTAAAGGTCGGCAACGGTATATTAAGCAGAATGCGTGCGTACGTGCTAAAACTTGGCTGTCGCGATTCTGTTGTTTCTATGGCAACAAACGAGAAGGAACTTTCTTGACGGCCTTATATCTGGCAATCAAACTTCTCTATCTTACTAATGTCATTGGACAAATATTTCTTCTGAATGCATTTATCACGACAGATAAAAGCGTGTACGCTCTTGAATGGTTAGGCTCCTTTCACTCTAGCTCATCTTTCGTGGAGAGTAAACGATTCCCGAAAGTCACACTCTGTGACTATCAAATCCGGCAAATGAACAACGTGAAAAAGTAAGTCAAAATTGCTTGATATATTTAAGTTTAATAAAATCCATTTTTCTTCTATTCTTTGAAAGCTGTGTTTGAGAGTGCTTATCATGGGTAATAGATCATCATTTCAATTATTATTGCAGAATTTATATTTCGTTAAATGTCTACGGTGTCGTTAAGTTTTCGTTTGAAAATTATCTGTACATTTCAGATATACCGTGCAATGTGTACTACCAATTAACATGTTCAATGAGAAGCTATTTCTGTTCCTTTGGTTTTGGTTCTGTCTTCTTGCCATACTAAATGTCTTCAGCATGGCCAATGTATGTATTCAGTATTGCTTACTATATTTCCGTTCTCGTAATTCTTTTTCTTGAACACCGGACTGACGTTTTCGATGATTTTGCCCCGGCAAGCAAAACCTATATGGCACCCCACACGCCATAGGACTCGTGCTATTAATGACAACTAACTCGTGCATTTTTTATATACTGTTTATATAAAATACAAATACCTTGATCCTTGCTCCTTTGTTACTATTAATAGATATACATTTCTCGATTCAAAATAAATGATTTCATAGAAAAAAGACAAACCATTACTCTACAAATGATAAGACTAAAATGGATGTTTTCTATTGTACGTTTTTGAAACGTCATGACGTCATTTCTGTTTACGTGCAGCGATGCCCCGTCCTTTGTCTAAATAGTATTACGTTGATTACGAAAAATGTACTTCGTTATTATTCGCATTGTTTTCTCAATAAGTTGGAAAATAGGATATGCAAGAAAAATAACTTATTACTGGTTTTAGATGCAGATGAAAATATCCGGCTCTCGATTAACTGTTTTGGTCATAATACGGCAGAGCCTCATTACCGTCAAAACTGTTATTATCAACCTTGATATTTTACAATCGGTGACAGATAATTATATTCTTTCTTCTAACCATGCTTAATATCTTCATTATAGTCATTTTCCCTGCATTCTTCACCTTTGACATCAACAACATGGTCAATGTATTTTTTTCATATTACTTACATTCTTTTTGGAACCACGTTTAAATCCCGTTTATTTATCACAACATTTTTACATTGCATTACATTTCAATATACAACAAACAGTATAGTAGTTTGCCTTTTTTTTTTTAAAAAAAAAAAACGTAGTTGTTAGAATAGAAAAAGAAAAAAATAACGACTTAATTGTTTACATTTGTGGTGACATTGTTTTATTCCGTCCTTAACATTTCCTCATTTTGTTTTCAGTGGCTTTATCTTATAATATGGAAGAAAAATAACTACAACTTCGTCATGAAATATTTTAAAATTGATGGACAGAGATTGAAACAAGCAGACAAAGAGGCCTGCAAGAAATTTACTGAAGATTTTCTTCGGTGGGTATAATCAGATTTACAATTTTGTAAAAACATGTAATGATTTGTCTCATTAAGAAAGCAATATTACGTAAGATGATGTTCAGAATTTTCCGTTGTCGGTATATGTAATATATATTTTTTGTACTATACGAAACAAGCAGTCGCCATCGTAAATTTATTCATTTATAAAAGTTAATTCACAGATGCGATAAAAAAGTTTTAGAGATACGGTGTTATGCGTTGTATCTTACTTATGTAGTCTACATACCAGAGTGTTGTGATTAAACATGTTTCAAGTTAATAGCAATAATTCAATACAACAGATCCAATCTCTCCAGCAAACTGTAGCAGAAATGTCTCAGCCATTTGAACGGTTTATTATTTGAGCCGTGCCATGAGAAAACCAACATAGTGGGTTTGCGACCAGCATGGATCCAGACCAGCCTGCGCATCCGCGCAGTCTGGTCAGGCCCCATGCTGTTCGCTTTTAAAGCCTATTGGAATTGGAGAAACTGTTAGCGAACAGCATGGATCCTGACAAGACTGCGCGGATGCGCAGGCTGGTCTGGATCCATGCTGGTCGCACACCCACTATGTTGGTTTTCTCATGGCACGGCTCATTTTATAAATTGCAAGGTACCAGACATTGATTATCTTGATAAGCAAGAAATATGAATAATTTTATGTACATTGTTGAACTACTGTAAATACATATAGTACATGTAAGTATTTCTGTATCAATGAAAGCATTACTATGTTTGTTACAGGAATGACGGATGTTTTCTAGTGAGGATGGTAGGGATGAATTCCTCGGAACTTGTAGTGATTGACCTACTCAAGGAACTGTTTACCCAGTATAAGAAAGACCAAAAGCAATCTAGAGCCACTTCACATGATGACCAAAACGAGACCGAACAGAAAAAAGTCAAGTAGAATACGTTACAGCTAATGAGAGTTTTCTCATATAGACCGACACTGAAATTCATACAGAACTGAAACAAAAGCATACATGATTTAAGAATCCTTAGTTAGGTCACCATATTCTGACTAAAACAATGTGAAAGGTCAAATTTTATTCCACTTTGCGTCTATTTGGTCTTTTTCCATTGAATATCCGAAAATATGTAAAAGAAGTCGTCAGGATTTAGATGCAATTTCGAAACAAATTTGCGGTACTCTCTCTCTCTCTCTCTCTCTCTCTCTCTCTCTCTCTGTTTATTATCAAATAATAACGAATACTCATTGCTCATATTAATGTCATTTCACACATGTTTGTATATCGTATGCTCTGCCACTACATACTTTCACCCAATATCAAAATTCTTCAAGCGAACATGAAAAAATATCCGCATCAAAAAATGAACCGGAACTCTTCACTCGTACTTTCATAAAGGAACAATAAAAACGTGCCTTAGACAACCAACAACATATCAGATAGATTCTCCCCATAAAGCAGGAAAAATGGTCAGTAAAACAGAAAGAAAAAATAAAATGCTTGCACAAACTTTCTTTGAATGGGAACTCTTAGGAATTGTATGCCAGAAGTCCCAATGGTGGTTCATACCTGTCTAAACGTACATTAAATTCATGCAATCCTTAGAGTTATATTTTTACAAAAGTTTTGCTTTAAAAATAAGTTCTTTATTTCCACGAGTGTCAAACTAATGATCTTTACAACATCTAGATGAAACTGCTAAAATACCCGTCCATGTTATATTGTAATTCGACTTCCTATAAAAATACCTATCCTGAAAATAACTTCATATTTCCTTAAAGTCCAATAAAAATTACATAACCTTGTCGACTCGGCATTAAGCTTTAGCTGTAAACTAAAGTATAGTTTTATCATTTTGGTTTCCGATTTGGAAATGTGTTCTTTATGAATGACATCAGATAGCGCTCAATGAGCAGTTCATCTCGTTGAATATATAAACGGAAACTTTTCTTCGAATTAAATCGGCTTTATGTCCACATCCGTCGTTCAAAGTATATTCTAATTCTGTAGCAAACAAAACCTTTAACGCCACTTCGATATTCATATAATTTATACTAACTTCATTTAAGAGAAAAATGGAATGAATGAATTTAAGTCATGTAAAATGTCCATTCCTGCGTCTAACATATCCAAGTGTTTATTGACATTTCAGCACATCACTTTATTGTTGGGCTTCTTGGGTTCATTGAAGCACATTTCTGATCATTTCATTGCTAGCTAGAGAGATTTGTTAATGCCATTTTCGTGTTGTTTCACTGTTTGTAGATTAACCTTTTCCTCATGTTAGTTTAGTCATTACAACGACCTTTTAATTGTCATTTCAGTGCGTTTAATTTTGTTTCGTTGCATATTTAAAAACCTTTTCGCATACTTTTCGTTCAGTTGCCTGTCATTCCTTTAAATTGTATCCATTCGTATTAAACAACCGTTTTTGTATACATCTATGTTGTAATGTTTTGTAACCAGTTACTAGATCTCTGTTTATTAAACTTCCCGTTAACACTATTTTCGTCCATATCATCTTCCATCGTCAAGTTTTTGATCCATTATTGATGAACTCTTTTCTGCATTCTTACATTTAAACTTTCGTGTTCTTTTTTTTTCAGAGACGCTGTCGAATTGTATATGTTTTACATTTGCATTTTTCTGCGTTGTTATTTTATCTTTAGCGGTACTGAACTGTTGCGGGTGTGTATTATAATTGAGCCGTGCCATGGGAAAACCAACATAGTGGGATTGCGACCAGCATGGATCCAGACCAGCCTGCGCATCCGCGCAGTCTGGTCAGGATCCATGCTGTTCGCTTTCAAAGTCTATTGCAATTCGAGAAACTGGTAGCGATCAGCATGGATCCTGACCAGACTGCGCGGATGCGCAGGCTGGTCTGGATCCATGCTGGTCGCAAACCCACTATGTTGGTTTTCTCATGGCACGGCTCATATTAGCTTATTCATAGTCGCCACCAGTAACACATATGGGTGACTCCTCCAGAAGGCTGTTAGTTATATACATGAGACTCAATACAGCTTCTCCATGATTTGTGCATTTGTGTTGCTGTTTGCAACTTACCGTTTCCTTTTCGTTTCATTGATAATGATGCCAGGAAATAGTTGGATAATTGTATTGGCATTTCCACAAAAAGCAAAACGCATTCATGCCAATCTAAGAAAAAACATCATATATGATTTTGAGAAATAACAGGAAGCAGTAAAGCGAAATATTATAATATGCATGGCACCTCATTACATGGCAGTTTAACCTGCCAGTTCCATGATTTATACGATGAAATCTTGCTAAATACGTGTTTAGTAACACTCATTTTTGAGACAAATGTAGCCCAAATTGTCCGCAAGCGAAATCCTCTCGTATTATCGGCAAATGACTGGCATAAAACGGGTGTATATTTTATATCATATGGGGCTAGACGTAAGCTATAGTAATGACCGTTTACTTTTCTAGAAAACGGTTCCTGACTTTGATTTACTAGCATTGCCGATTTTGATGCTTTTAATGTCCACTGTTTTCATTGAACGACCCTTTTCACCGGTGGTAAGTTATGGGCGGCGGTTACCGCCAAAATTAGTAAATATACAATCCATTCATGAACAAGTCAGTCAGTGCAATACATTTCAATGTCGTCTAGTTCAAAACTCCATCCCGTCCAAGTTATTTACACTCAATGCATTGTATTTTGAAACCATTTAATACAAAACTTCATTCCTCCCATTTAAACATGGAACGATGCATTGAAAACCTTGTTGCGATGCACCGTAATATGAAATCATCTAACAAAACATGAAACCATGCAGCTTAATGTGAAGCCAATTAACACAACGTGAGTAGGTGCAGTGTAAGATGAAATGATTCATTACAACTTGACGCCGCTTTGTGTAATTAAGAGCGGTGTATAAAAACTTGATGCCATGCAGTCCAATGTGAAGACGTTTAACGCAACATGAGTTCGTGCAGTGTAAAGTGAAACGATTCATTAAAGTTTGGCGCCGTCTAATGCATACTGAAACCATGTTGTGTGATTTGGAGCGGCGTATCAAAATTTGATGCCATGCAGCCAAGTGTGAAATCGTTTAACGAAACACCAGTACGTGCATTGTAAAAGGTTAATAAGACTATCAATTTTGACCTTTCATAAATATTGATTCTGGAGCAATTTTATATCACGTGCCTTCTGTTGCCTTAGCGTATGTTAGGGTTTCACCTGGCAGCTAGGTATAACTTTTATTTACACTGTCTTGTGACTTTGAAACATTGGGCTAAGAGTGAGGTTAGGTGCACCATAAACCGGTTTAAACTCCCCAGAGGTGGTTTTGCCACTGAACGTTCCAAGGCGGTGCCCCACTGTGTTCCTGTATTTGTTTGTTTTGTCCTTGTGTGTTTATTTTGTTTGTATGTGTGGTGTGTGAGTGTTGTTTGTGTGTGCCTTTGGGGAGGCTGTGTTTTTGGAACGTGGCTTTCCCTGTTGGATATTCTTCCTTGTTTTCACATAAAAATATATTGAAATTTATGGTAAAACCGACCTTGTGGTAAAAATCTAACATTTAATTTTAAAAATTTCCTGCGATTTTCCTGAATATTTAAAGGGACCTTATTTCGTGAAACATCTTTCTTCTCAGTTAAAGCTTTGTCAGAAGTATGCTTCGTGAAACAGAATCAGTAAAAGAAAAAAAAATAATGACAAAATTGAGTTAATTTTTTTAATCCTATGAAATTTATGTTTACATGTTTATGCTTTTAGACAGTATATCAAACTTACATGTACTTCATATTTTTTGTTTGTTGTTTTTTTTTTCGGGGTCGGGATGGTGGGGGTTGGGGGGAGGTGGGGGTGAGTTGTTTGATTTTTTTTGGTTTAACGCCGTTTTTCAGCAGTATTTTAGTTATGTAACGACAGGCAGTTAACCTAACCGGTGTTGTTGGATTCTGTATCAGTACACACCTGTTCTCAGCAGGTAACTGCCAACTTCCTTACATGTATCCAAAGACCTATAATGTATATTATAGGTCTTTGATGAGTCTGAGGACGAATGATGTGAGACACAATGTCTTTTATCAAATCGTAACGGAGAACATAGCCAAGCCCGGGCATCGGACTCGCGACCCCAAGATCCGTACATCTGCGCCCACCCTAATTGAGCTAAGCGAGCAGGTTAGAGGTGGAGAGAGGGAGGGAAGTGGCGGCGGAAAATCTTAAGCCGTTTTTGAACAGTTTTTCGTTTAAGTTGGACAGTCAGTTTCCTTGATTTCATACTAGTATTAACTTTATATCCACAAGTATCTGCTACGTTCGCTCGGATCCCCTAACAGGTCGTATGAAATCCAGGAAACTGACTTTCCAACAACAAAAAGCTTAACATAAGAAGAAAGATGTTTCACAAAACCAAGGTCCCTTTTAATATTCAGATATATCGCAGAAACTTTTTAAAATTAAATGTTAGAATAGTACCACAAAGTTGGTTTCAGGACAAATTTCAAGATGCTTTTTTTATGTAAAACTGATCCATAATTTATATTTATAACAGGTCAAACCAAACTCGTGTTTCATTAAACAGTTTCACATTTTGCTGCATGGCAGCAAATTTTGTAGCCTGACTCCCTGGCTGCATGGTTATCTTTTATATTAATACTGGAAACATTTTATAAGAAACTTTTAAACCTCTAAAATTGCACAGTATTATCTGATGGCTGAACCCATGTTTGGAGCCAGGGGCAATAAAAAAGTCAATGTAGAAACAACCTCCTGGAGTTACTTCCCTCTTAATGAAGAAAACTGATATAATTATGTAAATAAGAACAAACATAGGGACAGGAGCCAGTCTACAAATTTTGATACGCCGCTCCAAATCACACAACATGGTTTCAGTATGCATTAGACGGCGCCAAACTTAAATGAATCGTTCCACTTTACACTGAACGAACTCATGTTGCGTTAAACGTCTTCACATTGGACTGCATGGCATCAAGTTTTAATACACCGCTCTCAATTACACAGAGCGGTGTCAATATGCATTAGACAGCATCAAGTTGTAATGAATCATTTCATCTTACACTGCACCTACTTACGTTGTGTTAAACGGCTTCACATTAAGCTGCATGGTTTCATGTTTTGTTAGATGATTTCATATTACGGTGCATCGCAACAAGGTTTTCAATGCATCGTACCATGTTTAAATGGATGGAATGAAGTTTTGTATTAAATGGTTTCAAAATACAATGCGTTGAATGTAAATATATTGGACGGGATGGAGTTTTAGACTAGACGGCATTGAAATGTATTGCATTGACTGACTTGTTCATGAATGGATTGTATATTTACTAATTTTGGCGGTAACCGCCGCCCATAGTAAGTCACTTGTATATTTATTACAAACCAGGAAGTGTTTCATTTCTATTTCTATGAGCTGTTTATGACATTGTCAACAACTTGTCCTTGGACTTTAAATTTTTAAACGTAAGGCCAAAAATAAAGATTGGCAATAAAAAATTTAACGACATATATTACTCATACCCTGGCCTGATAAGACAAGGCAGTCCAACCGGCTAACAATGGATCCTGAATTTATGATATCTAAATTAATGACGCTTCACATGAAACATTTTTGAATAAACTGAAATGTTTGTACAATTCACTTAAAAATAGAACTATTTCAAGTTGACATAGAACTGTTGTTTGACAAAGGTTTTCGTGGCTTAATTTCGCAGTGAAACATTATTTTGATTGTAAAGCCTTTACATGTTTTTTCCCTGCGTAAAGTTCTGACCCATGACAAAATTTGAAAAATTATCTTTTTCATTGAAATGTTGTTTTGATGGAAACTTCGGAAATTAACAGTGGAAATATTATAATAAATAGTTCATTAATATCATTACAGGGAATTATTGATATATTCAGTTATAGTTAGGGGTATTATTAAATAAAAGAGATTTTAATATTGAATAATTATTACGTAAATCTCCAAATGAGTTTGTGTTATCGTGAACTAAATGAACTGGTGTACGAAAATGAGTTTACCATTTATGTAGTTTGTCGTCAAGTACTAGTAAACTGCGCAATATCATAGTTATCAATTAGGACAAAATATAACTTCCTTCGTTGCGTTATTATTATCAACCTACATATTTTTAAAGGTCCTATGAATAAACCCAGTATGTGTAAACATTATTTGAGTCGCACCATGAGAAAACCAACATAGTGCGTTTGCGACCAGCATGGGTCCAGACCAGCCTGCGCATCCGCGCAGCCTGGTCAGGATCCATGCTGATCGCTTTCAAAGCCTATTGCAATTAGAGAAACCATTAGCGAACAGCAAGGATCCTGACCACCCCGCGATGATGCGCAGGCTGGTCTGGACCCATGCTGGTCGCAAACGCACTATGTTAGTTTTCTCATGGTGCGGCTCATTTATCGTTTGCATTGCGTGTTTATCTTTCTACCGGAAATTAAAAGATATGATTGATGACCAATTTGGCGCATTGTCGATTGTGGCCGCTCCCTTTTTTAAGGCTTTCGGATCGAACATTAAAAATGTGTAACTTTAACTATTATCGACAATATATTTTTTTCAAAATTGCGCCCTTTGGAAGTGAGTTCGTATGTTAAAGTGACTCACTCATAAAATATTTGGAAAATATGGCATTATTTTACAGTGTAATAAAGTTCAAAATAAATTTACTGGCATACGGACAGCTGTTTTGAAGCTTAAACAAAAAAAATAAAGCAACAAATTGTAATCAAAAGCAAAAACAGAATTTTGTAGATAATACAGTTACCCTTAAGCCAGTGTTAGGGGTTGGGGGCATGATAGTCGTTCAGCATTTTATTGCCTCTCATGAACAATCTCATGAAAAATCAAACGAAACGAGTCTGCTATTTTTTGCTTGGTTGCGTATTATGGTATGAAAGAAGGTTAAACAAAAATAACAGTATTCTGCGAAGGTTTTACAAAAACAATATTCTGCAAAGGTTTTTAGCAAACACAAAAATGTTTTGCAAAGGTTTTAACAAACACAACAATGTTCTGCAAAGGTTTTAACAAAAACAATATTCTGCAAAGTTTTAACAGAAGCAACATTATTCTGCAAAGATCAAACAAAACCATATTTGCAAAGGTTTTAACAAACACAACAATGTTCTTCAAACATCTTAACAAAATTAATAGTATTCTGCAGAGGTTTTGATTAATGCAACAATATTCTGCAACGGTTTCAACAAACACACCAATATTCTGTAAAGATTTGAAAGAAAACGATATTCTGTATAAGGTTCTAACAAACACAATAATATTCTGCAAATGTTTTAACAAACACAACAATGTTCTGCAAATGTTTCAACAAACACAATAATATCCTGCAACGGTTTTAACAAACACAACAATATTCCGTAAAGATCTGAAGAAAAACAACAATATTCTGTAAAGGTTCTAACAAACACAATAACATTCTGCAAAGGTTTCAACAAACACATCAATGTTCTGCAAAGATTTCAACAAAAACATTTTGTAAAGCTTTTAACAAACACAATTATGTTCTTCGAACATCCTAACAAAATTAACAGTATTCTGCAGAGGTTTTAATTAATGCAACAATATTCTGCAACGGTTTCAACAAACACAACAATATTCTGTAAAGATTTAAAGAAAAACAACAATATTCTGCAAAGGTTTCAACAAACACAACAATGTTCTGCAAAGGCTTTAACAAAGATAACAATAGTCTGCAAAGATTTAACAAAAACAACAACAAAAAACAATGTTTTGAAAATGTTTCAACAAATACAACCGCAATCTGCAGAGGTTTTAATTGAAACAACAATATACTGCAAAGGTTTCAACAAACACAGCAATGTTCTGCAAAGGTGTTAACAAAAACAACAATATTCTGCAACGGTTTCAACAAACACAACAATATTCTGAACGATTTGAAGGAAAACAACAATATTTTGTAAAGGTTCTATTCTGCAAATATTTCAACAAACACAACAATGTTCTGCAAAGGTTTCAACAAACACAACAATGTTCTGCAAAGGCTTTAACAAAGATAACAATATTCTGCAAAGATTTAACAAAAACAACAAAAAAATGTTTTGCAAAGATTTTAACAAACACAACAGTATTCTGCAGAGGTTTTAATTGAAACAACAATATACTGCAAAGGTTTCAACAAACACAGCAATGTTCTGCAAAGGTTTTAACAAAAACAACAATATTCTGCAACGGTTTCAACAAACACAACAATATTCTGAAAGATTTGAAGGAAAACAACAATATTCTGTAACGGTTCTAACAAACAAAACATTATTCTGCAAATATTTCAACAAACACAGCAATGTTCTGCAAAGGTTTCAACAAACACAACAATGTTCTGCAAAGGCTTTAACAAAGATAACAATATTCTGAAAAGATTTAACAAAAACAACAAAAAATGTTTTGCAAAGATTTTAAAAAACACAACAGTATTCTGCAAAGGTTTTTGATTAAAACAACAATATACTACAAAGGTTTCAACAAACACAACAATATTCTGCAAAGTTTTATTTGCATCAAGATTATAAGAGGAATATACAGTAACTACAGAAAGCACTATTAATTTGGCACTAAACATTTTCTTGTATGGTTTTGACGGAGCATTTTTATTTCTGCATCCGTAGAGAGTTTCTTTAGGAATCAAGATTTTCATTCCACTTATGAATGAGTAGCTTTAAACTTTGTTAAAACTTTAAAACGGGTATCAGTTACCATATAAACGATGGTATCGCAATGATATCAAACCACTTCATTTTAAATTTAAAGTTTTTTTTTGTGTTCTACTTTCTTAATCTGTAAAGATATTTGTAAATCTCGTTTTTCATTATTTCATTCTTATGTCGAAACAGGACTTTCAAGGATGATCCCTTACATGTGTTCTAAAAATAGATGTTTCGGCTTTTAACCATTTCATAACAGTATTTTGCACAAAAGGATGCAGTCATGTAAGTTTAAGTGTTTTTATTCTTCTTCTAGGGCAAACATAAATCAACAGAATAATTTTAGTTATAACATTTTCGCTAAAATATTAAACTTATAAGAAATACAAGTTTTTTATAAATGCGCTGCTTAATCCAATATATGAGCCGCGACACGAGAAAACCAACATAGTGGCTTTTGCGCAGTCTGGTCAGGATCCATGCTGTTCGCTTTCAAAGCCTATCGGAATTAGAGATACTGTTAGCGAACAGCATGGATCCTGACCAGACTGCGCGGATGCGCAGGCTGGTCTGGATCCACGCTGGTCGCAGAGCCACTATGTTGGTTTTCTCGTGGCACGGCTCATATATTGGATTAAGCAGCGCATTAATAAAAAACTTGTATTTCTTCAAACAATATTAGACCAGAATAGAACAGAACAAAACAACTTTATTTACATATAATTATGCACTTGAACCTAACAGTTCGTTGTCAGTTTAACAGATTTCAGTGTCCACTGTATGTGTGTGTCCACAAGCACTCGTTCTACACGAATTTGCGCAAAAAATGAGACCTAGGGATAAGGTCAGTAATTCGGTCGAAAATGTGCTTCCGTGGTTCCCTAAGGTCAGTAATTCGGTCGAAAATGTGCTTCCGTGGTGTAGTCGAAAGAAGTCCATATTAAATAGATCCTAATTTTCCCATTTTTTGCGCAAATTGTGTAGAACGAGTGCTTTAATCACCATTTTTCACTACTAGAATACATTGTGCATGAAATGAGACGGTTTTCTTGTTCATACACCCCACATGCAAGTGTTGCAGATCGAAACGGAAGTAGGTGTTTATTGCGCGGACGAGAGCAAATATGCGCCATTTTTAGGGTAGCAGACCACAACTGACTGGCATTTCACTAGGAACTACATAACCCCCTATTTTCTTTTCATTTTTTCGTTAATTTGTGATAGAACTTTTATGAAAAATAGGTGTAGGAAAAAGTGATGTTCTCTAAAGATACGTGAAGACGACCTGAAGTTGTCGTTTTTTATATGAAACAAAGAAGGATTTGAATTACTGACCTTTAACCTATTTAGTTCTCTATGTGCGATAATCTGTAAACTTAACACGTGAATGAGGTATTGACAGACAGTACACATTCTGCTTCTGGTTTTCTGGCAATTATTAAAACTTCTATCATCATCAATGGTTATACTGACATTGAGAAACTACAAAATACCTCATTTAATTGTTTTGAAACAGTAAGATAAGAAGTCTGACCTAAACCAAATGGTAGAATTTAAAAAAATAAGAAGCATATGCTAATAAAAGGGAAGTAACCTAAACTGTCTCTAACACCGTTAAATATTAAAGGAAAGTAATTCTGATACAATAAAAATATGGTCTAATTAACTTTTCGTAGCAATTCAAATACAATTATAATCAATTATATTTGTATCTAATTGGATAATATCCTATTGCAGATATCTTCATCACTAATGGACTGATGGAGGGGAACATATACTTTGAGAATATTAACACTTGATAGTCTTACTGATAAAACACAATTATATAGGAGCTATAAAGCATATTGTAATGGAACCAAATTTCAGAATTCGAAAATAAGGAGCATATTGGTATGAAATGAAAATAATTTATTTAATTTACCTATGTGTGACACCATTTGATTTTAAACGTAAGTAAATCTTACCTATTGACTTTAAGTATTTTCAGCTGTAAATACACAACCTTAAGAAAGTATGATGATAATTGATAGTAATTTAGTTACTTGAAGGAATCATTTTAGCTGACTTGTTGACGGTTCTAGGTCGACAATGGTCACTGAGTTTTGGGATTACATGCGGTACACTGTCTTGTTCTGTAACTGTTGTGCCAAGCGTTTTGTTACCATCCATGCATAAAGTCATAGCTCGAACAAGAAACGTAACACAAAACTTAATCATTAAGTCTCACTTCTAGTGAATGATGAAAACAAAAAATATTCAGTTCTTTCCATAAATCATACTGATTCCTTGACCCATCAGGAAGGAACCATGCCTTTGTCTGGATCGAGTTTTGGTATTACCAACAATACTGAAACAATGGTAGAAATTCTTACTTGACTTCAGTGACATTAACGAAACACATTTCAAGTGGAATGTGCAGTAAGGTACACACTACAATATCCTACCAATATTCTTACAAAAACAATATATATGCAGAATGAAAAGATAAAATTAAATTTGACAAATCGTGAAAATGACTTATTACCAAATTAAAGAATTGATGTAATTTCTACGTTCCAGTTAGTTTTTCTCAATAAAGGGTCTTCTAGATTGTAGCTTACAATTCGTAAAAGAACTAACAGTTAACATACTGCCGTATTGGTTATCCAAACCTCGTAAGAATTCCTATTGTTACAAATTAGGGCCTGTCACAGGGTTGCAGTTATACAGGACTGGTCCATTATTTTCATGTTGATATTGGCGACTTAACTAATGAGTACGTTTATTGAAAACAAAGTTTACTACCAATTGTGTATTACAAAAAAAGCTAAAATATCTCAGCCGTGACGTGTCTTTAAAGTCCCACCACAACCTTGTTTGACCTACTTTTCCCTCCCACATGATTTTTGTGTAAATCATTCTGATAATACTAGTATGATATAGCTATACTGCAAGATAACATCTGGACAATTTAGTCCTTTTCTGGTTTAATGTGTTTTCTCGGCTTATTTTACAAAAACATTTGGTCAGTCTCTCAGTTTTAAGTATGGTCTAAATTCAACTTAATAAATAAAATACTCTGCATATTCTGCTACATTATTTCAATAAAATGTTTCGACATTAAACACATAGTCTTGGCCTGATATATGTATTTCTCAATTGTTTCATGCACATCATGTATTAATACAAAATAATACAGTTATTATGTGGCGCGTTTTTAAGTTATGATCTTGATAATTCATGAGACTCATCGTCTGGTCATGCTCAATATTTGTGCCAAGCTATTTGAGAATCTGTCAATACGTGGCAAAGTTGTCTCTCCCGCACCCATCCCATCCCACATTTCTGTGGTTTCCATACCCGCTTTCGGCCGTTATGCGATGAAGTCATAGTAGGCTTGCGGAAGGTCTGTGCCTAAAATTGTGTCTGAATGGTAATTGAGATCTTTCTCTACCATTACAGCTTAAAAATCTGATCTGAAATGCGTCCGTGGTAAAACTCAGTTAAAAACAATATATGAGCCGTGCCATGAGAAAACCAACATAGTGGGTTTGTGACCAGCATGGATCCAGACCAGCCTGCGCATCCGCGCAGTCTGGTCAGGATCCATGCTGCTCGCTTTCAAAGCCTAATGGAATTAGAGAAACTAATAGCGAACAGCATGGATCCTGACCAGACTGCGCGGATGCGCAGGCTGGTCTGGATCCATGCTAGTCGCAAACCCACTATGATGGTTTTCAAATGGCGCGGCTCAATATTATAATAATAGTTGTGATACATACGTGTTCTTGTGGATGTATCATTTTTCACTGTCGGAAAATATAGTTAGCCTTCACATGAGGCAGGCTTTCAGTTCAAATTATCTGATTAAAATAGTTGTGACCTACTTAACGTACTACTTTTGGTCAAAAATAGAAAAAGTTTGAAAATTTGAATTTAGGGTTGCTTATTGAAAAACTTTGGTTCAATTAAAAAATATAGATCGTAGACAATAAATGAAGATAAAGTATTGTTTCTGTACAACACTTTTAACAAAAAAAATGTCTGTTGTCAGTATTAGCAAAGTATATTCTCATCCATGAGTGATAATATCTGATATCAAATTTTTGATTCAACTAATGGTTATCTTGAACGAGAAATATGGTATAAAACATAGAACCGATCTTTGAAGAACACTCGTCTATTTACCTTATGAAAACCTACAAGCGCCGCCATCTTCTTTTTTGTAAGATAGTCTTTTATCAACTTGTTTATTTTTCCTGAAATTCCTACTTTTAAGAAGAGACGAAAGCTAAACTGAATCAAACGCTTTCAATATGTCACAATAAAATAATTTTCATTGTTTCAAGAACGAACCAGATAAGATTGGATTTAATATTGGTCCCATTAGCATGTGTTCAGACTTTTTCTTAATGTAATTACTGTAGTCTTAATTTTTTGGCAGGGTTGTTGGCTATTTCGCTGCACTTCCTTCCCTGAAGCGGTTTGGTTCGAGCCGTTGTGATGACTGGGTGGATCGCCTCAGTCATGTTTATACGTCTTTACTGCTCCTTGTTTTTGCAATCCTTGTCAGTTCGGCGCACTTGGTTGGTACCGCCATAAAGTGCTGGGTACCAGCGGAGTTTGACGATGACGACACGAATTCATTCGAGCATTATATCCACAACTACTGCTGGATGAGGAACACTTACTACATACCGTTGCTAGACGTCATTCCATCAGACGTCAGTCATCGTCAGGTATAGTAGCAAACAGTAGTAACTTACACATAAGCAAATGGATAATATTATCATTCATGAATAGTTGACAAAGTCAGATATATTTGTAAAGGGTGTGAGTACCATTCCATATATGCAGGCCTTAGAAACTACCATATGAGAGAAAATATAAGATTTTCTATTAAAAATATGACAAAAAATAAAGGAATGTACATAAATAACAACTTACGTTCAAGTTACATTCAATAGATCTTCACTTACTGTTTTGGGGCTTTTCTTTTTTTACATGGAAGGAAGAGGAAATCACATACTATCAATGGGTTCCGCTGATTCTTCTGCTTCAAGCGTTCCTTTTCAAGCTTCCATTTATTCTATGGAAAATGCTTCATGTCGCCTCTGGTCTGAATCTTAGCAGTCTTTGTAAAACTGCCGAGTTTACACAGTGCACATCACAGGAAGACCGCAAGGGAGCAGTAGAGTCACTCGTCTTTGTTATTAAGAACTGGATACACATCTGCCAACCGTATAAACACAACGCCGTGGAGCGAGACAGTGCGCGGTTTTCTCACGTGTTTTGTTTCTATTGCAACAAGAGAGAAGGAACATTCCTAACTGGTCTTTACTTGTTCATAAAAGTCCTTTACTTTGCAAATGTGGTTGGACAGATATTTCTTCTGAATGCATTCATTACAACTGACCAAAGTAGCATGTATGGACTAGAATGGCTGCAGTCGTTTAATGGTGGATCTAAAGTTATAGAAAGTCAGCGTTTTCCTAGAGTGACTCTCTGTGACTTCTTGATTCGACAAATGAACAATGTGCAAAGGTAATACTAGTATTCCGAATATCTGTTTTTGGTGTTGTTGTTGGATTTAGAGTCACACCAACACAATTTGGGTCAAATGGCGGCTTTTCCAGCTTTTGGTGCTTGAGGAAACCCTCAGAATATGTTAGTTAGTATAAAAGTTTTATAAGTAGCGTAAACATGTGGAACCATGGATCTTAAATATAAGTTTAATTTTGCAAAGTACTTAATCAGCCTGTTAAAGGGAGTAATTCGTCCCAAAATAAACATTCTACATAGGTTTTTACGAACATTCATATTTTTCACTTCTTTGATCATGACAGATGTACATTTCTTTCATATTTATCTGTAATCTCTTGAAATATAGTTCCAATATCTACTATTCCAAGGCATTTAACTGATTTAACCGAGACGTTCATGAATACATCGATGAAATCCTTCTTTAACTATAATTTTTATACACCCGTTTTTGGAAAACGGGACGTATTATGTGATGACGCTTGCGTCTGTCCGTCTGTCATAATTTTAAAACCATTAAAGGTATTGAATTTAAACTTGGCGTATAGTTAGATGGAAATGAGATGATGTGCAAAACGCTTAAACCGGCTCTGTAGGTCAAAGGTCAAGATCACAAATTGAGCTCAAAGGTCCATCATAGTTCGTGTCCAGAGCATAACTAAATAACCATGCAAGGTATTGACCGGGTCTGTAGGTCAAAGGTTAAGGTCATAAATTGAGCTCAAAGAGATCAAATTTGTCCGTTTTATTACGTGCCCGTAGCATAACTTATTAACCATTCAAGGTGTTGACTTCAAATTTGCGATGTAGGTAGGTGGTGGTGAGGCGATGTGCAGAGTGCATGAACCGGGGTGGTAGGTCAAAGTTCAAGGTCTCAGCAAGGCGAAATCTGCCATCACATTTCATGTCCAGAGCATAACTTAAAAAACTATTAAAGGTGTTGGCTTGCAACTTGAAATATAGGCAGGTATACATCAGTTTACATTGCAAGCCCACCCCCCAAAAAAAATACTTTTTTTTTCATTTATTTAGCTTCTTGACTTTCAGTATTCAAGAGTTCTATCACCTGCCCCCCTCCCCCACCCCCACCTCCACCCCCTCCCGCCATTTTTTTCATTTAGCTTCTTGCCCTTTAGTATTCTAGTATTGTCACCCGCACCTCCAGCCCCGCCATTTTTTTCATTTAGTTTCTTGCCTTTTCGTATCCTGTCATCACCACCGCGCACACACAGCCTGCTCCCCCTCCCCTCCCCTCCCACCACCTCACATGCCCCACTAAAAATGAAATCTTTAAATTTTGCTTCTTCTTTAAATTTTGTTTCCGTCCTCCTCTGATTTGGAAATTCGGGCGTATATTTCCCGCTAAAAGATACTTACATCTTACAAAACACATATATGTGGTGCCCAGTACAAGTTTCCATAAACATATATGGGCTAAATGAAGATTTATTTGAAATTCTCACCTAACTAAAAAGGTTGATATGTTTTATACCTTTATTTCAGGTATACTGTTCAGTGTGTTTTGCCCGTAAATCTATTCAATGAGAAAATATTTCTTTTTCTCTGGTTTTGGTTCTGTTTCGTCGCCATACTGAGTGGATATAACTTCATCCAGGTAGGGAATAATCTTTTATTATTATTTTATCTTTTATTTCCAGTTTCTTAGCCGTACAGCTATTTTGAAATACTCTGTATAAAGTTGTCCTTCACATTTGATAAATTGCATTAGGCATTTATTCTACGTTTGATAGGGTGTTTTGTGTATTTCCCAGCAGTAGTATTTTCATTTTCATTACTAGTCCATTGCATTTTATAAGTTGTTCTATTGATTTTATTAGTTATTCTGTGAATTTTAAAAGTTGTCTCGCGAAGCTTGTAAACAGTTTAGCACATTGTTCAAATTTTTCTGTGCATTTTGTGATATGTACGGAAGCTTAAAGTGGGCACCGGAATATTGTCTTTATGTCGTCCAAATTCGCGTTGCCGTCATAAGACGTAGAAAGTCGACTTAAATATGTAGACGTTTGCTCTTGTTATCGTGTCATGTCGAATAATTAAAGGTCCAATACTAAGGAAAGTGAACATTTTAATTTCTTTTAAAAAGCACAGAAACTATTTCATTTTATTGGAAAATGAAATTGGTATGTAGAAATTCGAAATAAATCGCAGTATATGTACAATTATTTTTCTATGAAGTATGAAGAAAGTTAAAAAGACCTGGGGGGTCATTCTGTCGATTCATTGAAATTTCAACATAATACACATACATTTCTTTGAGTTCCAAAGACCTTCTGTAAATTTTGACCTGCCAATCTTCATTATTTAGTGTCTTGCAGAAGCCTATGCACTGGCTATGAAAAAAATTGCCAACTCACTTTCTCTTAGTAATGGACCTTTAAAGTAACAAATGTGGGGAAAAAAATATTCAGTAACTATGTAAACATATTCCTAATATATATCCCTATTTACCAATGCGTTTAATTATTTAGAGCAGACCTAGTGTTCCTGCGGTAACACAATGGTGAAAAGTATCTAGTGAACTACAGGAGATTTGATCAAAGTTCACTTTTCTAGCATTTCACGGCAAACTGACCCATTCTAAGGAGTTTTAAATACATTTTGCCAATATGTTATCGTGTATGGCAGATCTTATTAATTTCTGATTTGAATTATCAATTAGCTTTGCCCCTCGTACAAACTTCCGGGTTAGTTTAAGCCACACACGATTTAGGATCTCAGTTCAACCTGTCAAAACTGTTTTCATTATATTCCTGTTCAGTTATTATATGACACTAATATGAAAACTACTGAACTTATCGGCCAATCTACAGAACTGTTATACGGACAACAGGGAATGACTATGGCTACAAACACAGGAAATGTAAACACAAGTAACAATTTACAGCAGTTTCCCCCGCTTCAAGGTTTACATAATGTTCATGACATGCAAGCTGTATCAAGCACTCAGGTTCAAAATCAGGTTCAAAACCAGGGACAATTGCAATTTCAATGTAACAGCCATTATAACGGTATGCAAGTGAGTGAACAAATAGGTCCCCCGTTAGGAAATCCAAATAATAATACTGTACAGATAAATACGCAGGCGTGTAGCGGTCCATTAAATATGCCACCGTGGGCGGCGGGACTTTACCAGCAAATGACGAATATACTGAGTCTACTAGATGGACACACACGCCGCTGGCAATCAATGGAGACGCAGATTGCTAGTCAAAATCAAAAGTTAATTAATATGGATACAAAATTGCAGATATTTCAAGTGTAAAAAGGGAAATATCTTGTATAACGGGCACAGTGTCTAACATGCAAAGCGAATTTAAAACAATACAACAAAGGATTTCAACTCATGAAGAAGCAATACAACATTACAGTGACATGTACGATGATATTACCGGTAACAATAGTGAAATGGACATAAAAATGAAACGGTTTGAACAGCGCCTTCAAGCAATTGGTCACAACATGAAACGTTAAAATACGATCTTCAAAAATCAGAAAAAAAAAATACAGATATACAGGGGCGAACAATGAAGAAAAAACTTGTTGTTTGGCGGTTTTCCGGACAACATTTTCCTAAAAAACGGGAAGATTGTGGCCCGTTATTAAAATTTTTTAAAGGAAAGAAAAATATTTTGAAAAAAATTTCTTTTGAAAAGGTACCCGGGCTAGGGGCTTTTTTGAACCAAATAAAAAAGCCCCGGGGCCCTTTGGAAAAATTTACTTTTTAAAAAAAAGGGAAAAAAGAAATTGTTTGGCGAAGTCAATCTAACCCCTTTTGACCTTTTTAAAACCCTTTGGCCCCAAACCGCCCAATGCCGGAAATTTTAAAAATCCACAGTTTTAAACCCAATTAAAATTTTTTTAAAATTAAAATTTTAAATACATTTTTTAGATGAGTTTACAGAAAAAAATATATTGTTTGAAAGAAAGAAGATTTATGTTTTAAAAAACCCCCCCTTATTTTAAAACCAAAAAATGGGAGAAAAATGAAAAAAAGCACCTGTTCATTTTGGGAAAAATAAAATAAAGTTTTTAAAAGTACGGGGGTAATTTGATATTCACAAGCAATGTTCCTTTATTCCCTAAAAAGGGTTTAAACTTCCGGGATAAAATTATTGGGGGGCCAGGAAATCCCCTAGAAAGGGACCCCCTGTAAATGAACGGATGCAGTTGTTGACCATGATTTATGCTATGACTGATGTAAAAAAGGGTAATGTGAAAAGCAAATGTTTTCCCATTTAAATAAAACAAATCAAAAAAACTTTTGGGAAAAAAGATGCAAAAATTTTAGTTGTGAAACTATAATTAAAACAAAATACACCTTTTGGGGACAAAAAAAAAGTCAAAAAAGGGGAAAAGGGGGTAAGTATACCCCGGAATCACGGGGGGAAAATTAGCAGAAAAATTTACAAAAACCAAATTTAAAAAGAAAATTTAAAAAACAAGAGTGATATTAATGATTTTGATGAATTTGGGTCAGCTGATTTAGTCGACATGCAAGTTTTTTCAAAATATAAAAAAGGAGTAAAGTACTTGTTAACCTTTTGATATATTTGAAAAATATGCTTGGGTTATTCCATTAAAAATAAAACTGAAAAATCTTTACTGAAGCTTTTTGAAAAAAAATTTTTTAAAAGGACGATTACCAGTAAATTTATGGTGATGAAGGAAAAAAATTTTTTATAATAAAAAGTTTGAAATCATTTTTGAAAAAAATAAAATTTAATATGTTTCTACATTTAAAAAGGGAAAAGGGCTTAGTAATGAAAGATTTAATAAAAGTTTAAAAAGAATAAGGGGAAAATTTTTTTTTACAGCAAATAAACTTAACTTATTTAGATAATTTGCGGATTGGCGTAAAAAAAAAAACAAACATTCTATAAAAAAATGACCCCAAACCCGAAGCCGTAAAAACTTAAATAAAGGTACTTTTTTCTTTAATTTATTGGTGTTTTAAAAGATATCAAAGAGAAAGCAAAATTTTAAAATTGGTGATCGAGTTCTTTTAAGCAAATTTAAAAAGACATTTTTAAAAAAAGGATATACACCAAATTGGACAGGGGAAATATTTATAATTTATAAAATTAATAATACAAATCCCAAACATACACTATTAAAATTTTAAATGATAAAAATTAAAGGGTTCATTTTTAAACAAGAACTTTTACCACACAAAAAAAAATTTTTTAGAATAGAAAAAGTTATTAGACGAACTATAAGAAAAAAAAAGCTTAGTAAAATGGAAAGGTTATAGTAAAAATAAATATTTGGGGAACCTTTAGCGATCTTGAAAAAATTAAAATTTTAGAAAAAAAAAGTTAATTAATAAATGAGCAAAAAAAAATTAATTTCTAAAATAAGGGAATAAAAATAGATCAATTAATTATTCACTTAACAAAACTAGCTGCGCTTACGAAAAAGTTATAAATTTTGGGGGAGAGTAAGTACGGGGGTTTTAATATTACGCAGGTGCTTTGGTTGCTCAGCTGCATTAGCACTTTTTTCCAGTATTCCTGTATTTGTACATTGCTGGTGTTTTTCCTCAGTAATTACCATTTTTACTAACAACAAAAACTTGACGTAAAAAATTTTTTTTAAAAAACTCACAAAAAAATAAAACAACTTTAACAAAAGCACGGATTGGAAAAGTAAATAAAGAAGATCCAAAAAAAGTTTTTCGGGTTTTTTTTAAAAATACTATTAAAAATGCAGAAAAAAAAAAATTATTCAACCCCTTGAAATCACATGAAGGAATTTAAACAAAAAGGATAAAAAGTAAAAAAAAGAAGAGTTTTATTAACTTTAATTAAAGATTTTTTCTAAAAGTATTTTATAAATGAAAAAATTTAATCGTTGAAGGTAATATTGCTCAGGAAAAAAGTACTTTTTTAAATATAAAAGAAATAACCCAAATTTTTAAATTTAAAATTTTCCAAAAACCAATTCACAATGGAAAAAATGTTATGGTCCAGTGCAACCGAATTTTTCCAGCTTCGCAGTTATAATTCATAACCTTTTTAAAAACTTGCTGTAAAGAACCTTCCAAATATCTATTTCCTTTTCAGTTAACAATTTTAAAACGCAAAAAAAATGTTATTTTTCTGCAAACATTTGATGTTTTTCTGTCCTTGAACGTTTTTATTTAACTAACATAACGTTTTTACAAAACAACATCCGACAAGGGTGTTATAAATGACCCCGAGTGGGCAGTATACAATCTTTTCTTAAATGATCATTTTTATAAAACCTTTTAAAAAAAAAACCCAAAGTGGATTTTTTTAGTTAAAACCCCCCCCAAAAAAATTTTTTTAAAAGACTTCAAAAAGAACAGAACGGAAGAAACAAATTTGGTTAGTTTTTAGAAAAACACACAAATACCGAAAAATGGTTTTTAAACAGATGTTTCAAAAGGTATTAAAAATTTTAAAGTTGTAGCATTTAGAAAAATGACTTTAAAATCTTTTTCAAAGATATAAAAATATAAACAAATTTCTCAAATAAATAAAATTTTCTTTGGGTGCTTTTTTTAAAGATTTTTTTTTCTTAAGTTTTTATATATAGATGGTTAATAAAAAGGTAGATAGAAGATTTGTCAAAATTATCTAGCACTTTAGGAGAAATAATGAATCCAAAAAAATTTTCTTTTAAAAAAGTTCTTAAAAGAAGAAATGTTATTAAATCAAAACTTGATAAAATAGTTAGCGATGAAAATAAAAAATCATGTCATTGATAAATTAAAAAATGTTAAGATCCTTTTATCTTTTAAAAAAAAATTTATTTGAAGGGGACTGGGGTTTGCTATTAACTAAAGAAAAAATGATGAAAGATTATTATTGTCCCGACCAAAAAAATTTTCAAAACAATCCAAAAAAGTTATTGTAACCACTGTGATACTAAGAAGAAAAAAATATAGAAGCACTTAAAAAGCACTAAAGAATTTGTATTAATGGGGTTTTAAAAATGTGTTGTAAAGGGGAAAACCGGTAAAATGGGAATATCAAAAGTTAAGGGAAAAAAGTTTAAAAATTTAAAATTTTATTTTTTTCTAAAAAATTTTTAAAAACTTTTTTTTTTATTTTTTTTTAAAATTTTTTTTTTTAATTTTTTTTTTTTAATCCTTTTTTGCTTGAAGTTTTTTTTTTCAAAATTAAAATTTTAGAGGGGAAAATCGGATCTTCAAACAATATTAAAGAAATTTAAAAAAAAATTTACTTTAAGAAAGATCCAAAAAATCAATTTTTTTAACTAAAAACGACTCTTATAAAATTTTAAAATCTGAATTTAAAATTTAAAAGGATAAAAATAAATGTTGTTTTAAAAATAACTTTTGCAAAAATGGATAAAACTGTTTCAAATATAACCCTTTTATTTTAAATCAAAGGCTTTAGAATTATTCCAAACGAAATAAAAAAAACTTTACATCAAGTTTTTGGGTGAAAAAAAATAAATTTTGGTATTGGATTTCAAAGGAAGTCGGGGAAATAAGTCAGTTGGCTCTTTATTAAATTATAAGATAGTCCTTTTGGCTGCTTAAGTTTTAGAATTCCCAAAAACCTTACAAAAATTCAATAAAAGGTTTAAATAAATATAAAAAAAGTGATAATGAAATTTTTTAGATGGTGTCATTTACTTACAAATTTTCCTGAAACAAAGCTTCTAAAAAGAGTTAAAATTATAAAAAAATAAAAACTTTTGTTTATACGGGAATTAATTTCCTGTTACTTTAAATCAAATCCTAAAATAGAAGTTTTAAAGAAATATTTTTTAAATATATTTGGTAGAAAAAAATAGTATTTATCCATTTTAAATAAAAATATAAATACGAAGAACACTTGACATTTTGCAATTCTAATGAAAAAAAAATGAAAAAATAAATGTAAAAAACGATTGATGTAACCCCCAAAGAACGTAGCCCAACTTTTGTTTGGATAAAAGACTTTAATAATTAATAATAACAAAACAAAAAATAAAAAACAAGAAACTTTTTGTAGATTTTCCTGCAACATTTTACCAAAAAGAATATTAAATAACATTTTCCCAAATTTGTTTAGCTAAAAATGGTATCCGGTGTAAAAATCCCAAAAAGGGGAAGAAAAGTAAAATTTTAAAAATTACAAAAAGGTTTAGCAGTCCTTTTGAATTTTTTTGATTTTGAATCTTTTCAAAAAAAATTTAAAACTGTTTTTACCATCAACTGAATCTCTTTTTAACTAACCATATAAAAATCATATAGATTGTGGTTACGGCTATAAAGTTGTTTGTTGTTAGACTAAATATACTAAACCAACCCAGTTTTAAGGGGCCCAATGCATTTTAAAATAAGTTTATTGAAAAAATGTTTGAGGAAGGGAATATTTAAAGAAATATTTAAAAAAATTTTTAACAAAGATTTGAGAATCTAAAAAAGATGAAGTGAATTTAAAAAAAAAAGTTTTGTCATATCTGTAAAAAAGATATATAGAAGGTGAAGTGCAGTATGACCATTGTCAAAAACAGAAAATTTAGGGGAATGCTCACTCAGAATGAATATTAATTTTAAACAACACATAAAATTCCTGTTTTTTTTCAAATTTTAAGGGTTATACGGTCATTTTAATGAAAAAAAAAAGGGAAATTTAAAAAAAAAAATTAATGTTATTCCTAAAATAGGAAAAAAATTATGGCATTTATATTCTGACTTGGTCTTTATTTTTCTTTTCCATTTATGTCTCAATCATTGGATAACCTAAAAAAAAAATTTTTCCCAGAATTTAAATTTTTATCTCAAGAATTTGATTGTGAAAGCTTTAATTTTTAAAAAAAAAAGGTGTTTATCCATAATTACAGGGATTTTTAAAAAATTCAAAAAAAAAAAATTCCCTTCTAAAGAAGAGTTTTTTATTCAATTTTAAATGAAACTAATATTTCTGAAATGAATATGAACTGCAAAAAAATTTTTGGGAATAAATTTAAAATTAAAAAATGGGAGAAATCATGTTATTTTTAAAAAAACGACGATTACTTTTAGCTGATGTTTCAAAAATTTTTAGAAAACTATTTAGAGTCTAAAAATTAACCCTTGTCATTTTTTTTAGTGTCCGGGTTTAGTTTGGGGATGAAATGTTAAAATGACGGGAATTTAAGTTAGTTTAAATAACTGAATTGATATGATCTTTTATTGAAAAGGGATAGAGGAGGAATAAGTTATATTTCAAACGATACAAAAAAGAAAACAATAAATATATGAAGGTTTTAAATTCAAAAGAAAAGAAAACTTATGACCTCGACGCCAAAAACCTTTTACTTTGGGGCTATGGTCAACCTTACCCCCGGGAAATTTTTAAAATTTTATATCAAAAAAAATTTTAAAAAATTTAATTGCAAAAGGTAAAACTAATTTTTATTTTTGAATGTATTTGAATACCCAAAAAAGTTTACATAAACCCACATTGTTTTCCCTTTGCCCCTGAAAAAATTTAAATACCAAATCAAATGGTTTTCCCTGATTTTAGTAAAAATATTAAAAAGAATTTGAATAGGAAAAAAGAAAATGTAAAGAATTTGGTTCCAACTTTAATAAAAAAAACAAAATTAGGTAGTTCTTTTAAAAATCTTAAATATATACAAATTGGATTAAAATAACAAAATACACAAAATTTTAAACTTTTGCGAAAGCCCTTTGGGTTAAAAAAGTATTGTTTTTAAATACTCAAAAAAGATCTAAAAAAAAAATCATTTAAAAAGGGGACTTTTTAAGTTAATGAAAAAATTCTGTATTTGGGAAAGGGGAAAATTTACGAAAGGGTTTAATTTTAAATTAACTCAGATGAAAACCTTTTAAAATATATAGCAAAACCTTCTTTTGTTAGTTCAAGATGTTTAAAAAGAATTGTTTGGTATTCATAGAATAAAAAAAATTTTGTTATTAAACAGCCCTTTGTTATTTGGAAGTGCTTTTTAGATTTATCAAAATATTTAATGTATGTTTTTCATTAAAATTACTTAAGGAAAATACGGGTAATTGAAAAATTATTATTCACTGACATGATTCATTATGTTATAAAATTAAAACCAAAATAAAATTGAGGTTTTTTAAATAAGGACAAAGATTTTTTTGATAATAGGTTTGAAAGTAATTAAAAAATTTTTTTCGAAATAAAAAAAAAGTAATTGGAAAATTTAAAGATGAAGCTGCCGGCTTTCCCATTGTTGAATTTGTCGGATTAAGAAGTAAAATGTTTTCATATTTATTAAAAAACAAATTTTAATATTAAAAAAGAAAAGGGAATTAAAAAACTTGTTGTTAAGAAAACAATATTAAAAAAATTAAAAGATACTTTGTTTAAATTCAACCCAAAAATAATCACCCCTTTTTAAAGTTTTTCGTTCTGATAAGCTTAATCTTCCATTTTTGTTATAAAAAAAACATCTTTTCATGTTAGACGATAAAAGAAAAATACGAAAATGGTTTTGATCATTAGCTTACTCTTAAATTATAAACCAAAAATTGTTAATGAATTTCGTACGTTTAAAGAAAAAATTAAAAAAAAACATATCCTTTTTAAAATTTTTATTGCTAATTAATAGAAATAGATTCTTTTTTTTTCTATTTTTTTTACATGAAACTTTGAAGAATTACACTTTCTTTATTTTTTTTGTAATTTGCTTCCCCTTTAAACAAATTTTAATTGCATCACAAAAAATTAAGAGCAATTAAAAATTTTAATTGTTACATTTTTACCTTTTTTGAACTAAACCGGAAAATACATTTACAGTTTTTCCTTTAAAATAATCCACCACGTATCTTGGTAAACTTGTTAAAAAACAAGGGAGGTTTTCTTAAAAATTGCCTTTCTATTTTTTTTCTATTTTATTTTTTTTTTCATTTTATTTTGAATATTCCCTTTTATATTAATTTATTCCATTTAAAATTTCAGTTAAATAAATGTCCTTTTTATTAAAAAAATTTTTTAAATAGTTTTTCATTACTCTTGATTAAATTTTTATTTTTTTTTAAAACAATAAATCATCAACGTTTTTTATCTTTAACATTTAATAAAAATAAAAAATTTTAAATTCCAAAAAAGCTTTATTGTTTGTCTTGATATTGACTTTGTTTTTTTACTTTTGGAAATACTTAAATTTATTTTTTTTGGGGGAGGAAGCCCAAAACGGATCAAAGTATATATTTTTTAAGTAAAAAACCCAATGTTTTCCCGGACAACAGAGTCGTCCAAATTTTTTAAAATTTCCACATTCAACCTTTTCTTTTAATTTTTAATAAATTATTTCATAAATACACCCCTAAATTTTTTAATTTTTAATTGGGTTTTTACCCATTGTTAAATTTTAAAAGTTGATTTTGGGTTTTGTTTTAAATTTTATTTTTTTTTTACTTAGGAAATTCGTCTGAAGGTCTCCTTGAGAATCAACTGTAGCCCTTTTCCCACTTAACAAAGATGTAATAAAAAGGTTTTCCCAGACTGCAGCCAACAAACCTAAAAACCCCCCGTTTTGTTTTTTTTTTTGGTTTTAAATTTTTTAACCCTCCAGATCCTCTAGTTGCTTTCTTTGATTGGTGAAAGATAGGGTGATATCATATTTCCTTATCATTGCTACTGAAATCAACCATTTCCCCAAGTTTTTTACTAACCCCAGTAGGCTAGCCGGACAAAGCACCAATGCCAAAAGGGGGCAATATTTTTGGAGCATTTTGCTGCCTTGGAAAAAATTTTTTTTTTTCCTAAAAAACCCAGCAAAAAGCCCCAAAAAAAATCCCCCAAATTTTGACCTTGACGGGACATTTTTTTTTTAAAATTGTAATTTTCAATCCCTTTTTATTTCAACGCTTTTTTTAATTTTATTAATTTGTGTTTTTTTTTAAAAGTAAAGGAAGTTTCCCTGTAATTGTTTATGTTTTAATCAAAAGTATTGGGAATTTTTTGTTGTAGGGTCGGCTAAATTTTCTTTTTTTCCATCTGTAAGGTTAATTTTAATTTAATATAATTTGATGACATTTTAAAATTTTATTTATTTTTAAATTTTATTTATTTTTTTTAAAAAAATAACAAGTTCATTTCCAAAAGTATTTTTTTAACTTTTCCCAAAATAATACAATTCGTAAACACGAATATTACTGCTGGTGGAAATTTAAATTTTGCTTTAAGTAATGTGTTAGGGTCATTTGTAGTTACTTCCTTTTTTATTCCAAGTTAAAAGAATAAACCAAAAAATTTATAAAATTTTTCATTTAAGAGATTCCCGGTTTTTTTTTATTTTGTTTTTAATAATAAATTTAAATTTCATCATAATATTCTTGAATATGTGTATTCTGTTCTGGAAAAAAAAAACCATTACCAACTTCAAGACGACAGGAGCCAAAGGCAATTTTTTTATTTGCGCATTAACTTAAATGTATCTAATAAATGGGGTTATGGTTTTTTGAATTTTTTGGGAGGCCTTGTAAATAAACAAATAAAGTTTTGGTTTTGTACACCCCGGTTATTCTAAGGTTTTAATTTTTTGTTGTGTATCACTTGATTGCATCACATTTCCCAAGGATGACCATTTGCTTTTTAAAAAATTTCAGTAGAATTGATCAAAAAAAAATTCATTGAAAATTAAAAGGGAACCCCTAAATTTTTTTTGTTACAATTACTCACCACATCAGTAGCATTTGCCTAAAAAAAATTTTATCATCACTGTCAGCTGCAGTGTTATTTTAATTTGACTTTGGGGGTAAAATATTAGTTTCAAACCCTGAAAAAATAATAAATTATTTAAAGGATTTAGCTTTTTCCTCTTTTTATCTTGGATTAATTCTTTCTAATAGCGAAACCCTTTATACCACTTGGTCATTTATTTCAGCAACAGCGTATTTCTAAAAAATAAAAAACATTTTTTCCAGTTGTTTTCTAATCCTCAGATAGTTTCAACCAACTCTTACATTTATTACTTTTTATAAATTATTACAATCATTTAAAAATTTTTTTCCTTTTTTTTTAACCATAACTGATCAAAATGAAGCTGCATTATTAAATTTAAAAAAATTTGATTACTCTCCACCACACCAAATTATTACATTAGCAAGTTTTTTTTACTTTAAAACTTCTTCAAAATAACATTAAACCCAAACAAAAAAAAAAATTCTTCATTAATTGAAAGTGATATCCGTTTTTTTTTTTTTTTTAACATTATTTCCCAGGACAGATATTAAACTTTTTCTAATTGAAAAGGAGTTAATTCATCTTTCGCAAATTCTTTTGTTCTAAACAGATATATTTATATTTTTATTTTTTTATTCTATTTTTATTTTAGTTTTTTATTTTATTTTTATAAATTTAAAGTTAATACGTTTTTGTTGAGCTGAAGTTCCAGCACGAGCTAAAGTCCCCCGATCCTGACAAAATTCCCATTTATTCTATAGAATTCCCCTAAATTATTTTTTTATTATTTTTCTTTTCTTGTAATTTTTGGCAATTAAATTTCCAACTGCTGGACAGGTTTCTTTTTAAGTTTTTTTAACAAATTTTTGCTGCAGTTTAAATTTCCAACTTCTGTTTCCAAAAACCTTTTTTTTTCCACTTTCAAGTGCTGCTTTTCCCCGTTTCCCAAAACTTTTTTTTTCCCGCGGCTAATTGAAGATGCAACTCCGCTTGAAAGCAATTTCGTTAAATGTCATAGATACTGTTCCTTATGATTTTTTCTCCCGTGGAGCATCAAAAAAAATAAATTCCCTTTTTTTTTATCAAAACTTTTTTTTTTACTTATAAAACTAAAATTTTTTAAAAAAAGTTTTAAAAAATAAAATTTTTAAATTTAAATTTTTTTTAAAATTAGGTAAAAATTGTTTCAACCCCATTAAAATTAATTATTCACCAAATACATGTTTTTTATTCTAATTGAATTTTTTAATAATTTATTTAATTTTAGAATATCCAACTCTTTGTGGTTTTTTTGTAATTTATAAGCTCTTTTAAAACTGCAGTATTAAAGCTAGATAATATCCTGAAATACCATCAAAAAGTAAAATTTTCAATAAGATCACAAGAATGTAATTGATCCACAGAGTTAGTTTTTTTGGTGTTTTAGTTCCCCCTTCAGTTTTTTTCTAATTTTTTTTTCTCAAATCCAAGCAATGAAAGAAAATTTGATATTTTCCCAAAACCAACTTAAAAATTTTCTGTAATTGAAATCAAAAATTTTAAAAATACTTTAAAACAAAATTTTAAACTTTTTGGGGCAAATTTTTGATTTATCAAATCCTAAACACCATTATTTTTTAATGTTTTCCCCAAAAAAATTATTAAATCTGTGTAAAATGTAAAAAACCATTTGTAAATATATATCTTTTTCCTTCTTTACCATTATGTAACGAATTCTTTTATTGTCTATTCATCATAATATTATGCCAAGAGTAGGGCAAAGTGTTAATACTATCCAAACCAAAACTAATTTAAAATTTTTTCTAAAATTTGAACGACTAAATCTGATTGTAAAATCACTCGGTTTATTTTTTTATCTTTAAAAATGTTTCAGAAAATTCTATTTTTTTTTTCCATTTATATAATTATCAAACATATCTTTTTAAATTAAAATCTAAATTCAAGAAAAAAAATTTTTTAAACATTTCATGTTGTTCTGGTAAAAGAGAATTTTTTTAATAGTTCTCTTATTTAATACCTTTATTTTTTGTTCTTTTATTATTATTTCCACATTAATTGAAAAAACAAAATTTAATCCAAGTCTTAACCAATTCTTTTGGTTTTATGGGCAAACGTCATAACCTTGTCCCCTAATTTCTTTTTTTAAATTTTATAGATCTTTTATTGAAGTAATCCGACTTTTCGTTAATTCTTTTTAAAATTTTTTTGAAGAATTGAATGTTTTTTTATTGTTATATCTTTTTTTAATCAAATCAATTAAATCACACTACTTTAGTGTTAATTCTTCTTTTCCCCGTTATTCTATCCCTTTGCAATTAATTTTTTTGCCTAAATTATTTGTTAATAATTAAATTACCATATTTCCATTTGGTGAAACTTTTATGGGTTATGAGTTTTATTCCTTGTTTCCCCTAAATATAGGAGCTAATTAAAAGTATTTATCAACCGTTTTTTGTACTTTACCAGTTTTGTTTTGTTTATGTTTTAATTCTTTTTTTATTTTTCGTTTTTATGGACTTTTGATCTTGATTTCTAGCATCAACCGTTTAGCTTCACCAAAATCGTGTAAATTTCCCATTTATTTTGGCGGGCCATATATTTTATTTGGATTAAATTTATTGCATAAAAAATCAAACATTTCAGACGGTTTGGGTATCCATATTCTTTTAAAACATCATATCCAAACCCGCATTCAAATCTATTTATGTATTTTTTCCCCCCATTTTTCAATTTCCCCCCACAGGTCTTTATCTTCAGGAACTCGTAATTGGTTTGTTCTTGAATGTGTGGTACACCCCGGTATGTTTGTATGTCTTTCATTTTATCACCCAATAACGTAATTGTTTTTATTCCAGTAAGCTTTTAAATGACTTGATAATTGTTCTTTTTTTACTTTCTATTTTTTCAGTAATTGGGTTTTTAAATTTCAGTTAAAACCCGATTTGTAGCTTTTTTATTTTTTCTTCCCTTTTTTCTTTTCAAAAATTTTTCATCTTTTTCCCAACTAATTTTTTTTTTATTATCTTTCTTTAAGTTTGATTGCTTTATATAAAAAATGTAAATAATGTAAAATATGTAAAAAAATTAAGTATTGTAAAAAAATTTAAAATTTTTATAAATGGAAATTCCAAATTTTGATACAAAAAAAGTAACCAAAACTTTTAAACAATTTTTATCCCTTTTTTGCCAGATTCAGTTTTTTGAATGTTAAATGTGGATCGCAGGATCTGGAAAAACAAATCATTAAAGCAATACTTTGAAAACCCCTTTATATTATGATAAATTATACTTATTCAAAAACCTAGAAAAAATCTAAATACAAGATTTAATTAACAACTAAAACCCAAAATTTCAAAAAAAATTAAATTAGACCAAAAGAAATACTTTAATATTTAGTGATCCCGACCAAATTGAAACCCTTTTGAAACCCTTTAATCAGAAAAAAAAAAGTAGTAAATTTTTTATGATTTTTTTATGGAAGAAAAAAGGTTCAAAATGAAATAAAAATATTTAAATTCAAAACGCCCCAAAAACTGTTGTGTTATTTATTTAAGCACTTAAATAAAACACCAAAGGATATCGGATTAACTGTTCCCATTTTATTTTATTTTAAAGTCCGGGTAAAATGGAAAATAAAGGATTTGTGTGAACAAAATATAGATCGTGATACTTTTCTAATCAACAAAAAAAAAATAGATTTCTATTATTGACAAACCCAAAGGAAGTTTTTTTTAAAAAAAAAATTTTTCGGTAATATAAATTTAATTTAAGGGGGTTTTTTAAGACGTAAAAAAATAAATGAACCTTACAGTAAAGTAAAGTTAAATTTGAATTGATTTAAGTGATTATGCTACTAAAAAGCAAAACAAAAACTTTAAAAAGGGGAAAGGAAACGATCTTCACAGAAATAGGGAAATTTATAACCAATGAATAGACATTAGATAGGGGGGTAAAAAATAATCAAACCTAGGAAATCCAGATAAACCCAAAGATGCAGTTCCAAGACGGTTTGTGTAAAAAAAAATTCAAAGTGTAATAAGACTATAAACTTGAAGACATCAAAAGTATAAAACAAAAAACTAAAGAAGAAGTAAAGAATATTGAAGAATTAACAAAAATTTTAAAAAGAATTCATTTTTTTTAATCATTACAGGTAAAATTTAAAAAAAATGAAAATGGTTGATTCTATTAAAGAACTTTAAAAGAAAAACGATTTGACAGATGACAACAAAAGAAGTTTTTTGAGTTAATTTAAAAATTTTATTTTACCCCAAATTTTAAGAATTTAAAAAATAGTATGATTAAAAATGAAGAATAAAAGACAAAATTATTTAAGCTGAGAAAAAATTCAAAATATTATCATTTTGAAATCAAAAGAAATAAAAAACTAAATACTGAAATGAAAAAAACAAAAGATTTATTAAATTAATTTTTAAAAAAACTTGCAGAATATAAATCTGTTTGGGAAAAGGCAGCTTTAAAGGGTGGAAAACATGACACGCTTAGATAACCTTAAAAAAAAATTAATTCTAAAAATAATACTTTTAAAAAAACAAAATTTGAAAATTGGGTTGTTTGTTTTACAAACCCTCATAATTTAAAAATGCAGACTAAATAATATTACAAAAAAAATTTCAAGATGATTTAAAGAATTTAATGCAAAGTTGAAGAACTAAAAAGAATGATTTGTATTGAAAAACATTAAAAACAAGGGGGAGTTAATTACTGCAATACTGAAGCAAAAAAAATTAAAAAACAGCTAGAAAATTTTAGAAAACAACTTGTAAAAAATGATTTTAATGTCCCTGCACATCACAAATAAAGACGAAGAGTTAAGTAAAATTTTAAAAGGTTTAAATTTCAAAAAGATAAATGAAATTTTAAAAATAAATTTTAAAGTAAATTTTTAAAGAAAAAATTAAAAAAAAAAATAAATGATTTTGGGCTCTGATTGAAAATCAGCTAAACAAGGGAACAATCACTGCTAATCCAATAATACTGAAACAAAGCAATAAACCCCTAATGTCCCAGAAAACCACTAATACCCAAGAAATTCAAAAGTAAAAATTTTTCTTAAAACAAAAACACAATTGTAAAAAGAAAACGTTGAAACACTGCTTCTGAAGTTGCCACAACAAAAAACTTTTGGTTTTTTGGGAAAAAATTCTTCAACTTTAAAAAAAAAAGACAGGGAAAAAAAGAAGAAAGGCAGAGGGAAATGGGGCAGAATGTTTCTCTTTTAATACATAAAAAACACTTTTATGATTATGTTAAAATAAAAAGTTTTTAAACCCTCGGGGCCGGAATATTCAACATATGAAAAAATTACCGTCGAACTATTTAAATGCATTTAAATTTAACCGGAATTATTGTAGATTATGAAGATTTTTTTAAAAAACAAAACCCAAAAAAAAATTATTTGCACAAGATGTGGTTTTTTATGGTGTGTTTAAAGTTAAAAAATCCGGAATGTAATTAATAGAATTAAAATTTAAAAAAGGGGGCCAGGCCCCTAGGTGAACCAAATAAACCCATTTAAAAACCCAAAAACCCCTTTTTTTATTTTTTAAAGGGAATGCGAATATCATAAATTCTTGGTATAATGTGTATTGATAAAGTAAATATAAAGCTGAGGGCTTTGGGCACTGTCAGTTAATTTCTATGAAAGAAAAAAATTAAAATTTTTCTAAAACAAGGGACAGTGATTTATATTCCCTATGACTTTTGGCATCTACGAAGTAACATTTTCGCTTTTGGGGATAGTTACATCAAATTCTATAATCGGAAACCAAAAAGGACAGTGATTGATTATATAAATGGGGGGTTTAAATTAATAACATACAATATCAAGACAAACAACACTTTTGTGGTTTTTATTGTTATTTTTCATTTAAAAGTTTCAAAATGGATAAACATTTTTGATTTATTGTTAAAACACTGAGAGTAAACAAATTTAAAAAATAATAAAAAAATTTAATCAGCATATGCCTAGCCTTACTCAAAAGGTTGAGTAATTTCTTGTTTTAAATTTAAAACTTGTAAATTTGTTTAAAATTGTTAAAAAATCAAAAGCCCTGTTCCCGTACATTTATTTTTAAAACCCCCCCCGTGAAATTTTAAAAACCCACCCCACGCGGGGGGAACCATTAATCTTTTTTAAAAAGATCATCGTGGGTCAAACCGTTTTTCCAAATCATCCCGCCCCCGGGGCAGCCAAAAACACCCCCCCATTTTCTTCCTCCCCCCAAACCTTCGAAACTAAGAAAAAACGTAAGGCAATTCAGGCTATTACAACTTTTACGGGAAAAATTCTTTAAAAGTGCCCCAACCTCAATGCAAACAGAGGCTGTCCTTAAAAACAAGGGATCCAGTACACAAACATACGCAACTACCCCTTAAAAAGACAAGGCTCAGTTACCCCGACTAACAAAAACAAAACTCGTTTCCAAGATAAAAAGTTGAAAAAATTTTATTAATGTATTTCTTTATTATAAAGTGTTTTGGTTTGAAATTTCATAATTTTATTTTTATGTGTTATAAAAAATTCAATTATTTTTGTTTTAAATAAAAAAATCCTAAAGTTTTTTTTTTCCCAATTTAATTAAAATAATTTGTATGAATTTCAATTATCAAAGGGAATATTAAGTTTTTTAAAAAAAAAAAGGGGGTAGATTTTTTAAATAACCAACCTTATTATATTTGTTTAAATTTTGCATTGGTTTCCCCGTCTGTTTATTTTTTTGTTGTTAATTTTGATTTTTGGTTTCCCCGGGCTGTTTATTTTTTTGTTTGAAATTTTTTTTGTTTCGGATAATTATTAATGTATTTTTTTGGGATTGTGTACTTTGTGTCCCTTTTTAAGTCTTTAACGTTTTTTATCTATGTAGAAGGATTACAAAAAAAGGAAGTAAAAGAGTTATTTTAAAAAGAAAATAAATGGGTCTAAATTCAACCACATTATTTTTACTTCCTGATTTAAATTTTGGCCAAAATTTTTCTACATTTTGTATCTCGGTGTGTGTTTAAAGTTTTTAAGTGGAAACATTTTTAAAAAAAGACTAGTTTTTTCATTTTAAAAACATCTTTAATTAAATCATCTTTTGTTTAAAACGAGGTTTTTTTTTTGGTTTTAAAACCCGTGGATTTTAAATTGGGCCGGCAGGGCGGGTTTGGACCCAAAGGGGTTTAAAAAGGGCAAAAGGGGGGAGATTACTTCGCACAAAAAATTACTTTCTACTTTTTAAAAAATAAAGAGTTCGTTAGAAACTGGCACCTCAACACTAAGAGACACGTCGTTTTTGGGTTTAACGAGCAATTTTCCCCAGGCAGGAAGAAAAAGCAAACCCCTGACAAATCGCAAAAGAAAAGCGAAAAGATAAAAATAACAAAGTGCGACTTGTGAAAGACAAACTTTACATTAACAATACCGAGTACATTCCATCAGAAAAGGAGAAAAACGATATTTTGTTTAAAAAAAAAGTGTGAACAGTCAATTACAAAAGTATAACATGGGTGAAAATCAACAACATCGCCGAAGGCGCACAGGTAGTACAAACAATCGCCAAAACAGTAGGGAACGTACAAATTACGACACAAATGATCAAAACAAATGGTCAAGAGTATTCACACGTAGTACAGGGAAAGGAAACATTGAAAATGATTATACAGAGACATTACAATTACACAACAGATATAGCACTTTACAAAACGCAACACCACAAGACAAAAGAGGAACTCTAGCTGGTAAAAAGAAAGCAACGTTTAGACAATGAACAAACATACAAAAAACAGCATTTCGACATGCGTGGAAATGTAATCAATTACATGTCAGAACAGACGGAAACAATTGACTTAACGAACGCGGAAGAGAACATGGAAACAAGCATTTATTGTGCAAAAACTGTCTGCTCGCAGACACCCCCTCCGGCAGATAGCGTTATGGCACCTTCCACGCCAGTGACTGTTCATTTGCCGCTTCCCCCCTCGGTCCCAGTTGCTACGCCAATGCAACAAATTATACAGACTGAAGGAGATCAGCGATCAATGCCCGAGGAAGGCGTGAAACAGCAAGATTAACGGTTTTCGGAAAACGTCTACGATTACTCTAACAATAGAGATGACAATAACAGTTTTATACATGATAGTGGTCATGAAAGCGATCTAAAAATACTATCTCTAAATGTAGGTGGTATAAGATCGAAATTGATTTGTCCTGAATTTATTTCATATATATATCTACCTTCGATGTAATTGGTCTGCAAGAATCAAAAACTGATGACACAGATATTATTTGTATTCCTGGGTATTCTGTGCACATGTTCAATAGAGAAAAAATGTCTCGCTACCGTTCGGGAGGAATGATTTTGTTGGTTAAAGATCATCTTTCACCGTACATTAAGATTGATAATAACAGCCAGAGTAATTTAATCAAATTTTTTACCATATCGCATGCAATATATGGAAATGTTAATGGCAATTATAGTGAAGATTTAAAATGTGGCATTTTATATGTTCCACCTGTTGGGTCGAGATATTCTCATGTAGACCCTTTTTTTTGAGATACAACAAGAAATTCTTAGGAATTGCGCTGGTAGCAAGCATATACTTTTGTTTGGAGATTGCAATGCACGATGTGGCAATTTGACTGATTACATACGTATAGATGAACATATTTTAGACATGTTTGATCTAGAAACTATACATAATGAAGAAACAAATGTGTTTATGAACTTTGAACTGTATGATGTACCGCTATATAGACAAAATATTGACCAGACTGTAAATTATTATGGTAATAATTTGATAGAACTATGTAAAAATAACGATATGTTTATATTGAACGGTAGAATCGGAAATGACTATTGTAATCCTATGTTAATCTGTAAAAATTCAAGTACTGTTGACTATTTTTTGTCAACATCTTTTGTTTTTGAAAATATTATCGATTTTCAAGTTGAAAGTTTTTGTAATTTATACTCGGATGTTCACTGTCCTGTATATGTTACTCTGAAAACTAAATTATGCGAGCAGAAACTAGTATCTAAAACCTCTGCTAAACAATGCCAAACTATACTCTGGGACCAGAAAACAGATCACAAATTTCTTGAAAATTTGGATATTGTAAAGATTTCTGAGATAGAAACTAAAATCGATAGAATGATGGACGAACACGATATATCACAAGTTAGAATAGACGACGTTTTATCCGATATTGCATTACTGTTTAATACATGTTCGGAAATTTCTTTTGGTAAAAGAAATGTAACAGTGCAACAACATAATAGAAATAATGCAAACAAATTCTGGTTCGATAGAAATTGTGAAAAAATGAGAAATGTATATCACAAAACAAGAAAGATGTATAATAAATATAAAACGCAATATTATCAAGATATTTTAAAAAATGTAAGTAAACAATATAAAGGAACATTACGTAAAGCATACACATATCACAACACGACTAAAGTTGAGAAACTTAGAAAATTGAAAACTAGCAATCCAAGGCAATATTGGAACATCATAAATACTAATAAACCGCAGACAAATACAATGGCTTCACTCCAAGATTTTTATGATTTCTTTAAAAATATTAATGATACTATACCAGACTGTACTGACTCAGATCCTTTGCAAAGACCGTTAGACAATGAAGTTCATAACGAGGAGTTAAACGTTCCAATAACAGTTTCAGAAATAACCACTGTTATTAGAAGCTTAAAAAATAATAAGTCACCTGGTATTGACTCAGTAGTAAATGAGCAAATAAAGAAGTCTCTTACTCTAATGATGCCCATCTATACAAAATTATTTAATATTATTTTTGATAGTGGTATAATACCCGAAAGTTGGACAATAGGATCAATAAAACCCATCTATAAAAGTAAAGGAGACCCAAAGTTACCAGAAAACTATCGTCCGATTTCATTACTTAGCTGTCTTGGAAAACTTTTTACCTGTATTATAAATAATAGATTAAATAAATATGCAGAAAGTAGAAACTTGATATCAGAAACTCAGGCTGGGTTCAGAAAAAAATTTTCCACCGTGGATAACATATTTATATTAAAAAGTTTTATTGATATTGTACAATCTGATAAGAAAAAATTATACTGTTGTTTCATAGATTTTAGGCAGGCCTTTGATTCTGTATGGCGCACTGGTTTGTGGATGAAACTGAAAAACGAAAACATAAATGGAAAATGTTTTAACTTAATTTACAATTTGTACCAAAATATAAAATCAAAAGTGATAACTTCGGAAGGATCATGCCTCGTTGGGGTACGACAAGGTGAAAATTTATCGCCTTTTTTATTTTCTATTTTTCTTAACGATCTAGAGCTATTTTTAGATGAAAAAAATGTTAAAGGAGTTTCAAAACATTATTTTGTTCATGGTGCACGTACGTTTTTAAAAGTGTTTTTACTCCTCTATGCAGACGACACAATTATACTTAGTGATAGTGAACAGGACTTACAGCACGCATTAGATATATTTAAAGAATATTGTGATCAATGGAAGTTAAATATAAATATAAATAAAACAAAAATTATGGTTTTTAGTAAAGGCAAAACAAAACATAACATTAAATTCAAAATCGGTAATAGTGACTTGGAGGTCGTCTCAGAATACAAATACCTTGGGCTATACTTTTTTAAATCGGGAAGTTTTTACAAAACAAAGCAAAAAATAGCAGAACAAGGTAATAAGGCAATGTTTGCATTGTTAAGGAAAATTAAAACCCTATCATTACCATACGACTTGCAAATTGAGCTTTTTGAAAAAACAGTTAAACCGGTATTACTTTATGGAAGTGAAATTTGGGGATTTGGCAACATGGAAATATTAGAAAAAGTACAACTTAAATTTTATAAATATATTTTTAACTTAAAAAAGTCAACGCCCTCTTACATGATTTATGGGGAACTAGGAATAACACCATTAGAAGTTGACATAAAAAACAGAGTCATTGCTTACTGGTCACGTGTAATCGAAACATTGATAGTGATAAAACTACTAGATTAGCATCAAAAATATATTCCATGGTCTATACACTTCATTCAGATAATTATTTAAAATCACAATGGCTAGAAAACATTAAGCAATACTTATGTCACCTAGGATTCTCCGGTATTTGGTATAGCCAAAGCTTTATAAATAGCAGGTGGCTAATAAAGTCCACTGGTCAAAAGTTAAGAGACACGTTTATACAAAAATGGATGTCAGATATAAATAATACTTCTGCATCTAATATTTATAAATACTTAAAAACAGAATTTAAACAGAGTGCATATATTAACAAGCTTCCCACACATTTAGGTCAACGAATAATGGCATTTATGACTCGAAACCACAATTTACCAATTGAAACAGGTCGTTGGAGTAATATACCCTCAAATGATAGAAAATGTACAGTTTGCAATGATTTAGGTGATGAATATCATTTCTTCCTTGTATGTCCATTATTTAAAACAGAAAGAAAACAGTTAATATATAGAAATATTTATACTAGACCTAACATGATAAAATTTATAGAACTACTTACGTCGCATAACTCCATAAAACTTAAAAAAGCTAGTTTATTTTGCAACATTATTATAAAGCATTTCAAAAAGGCTAATTAGCTAATCAATGTATGCAACCAATTTAACAGTAGTTACTTTATACTACTGACTCTATTTAGGTCCACTTATTTCACCAAGTGCCAATCTAAGTACTCATGCCATTTAAAATACGTCAAGTTATATATGTCCCAATTACTACAGCTTAAAAGTGTACATGTATAGTTACAAAAGACTGATGAAAGTAAACTCTTTAAGTGTCCAAATGCAAATACAGATCATTTGATATATTTGAAAAAATTGATACGCCTCAATTTCTATTATTGATAGTTTATCTTGTTTTGTTTGTTTGTTTATTTGTCTTTTTTTCTGTGTTTGTTTGTTATCTGTGTTTGTTTAAAACTTTTGACATGTATATTCATATATACATGTATTTGTAATGTGTAGTATATTGTTTTTGTACATAACCATATAAATCTGTAAATTTTGTATATAGAGTAAACTTAAATTTGACGCCTTTTGCAGGTCTAATTTCATTTTCGCTTTCGGTATTAGGCTTGCCTTTTCATTAAGGTGTTAAATAAATGACATCTCTCTCCATTAAAAGTTCACAATATATTCCATATTTAAAACTCTACAGTTTCTAACCATTAATCAGTATTGTGAAAAACACAAACTGTTATAAAAACTCATCTGATGTTTCCTTTAATCATATTTATAAAAGTAATTTTCACTGATACTGTTCTCTTGCAACATGTTTTCTTTAATCATACTTATTACAGTAATTTTCATTGCTACTGTTCTCCAGTAACTGTTATACATGTAGTTTAAAATTTTCATTTATTACTCATTATACGTGTATTATCGAATTAGAGATAAAAAAATTATGGAAGACAATAACAATGGCCGTTTTCCAATGTGTCACTGTTTGTTAAATGTATGTATTTGTATATATTATATGCTGTTAATGCTGCCCACATAAGTGGGACTTAACATTTGCTTGAATAAACTTGAAACTTGAAACTAAAATAAATCAGCTTGAAATGGATAATTAACGAATCGTCCATATTCAAATCTGCTCATTTAGAAATTTGTTTTGTTCATATTGTAAATAGTCTTTGAAAAGTATGGGCTTTACCCCTCTTTATTCAAATTCAGTAAAGTTGCATTATATTGATTTGCGTATATGTATATAGTATGTTTGCACAAATAGCTTTATTGTCGATTTGAAAGCGATTTTAAAGTAAGATAATTTATAACAAGACCAAATGATCAAATGATAACAGAGATGTTTGTCCAAACATGAATTTTCATAAAATATTTTTTTTTACAATTTAGGTCTATGATCTGTCTCTATATATAGCTAAAATTCATAATTTTGAATATTTATGCAGCTGTTATAGATAACATTTCAAAGATAGACGGGTAATAGTTTCGGTTTTCTAGTAATTTCCGGTCATATTATTTTTTTGTGTTAATATTTTCTTTCCATAGATATGTTTTGAGTTTTTCTTGTCTACATGAAAAAGCTTAGAAATGTATATAATTTTATCTAGATTTAGGGTTCATTACGACATGTCAATTAACAATTTGATTACACGATCTCTTTAAAAGATAAAAATAAAATACGTGTCTATTGAATAATATCGCTTTCCTTTAAATTATTACATTACTGACATTTTAACGTATTGTAAAGATCACTCGTCATCACAGTTGGAGCGAGAAATTCTAGCATGGTTAGAACATGCTTGTAAGATCACGTGCATGCCGGTACAGTCAGCCGATACATCTTTAATTTGCAAAAAGGAAAGCCCAAAGTGAGCTCCAATCTACTTAAAATAAGCTTATTTGTATCATTTCTAATTTAAGTTAAACATAGACAGCGAAACCATCAACTGCTGCATAATGCGCGACTACATTTGCCTCATACCCGTGTCGAAACGAGGCTGTCGCAAAATCATCAGCTGCTTTATGTCACACCTTTAAGAAAAAACTGTTTTTCTGTAATAGTCTCAATTTCATTTGTATAGTACCAGTAACACATCTGCATGAAAAATACCAAGTTTCAGCTTGATTAAATCAGTTTTCCAGGTTTTATGGCATTTTCAGTAAGGTCCCTGCACCAATTTTCCTTCAAAACTGATGTCGCGACATAATTTTTAACCAGTTCTTCTAGCCAGAGCTGGTTTTTGCCCTATTTCATAAATTTTCACCATAATTTGCAAGCAAATTACACATTAACACTTTGAAATATACCAAATGCCACCTCTGAAAGGTATAGATGGGCATAATTTAGAGTGCAAATTTGCATTTAAAAAAAAAATACCCACAAGACAGTGTAAATGTGATTTTGGGGGTTTTTACCAATTTTTGCAGCAAAATTTCAATGAAATGCTCATTTTTTACCAAAATCTGACCAAACTAGTTCATTTATATCAATATCTGGACAAATCTCAATTTTTGCCCACATTTTCTTATAGGTCACAATAGCCTAAATAGTTTCCCCTATATATTCTATATAAAACTGACCTTTTTCAAAGAGCTACCAAACATAGCTAGACCCATTTCAGAGAACAAATCCTTACCTCATTTTAAAGAGTTATGATAAAACTGATATAAAATGAAGAGAAAAGTAGGGGTCATGTATCTTCTAAGAGAGATTTCTCTGGTCACATTTACTTACTGTAAACTGACATCAAAATCACACTGCTGTGACCTGGAAGTACTACTCACACTAAAATTGAGCTTGACTTCACCAAATACAACCTGCTCTCCCATTTTTCCTACCAAAATGTCAACAATACATCCACAATGAAATTTAAACAAAAACTAGCCTCAATTTAGACCTCTGTTGCCATGCCAAGTGAAAAATTAGTGTTCAAATACCTGGCAGCCATTACGCGACTAGACCAGATGGCTCCCACGCTGGTTCCTTTAGTTTAGTTAAGCCTTAACGCTAAATGTCACAAGAATTTGCACCGCCGTTATATGTCGCAACACCCACGCTAAATGTCGCACTACCTATTCTATTTAGACCTAAGAAGTATACAAACAGTTGACTGGGTTTATTTATTAATTTTATTTCATGTAATAAACTAAAATTTTCAGTAGTAAAATAATCAATATTGATAAATAATCAACAGTTAGGTTCAAGTCGGACGAAGGTCATAGTCACACATTTTTTATAATTTTCTAAGGCAGCAAACCCGACCAAGTAATGATTTATTTTAAACTTAACACGTTATTGTTATACAAAAATGTTCTTTATATTAATACTGGCATACATACAAAAATGGTAGACATTTGAACCGATTCTTACAATAGATTATAATGGTTCTTTTAAAATGGATAATCTTGACAAATAGTTTTCCTTTACAAATATTACAATTCTTAAAGACCCACCACAACCTACTGACCTACTTTTCCCTCCCACATGAACTTCGTAAATATAATTCTGATAATATTGGTATATTAGGCATACAGACACTAAATAGACAAGGCAGTCTGAAAGACAGCTAAATCCCCCGCCACTGTTATGGATAGTGAAAGGGTAAAACCTTTGATTTTAGCTGTGACCTTGACCTTGAACTGACATGGCTGACTCATGAATTCTGCACAACGTCTTGATGAGTTGATCATTTGACCAAAGTTTCATGAAAATCCTTCAAGGGGTTTAGGAGATACAGAGCTGAAACCTTTGACCTTCAGTTGTGACCTTGACCTTGAGTTGACATGGCTGACTCATGAGTTCTTGATGAGGTGATCATTTGACCCAAGTTTGATGAAAATCCTTCAAAGGGTTAAGGAGATACAGAGTGGACACCAAATGGAAGGCTCAAACCTTCGACCCTTAGTTGTGACCTTGACTTTGAGCTGGCATGGTTGACTCAAAATTTCTGCACATCGTTCTGATGAGATAATCATTTGACCCAAGTTTTATAAAATTCCTTCAAGGGGTTTAGGAGATATAGAGCAGACACGAAATGGAAGGCTCAAACCTTTGACCTTCAGTTGTGACCTTGACCTTGAGCCGACATGGCTGACTCATAAGTTCTGCACATCGCCTTGATGAGGTGATCGTTTGACCCAAGTTTGATGAAAATCCTTCAAGGGTTTTAGGAGATATAAAGCGGACACAAAATGGAAGGTTCAAACCTTTGACCCTAAGTTGTGACCTTGACCTTGAGCCGGCATGACTGACTCATGGGTTCTGCACATCGTCTTGATGAGGTGATCATTTGACCCAAGTTTTATAAAATTCCTTCAAACGGTTTAAGAGATATAGAGCGGACACAAAATGGAAGGCTCAAACCTTTGACCTTGAGTTGTGACCTTGACCTTGAGCCGGCATGGCTGACTCATGGGTTCTGCACATCGTCTTGATGAGGTGATCATTTGACCCAAGTTTTATAAAATTCCTTCAAGGGGTTTAGGAGATATAGAGCGGACACAAAACGGCAGGCTCAAACCTTTGACCTTGAGTTGTGACCTTGACCTTGAACCGACAATGCTGACTCATGGGTTCTGCACATCGTTTTGATGAGGTGATCATTTGACCCAAGTTTCATGAAAATCCTTCAAGGGGTTTAGGAGATATGGACCGGACACGATTTTGTTACGGACGGAAGGGCGGAAAGACGGAAGGACGGACGGAAGGACGGACGCAGACCATTCCTATAATCCCTCCGCCACGGCGGGGGATTAAAAAATGTCGCGAAAAAAAAATTGGTAGTCGCATAATGGCGGATACAAATAGTCCTCAGTTTTTTTTGCTCTGTAGAGCCATTTTCCTTATTTTCTTTGCAATTTTTTTGCTAAAATCACATGACAGATCTATGCTTGACATGTAGGTAGCATTTTCATAATGAAATAACAACATGACAAAATTTTTCATGGAAACCTAGTTCATGCACCACCAGTATAATTTGGGGTCTCATTTTTTATCTGATTTTGCAGTTTGTGTGTTTGACTGAAATTATTTTTCTTGCATCAAACATGACCCCCACTTTTCGTCTGATTTTTATTTAGCACTGACAATATTCTTCAAGAAAATGTAGGTTGCAGACATTTAAAATGGGTCCTGATGTGTGCTGCGGCCATTGGAAATAGGTCAGTTTTATATAGAATAAAGAACAACAACTATTTAGTGTGTTATAACCTATAACAGCTACAATACAAGATGATGGGTGAGCAATTTAAGCATTCCCTGAATTAATGTGTTTTCACAACTCCATCTGGAAGTTTTTTTCAGTCAATCTCTTTTCAGTATAATTTTAAAAGCATGGATAAATGGTTGTTTAAACTCAACTAAATGCATCAAATATTGTGCATACTGCTACATTCATTCCATAAAATGTGTAGAAATTAAGGTAGAAGGGTACACTTTCGAATTTTGGCCCCCGTCAATATTTGTTATAAAGAGAACATCGTGATTTTGGATGTCTGTAAATTAAGGTGAGAGATAATGATTATTAATTCTTTAGAAAATTTATACAGCCGATACATGTAAAATTCTGATGTCACTTGGAAAACTAACTGCTGGTAGCTTTGTATGATCAATGAGACACCATTTCGCGGAAAACTTCAATTCACGGAAGGGTTCTGTGCTTGTTGATTGATACTCAGGAACATTTTCGTTATTTTCCGAAAAAACGAGCTGGATGGGCCCCCATTCCATTTATGTCCTGACGTTCAGTAAGGACTATTAAATTAAGAAATGCAATAAAATTGGACAGTGTTCTTGCAGCGGGATCATTGTAGACTGTTCAAAAGGTGCAAAATTGATGATTTTGGCACGCTATTTTTCATGGATGATGTAAACCTTTCGCTTTGATAACTTTCTTTATTCTTGTATGAGAATCCCGATCTTGCCATTAATTAAAAGCACAAAACATGCACGCAATTTATAAAATAGCCACCCAAATTTTGCTCATAGGGGAAGTGCAATATTGCGACGCGCTACATGTAAGACCGTCCGTGCCCAAAATTTTCGCATCTAAGTGTACCTTGCTACCTTAAACACATTGTCTTGGCCTAATATATTTCACTGCCACTGTGACTAAATACATATTTACATATTCAGGGTTAACACATGTTTACATGTAAACTCATGGAAGATTCTGGCACACAATCTGATCACCTTAAAATTAAACAGACAGTTTTTCAGCCTCGTTATTTAATGCAAATTTTTCATTGTGTTTAATAATTACATATCGTTAATCATTATAAATCGGACAGTGTAATAAAAACACGTTTCTCATTTTCTATAGACTGTTTGTAGTTAAAACACGTTCTTTACTCTTGCGGAATGTTCTCAAACCTACCGGTTTCGAGCCGTATAGGGGCTACATCACATCTAAGTTTAGCCAGTGCACTGCCAGCACGATGTAAGCCAGGCATGCGACATTTCACACAAGCGTCTGTCTCATAATTATATTTGCTTAAACATCGACTACGTCCCTAACTTATTACACCCGTTGCCTCTTCTTGCAGTCTGGATATTCAACTCCTGTACCAAACTCTGAATAACATTTTCATTCATTTTACCTTTTGATTTTCCTTTTAACAACGTTTTTATACCACCCTGTCTATACTTTAATTTTTGAACAACTGTGGGAGTCCAGCTTCTATGTTAGCCTGTCAAGTCTGAAACTCCAGTTAGCTTTTACACCTATTGTTACATTGTGAAGTAGACCATCGAAATACTTTGAAATTTGTTCTGTTATTCGACACTGCTCGGAGCCTATACCAATAGTTCAAGACTGTTGATAATTGTTTAACATGTACATTTAGCCATCCAATATCCCCATTCACTGCTACATTCGGCCTATATCGACCAAGTCCTATAAATATATTTGTCGCTCTATTGCTTGTTGCTGTTATACTTGAAAACTGGCGGTCATCCCATATTACTGCTCCATAGCTGATAGTGCTCCAAATATCTGAGTCATACAGTTTTGAGAAACTATTGAATGGCAGACCACAAAAACTTTTACTAGTATACAGATGTTGCAGATTATTTCGTTGTTAGGAGGCATGAACGGTTATTTCAAAATATAACGAGATGACATTCATTTAAAGGTCACTTTTAGCTTGCACTTGCGCAGTCAAAGAAAGTGGTTATATTAAGGTGCCCGTTCACTGCATAGAAATGAAGAACGAAGCAACTACACTTTGTTAAAGTTACACCACACCAGAAGCGAACAGATCAGTTATCCTCATATGTGACAGATCTGGAGTTGTTACATTTATAATCTGATCATAATAAAGTTTTCATCTGTTTTCAGTGGATATCCTTGGTTGTGTTGAAGAGAAACAGCTACGAATACCTAAAGAAATATCTCAAACTTGGTGGCAGGACTCTCCAGACGTCTGACAAACGGCTGTGCAAAATCTTTGCTGAAAAATATCTAAGGTTTAGAAATCATGTAATTTTTAGTAAGATAAGATAAGATAAGTGTATTAGAGTCTCACTTTCCATGATACATATACTATACATCATTGATATATGATACATATACCATACATAATTGAGGAAACCTTTCTTATGGGCCGAGAAATCCAAGATTTTTGTCGGAAATGACCAAACCCAATGAAATTCTTTTTAGTATACGCATAGTAATGCACCATTTCTGTTTAACAAAGTTTTTAAACATGATTTGCTAACTGTTAACAATGTCATGGTGTGTAAAGTTTTTCCTATGTCATGATGTGTAATGTTTTAACAATGTCATGGTGTATAAAGTTTTTCCTATGTCATGCTGTGTAAAGTTTTTCCTGTGTCATGGTTTATAAAGTTTTTAAAATGTCATAATGTCATGGTTTGTAAAGATTTTCCTATGACATGGTTTGTAAAGTTTTAACAAAGGCTTTAATGGTACCATGAATTGCGAGGTGTATTTGTGATGTAACTGGTTGCCGATTAAATGATGTTCTAACAAAGTGATACATGTGACCTTAAACAAAACATTTTAACAAGATCATGACTTTTTACAGTATAACCAAGACTTGACAATACCATGATATATAGCTATATGTCAGATGTTCAATTCACTGGGGCCACGTCCACGTCTTCTCATGTGACACCAGTATCGTTTTGTTTTGTTTTTGTTGTTGTTTTTGGGGTTTTTTTATGTTGGGTTTATTTTTCTTTTTTGGTTTTTATTTTGTGGGGGGAGGGGGTCTACCAAAATTATGTGTATTTCTGAGAATCATAGAATCTTCATTTTATTCCCAGTCACATCAAAAGATGTCCATGCACTACACAAAATAGTTTCATTCATGAACATCATGGATGAATTATCAATGATCAAGCACTCCTGATTTAGCCTGTCTCCGTTCACACTGACCATTTAGATTAAGGAATATCTATCAATTATAAGGTATTCCAGCCAATTGCAATATCACTGCTTTCCAGCTGGCCATTGATTTTTCCAAGGAGCGGACTTGAGTGTTTTAAGTTTAATACGCATGCCCGAGCAAAAATAAATTAGTATACACTACTGCCGTATAATTTGCATAATTTACGAGTTAACTTATTAAACAAGACGCGATATCACCGAGCTGTAAACGGCATAAAAATGAAGAAACGCGGACTTCACATTATATTTACCGTACCTTTAATACATAATTACTTCTATTCATAGAGAAAACACGGTTTATACTTTGTTGAATGCGTGCAAAGACACGTTGATACCCTTGAGCCTTTTAAAGCTGAAGTAAGAATGATCATTTGAATTCGTCCTTAACTGAATGTAGTGTTTTCAAAGGTAAATCAATGTAAAAGTAAATCAAAGGAAGAGATCAGATTTCAAGCAGTTCATTTGAAAACTATAACTCATAAAAATATTTCAAACGTAATTTGATAAAAGAGATAAAAAACATATATGAACACCATGTTGTGTGTTCGTATTTACGCTTAGGGCAACCCATATGGGTGACCTCCAGAAGACTGTTAGTATTTTTTTGTTATAGGATGAATAGTGCAAGACACAGAAAACGTTCCGATTCTGGAAGCTATTACCTAGTTTTTTAATGAGCCAGGTTTAAAGTGATCTTTTCCTTGAGTGATAGTTGTTTTTTAATTGGAGGCTCTGGGGATCGAACTTTTTGTACCTCAGACAGTTTCCTATTAGACAAATGCGTCTTCTCTACCTATCCTAAACACCTTTTCATGATGTTCTCTTTGGTCACAGTTTGGAAACAAATGTCAGTTTCACGCGTAAGAACTACGTATGCCTCGGATACCAGATTGAAATGCTGAATACTCCATTTTCTCCTGGCCTAAAATATTTGCGTTGATTAAACATGTAGTTAACCTTCCAGACTTTCATTCAACTTTACACAAAATCATTAGTTCGTAATTTAGTAACTTTTGTTTTTAATTTACAGGGATGACGGGTGTTTTGTGGCTAGAATGGTGGGAATGAATTCAACAGACATGGTGATCATGGACATGTTGAACGACTTGTTTGCGGAATTCAAGGAGAGACAAAAGCCTTAACATTTAGATGAAGCTGTACATGGTCACGCAATTCCGGAACAGTAGTCGGAGAACCCGAAACGGTGCTAGATTAATTGTAATGTCACGGGACAAGGCCAAATGATAATGCAATTATGCAAATATGCCTTTAAAACATGTCTGATAATTGTATGCATCACTGACTATCTATATTAAAAACATAAATGTATAACATTTATGACTAAATGAACTAAATTATTTTCGGATGCTGCTCTGTAATGAAATTACTTCTAGGAGTACAAATGTGAGAGCAATGCATCCATTGGTTAGAATGTATAAAATAATGTAATTTTAAATCATTAAATGGTATTGTCTTCGCCTCATTTTGTACTAGGTAAACTCACAGTTCAAGTGTTTGAAGTGCAAAAAAAATGAATCAATCTTTTTTTCATTTTGTTGATCGTATTTATAACTGTCACTTGTCTTCACGTGTATAATGATATAACTGACCTACGACGAATTCTTTTGAAATGTTTATTTTGTGTTTCACATATTCTCTTACTCCTTGTGAATATTTTTACATTTGTTGAATATAAAGCCGACAATTAGACTGTTGTGTCATTTTGTGCAAGTACGCATGTATTTCCGTTTTTAGCTAACCTGTCACGTAGTGACAAGGTGAGCTTTTGTGGTCGTCCGTCCGTCCGTCCGTCGTCCGTCCACAATTTCTTGTGAACACGATAGCGACCACATGTTGCAACCGATTTTAATCGCTCTTGCACAAAACTTGTTTTGGTATAATATCTCGGTTCCTGTCGAAAAATGGCCAGATACCGTCATGGGTTCTAAAGTTTTTGGCTCGTAAACACGATAGAGACCACGTTTTGCAACCGACTTTAATTAAACTTGCACACAACTTGTATTGGCATAATATCTCGGCTTTTTGTGAAAACTCGATAGATCCCGTCATGGGTTCTAGAGTTATGGCCCCTTAAAGGACCAAAATTTGCTATTTTGGCTTTTGCAGCCATATAGAGACTTCATTTATGGTTTGATTTGATACAAACTTACACAATATCTTTAACAACAATAGATCTTGGATTCCATGATGAATCCGTCAGATTCAATCATAGGTTCCGGAGTTACAGCCCTTATTGATTTTCTATTTGAGGCCCTTTCAGCTTTTATGCTTTGATTTGATACCAGCTTGCACATAATGTTTATCCTGATGATTTCTAGGCCAAGTTCGAAACTGGGTTATGTGGAGTCAAAAACTAGGTCACCAGATCAAATAAAAGGAAAAGCTTGTTAACACCCCAGAGGCCACATTTCGATCCTATCTTCATGATATATGGTCAGAATGTTTATCTTGATGATTCCTAGGCTAAGTTTGAAACTTGGTCATGTGGGATCAAAAACTAGGTCACCACCCAAATCAAACGCTCCTTGATGATTCCTAGGCCAAGTTTGAAACTGGGTCATGCGGGTTAAAAAACTAGGTCATCCGCTCAAATCAAAGGAAAAGCTTGTAATCACTCTAGAGGCCATATTTATGGCCCTATCTTCATGTAAGAATGTTTATCTTGATGAGTCCAAGGCCAAGTTTAACAGTGAGCAATTTAGGATCATCATGACCCTCTTGTTTATTTCGGAACTACATTATTGAAAGTTCATTATTTTATTAAATTTCCTATTTCAGACGTCATCATTTTATATTCAACAAGAGTACGGAATTTAATATGAAGCGTAATAAGTGTCAAGTATCGTATGTGGTTAACCACTTTTTTACATTCATTTTCCTATTATGGGAGTTTTAAAGTAGGGAAGATTTAAACTGCGACGGTTTACTCATAATTTAGTTTTAAAGTGTGATTATAGCATGACATTTCATCAATATAACGAAGTAGAGCTTTCTTCTGGATTTCCATATACATATACATGTACAATCTTGTAACAAAGTTTGTAATGAATAAAAACCATTCCCTCTATTTTAAATCAAAAGGCTTTGTTTCAAGATATTAGTTGATACAACGACACATATATAGGCATGTTTGAAATGTTTATGGAAGATATATTCTAGTTATTTTTTTACTATTTTGTATCTCATCGAACACTGTGGCTAGCAGTTTTGAAATCTTATGCAGCCAAACCCTTATTGAACTGAATATTAAACATCGTGTTTAAAATCACTTGCAGTCATTCATACAAAAACAAAAACAGACTGTCAAACAGGACAAATCACATCAAAGAACACAACCACCCATACAGCTTTCCGTACAGTGTACACAGACTATATTCCCATATACGCACGGATAAAAGATGAAATGAATAATAAAAACATAAATGTAAGAAACAGACACAAACATACAAGAAGAAGGGACACAGCATGCACCGGTTTGGAACGGTCAGTGGCAAAATGCAGCCGGTTTATTTGCACCAAATCTAATTCCTAAAACCACCAACACGTTCCCATATTACAAGGTAGTTTGAATAAAAGGTGAACTCTCAGCATTCGTGACAGTAACCGCAAGAATACTTGCAAAATACAAATATGCTCGCTCATATAAAAATATGGACCAAAATACATGGAAGCATAATTATGTACCCGATGTTATTATATAAGCCAAGGCAACAATAGAAGCAAGACAATATTCAGGGAAATTTAAGATTGAATGGGCATGGAGTTCCCTGCTTGTCCAATCCATTATCGCACAATACATAAATTATTATTAACGAAATACTCCTGAAAAGGCTTTGAACCTGGAATAATATGGTCAAGGTCGTGCGAATGCAACATACACATAAAGAAGTATATTTGAGCTGAACGAGGTAATCATAAGTGTTGGCGTTACGCAAGTCCTTCAATTGCTCACCCGATGATAGGAAAAAATATTACTTTCTATGTTTCTAACTTACGTAATGACGATTTAAATACAATATGTTTCAAAATCGGAGAGAAAAAAGGTAGAACGGTATTTAATCTAAGATGAAAGGCTTTTCGCTTCAGTGTGACCAAGTAAAACAAAACGTTGAGGATAATTTATTGCTAGATATTTATTTGAACTGTATTCCCTTTCTTCTGAAAACACGTCTCTGCTTTTTCCAACTAAAGTAATAAAAATCAAAATGTTTTAAATCTTAAACTCAAGAAACTATAGCAACCATTCTACTTAAAGCGCTTTGCTAATAAACCTCTCCGCAGTATTGTAAATAACGTCATAAACACTTAAACAAGAGGGCCATTATGGCTAAAAGTGGCTCCCTTGACATAACTTAACTATTTGAAATTAAATATATGTATGACACTTTAAATCTTGCATGGTAACAACTATGTTTATTGTAAAAATAACAAGAAATATCTTTAAAAATGATGGTCGGCGAATTGTAATAAGGAAAGAAGTTTATGAATTTTTCATCTAACATTCATCTTTCATCTAACATTTTTCAAATTGCAAAACTAAACACCGCACTTTAACGATTTAAATGGTTCTCTTTTAATTTTTCGCAAAAGGTTCGTAGGGTTGCAATTTTGTTTCGTTTTCTTAGACGAATAATTACAGCAGTAGTTTGATGAAGATTCATGAAGCGGTTCATGAGAAGAGGTCATTAAACGTGTTTATATTTTTAGCTAAATTGGTCCCTATCCCCATTTGTAACAAAATAGCAGGAGACCTTACGATATTGTTACACATCGAGTTTGATAAAAATCCATTACTTTTTAGTGGTAAATGCGAAGAAAGGCATATCTACTTTTAGCTATAGTGGTCCCTAATAGGGCCCAAGTTCCTATATAAATAAATTTGGAAGAGGACCTTATAATGATGCTCCAGACCAAGTATGACAAAGATCCACCAAGCTGTTCATGAGACGCTGTATAAAGGCATTTCTAGTTTTAGCTCTAGCAGCCCCTAAAAGGGGTCAAATGTCCCAGCTGAATAAAGTTGGCTGCGGGCCTAATAAAGATGCTACAAATCAAGTTTAATTAGAATACATGAGAAAAAATCAAAGGATTTTTTTATTTATTATTTTTATTTATTTCTAAAATTGGCCAACTGATCCCGCTTTAACAAATGCATATTCGCTATTCATGAATCTTTGGACAATGACGTCACACCTATAAAAAAAGTGAAGGTCAAGCAAAACATACAATTGTAATTATTTCAATATTTCTGTTTCATAAGCAAATTTTGACCGTTGTCATATCACATAGATAAACTGTATGCAGCGTACCTTCATTTCGGTGTAATGAGATTCAGTCATTATATGGCATATATATAATGAAACAGATTTCAACTGAGTTCAATATTTGCATACCATACTAAAGAAAAATATTCATATATAATAAATCAGTTAAATAATCTATAACAAATATATCAAAGCAAACACGTACTCATTTTAATATGCAATCTGAGTAAGTCACAAAAGCAAGAAACCTTTTCATATACAGACGACAATTGTAACAAGGAAAATCTTTTAAAAAGCACTTCTCTACATAAAAGACTCTTATCACACCCTTATTCATGTGATACGCAGACCGTATTTAGCTCTTTCTTTAATTTGATATATGTTGGTATTTGAACAGGTTTTTATCATATTTATTAAACTTACTTATCATTTTGAGATATATCAATATTCTTGCTAAATATACTGAGCCAAAGTTAGCTTTAAAACTGTGAACAGCGTCGTTTAGGATAAACGCTTTGTCTACATTTCACTCAGCGTAGCACAATCAACAGAGTGAAAGAAATTGACACTCTCGTCCAATCAGGCAGAGTGTTGCATAAATCCTCCATTTTGATAAATTATCTATAATGCGTTATCAAGTAGTTTGATTTGCAAACTGAAGTCACGTGGCATAGGTAACGAAAACGAATTTAGACGGCGTCGCCGAAAAAAAAGGAGACTAGGTGTCTCCTTTTGAAAAAAATTGAGATAGGACTTTACAAGAATGCCACAGACCAAGTTCAAAGAAGATCCGCAAGATGGTTCAAGGAAAAAAGTCATTGAAAATATTTCCTCTTTTTAGCTTTATTCGCCACAAGGGGCCAAGTGTCCTAATTCGAAGAGTTAACAGATGACTTTATAGAAATGCTGAGGACCAAGTTTGATGAAGATCCATTAAGTGGTTCATAAGGTTCTTTTCTATTTTTAGCTTCAGAGGCCCCTAAAAGGAATCAAGTGCCCCCACTAAAAATATAGAGACAGGACAGTATAATGATATTACAGATCAAGTTTAATGAAGATCACTTTTAAAATGGTTCATGACAATGAGATGTCTCAAAGAGTTTCTATTTTTAGCTCTAGCAGCCCCTAAAAGAGGCAAAGTGCACCCATTTGTACACATTTGAAAGGGAACTTTACAGTGATTCTTTACATCAAGTCTGATGAAGATTCATGAGAAGAAGCCGTTCAAATGGTGTTTTTTTTCTAATTTAGTTCCTCTAGCGAGCTCTTTAATCGCTCGAGTGTCCCCATTTCAATAAATTTGAGAAAAGACATTATTATGATGCTACTGGCCAAGTCTGATGAAGATCCGTCAAGAGACGAAGTTGATTAAATGTGTTCTCAATTTTATTTCAAATGGCCCCTAAAAGGGCTAAGTGTCCAATCTTATATAAACTTGTGAGTGGACCTTACAGTGATACTAGACATCTAACTTGATGAATATCCATTAAGCAGTCATTCATAGGCTCTAACGGCCACGAAAATGTGTCTCCGTTTTGAAACGAAGTTTGGAGATGACCTTATAACGTTGCTACGGGCCCAGTTTGATGAAAATTCATCAGGTGGTTCAAGATTAGTTGTTAAAAAGTTGGGTTTTTTTTCTAATTTTAACTATAGCGGTCCCATTCGCCTCACCCCTCTCTACCCCCGCCTCCTCCCTCTCCCACATCTGATAAGCTTTGAGTGAGAACCTTGCCAGAACGCTACGGACCAATTTTGGGGTAATTCTGGCAAGTAGTTTCAGAGAAAGAAGATGTTTATATAAATTCTGAACAATGGCACTTTCGCTTCAGGTGAGCTAAAATGATATGGCGAGGATTCTATACTGCTACAGTATACATTTTTTTTATGCAATCCATGAATTTACCAAAATTCCACTTTATAGGTTTTATAAAAAAAAATGCACAATTGTTTCTATTTGAAATGCGATACACTGCACAATTATTATGAAAGCTGAAATATTGACAGCTATTGATATACAACTATATCGATGATTTACTTAATTAGTAGGTAACGGTAAAATTATTTTAAATACCTTGGTAGTATGACAGATAACATGAAATAGGTTATTAAAATTTGGATTTCCAATCGACACAATGTACCTAAATATTCATGAGCTATCGTTTTTTTTTTCATATCAAATCTAGATGCCCGAAATCCGTTTAAATCCCCCAGTTCCCTTTACAAAAGTTGTTTTCCATTCCAACCACACGCACGCACGCACACACACGCAAAATACCAACAACATTAATTTTAATACCAGATTTACATGTAAGATATACGTTGAGTATATCGGAATCACAGAACATTCTGCTCCATATGTGAGGGAATGGCTTTAAACCGAAGGTGACGAAAAGTTGCATGAATTTGCAGTATACCATATATAGTTGTATTATCACTAGCTTATTTTGTTCTAATATTTCCTTATTTTAATGATGTTTTTATTAATTTATAATAAACGAAAATGCATTACATTCTTCAAATCTAATTAAACAGACTGTCTATACCAGACTTTGATATTATTTTAGTTCTATTTACATTGGAGTTTAGATAAATTTGCTAACTGAAGAGTGCTAAAACAAATGTAAGTGCTAGCTTGTACCTGTACATTAATGCTATCTTGTTTAAACCAACGACCTCTATCAACCGACACCGAGTACCAGTCGGTGTCAGTAAAAAAGGCTTTTTCTCCAACGTGCAAACTCTAAAATTATGCTGATTGCACCGTTTTATTTACTTTGTAGTGAGCTTTATGTCTAACGTATGTAATTATGCTATAATTTGTGTATTATATAATTATTTTGCTTTTCTCAAAAAGCAATCTTCACCGTGTCCACGAACGCACGCACATTAACACACACGCACAGCAAAGAAATTAGTTTGTTTTTTTCCTCAAACAGTTGAAGTCATCGTGATTTTACTTCCGGAAAAATAACATCGCTTATGTGTATTCTAAAAATATTGGTTTCGGCTTTTGACATTCTCTATTAATATTTGGCGGAGGAAGGACGCAATTATGTAAGTAATACTGTTTTTTTTTTCTTAAAGAACAACCATAGTTGTTTTAGGTTCACTTATTAACAATTTGTTGTTAATATTCATATACATTTAAATTGTTCAAGGACAGAGACACGGAAAATAATGTTTATGAAAACAAAAATCAAATAGTGCGCAGTTAAATCTATAACTAAAATTCGTAAATTACTTGAACAAAGGTGGAAATGAAATGAAAGAGAGACTGTTTCGATAAAACAAAAAGAAAATGTTCTTCAGTGATAGATCCGCAAAAGTTAATGTTGCTGCAAATCTAGCCAGTAAAACGATAAATAATAAAATAAAATCAGATCTAGTTTTCTTCCACCAAAAAAACCCTCTCGGAATCGTTAAAAAAATGTGTAAACAGTTAAAAATGTTTGATTATAAAATTGCCATTGTTTCGAGTCGCCTTGAACCACAAGATGCGCGAAAGAACGTCGAGTACGGAGAAATTGTTTTCAATGTAATTTAGCTGCCACAGATTCTTCTTCAAATTTCGCTCCTGTTCAGAAATTGAACGGAGACTTCTATGATGCCGTAGGTATTTCACAAAAAAATTCTATTTTAATTTCTAAAACGTTAAAACAGCTCGACACTAGTTCCTTTTCAGCGGTATTATCCACAAAATAATTAAAACTAAAACGAAAGGAATTTTAAAAAGTAGGTCCGTGAATGAAAATAATTATATTTTAACGTTAAATCAAAAGTTGTGCTCATTACAGTGCATACAACCGGAATTCAACTTTAAAAACTTCACTTTTCTTTATTCAGTACTGTTAATGTAAAAATAAACCTTTGTACAAATTCTGAACCATGTACCGTTGTATTTAATGTTAAAATTGTACTACTACTAATTTATATTTTAATATACTACTAATTTATATTTTAATATGATAATATTGCACAAGTAATATGCAAAAAGTATTCGATCACAGAGTTTAAATTTCTTCAATTTTGACTGCCAAAAAGGCCTGGAATTTATATTAAGCAAAGGTTGTTATTTAAGACGCATTTTACCATGCTTTGAGAAATTAATATCATATCAACATCATAATGAAAATATTTGACATGATATTAAAAACCGTAAAAAAAGTGCACTTGTAGTTGGTTATAAATGAAAAACGAGGTATATTTGCTTTTTGCAAAAATAATGCAGTGCGATAAGAAGCAAATGATATCTGATATCAAATAATTACATTATTTTCCGTGTCGCCAAATGCGTCATTATATTAACCAGACACCTCTTAAATCTAATTCAATTTAATTTTAATGGCATTGTGTACGTTTTGATTATTGCTGGTTATTGTCATTTCTCCAAATATTATTGAGAGGTTGTCACCTGCTAGACATCAAGAGTACCCTTCATTTTTCAATTTTTATTCAAATATAAGCACTAATTACATAGCTGAAAGTGCATATTTCACAATACAATATCTAGACAGGCAGCTGTGAAAATCTTGCAAATTGCACCGATTACACAAATTGTAATTTAAGAGTTTAGAGATACATGAAATTGTGTTTATCATTGAAAGCAATAGCCGTCATGTCAATGCATGGCACTAATCCTCCCCATCAAGTCCGTGCATGACACTTATGGTTACCATCATGTCAGTGCATGACACTTAGGACCAACATCATGTCAATTTATGTCACTAATGGTCGCCATCAAGTCCGTGCATGACACTTAGGGTCACCATCATGTCAGTGTATAGCACTAATGTTCACCATAATGTCTGTGCATGACACTTAGGACCAACATCATGTCAATGTATGTCACTAATGGTCGCCATCAAGTCCGTGCATGACACTTAGGGTCACCATCATGTCAGTGTATAGCACTAATGTTCACCATAATGTCTGTGCATGACACTTAGGACCAACATCATGTCAATGTATGTCACTAATGGTCGCCATCAAGTCCGTGCATGACACTTAGGGTCACCATCATGTCAGTGTATAGCACTAATGTTCACCATAATGTCTGTGCATGACACTTAGGACCAACATCATGTCAATGTATGTCACTAATGGTCGCCATGATCATGTCTGTACATGACACTTATGGCCAACATCATGCCAGTGCATGGCACTAATGTTCATCATCATGTCAGTGTATGTACTAACATTCTCTATCGTGTTAGCGTATGGTACTAATGTTCACCATAATGTCCGTTTATGGCAATAATGGACACCATCATGTCTGTGAATAGCACTAAATATCACCATAATATCAGAATATGGCACTACTCTAAGATTATATTGAGTACATATATACAATCTCCTCTAGACAAAATTAGCATATCTCGAACTCCAAAGAATAGAGCGTTTAACTTGGAGATAACCGAAATTGACTTAAAGGCGTATGCTAGAATTTCCTGTATATGAGATGGGCGAAAATTTTCCCAATAACAGAATTTCTTTAAACTTTGGATATTGAAGGACAATCATCTCAGAAACAAAAATATGCAATAAAAATCATACGTCACCGGTATCGAAAAAGAGTTATCTGCCCTTGAAAACGCCATTTTTTGGGGTGATGCGGTTTTCAAGGGCATATAACTCTTTTTCGATACCGGTGGCCTATGATTTTTATTGCACTTTTTTGTTTCTTAGATGATTGTCCTTCAATATCCAAAGTTTGAAGAAAGTCTGTTATTGGGAAAATTTTCGCACCAAATTCTAGCATACGTCCTTAGAAATTAATGATATTTTGTGCACGTGTTTTCGCGACGGGACTTGAAAAAGTGTTCGAGTTAACCAGAATTGCAATACGCGAGTTAGAGATATTGAGTGTCAGTTGTACTTTGTTCTCTTATAGAAGACAGTGAAATACCCCTCAGATGATCATTTAATTGCATTTCCACACATTAACTAAGGTTTTCTCGAATTCCTGAAATCCTCCTGAAAGTAAAACTCACTGCGACAAACGCTTTCGACATCTCAAAACAAAAAGACAGAACAAATTGTTCCTCTTACAAAACGATTGTTCATATTTACTGTACGTGAAAAGGAATCTGGACTGGATTCATAAATAACATGTCCCGTTAGTATGCACGTAGTTTTACAGAAATGTTTTCAAATGTTGTTCAGAAGTATTAAAACACACGGTAATCCTCAAATCCTAATATTCTTGACAGGGTTATCGGCTATTTCGCAGGACTTCCCTCCCTGAAGCGGTTTGGTTCGAGCCGTTGTGATGATTGGGTAGACCGCCTCAATCATGTTCACACGTCTTTGCTACTCCTTACTTTGGCCATTCTTATCAGCACAACACATTTGGTTGGCAGCCCTATAAAGTGCTGGGTACCAGCTGAGTTTGATGATGAAGACGAGCACACGAATTCGTTCGAACACTATATCCACAACTACTGCTGGATGAGGAATACTTACTACATACCAATGCTTGACGTTATTCCAACAGACGTCAGTCGTCGGCAGGTATAGTGACAAACAAAAATATTGTAACGCAAAAGTAAAGTATATTCTATCTTAGAAGTCCTGAAGTAAATGGTTGTTTATTCTGTAAAAAACAATGGTTGACAGGTGGACCAGTGAGAGAGCATTATGACATCAAGAATGACGTCATTTTGCCGCATAACGTCCGGGTCATCGCTATTCGGATAGATGAAGTCTGTATAAGTTTCACTGTAGCATTGATATATGTGTTATAGAATAAATAGACAATACATTCCTGTGGTTTATCGTCTGATTTACCACGGTTCATCGTGCAGATGCTTGGATATTTAACCATTCAGACTTACGCCCCTTGATTCAATTCCAGCTCATCTAACATCTAAAACGTGGTTAATATTAGACGGTAAATAATGAAAAGGGTTTGATTATTTTATAACAACTTCACTCTTGAGCGTCATTTGACACTGCAAGTTCTTTTGAAAACCCCATTCCGTTTTTATGCGATTCCTAGAAACTTAACATAATGGCAGAAACTATTACAATTAGTGTCAATGTATTTAGACATGTATTAAGCTGGATTTTACATCATTCTGAACTTTAAAAGTCTGTTGAATCTCAGGAAATAATAATAAACTAATTCAGTTATTTATTTTTCTTTTTCATGGAAGGAAGAGGAAATCACATACTATCAATGGGTTCCGTTGATTCTTCTGCTTCAAGCGTTCCTTTTCAAGCTTCCATTTATTTTATGGAAAATGCTTCATGTCGCCTCAGGTCTGAATCTTAGCAGTCTTTGTAAAACTGCCGAGCTTACACAGTGCACATCACCGGAAGACCGCAAGGGGGCGATAGAGTCTCTCGTCTTTGTTATGGAGAAATGGATACACAGCCACCAACCGTATAAACACAATGCCCTGGCGCGAGCCAAGGCGCGGTTTTCTCACGTGTTTTGTTTCTATTGCAACAAGAGAGAAGGAACATTCCTAACTGGTCTTTACTTGTTCATTAAAGTCCTTTACTTTGCAAATGTGGTTGGACAGATATTTCTTCTGAATGCATTCATTACAACTGACCAAGGTAGCATGTATGGACTAGAATGGCTGCAGTCGTTTAGAAGTGGTTCTAAAGTTATGGAAAGTCAGCGTTTTCCTAGAGTGACTCTCTGTGACTTCTTGATTCGACAAATGAACAATGTGCAAAGGTAATGTGTTTAATTGGCATATGAGGAAAATATCAGTGTCAAAAGTTTGTAAAAAGATTAAAAACAGATAGTTCGATTTGTTCCTCCTCCAAAAGGTTACATAGAGTTTCGATTGAAAATTAATATTTGCAGTCAAATAATCTGTTTTAAATAAAAAGCTCCTACAAGTAATATGCTGTTTAGAGACTTTTAAAATGGGTAATTATGAAATTTTATATTTGATCTGAGCAAAGTCCATGTAGTTCTTAAAGTAAATATGTTCAAAGTAGGGTAAAAATGTAGTAATCTCAAAAATTGAAAAGGTGTTGAAGGCTGTAGTTTGTAAAAGTGACCTTTCATATTAATTTATCGTTACTTTATGAGGAAAACTAATTTAGCTGAAACGTTGATAATAAGTAAAAGTGTTTTGATCTTTTCAGATCATTCACCACGACATTTATGTTGTGATAGTGGTACTGTTTAGTTTTTTAGCTTGAACATTTAAGCGTGGGTGGTTCCGATACTCCCACATTGATTTGGGTATTGTTTTATCGTCCTTTTGATATGGTTCCGTCTTTTGCCAGTTTCTGTGCTATGCAGGCTCCATAACCTCAGATCAATTCTCTAAATTTGGGTTTCTGTAGTTCTGCCTACTGTTCTCTCGTAGTGGGCTAGCCCATTATTTTACTTGGGACCATACGCCGCTTTTCATGAAACTGCACTGAAGTCTGACGTATGTCTCCGTATGAACACATCTGCGGATGTCTCTGAGTTGTATTTTGGTACTTATAACATGCGTTAACGTTGCGTTCTGCTCAACCCAAGGCTAGAGGGCGATTACACACATTTCCACTTCATGAACAGGCTCAATCAAAGACAGTCTTGCAACATCTTCATCGAAAAGTTTCTAGTTATCTAATTTGTTATATTTTGTAGCTTTTTTTACCTATAAAATAGTCATGTAGAGTTCTTCATCAGTAGGCCTTTGTTAAAAGAGAACAGTTTTGCACATTCAATACCCATTTTCACATGTTTTCCGTTGTCATATACACATTTTATATTATAATGTGTGTAAATGTGTTGCATATTCTCCAAAACTGTACATGAGTTGCTAAATGTTTCATATTTCAGGTATACGGTACAGTGTGTATTACCCATAAATTTATTCAATGAGAAAATATTTCTTTTTCTCTGGTTTTGGTTCTGTTTCGTCGCCATACTTAGTGGATATAACTTCATCAAGGTAGGCAATTTCATTTGTCTCTTCCTGGGTACACACATGTTGTCATTTACTTCCTGAGAACTGGTTAATACTGGTTGTTGTTAGGGAGTGACAATTGTTAGGGGGTGACAGTAATTAGGGAGTGACAATTATTGACAGTTATTAGGGAGTGACAGAAGGAATATATTCACCTTGGAAACAACGTGTTGAAATTCTGATATTGTTATTTCCGGCGTTTCAGAAGAATTTTCCTATCGAACGTTTATTCTTTCACAGAATTTTGTTAGGAAATCAGTGAATTACCCATTTTCCTAGCCTGACTCCCTGGCTGCATGGGGTTTTTTTTATAAGTAAAATTTATGCATCTAAAAGGCACATTTTTATCTGATGGCTAAAGCGTTTGTTCGGAGCCAGTGGCAATAAAAATGTTGATATGGAAACAACCTGCTAGAGTTACTTCCGTGCTTAACATATGGAAAATATGACAGAACAAACATAGGGACGGGAGCCAGTCTACATGTTTCCCAACTGACATAGTTTACTTGATAATTTAGGACAATATCTATGCGTTTATGGCAAAACAGTTCAATTCGTTGGGCGTTTAGGGCAAAGAAATATTTGACCAATATCTAATCGTATAAGACAGCTCTATTTTGACAAAGTAGGTTAATGCAATTTTCTTCGATAAAACGCTTTAACACGTGATGTTGCTTGTCATTCTACTCAAATTTACATTTTAAAAGCACACGCCTCCAGATGAACCGATCAAAATTTCAAAAACAGCAATTGGTATTTGATATCGAAAATGATAACCCAGTATTGTTTAATTAAGTAGATATTTTAATATATGCATTATATATAATATAGCTAAACTCCTTCTACTTGCACCAGACGAACGCTTTTGATAGTTTTCTACATACGTATTTTATTCAATAGAGGAGGTTTTTTTTGTAGATAAAAAATCCTAAAATGCACAGAATCATTTTATATTTTCTTTTTATTGCAATTACTATATAATGAAAGCGTTTTCTAAATTTCGAAAAGTTTGACAAAAATCTGGAGGCGTGCAGCTTTAGACAAATTTCTAAAAAGGAGTATTTTGTTCTATTCATTTCTTAAATAGCAATCATCTATAATGCCTTTGAAATAATGAGACTCCTGTTTTACCTATGTATTGAATTATACGAAAATGGCTGTATTTTCGTTGAATAAAAGTTTAAATTGAAAATATGTATAGATACTTATAATCATACCGAACTATTAAACGATACGAGATCTTTATCAAACATGAGTTTTTATAAGATTAACTAAATGTTGTTTACAAGTTTAACAGATCTTTAAGTACTTTATGAACTATTTCTATTTATAACGAAAATGCGTAGTTTCAAAATATGATTTAAATAATATTTACAGTGTTTTTAAGGATAAATGAGTCACAGTCATTCGATTTAGAAGTGCGCCCGTCTCGTGCAATGAGGTCTTTGTCTCATCTACCTTCTTGCTTGTTCTTGTCTACCTACCTATCTTCTTACCTAACTACCTACTTACTTACTTACGTACCTACCTGCTTAACTTTTAAACTACCTACCTGCCTATCTACTTACCTACCTTCCTACCTACTTACCTGCCTGTTAACATACCTAAGTACTTACCTAACTATGCTCTTACCTACCTACCTACCTACCTACCCGTAAATACCTACCTACCTACTTACCTGCCTCCCCTTACTTACTTACTTACTTACCTATCTACCTACCTATTTACTCACTTACGTACCTACCTACCTGCCTACCTTTACCTACCTACTAACCAATCTGCCTGTGTACATACCTGTCTACTTACTATCTCCTTACTTCCCTACCTACCTACTTACTTTCCTGCCTACTTACTTACTTACTTACCCATTTACCTGTTTTCCTACCTGCCTACCTACTTACGTACCTAAATACCTAAGTTTTTTTTTTACCATTTTACCTACCTCCCTACCTTCTGGTCTACTTACCTAACCATTTACCTGTTTTCCTACCTTTTTACCTACCTACCTTTTTACCTACCTCCCTATCTACTGGTCTACCTACTACCTAACTGCCTGCATACTTAGGAAAGTTATTATTTTATTTACACTATCAATATCGTATTCTTGTTAGAATTTACTCATGAACCTCAAATATATTATTTCAAGGTAACTTCATGTATTCATACGGAAGAGCATTAGTGTCATGGGCGTTTTATTTATTAACTCGAAATTTCGAGATACTAACTTAAAATTTCGGGTTACTAACTCGAAATTTCGAGATATTTAACTCGAAATTTCGACTTGACCTAGTAACTTGAAATTTCGAGTAAATTAATTCGAAATTTCGATATACTAAGTAGAAATTTCGAGTTAATAACATGAAATTTCGACTTCGTATCTTGCCGTTTTATCCGCAAAATTTGAACGTCTGTCCGTCTGTCAAAGGCCAAAAATGTTATAAACGACTTGGACTTTTCGAAGTGAAATCATCTATCTACACATCAAGTACCCAACATGTAGCAACTTGAACATATACTACTATACATCAATGTATGACTTTTTTTTTTACTTTATTTGACTTGAATTTACGGAAGAGCATTAGTGTCAGGTGCGTTTTATTTATCAACTCGGAATTTCGAGATACTAACTCGAAATCTCGACTTGCTAACTCGAAATTTCGAAATACTTAACTTGAAGTTTCGAGATACTAACTCGAAAGTTTGAGTTAACAAGTCGAAATTTGGAGTAAAGTAACTCGAAATTTCGACTTCGTATCTTGCTATTTTATCCGCAAAATTTGAACGTCTGTTCGTTTATCACATACTACCATACATCAATGTATGACCTACCCCATAGCCTCTAGAGCTACTCCAGATTTCAAACTGTATACAGGATATATATACCTTCATTTACATGTATAGTATTGTAGTGCCCCCACCCTGGTCACTGTACTTTACTTGGGTTAGGGGTAAAAAGAAATGTTAAATGAAACAGACCAAGGGCAAGGGGACTACAGTCTGGGGACTGAGTCCACCAATTACAATACTGTAAGGTTATTCATTTTGGGGATAAACAGTATGTTGACTCAACTAGGGTCTGGTCGCGACCCTATAGGCTGGTAGCGCCTAAGACAAGGCTGGTAGCGCCTAAGCTAAAAGGCTGGTAGCGCCGAGTTCAAATTTATTTCAAAGTTTAGAATAAACTACTGACAACGTTTCTTTCGGCTTCAAACAACTTTTTATTTATGGGAAGCCTTAACAATAAATATTAATTAAAACTGAATAAAATAATCAGTAATGAAATATCTGGCAAAGTCGTGTAGCAGGCAGACTGAGAACCAACTCTAAAATTACAGTTTTCTATGAGAAAAACAGCCAAATACTGCTTATAAATATAACTGTATAATTTAATGATAATAAGTACCGTGCAGTTTCAAAGTTTGAATAATTCGTATAGGTTTTAGAAGTGTAAATAAAGAAATGTCTAAGAACAAACTGACGAACAGCCTTACTATACGAGAGACGGAGGCAAAGTGATGATTCTAGCGCTCTAATAATTAACCTTTTCGGTATGCATGGTATGCAAATGAGGATGAATACCAAATCTAAATAAGGCCAAAGTCGGAAATACCCGGACAGTTCCGTAACCGAGTTGAGGCTACGAACTCACTTCGGCCGACCATGACGTCATTCGGAATACGAACATTTCCTTACGCAAATAAGGCGGAGCTTAACCTCTAAACAAGTGTAAACAACCAAAGTCGGACAGAAATAAATAATAAAACAATATAGAACGCTACGAATCAACACTACATGCCAGGTATTAAATATGAAATACTTGACAATAAAAGTTAACTATTTCTGCAGAATATGAAGCAATTTCGGTCCGCTTGTACGAGCTTTAGTCACCCGGTGCATACGTACAAAAATCCAATATGGTGACAAAAATCCAATATGGTTGACAACTGTCAAAATTTCAACTGACAAAAACTTTTATCAAGCTTTACAAAGTCAGCAATGGACATTACATGAAAACATCGATTTAATTTAATACAGCAGGTGATTGTTGATTGAACTGTTGAATAACTCAGGCTGACATTGCGTAGTTTTATAAAGAATCCCTGTGAAAGCTAGAATTACAGTTTCACTATCAAACTGACAACCGCATGACATAAGTACAGTTCTACCGTTTTGAAATGCAATTTAGTCAACAATTTAACAATGCGACTGGTTATCTGCCAATACCTAGAAATGTTACTGTGATTAAAAAGTAGCTGAAAGATAGCCTGACAATTTAACATCAAAAATAAAAAACTACCGATAGGCCGTAAAAACAATGCAAAACAATTGCATCAAAACAAGGTCGTGAGGCATCATGCCTCACAGTATGTTCAGGTGGTAGGGGGTCGAACTAGGTCGAAAACCTTCCAGATATGGTCAAAATAGTGAAATATTCTAAGTTTTTGTACTTACCTGGTCACCTTCTATGACCTCCCATCAAAATCTAGATCTATCCAGGTACCCAATCTTGGTCAGACTCATTACTACACGTTCATGTAGGGTATGTTTATATTTCCTTGCCAAGTGGGCTCAAACTAGGTCGAAAAACCGTCCAGACTTAAACATGGTTTAAATAGTGATATTTTTATGAGCAAACGCTGTCCGGTCATCTTAATCATATGACCCTGTGGGGCTACCTGATGGATACACCAGGTACCTAATCTTGGCCAGGACCTATACATCAACGTAAACTATTGAAGTTAGTAACTCGAAATTACGAGATACGTAACTCGAAATTTTGATTTATTAACTCGAAATTTCGACTTAGTAACACGAAATGTCGAGTTAATAAATAACATACAACTGGCACTAAAGCTTTTCCGTATTAACCTGACATTCACAATTATAATCGTAATAAAACGTGTTCTCATAACGGAGGCGGTATCCTTACATTGACTGAGCCATTGAGAATTGACAGTTTCAACCTGATAATAAAATGTTTCAATGGGACGCAGATTGCTCCATTCAGAATTCATGCAGAAATGAGAAAGGGGTGGATTTTACTTGAAAGAAATGGTTGGTTAGTTAAGAAAATATTTCTTCCTACATTGATAAAATACTCATGAACACCTGTAATATTCAGTAGTTTGTGGAGAAGATACAAAAGTCTGTCTTCATGTAGGTACAACCAATTCAAAATATGAGGTATTTTAAAGAAAAAACATGGGTTATATAATACCAGTATATAAAAAAATGTTGTACTTTTGAGTTTTTCTTTTTTTAAAGTACCAGGTTTGCTTAAACATGCCAAAATTAAACGTATGGCATGAACGCCATTGTTCTCAATGATGAAAATGTAAACTGGGATTAGCATTGCGGAGGCCTCTGTTTGCTGATGAAACTATAGCCTTCACATTGTAGTTGGCCAACCTGGCCAACAAAATCTCTACTTGGGCAGATACATGCCTTTTAACATTTAACCCATCAAGGTTAGAAACAATGCTTATCTGACGCAAAACAAAAAACGACTTCACCAACCACTTTTCATGAATAATCAACAAATATCAACTGTAACATCTCATAAACACCTTGGAGTTCATCTTTCTGAGGATGGTTTCTGGCATAATCATATTACACACATAACAGAACGAGCCTGGAAGAGGACCCATCTGATGCACAAACTTAAATTTCAACTTGACAGAAAATCTCTCGACATCATAAGACCCATTCTCGAATATGCCGATGTTGTTTATTGCAACTGCTCCCAATACGAAAATCAGGAGCTTGACAAAATACAGAACGAAGCATCTAGAATTGTGTCAGAATGTCCAGCTTGTTTCATTTCATAAGTTTCATATACTAGTAGCAGTTCCCTTGGGATCTCTTGATACTCGTTGATTACATCATAAACCGATTCTTTTGTATAAAATGAAACATGGTCTCACACCTGAATATCTCTCTTCGCTTGTTCCGCAAACTGCGGGGAAACAGCTACATACAACTTTAGAAACGCCTCCGGCATTCAGGAATTACGTACTCGCACGACACTACTATAATTCTTTTCTTCCGTCAGCTTTAAGAGACTCCTAATTTGCAAATTTCTTTATCTTTGTTCAAACACAGAACCCGTGGTAACATTTGCAAAACATCCTAAACACTTCTACACAGGATCAAGGAAATGGCAAGTGACGCGACGAGTGCAGTTCCCTAAACCAACACTTATTACACAGGAAAAACATTTCTCCATCACCTCTGTCAATGTGGCCTTATAGAGAGTAACCATCATTTCTTTTTTGAATGTCCACTTTACACAAATGTCAGTGCTTTGTCGTTCCAAAAAAAATAATCTAACCTATGTATACAATAACGCTCTATACGTTATATGGTGATCCAAGTCTTTGTGAAAACACCAACAATGAAATATTTCACGCTGTTCAAAATGTCATAAGGGACATTAGACGCTTTCCATGAGACACCAGACTACGTTCGCTTCCAACTTTCGTTAATCAAACTCAAATCTCATCGTCTTCCCATTCATATTTCTTTTAAAAATCATTTGATCGTTGTTAAAATCATATTTCAAAATTATATACTCAACCGTCAGATGTATTAGTAATTTAACTTCAGTCCGGAGAAGACCTCAATAAGCTAGGGTTTCGGTCGTATCCCTTTTCAAATTTAGTGTATCATTGTTAATGTAAATTTCTCTGTTGTAATCATGTCAATTTGTTTGAAATAAAGTATGTTTAAACTAAGGCAGTACCGTGACCTGTTATGATGCAATTTTGCTAGGCCAGATTACACTCGGTCCAAAATCCACGCAAGATCCAGGCCCTATACAGATCAAGGTACTGTTATAAGAGTAACCCTATTGTATTGCACCGGAGAGTGTAAAGTAGGCTTGTTAAAGAAAGCGCATGCTGCTTTAAGAATAATAGATTGCCAGCAAGAAATAATACATGCAATGACAGACTCGATTCACACATTCTAGCACGGGACGGAATTACCAAATCACGGCCTTTTTATTGCAATTATGTAATGATTATTTACTCTTACTGAAAACAGACTTGCCCCCTCGAGCCTCACTTTGAGCGTAGAATTCTTCGTGTGAGGAAGCCATCCAGCTGGATTACGGAAGGTTCGTGGTTCCACCCAGGTGCCCGCCTATGATGAAATAATGCCCGGAGGGGCAACTGTGGTCTTTCTCCACCTAGAAAAGCTTGAAAGTTGCCATATGACTTATAATTGTGTCTGTGCGACGTTAAACCGCACAAAACAAATACTTAAAACAGTATTTTGACTTCATTTTATAAATTTTGAAGTGCTCTGCAACTCATTTTCTTCCAAATATTTTAAAGATTTTTTTTTCATTTTGGACAATTCCATTTGATAAAAAAAATGTGAAATTATAACTTTTTTTCCATTCAGAAATGATAAAATGAATTGTTCATAAAGGGGCAACATCTTCTAAATATAACAATAATGCCGGTCAATATTTTATATTACTAGGAAATATATGCTAAAATGCATTTCATTTTACTGCCCGAGACAAGTGTGGTACATCACACGGTTAATCAGTCAGCGGCCAGTAAAATATCTGCTATGATACAGAGTACATACCAATAAAAGAAATTGATTTTTGTTTCATATAAAATTCACCTACTTCAGATCCATTTTGATAAAGTTTCTACATTTTTACTTCGTCATCAAGACATCCGTGCATTTGCTATAAAAAACAAAAAGAAAAAGAGTGTTGAATAGTATGCAGTGAAATGCAAGTCAACTGAAGTCAGGTACCCTCATATTGCAGCATTTCAGAAAGCGGTCCCCTATTTTCGTTTTCAAGTAAAACAACCCGAAAGCATGCGAATATAAAATTGAAAAGTGTCTCATTTTATGTAAAAAAGAAATTATCCGGTTTACGTGCAACTGCCCCCAAAATGGAAAAAAACCAGGATCTATCTATTAGGGACTTTTTCCGACACCACGAAAGCACATTCTGCTATATAATCTACTATCGGCCATTTAGAAAGAGTCTCTTTAGGTTTATATGTTGTACAACTGCTATTTCACTTAGCTTTACCAATGTATTTGAAATTGCTCTCACAGAAAACAAGGTAAATAAGCCTCCATGGAATTTTATGAACATACGCAGTGGTCCAGTGGTAACACTGTCTGACTACGAAACCAGGGGTCGTGAGTTCGAGGCCCCGCACCTCCAACTAAAAATTAATAACATTGGCATAAGAGTCCCGTGTATGGGTGCGTTACACCTGGCACGCTAAAGAACCAGGGAAGCTTCTTGAACTGGAGCGTCTCCTGTATCTTGCACTATCCTCCCACTAAGATTACTAACAGTCTCACTCTGGAGGAGTCGCCAATATGGGTTACCGGTGGCGACTATAAATAAGCTTATATACAAACATCCATGGGATTCGAAATATTCGGTCATTTTCGTTGTTTTATAGAAAAATCCTATCGTAATACCGACCCGTCGAGACGGGTCGGAAAAAGTGATAATGATATAAATAATTCCAGCCAGTCATTTTATTTGAAATATGTGACAAAAATCTTGAGGTTTGATATCTGATCATAATTCAGCTCTGTTTTGTTTTCAGTGGATAATCTTGATTGTGGTAAAGAGGAACAACTATGATTATGTAAAGAAATATCTAAAACTTGGTGGAAGGACACTCCAGGCTTCTGATAAACAGTTGTGCAAAAAGTTTGCTGAAAAATATCTAAGGTTAAGTATTTATTTCGTTCTAAATTATAGGAGAAACAGATGCTCATCATAGTTACTTGTGTCCTCACCTTTTGACCTTTAAACAAAGCCATTATATATGGCCTTTCAACAAATCCGTGACTTACGGTCTTTACATCTTGCCATTATTTGCTGTATTTCAACAATGTAATGACTTATTATCTACTAAACATTTCATGGCTTTTGTCTTTAACCTGTGTGATGATAGTTAAATCTTTAATCTTTAGCCTGCTGGCGGCAAGTGGTTCTGCCTTTGCGACCAGTGCCTAACAATATCAGCCTGTACGGATCATGGTCCGCACTGTTCGCTTTTCAGTCAGTAAATTTTCAGTGAACACCCTCTTCTAATAATATATGGTACTGCCCAAATTGAATGATGGGCCAGTCCATTTTAGAAATTTAGCAGAGTAAAGGTTAAACGTTGAATCTTTTACGATTCAATGATTTGTTTCGTAAAACTGTCATGTTTTTTCAACCTTTTAACAAACCAGAACAATGTCCAGACATGTGACTTTTAATCAATGATATAACTTGTTGCCTTTAAACAAGAAAGAAATGTGACCTTCAAACTAAATCATGACTTAAATTGTGATTTTCAAGAATGCCAGGACTTGCAACAAGAAGTGACAACCTTGAAATAGCATCATTAATTTTGACTCCCTCAAAATTATACTACTTGTGACGTTGAAACAAAACATTACGTGCGCTCTTTCAACAAAACCCACGAAATGTGAGCTTTTTAACAAAGCAATGATTTGTGACCTGTTAACCATACCCGCCTTGGAATCATTGAACACTAGTACGCCATTTGTGACATTTAACATTCCAATTAACAACACCTGTCATTTTCTGACAATACCTGGAGCAATGATATCTTCTTCCCAGACAATACTAGAAATTTTTATTCCAATAGTACCATGACCTAGAATATTCTAATTCAGAGTTAACACTTCTTGAACAAGTATAAGGAAACATAATGTCATACTGCCATAATGAAATATGTTCAGATTAGTACATTAGTCAGCGTTATTTCATGGTGATGATCACATTAAGAATGGAGGTCAACAATTATAAATATATAAGTATATTGTCTGTGTGTTCACAGGAGATAAACCCTGAGGCCTATCAAATTTAAAAATTATTTTGAATAACCATATCCCTTTTCTTCTCAAAACACAAAATAATCAGAGCCAAGACTGATGAAGTCAGAATATAATTATAACAGAATTATTTTTGTAAAAAAAATATTATCTAGTCGGTAGCCAGACTTATATAAGTATGACACTTCTGTTTTTGATAATCTGCAGGGATGACGGGTGCTTCGTGGCCAGAATGGTGGGAATGAATTCAACAGACATGGTGATCATGGACATGTTTAGCGACTTGTTTGCGGAATACAAGGAAAGACAAAAGCCTGATTCTTCGGACGAAAACAGTCATGGTCACGCAGTTCCGGAACAGTAGTTATAGAGTTGAATTCCGGTGCACTTGATTGGAAAGTTTTATTTTTACCAACGAGCATACCTTCATTAAATGCTAAAAGTTACCAACTTATACGAAATAAGAGAATGATGGACATCAGATTATTTGCCTTGGTCGGAAAATCAACGCAACCATTGATTAGCCGGTAAACTGTAAAAAAATGGTATTTAGCATTCAATTAATTTTTAATGAAAGTGGCCGAAAATTATAATCTTTAAAATGATTTTTTTTCTAAAATAGCATTATTTTCTCTGTCTCATTGAACTGCATTTATATACAGCCAGTGTTCAAAATGTCTGCGGAGCTATTATAACAACAAAAAAACAACATTTATTTAGCCAACTCGGCATAACATATAAGTTTCTTTGGCTAAAGAACAGTGTACATACATATATTAACATAAAACGTGGGTGAATATGGCAAGATCCTATTAATAATACAATACACACTTAATACAATTATGGTCTTCCTTTATAAATCCATGGCCAAATTTGGTAAAATTTGATAATTTGCTATCGGCAGGAAACAGAAAACTATTAATAGTTTCTTAGCTGTTTCCTGTCGATAGCAAATTATCAAATTTGACCAAATTTGGCCATAAGAGTTTTGGTAGATATTTTATACGTAAATATTTATATTTCTGGCAAATGATTACAAAATAATATTCAGTTTCAACCATATCTGAATTACATTGTTGACAAATCCTGATCGTTGTAACGACACGTTTCAATTGCTTGGTTATGCGATGATAGTCTGAAACATGTTAACAATTTCCTTAACAAATTATTTTCAATCTTGTCTATAAATATAATTCATACTTAAAGGATGATTTGAATCTTATATATTAATCAAGTTTTTTCATACCAGTGACCCTTTCGTGTGTATACATACTGATGCTTATAAACATTACAGTGTAATTATATAGTGCGATATTCACGCGACCATATTTAGTTGCTTATATCATAATTGTAGTAGCAATTTATAGATTATAGTGTTGTGCGTAATATATACAGAATGTATTGACTTTGAAGGCCTAGCGCCGGTAAACAACCGTGTTTAATATACAAAAGGTGTTCAACTTGTATTTAAACACTTAATTGTTCAATGATCTGCATTTCATTGCAACAAGTGTTCGATTTGAGATTTATTACAATGATAAATCATTCTGAAACCCTTAGACCAAGAAAAAATTGTATTAATAGTTTATTAGTCCAGTTCCTTCAGTTTGTCCTTAAGATCAATTTTAAGCCATGGCTGCGGTCTCCTCGTCAGGATACCTCATAAACTGTAGACTATTTTGGCTGCGCTCAGAGGCTATGTACATGATATTCCTCATGGGTTGTGACAGTGATTTTTATAATGTTAAGACAGTTAAATATCTGTTTAGATATATAATTTGATACGATGTTTTGATGAAGTATCAAACATTAAGCAAAAGTGTCTGGAAACAGGCTACGCACAATCTTGTCCACAAATTGTCCAAACAAGTAACAATGATTGAAACGTTTTCTATATAGCTTTCAGAATACATGTACACTTTATTTCATTTGTTGACGATTCGAATCTCAGTATTGCCTTAAGTGATAACAAGAATCAAGCGTGTACATCTGTTTCTCACAGTCATTGCCGCCTTTTCTGATAAAGCACATGTTCCACCTGAGTAGAACAAAGCCACACCTGAGTAAGATTGTTCTCATATCTGATTGTACATTTTCTTATACAGGCTCTGTGAACTTGCCCTTTCTTTGTTTTGTTTCCTAACTTTATAACAGAAGACGGTGAAACGTTTCGAGAGAAAATCCTTAATTGGCTGTCATCTGTCTTTTTGCCGGCAAACAGATTTTTGGATACTTAATGGACGTTTTTGGAACGTTTTGTGAATTTCAGTTGCACCCTAACCGAATACATGTATTATGACAAATATAATCGTGATCAGTTTACAGAAATGTTATATCCGAGCTCATTTATTACTTTTCTCAAAGTTTTATATGAAAAGATAAGCTTCAAAAGCACAAACACTATGCTGTCTAGTTTGCAAAGGGTAAAACTAAAATATTTTCGAACCAAAGTACTGAACGTAGTGCTTGAAACAAACATTTTCGAAGTTTTCGTGAATGTCTCTCAGAATGTTAGATTGTAAAGTGTTTAGCTAAAAGTTGAACACCACCTCTCGTAGTGCTAAACATTATATATACAGAATATGTAACCTTCAATGTGCGGTGCCAGTAAAATTACACATACAGAATATATTATGTGCCAGTTAACAGCCTGGTAACGTCTTGCCTATTTCCGTACATTTTCCTGCATTTTTTACTCGAGTCATTTTTTTGCATTGCCTGATTTGTTTACTTTTTTGTTTATTTCGTTCAAGTTTCAAGTTTATTGATAAAGTCATGGCACTTTAAGGGCATCTGACAACAACAACATAAAATGATAAACAGTAACAAAATAATGAAGATGGCAAAAAGCAGCAATGATGCCATTGATATTGTTTCCTTTATACTTATACAGACACTTCAAGTGCTATCCAATCGAAGGCTGAAAGAAAAGTGAAATTTTTTTTTTTGGTTATTATTTTTGTTGTTGTTGTTTTTTATTTGTTTGTTTCTTTTTTCTTTGTTTTAACTTGGCAGCAGCTGGTCCAATTCTTTTGACCAGTGAGGAACGTAAGGTATAATTTTAATTTACAAACCAAACTAAAATCTGGAGCAGAATTACAACCTAGCTTATTTCACGTGTGCAGGCATGTTTTGTTGAATTACGTTTACTCTGTAATTATTTAGCTTATTATATATAATAAGTTTAATTCATGTGCATTTATGAATTTTATACCCCGTTTCTCTAGAGGCCATATTAACTGTTTTACAGCCAATTGTCGGTTTTGTTTAGTCTATTATATTTATTTTGCGCTTAAGTATTTTATTTACAGTTTATAATGTTTATTCTCTTTGCTCTGTGTGATAAAAATTGTTTATCTCTATAACAATAAAGCCGACAATAAAAGGTACTGGTTTACTTTTTCTTGTATAAAACGAAAATGATAACTTGACATTTGTGTTCACATAAAAAACATGAAAGTGGCGAATTCGTCCCAACGTAAACATCTTCAAGTTACATATTTTATGTCAATGAGAACAAGTAGGCTAATAAATAGATAGTTTCACATGTCATTCCAAGAATTCATCTGTATACCAGGTAAAAACAGAGATTATCACATAATAAAGTGAAGTGTTTACAGTGTTTTATGTCGTTTTTTGGTTAACCGCCAGCTTGATAATTTCCATATATAGAGTTTTAAGTAGGTGAAGATAAACTGGGTTTTCGAAAGAGTGATTTAATTGATATAAATACACCATCACGACGATGTAGAATTTTCAATTTTGGATTTCCAGCTGATATTTTGCAATCTACCCATAATTTGTTATGCAATTATAAGTGCACCTAAACGCAGCATGCGTCAGCCTGTGTTTCAAAATATCATTTTGCAGAAAAACACATACACTTACGGACTTTTAAAACGCCTCATCCACGAGACTAGGTAGCACGAGACTAGAAAAGTATCGTTTCAAATTTCTGTTTTGGAAACAATCACTTGGTAAAGATTTAAGTAAAATACATTGTTAACAGAATAAACAGTATGCTGAATCAGTTTATTCAACTCAAGATGGCCACAATGCCTGAAATAGGTACCAGAAATTATAATATATATGAGCTAATGCTTTGTAACTGAACATTGCTGCACAAGAAGTCATCAGATAACGATTTAATTAAAGATATATCGTGTCTTAATTCATATTCGAAAATAAGAACAATTACTTTATACTATTTATGTAAACATAACGTTTTTAGCTCAACTGAGCACGAAGTGCTCAAGGTGAGTTATTGTGACCGGCCATTGTCCGGCGTCCGCCGTGCGACGTGCGTCGTCCGTCAACATTTGGCTTGTGAGCACTCTAGAGGCCACAGTTGTGATTCAATCATCATGAAACTTGGTCAGAATGTTTGTCTTGATGATCTCTAGGTCAAGTTCGAAATTGGGTCATGTGGGGTAAATACTAGGTCAGTAGGCCAGATCAAAGGAAAAGCTTGTGAACACTCTAGAGGCACAGTTGTGACTCAATCTTTATGAAACTTTTTCAGAATGTTTGTCTTGATGATCTCTAGGTCAACTTTGAATCTCGGTCATGTGGAGTCAAAAACTAGGTCACTTCTTAAAATAAAAGAAAAACATTGTGTATGCAATAGGGGCTGCATTTTTTATTTGAAGTGGGTCAAACATGTTTACACTGTTACGGGGTGTTTCTCAGGTGAGCGTTCTAGGGCCATCTTGTTTTATATTCATTAACACGATCATTTTCGTAATTTACATCTCGTGCATTTTGTTGCCATTCCCGGGATAACTAACATGATGTGGGTCGAGAATGAGGTTAAATTGGTGCGCTTCATTAATTGGTTTGATCTCTCCCAGTGGTGTTCTGTTTCTGATCCTTTTTAAGGTCATGTACCACTGTGCTCCTTTAGTTGCTGGTTTTGCTCTTGTTGTCTAATTGGTTTATTTTTATCTCATTATATAATAAAACATCCATACAGACTGGTGTGGGGTTTGTTTCGAGTTCTTGTCATTGCATATCCCCATTATATCTTTGTCCTGGATTTTGCATAAATTTCCTTCTAATTGTAAAACATTATTTGAATGAGGAAGATTGCACAATTGATTTTACAATAAACCTCTTTATTCTATTTTATGACTCAAAATACTTTTTGAGGTAATGTGGTTCACAAACCATTTATGAACCACTTTACATGATGAATAAACTTCCATGATGTTTGATGACTAAAGGTCTGACAAACAGTCCAGGGCAAATCTAAGTGCCATCCCTCAAAATTTTATGGAGAAAGCTAGTTAAATAATTTACCCTGTGGATTCATCTAATAATCTCAGATGTGTGAAGTGTGAAAGCATATGGCCTAGTCATTTCCGAGATACATGCTTACAAAATTTTCACCAAACAGTATGTGTATTTTTCACTTAGTGAAGGACCATAATTCTGGCCTAGCTGAGTGACCACCAAGTGAACAACTTCACATGCTATATATTAATATTGTAATGTTTAACGAATCTGTGTCAAGTACATTTGATATACATGGGACACAAACCTATTTTTTGACCAAGTCAAGGGCCATAACTCTGGTCTGGAGAAGTGAAATAAAAAAAACTCAGGTGCACAAATTCACATGCTGAATATTCCTGCATGGTCTCGTGACTCTAGGTGAAATATCTTTTAAATTATATGCAACACAAACTTTTAAGCATTTTGTGTATTTTTGACTAAGTCAAGGGCCATAACTCTCGTCTGGCTGTGTCAGGTCCAAATTAAAACACCGGGTGCACACCATCCCGTGATGAATAACAATCCGGAGGTTTGACGACTCAATGTCAAATATTTTTAATTTAAGATAAGCACTACACAAAGTTGGATGAACGGACGGACAAGAACAACTCTGTTAGTGCTCCCCAAAAACTTTGGGGGAGGGACAATAAATTTTAGTAACATAAATGCTAGCATTATGCAATTTGTCCTGCGATGTGATATAATGATGTTAAAGATATATGTGAAGTATAAAACCAGTTGGCCCCGATAGCTTGAGAAACCTGCATATATTCAAAACTTTTCAGGATGCGGACTATAGGGCGAGCACAGACTACTTGAAAAATTTCGAGCTAAAAATTAGAAGGCAAGAACTCAATAAAGACCATTTCATCAAAGAGCTCATAAGCACAGTAAGATATAATATTGATAATTTGTATGAAGTTTTGATTTAAACCCTACCAATCGTATAAAACTAGTCTCAACAATTACCAATTAAAGGGCTATAACTGCAATATCTAATATGACCAAACATGCCGACAATAAGCTCATCTCTTCTGTAGAAATCTTGATGAATTGCTGCTAGTGGTTTCCTTCAAGACTGGACAAGAATGTCAGACAGACGAAGTTGCAACTTTTTAACTACTGTGAAAATTTTCAGACACAAAAATCTGCAACAGATTTTGCATTTATAAGTAATGACACAGCCAATGGTTTTAAGTAAAAACCGACACTTTGAACAAGGCCACTGCCACCTTTGAAACAAGAGCTGTCCATAAGACAGCCAAGCACGACTATTCGAAATATTGTCCCAGAAGCAGGAAAATATTACCCAAAAAGGTTAAATATCAAAAGAGTTTTAAGTTCAAAAGGGGGAATAATTTGACCAAAATGCATATCAGTTATGGGACTTGCTGCTATCAACTAGTTTTATAACCCCGAAGGCACATGTGAAGTTTCAATTCAATATCTGCATTAGCTTTGGAGATAGAAACTTGCATGTAAAACTTTAACCAGAATTTTCAAAGTCCAAAAGGGGGCATAATTTGCCCAAAATACATGCCAGAGTTATGGGACTTGATCCAGTGAGGTTAGTAATTGATCTAGAAAAAGAAAAAATAAGTTTCAAATCTATATGCCTTTTAGAAATAGCTGTATGTACTTGCACGCAAAACTTTAACCAGAATTTGCTAAGTCCAAAAGGGGGCATAATTTGGCCAAAATGAAGGTCAGAGTTATGGGACTTGCTGCTATCAACTAGTTTTATAACCCCGAAGACACATGTGAGGTTTCAAATCAATATCTGCATTAGTTTTGGAAATAATAACTTGCATGTAAAACTTTAACCAAAATTTTCTAAGTCTAAAAGGGGGCATAATTTGCTCAAAAAAACATGTCAGAGTTATGGGTCTTGACCCAGTGAGGTTGGTAATTGATCTTGAAAAAGAAAAAGTAAGTTTCAAATCTATATGCCTTTTAGAAATAGCTGTATGTACTTGCACGCAAAACTTTAACCAGAATTTTCTAAGTCCAAAAGGGGCATAATTTGGCCAAAATGAAAGTCAGAGTTATGGGACTTGCTGCTATCAACTAGTTTTATAACCCCGAAGACACATGTGAAGTTTCAAATCAATATCTGCATTAGTTTTGGAGATAGTAACTTGCATGTAAAACTTTAACCAAAATTTTCTAAGTCCAAAAGGGGGCATAATTTGCTCAAAATACATGTCAGAGTTATGGGACTTGACCTAGAGAGGTTGGTAATTGACCTAGAAAAAGAAAATATAAGTTTCAAAGCTATATGCCTTTAATTGATGGCTGTATGTACTTGCATGCAAAAACTTAACCAAGGTGTGACGCCGACGCCGACGCCGACGCCAGGGTGAGTAGAATAGCTAGACTATTCTTCGAATAGTCGAGCTAAAAATAACAAACGGATCTCACGCAATTGCTATTTTTATTTGGTTTTCAACATGTTATTTTTATATTGCAATAACCCACTCATTAACTCATGGAACATTTAATCAATAGTAACGAACATTCATACACAAAACGCACAAGACACACAAATAACATTCATGGATTACTTAGAGCATACATAAATTCACAAAGTTGTACACATTATTTCTTCAGAATTGAGTATATGAATGAAAAAACAAGAGGACCATGATGGTCCTGAATCGCTCACCTCTTCCCACATGACCCAGTTTTGAGTATGACATCGTTTTTTCTATTATTTGACATAGTGACCTAGTTTTTGCGCTCATGTGACCCTGTTTTGAGCTTGACCTAGATATTATCAAGATAATAATTCTGACCAATTTTCATGAAGATCCATTGAAAGATATGGTCTCTAGGTTTTTCTATTATTTCACCTATTGACCTAGTTTTCGAAGGTACGTGACCCTGTTTTGAACTTTACCTAGATATCATCAAGGTGAACATTCTCACTAATTTTCATGAAGATCTCATGAAAAATATGGCCTCCAGAGAGGTTACAAGGTTTTTCTATTTTTATACCTACTGGCCTAGTTTTTGACCGCACATGACCCAGTTTCGAAACTGACCTAGATATCATCAAGGTGAACATTCAGATCAATTTTCATGATGATCCATTGAAAAATATGGCCTCTAGAGAGGTCAAAAGATTTTAATAATTTTAGACCTACTGACCTAGTTTTTGACCGCAGTTGATTCAGTTTCAAACTTGACTTGCTAGATATCATCAAGATGAACATTCAGACCAACTTTCATACAGATCCCATGAAAAGTATGGCCTCTAGAGAGGTCACAAGGTTTTATTATTAATTGACCTACTGACCTAGTTTTTTATGGCACGTGACCCAGTTTCAAACTTGAACTAGATAACATCAAGGTGAACATTCTGACCAATTTTTATGGAGATCCATTCATAAGTATGGCCTCTAGAGAGGTCACAAGGTTTTTCTATTTTTAGACCTACTGACCTAGTTTTTGGCCGCACATGACCCTGTTTCGAACTTGACCTAGATATTATCAAGATGAACATTCAGACAAATTTTCATACAGATCCAATGAAAAATATGGCCTCTAGAGAGGTCACAAGGTTTTCTATTATCTGACCTACTGACCTAGTTTTTGACAGCACGTGACCCACTTTCGAACTTGATCTAGATATCATCAAGATGAACATTCAGATTAACTTTCATACAGATCCCATGAAAAATATGGCCTCTAGAGTGGTCACATGGTTTTTTCTATTATTTGACCTACTGACCTAGTTTTTGACGGCACGTGACCCAATTTCGATCTTGATCTAGATATCATCAAGGTGAACGTTCTGACCAATTTTCATAAAGATGTCATGAAATATATGGCCTCTAGAGAGGTCACAAGGTTTTTCTATTTTTAGACCTACTGACCTACTTTTTGACAGCACGTGACCCAGTTTCGAACTTGACCTAGATATCATCAAGATGAACATTCAGACCAACTTTCATACAGATCCCATGAAAAATATGGCCTTTAGAGAGGTCACAAGGTTTTTCTATTATTTGACCTACTGACCTAGTTTTTGATGGCACATGACCGAGTTTTGAACTTGGTCTAGATATCATCAAGGTGAACGTTCTGACCAATTTTCATGAAGATCTTTTGAAATATATGGCCTCTAGAAAGGTCACAAGGTTTTTCTATTTTTAGACCTACTGACCTAGTTTTTGAAGGCATGTGACCCAGTTTCGAACTTGACCTAGATATCATCAAGATAAACATTCTGATTAACTTTCATAAAGATCCCATGAAAAATGTGACCTCTAGAGTGGTCACAAGGTTTTTCTATTTTTAGACCTACTGACCTAGTTTTTGACCGCACGTGACCCAGTTTCAAACTTGACCTAGATATCATCAAGATGAACATTCTGACCAACTTTCATGAAGATCCCATGAAAAATGTGACCTCAAGAGTGGTCACAAGGTTTTTCTATTTTTAGACCTACTGACCTAGTTTTTGACTGCACGTGACCCAGTTTCGAACTTGACCTAGATATCATCAAGATGAACATTCTGGCCAATTTTCATAAAGATCCCATGAAAAATGTGACCTCTAGAGTGGTCACAAGCAAAAAGTTTACGGACGCACGCACGGACGGACGACGGACACTGCGCGATCACAAAAGCTCACCTTGTCACTTTGTGACAGGTGAGCTAATAAGTAAATCAGGTAAGTACTTAATTACATGAGAGGAAGTATATATCTTTTAAGTAAATGTTTTGTCACACCCAAAGTAATATCTGTAAGCATCTGGGTAATTTCTGTTTCCAGTACTAGTTTCACTATAAAAGAAACTCACTTATTACATAAAACTGACCCTGGGGCCAGGTATTCACAGCTAAACATACAACCAGTGATAGATTCTTTTTATATATATAATTTACTTCAACAAATTCAAGTACAGTACGGACAAAATATAATACAGCAACTCGATTTTATCTGCAAAGATCAAGCATTACTGACAAAACACACATGCAAAAATATCAGATCATTAGAGAAAACAATAAGCAACAATGAGAACTTTGCAAACAACTTACATTCTACAAGTCCTTGAAATTTAAAAATGCTATAATTTATACATGCATCTAGATCGACAAGTGTTTAAGGAGTCAAAATCAATTTTAGCAACAAAACCATATGACATGTACACATCAACACAAGCAATAGAGAATAATTAGCACATTTTCATGGGACTTTGTATCAATTTTATGTGAGATTTTACTTATAAAATTCCCCTTTTACCTCAAGATCTAGTCCTTTTTCAGTATTTATTTTCAGCCACTGTATTTTTTGAAGTTCTTTAAGAGAAGAGACGAAAAATGACTATTTCAATGTTAGTATACACCTAAATATAAATATTACAAACTTTACCTGCCAGGTGACATATTACCATGAAACTACAAGTCCCTGGTCAAACTTTTACATATTCCGATGCCGATCATATAGCAAAGAATATTGAAAAATACTAATAAATGGTTGGGGTGTGTCTTCTGGCCATAATGGCACTCTTGGTTTCAAAATGGTTCTTCGGCTAGAGAACAGTGTCATTTGTACAATGGGTGTGTCATTATGGCATGAAAACCCACCACAACTGTTTGGTAACCTCATATATATTCCTAACCCGCTGAAAATGTGGTGGTTTTTACTTCACTTTTATATAGATAATATGTATTTACCGTACAGCAACAATTACTGTAAATGTAACTACAAATATAATAGGTTCTACATCTGAATGACAAATATCTCATTTTCTGTTTTCCATTTAAATTACAAGGGGACTTCTATTTCAAGACTAGATTTTCGAATATACAAAAGCACACAAACAAAAAAATAAATGTTAAAAGGTACCCATTCACAGATAGAGTGGAAAAAAATCTGTCATATATCCAGAGAAAAAAATATCTCTTATATATCCAAAGTTTAATATGACTAAAAGAAGTCAAAATCTGGTCTGAATAATTTTATACAGTCAAACCTGTAAAAGTGACCACCTGACTCTAAAGATCACTAATTTCATTTCATAATCGGGCACTTGAGGTGTATGTAAATCTTCAAATAAATACCACCTGTATATGAAGACCATTTCTTACATCTCCTAAGTGTAGTCTCTATGTACAGGTTTAACAGACCATCTGTAAACAAACGCCAGTTAAATCACACAGAACTTCCCCTTTGCACAAAGACCAGAAATTTAACCACTCCAGAGTGCACCATATTTTGACTTCACTAGTTCATAGGTACACTTTGAAGAAAAACTATTCTATGTTAGTAAGTTTATATTAAAGGCTACTTTTAACATTCTTTTGTAATTCTAGGACAGTAATAAGAACCAACTGTGAATGAGTAACTTTGCATATAATGATAAAATATGAAGACAACAAAAGTTAGAACCCTTACCAAAAAATGTTTTGTCATTTAGTAATAGATCATATAACATGCATGCAAAAATATGCCATTTCCCTAGTATACCATTTCACAATTAATATACAATAAGTAAGTTCTTTGTTATTACAAATGTGCGCAGCAAAAAGTGTTATGTTAAAAATATCTGTCCAAAACAAATGTTATATCTTACTAACATTATATTATACCTCCATATACAAATCACTTTAACTTAAAGCCAGCAAACTGCCTTTATACTGCATTACCTTAAGTGTTGTTATCAAAAAGCTAAAAAAGATACTAATTTAAATGCTTTTACATATCAAAAATTTCCAGCAATTAAGATCTTTAATGCACAAAAATGCATACGGCAAACAACACAGCAAAATGTAAAACCTTTCATCACTCATGTCAATTTTTCATGAAACAAAAACATGCAGAAAAAATCTTTTTGATGCCAAACCGCTGACTGGACATTATCTAAAACCTTTTTAATCTGCAGTTATAAAACAGTCCTAAATATCAATTAGCATGTTGTACAAGTAGTGACAGTCGACATGGAACATGAAATGTATTTCATATCCTCATTCCATGGCAGTAAAACAAAGCTCAAAAGCTCAATGAGCATTCAGAATTCTGTAAAATATGGATATTGTTATAACTGCAAACAGAAAGTATGAAGTTGAATAAAAATTGCCAACTGTCATTACCTTAACCCTTACCCTGCTAAATTTCTATAATGAACTTGTCCATCTTTCAATTTGGACAGTACTATTAGCTGTTAAAAGGGGTGCATACCAAAAAGATACTGACTGAATGGCGAACAGTGCAGGTCATGACCAGACTGCATGGATGTGCAGACTGATCATGATCTGAACTGGGCGCAAAGTCCAGCATAATAAGGGTTAATTGAAAGTATCATCATCTGCTAGAAACTAACTTTTACCAATGTGAATATGCTACAGTATGCCAAATTTCAGACAGTTAACTACAAAATAACATATAGTTATACTAAGCTACAGTATAACATGGAGTGTAAATGTTCTAACACTCTGATTATTTACTAAATGACAAATAACCAAATCTTAACATTGAAAACCTTGAAGATTTTTGTATTCAAAGCATTAGCAAGCATAGAATTTCTGAATACAAAAATTTACAAATCAGAAAAAAAAAGTATATAATTTTTGTATTCCTATTACAATTAAAAATACAAAAACCACATATGTATGTGCAACTTGCAAGAGTTGTAACATGAAGGAAAAGCAAAATATCTTAAAATAATTGGGTATTATCAAATGTATGATTTCATCTGCTGGTCGTTATCTGCCACCACATCTTTATTTCATGATAAATTACGACTTTATCAACTAGCTTTTATCATCACTTTAGAAAATTTTGAATAAAAGATGAATTATCTCCAACAATAGATTTACATTACTTTTTCTTTTTTTTTTAAATGAAACAGATCTTTGTGATGCAGATTTTTTTGTTGTTGAAAATCCCAAGTTGTTTACAAGCCAAAAAAATTAAATAATTTCACAATATTTGAAATACCCAATAGATTAACACATCAGTAAATAAATTCTCAACTATTGCACACAATACGTTTTCCTCCATATCAGAAATACTTCCAATATGCGTAAACATGTTGTCTTCACAAAACATCATAGTTTCAAGTCAAAATTACCCAGAATTCCCCGCAAACACGGAACATGAAGAAATGGAATACACTTTATCTCTTCCTATTATTTCTGCATTAGAAGACTGTATTATCAGCCTGTTCTCCATGCTTGCTAAGAACTGTGGGTAGTGTTGACTTGTTGATATATTGTTGAGTCTATCTCTGAGTTAGCCCTTTATCTGTGGCCTGAAAAAAAGGTAAACAAAAAAACATTTTCTTATAATTTCAATTGATTTTGGAGAAACCGTTGGTCATTGACTATAAACCCTATGTCACAAATTATAAAGCCAAGTTCGGTGGTAACAAGGGAAACAGATTTTAAGCTGAGTTTTTAATTGAAACCAATATAAAGATTGTAAAGCCGACTTTGGTTGTAAACAGTGTCACAAATTATAAAGCAGACTCTTGTTTATAAACAGGGTCACAGAGTGTAACCGACTTTGGTTATAAGGGTCACAGAGTGTAACCGACTTTGGTTATAAGGGTCACAGAGTGTAACCGACTTTGGTTATAAGGGTCACAGAGTGTAACCGACTTTGGTTATAAGGGTCACAGAGTGTAACCGACTTTGGTTATAAGGGTCACATATTATCAAGCCCCGTTCAATTGTAACCAGGGTCACAAATTATAAAAGCTGAGTTCAGTTGTAACAAGGGTCACAGATTATAAAACTGTGTTTGATTTTAACCATTGCCACAGATCCTAAAGCTGAGTTCAGTTGTAACAAAGGTCACAGATAATAAAGCTGAGTTCAGTTGTAACAAAGGTCACAGATTATAAAGCTGAGTTCAGTTGTAACAAAGGTCACAGATTATAAAGCTGAGTTCAGTTGTAACAAAGGTCACAGATTATAAAGCTGAGTTCAGTTGTAACAAAGGTCACAGATAATAAAGCTGAGTTCAGTTGTAACAAAGGTCACAGATTATAAAGAAGCAGTGGCCGTTTGTTTATGGGATATCTTAAAAATTGGCAATACTAACCAAAGCAAGTCTGATTCTAAGATTTTAGTTATGCCAGCTCACATTTAATCACATAACATTAAAACAAAATTTGAGGCAAATCTTCATCACAATTATTTTAATAACTTTGCTATGTAACAATATTTACCCATCACCAGCAGCCATGTTCACAGGATTTTCATCTTTACCGATGCCCATTTCTGACAGAATTTTCAATGCTGTGAGAGAAGCTGAATCGCGTGCAGTCTCTGGGGTGGGGCCAGACCCGTGCAGTGTATGTGGAGGGTTGGAGGCAATCATCAGACGACTAAGGAACTCACTTGGATTGTTCTGCAATGGTAAGCTAGGTGATGAAAAATAAAGATCATGTTCACAAGTATGTTGAAACAAATTGACTATTAGCAGAATGTAAGAATTTTATGGCAGAAACAGCATATTGAGGCTAAAATTCATATAATAACTTTTGCCTAAATTATGTGAAATACTTAAAAAAATATTTTCTAAATAAAGGAAAGGTTCACTGTCAGACTGTCGTAGGTACTGCAATTAATGACAAAAAAGTTTGAAATAAGTATACTTACAGCACCCGCAAATTCATCAAATTTAATCTCTATGTTGTTCCTAACACACAATTCTCGTAGTCGATGCTCGGCCCTGCTTGCAGAGAAATTTGTTGTTTTCACCATCCCTCCACCAGTGTATTGAGCTTGTAAACCTAAAATATATCCACATTGATAACCAGTTTTATTTTGATTCATTTTATGTTGATGTTTTTTGTCCAAACAGTACTTCAGTATTGTTACAGCTATCTATCAGTGTAACAAACTTTCAACTCCTCCACAAGAAAGGGAGATTTTAAAATATCACTAAAGGTATATCTTTCATCAATTTGTCAGAACATTCTGTCTTGAATTGTGATCACACTTGATACTTCTGTGTGAATACTCCTTACCACAGTATAAGCACAGAGCCTCTTGGTACTTTTGTTTAAATATTCCCTACCTCTCTATTTGTTTTGTTTTGGGTTTAACAATATTTCAGTTATTTAGCAGCAGGCAGTTAACCTAATAAGTGTAACAGTACAAACCTGTTAATCGCAAGTAACTGCCAACCTTCCCACATGAATCAGAGGTGGAGGTTCAATGCTTTCAGACACAATGTCTTTAATTAAATCATCACGAGGATTATGCGCCTCACCCGGATCAAACTCACAACCCCCTGTCTGTAGATCTGCACAGCTCCTATTGAGCTAAGTGTGAGGCTACTTCTGTATAAGCATCTGCCTAGGACTGTTAACAAACTTGATACCTTTGTTAAAATATTCCCTACCTCTGTATAAGTATCTGCCTAGGGCAGACAGAACACTTGATTCATCTGTGTTAATACTGCTTACCCCTGTATAAGCATTTCCCCAAGAAAGTGAGCACTCTTGATACATCTTTATTATCATTTCTCTGCATTTCCATGATCAATCTTCAGATAGCTAAAATATTGTTTGTCAGGTCTTTGTTCTAAAGTACAGAGTTATAATAGACTGATCTACTTGGATAGAATAATTTTTTTATTAATACACATATGAATTGGTAAACCAAACCTTTTAGCTGACTGTAAGTGTTACGCTTGCCTTCAGGAAGAACTAACAAACCAGGAACCATCTGTCGGCTACCATTCAAGACTGTCTGACCTACAGAAAGAATCACAAGGCAAACTACTATAGATGAATTTAAGACACTGAAATGACTTTTAAATATTAATGAGTTGTGTATACAAGCTTTCAAATCAAGTGGTAAACAAAAGCTGTTTGTAAAACACATATACCCCACATGATGGCCTACAGGAGCCAAGCAGGTTCATGTATGTAATTTTGACCTAAGAAACAACAGGGGTATTCCACTGCCTTCAGGCAACAATCCTATGAAGATGACAGCCAAAACATTCTTTCATTATTTAGCAGAAACTGTTTTTACATTCTTTCATTATACAGCAGAAACTGCTTTAATCTACAGGTCACTTGACCTTTGACCTACAGACCCCCAAAAGAATTGGGATAATCTACAATAAGCACAGGTAAACATTCATGATCCTACAAAGTTTGACAAATGTCAGCCAAAACTCTTTAGTCATCGAGCAGATTCTGAATCTATTTCCAATCTCAAAGTAACTGTGACCTTAACCTTTCACCTACTAACCACCATCTACTTACCACAGTTCCACCCATGTGAGACCAAGCATTCTCAAGTTACTGATCAGAAACCAAATGGACTACTGAAGGCTGGACAAACAATGTGCAAAACAATATACACCCTTTTCATTGAAAAAGGGCTTTAATATATCTTATATGCGAGACTTTACCATCCTAGCATTAGCAAAGCCATACAAGATCCATGAATTTGTCAACATATAAAAATCACTTTATTTCTATGATTCATTTTAATCTGCAATTTTTATAAAAAATCAGAAGCTTGTGTCCTGTCTGCAAAAGTATCAACGAGTTTGAAATGTACTGAACAGCATGATGGATTTTTAGAAAGAATAATGAGCCATTCATAAAAACAGAAAGACTTTTTCACATCAGAAGAAATTGAAATAGTCCATTTACAAAGAATACCAGCATACCTTGTTCATCTGTAATGTCAGAAAATGTCACTTTCTTTTCACCAAGGCTCGTCTGAAAAGTAAAATGTTCCAATTCAAAGTCTGCTCCAGCAAATACATTATATAAATGCTATCATTTTACATAAAACTTATTAGCACAGCTATCTATATACTGGTATATTTTGTTGGATTTAACCTAACACTGACACAATTATAGGTCTTATGGTAACTCCAGGTGCCACTCAGGGCATTACTTCTGGGAAAGCACCTGTCTTCCCCAAGGCAGCTGGATGGCTCCCTCAAATGGAAAAGATATAAATGTTTTCGAGAATAAATTATGTTTTCATATATGTCCTCTAACATGAAAATAACCAAAAGAAGTGGAAGCAGAAGAATGAGAATTCCGTATGGGAGATTAATAAAAACGCCTTTGAATCATATTTCCAAACTAATTCATTTTAACATTATGATATTTGTTACTCAACAGTTTGTTGTAGGATCAATTAATCTACATGTAAGATGAAGAACTGGATGAAAGCAAAATTTCAAGACAGTTCTGACATTGTGAAATCTGATGATTTTCATGAAGGATGGAACATTAAGTGAATCGGAACTGTTCATAACCTGTATAAATGAGTTTTTGAGTTTAATGATTCAGTCATAATAGAAATTCATTGTGCATTTAATGGCTGGTGTTAATCGACTACAAACGAAACATGATGTTATAAACCAAATAAATAATGACTGAAGGATTCCAGTCTGTCCTTTAAGTAGATGTGTCAGTTTACAAAACTACTGTTATTTGAAATCCATTTCAAACGTTTGTAGATATGCACAAGGAAAGATGGATGGAGAGACCAACCAACATAACTCAAATACAACAGGGTTATTATAACAGTAGCTAGATCTGCAATGTTGCATTTGGCTCAAGTGGGATCCATGCCTAGCATAAATGCAGGAGAGTTGAATGCATCATTGCAGATCAAGCTATTGCTTTAATGACCCTGAAAACTCTTGAAATGGTGAACTTTTTGACGCATGGAACGATACAACTAAAATAGCTAGTCCCACCATAGAATATGTTTCCATATCCAATTGGAGTTGAATACAGGGGGTTTGCATTTATTAATGAAATACAGGCTGTACCTCAGACAGATAATACCTAAGTATATTATAAAGTTATATGTGCTCATCTGGGAGAATACAGTGAAAAGCTGATAGAATGTTATAAGGTAACGTACATCTCCTTGCATCTTTATAGCAGGTTTAGCTGGCTGTGGGGATGGTTTGTTGTAACCTAGTAGCTGTAACATAGCTTCTGCAGCATGCCGCTTGGCAAGCTTCTTGTTGGGTCCTACACCAGTACACGTCTGCTCATCAACATGCACCTGTAAGCATAACATATAAAAATTTATAAGGATATTAGCATGAAATTTTTAAATTTCTGTATGATTAATTTCTGGTATTGATATCGTAGTGTAAAATCTTCTTTTTTTATTTGTAGGGGAACAAGGTTTTGTGTAGCTCATAGGCATGTCAACCAATAAAATTAATCTAATTCAATTTTTAATTTTCATTCAAGGACTTTGTGTCACCACAAAATAGCCAGGTCTATGAATTAAACTAATGTCATAGTTAAAACCCCTGATAATTCAATTTCGATCTTGGCCCAGATTTCATACAAATCAAATTGAAACAAAAGGGCAAAGATGGCCCTAGGTCGCTCACCTGAGAAACACACCATATCAGTGTAAACATGTTTGTCCTTGTGATTTAATGGAAACAAATAATCTGACCAATTTTCATTAAGATTGGACCAAAAATGTGGTCTCTTAAGTGTAAACAAGTATTTTCTTCAATTTGACCTAGTGACCTAGTTTTTGAGCCAAGATTACCTACATTCGAACCTGACCTAGATTTGATCAAGGCAATCATTCTGACCAAATTTCATCAACCTCAATTCAAAAATACAGCCTATATCGCATACAAAACGTTCTTCTTTGATTTGTCCTAGCGACCTAGTTTTTGACCCCAGATGACCCATATTCAAATTTGACCTTAATTTCATAAAGGCAATCATTCTGACAAAATTTCATGAAGATCAATGAAAAATACAGTCTCTATTGCATACACAAGGTTTTTCTTTGATTTGACTTTGTGACCTAGTTTTTGACCCCAGATGACCCATATTCTTTTGACCTAGATTTCATCAAGGCAATCATTCTGACTAAATTTTATGAATATCTAGTGTAAAATACAGCCCCTACTGCATACTCAAGGTTTTTCTTTAATTTGACCTAAATGACCTGGCCCATATTCAAAACTCCTAGATTTCATCCAGACAAACATTCTGATCGAATTTCATGAAGATCCGGTGTAAAATGCAGCCCCATATTGCATACACAAGGTTTTTCTTTGATTTGACCTAGTGACCTAGTTTTTGATCCAAGATGACCCATATTCAAACCTGACCTAGAATTCATCAAGGCAATCATTCATGAAGATTAGTTGAAAAATACAGCCTTTATCGCATACACAAGGTTTTTCTTTGATTTGACCTAGTTTTTGATCCCAGATGACCCATTTTCGAACTTGGCCTAGATTTCATCAAGGTAATCAATCTGATCAAAATTCATGAAGGTCAATTGAAAAATACAGCCTCTATCGCATACACAAGGTTTTTCTTTGATTTGACCTAGTGACCTAGTTTATGACCCCAGATGATGGCCTAGATTTCTTCAAGATAATCATTCTGACAAAATTCCATGAAGATCAACTGAAAAATACAGCCTGTATCGCATACACAAGCTAAATGTTGACTGACAGACAGACAGACGCCGGACATTGAGCGATCACAAAAATTCACCTAAAAATATGGCCTCTAGAGTGATTTTCTGTCACCTGACCTTAAGTTGCAAACTTCACCTAGATTGCATAAAACAAACAGTTTGAACATGTAACAGATTGATCAGGTAGAAAGTATGACCTCAAGAGTGATAACAAGGTTTTCCTATGGTTTGACCTAGTGCTGCACTTCGGATGACCTAGAATGGATATCAAGAAACATAAGATTAAAGAAACTGAAAGTTTTTTTTTTTGACAGGTGGGGAGTTCTTTTATCTTGTGTTTCTTCAATCCTGCATCGTTAACAAGTAACATAAAATAAAATTATAGTGACAGGAGTCGGGAGGCACAAGCATCTAGTTATCTAGGTTTAAACTGTATCGAATATTTAATCATATTTTATGTTACTCAAAAAGATGTTTATAATATTTTGCTACTGATAGCATGCAATTTTTAGCTGAGAGACTTTCCAGCGTAACATTGTCATTTGATAGGGCAGTAAAACTTAACAAGGTTTTGCCATAATTTGACTCAAGATGACCTAGTTTCAAAAGTGGTCTAGATTTTATGAAGACAAACATTCTGTCAAGTAGGCAGTGTCAACAAGATTTTTTCTATTTATCCTGTCACTTGCAGTATTTTCAACCCGATATCAGGGTGCCGTATATCTTTCTTGATATACCGTCAGTTGACACATGACCAGTGACATACGGTCAGTTGATCATGTGACCTTATGATCGATATTGTTGTCATAAGAAATTTTGCATTGAAACCATCACCATTGTGTTGGAAATGTCCGAAATAAGAAAATGAGTGGTCAAATATTGAGTTTTTATTCAAAAACAAAGAAGTTATTGCGATTTTTAATTGTAACCACATTACTTTGTCGGTGATTACGTCATTATATAAGTGACGTCATTACGAATATGACTTCATTAAAACGGTTGTTGCACACTTATTTTTGTAAAATAAATTGCCAAAATATTGGAAAATGAAGTAATGACAAGATAAATAGAATAATAGGTTAGTGCCTAAGATAGTTTATCTGGCTCGGCTCCGGATGTTATCAGGTTCGCCTTCAGCTCACCCGATAACCTCCTCCACCTCGCCAGATAAACTTTCTCATCTACGGCACTAACCTATTATTCTCTATTTCACCTAGTGACCTAATTCCTGATCTCAGTTGACCTAGTTTCTATCATACTGGTGATGTTAATAAGATAAACATTCTGACAAAGTTAAGACTGGGCCCAAAACTGTGACCTCCAGAGAGTTAACACAGACCATCCATCTATACCAGTAGCTCACTCTGAACATTTGCTTCTGACAAGACACAAATGTCACATAAGAAGCAATTGTAAAATATTAAGTATACCTGTTGTACAGATAAGCGGCATCTTACCTGCATGACAAACTCTCGACGTCTCGGCAAACCCCTTTCAGCAAGCAATGAATAGACTGGCTCCTTCTTCTTCTGGGCCTGTTGTATCTGAATAAGCCGTGATATTGGGTTGATACCCACCCCATACGTAGGGTCTGCCTTCTGCATCTGCTTAGAACAACCATATCGAGTAAACAACACAGTTCAAGGTTGGCAGTTAAATAATAAAAGAATGTTAACAATTGCATCAACTGCAACTACTAAGAGTAGGTCTTTGTTAAAACACTAATTCATGGAAGTGACAAATTCAATTTTACAAATATTGAGTAAACAAAACCATACATAGAATGCAGTGACAGGTAAAACAAATGAACAACTGCTATAATATCTTTCACCAATTGAAGTCTTTTGTTGTAGGGAATCGATCCTACCGAATTTCGTTGCACAGTCAACGTAAATCAGAGTCAACGTAAATCAGGACTGATCCCTCTATGGTAACATGGGATATATACCGAATGAGATATACTATCGAACTGAAAAATTTGTCATTCCGGCACATGCACAGAGCGCCTGACTTCGGATTTTTTGGAAGAATACGCCTTTTCCTTGTGCGTAATAAATGTCCACATAACTTGTCCGAACTGCAACATCTTGCACATCAGTACAAATATGGGTGGTATTGTATTTTTATTCCAAAATTTATCTTTCAACTGATACAAACGTATATTTCTGGGCAAGCTGATTGAGACAGTGCCTTATTTCATATTAACAGGGCTCCGGAAATTTTGATAACTCAATCGGTCCGAAACGAGAATCCTGACATCGGCGCTACCCCACCCACCGCATTCCCAATATTACATATTTTGTAAAACGTGATAGGGTAAAGAAATAAGCATGTCATGCATTAAAACTGAGTTACCAGTCACCGCGTGTTACCATACAATGAAGACAGTTATTCAGTGTTATGTGTGAACGTTACTTTGTTTAAATTTCGATGTTTTTCCGAGATAATAAGAGGTATTGACACCGTGTGCGTAACTAGTCTAAAAGCCAACGCACGTGACTTCGATACCGTATACACGGCAGATACTTTGTGATGTTTCCTCATTCTTTGACGGAATTCTATAAAATACAATGCGTCAAAGTGAGTTACACGACACATATTCTCTGCTAAACAGCCTCAGTATTTAAAAAATACTCTGCCGCGGACCGAATGTGTACGTTATTTGAACGCTGAGATCGAATTTCCCGCATGTATAGTACCAAAACGTCACGCGGGTTGGCCACGGATATTTCATTTCACTTACGTTGTACTTCAATAAGCAACTACATTTTATAAAGTTATATGTTCTCTTCTGATGTAAACAAAATTTCATTTTGAAACGTTTTTAAAAGGCCGATTTGATAATCAGTGCCACTCCGGTTTTCTTTATCATTCGTGGTTGCCCGTCCATTTTTTTCTTTTTTTGTGCAGTCGGGTTGCAAAGACGATTTTCTGCATTTGTTTCAACTGGAGCCCCAACAAATGAATCATGTAATTTTTTTAAATCAAGTGATTATAAAAATTATTTTTATCGGTTTTCCGTGTGATGTCTCATTAAATCAAAGACCTATAATGTACAATTTATTAAATGCAGCGACCATTTGTTTGTTACCGTGATCAAACATAGCCTTTTGAAATAAACCATCCGTCGGATTCTAAATAAAAGAAGTGGATCCCCGTCGAAATGATTTGGATCCAGTCAGAAACGTTAGGAAACCAGTCAAAAATGTTTAATACACCGCAGTCGGCTGTCTGCAAACATTAAAGGATGTGCCGCGCGAGCACTGACTGCGTCACGCGCTAATTACGGACCGATTATCAAAGTGACAATCAGATCGATTGCAACGTTTATTGATTATCTGAAGGTGCGACCAACAATTTCCTACTTGGCAGGTGATCGTGTATTGAGATATCAGACCGAAATTTATACTTTTCTCCATTTTTACGGGACCGATTTTTTTCGTTTTTTCACTTCACGAATCGGTCTGAAAAGTCAAAAATCGGTCCAAAACCGACAAACCGGCAAATTTCCGAAGCCCTGCATATTAATATTGATCTACAAAACTGATACTTCCCAATACCATTCTTACTAACTGCTTCATTCCATAAATCTGGAACAGGGTATTACCTGAATTGCACCATTGATTTGCAAGATCAAGATACATGTTTCAAAATAAGAAATAACAGCAATGCAATTTGAAATCAAAATACAGGCCTGTCACAGCAAACTTACTTAAACTTTTAAAACACCTGCTCATCAAACTTGATCTAGATTTTATAGGAATAAATATACTGTATACATACGGTTAAGTCAGGAGAAAAGATACTCTTTTTTTTAGCAGTCAAGTTTTGCAATTTTCAGTAGTTAAGGGGACATAACTACAGACAGACTAGGACCATTTAGATGGTTATCTAAGTTGGCCGAAGAAATTTTGCCACAAAATATTCTAAGTCTTGCAGATTATTTTTGTGGATGCTACTCTCCAGGGGTGATCCTGTGATATGTCCTGTTACATGGGGGTATACAATTCTAACGCTTTAAGAATCAACCATGAAGCAGGGATGTCAAAAATTTTACATTTCACATTATTATCACAAACAAAAAATTGTGATCGAAAATCACATCACTTCTAACCTTGATAAGATTCCGGTTCTTTTTCTTAGTCGGGGGAGGTTTTGTTTTGGGTCTTGGAACGTTTGGTGGCAGTGGTGGGAGATTACGTAATTCTTTCAGCATCAACTCAGCAGCCCTTTTCTTCGATAACTTTTTACTATTGCCTTCAGCTTCTGTTTTAAAGTTTCCTACAAGGCACTGTGTTACAAAGTTTTTCATGTGTGGTGGACCAGATTCTCGTATGACCTAAAAAAATCAACAAGTTTTTTTACAAATTCAATTCCACTTTGTCAACGTAATAAGATAAAACAAGAGGACCATGATGGTCCTGAATCGCTCACCTCTTCCCACATGATCCAGTTTTGAGTATGACGTCGTTTTTTCTATTATTTGACATAGTGACCTAGTTTTTGGGCTCAACATAGTGACCTAGTTTTTGAGCTCATGTGACCCAGTTTTGAACTTGACCTAGATATTATCAAGATAACAAGAGCTGTCCATAAGACAGCCAAGCTCGACTATTCGAAATATTGTCACAGAAGCTGGAAATTATTACCCAAAATGTTAAATATCAAAAGAGTTTTAAGTTCAAAAGGGGACATATCAGAGTTATGGGACTTGATGCTATCAACTAGTTTTATAACCCCGAAGAAACATGTTAAGTTTCAATTCAATATCTGCATTAGTTTTGGGGATAGTAACTTGCATGTAAAACTTTAACCAGAATTTTCTAAGTCCAAAAGGGGGCATAATTTGCTCAAAATACATGTTAAGAGTTATGGAACTTGACCCAGTGAGGTAGGTAATTGATCTAGAAAAAGAATAAATAAGTTCCAAATCTATATGCCTTTTAGTAATAGCTGTATGTACTTGCACGCAAAACTTTAACCAGAATTTTCTAAGTCCAAAAGGGGGCATAATTTGGCCAAAATACATGCCAGAGTTATGGGACTTGACCCAGTGAGGTAGGTAATTGATCTAGAAAAAGAAAAAATAAGTTTCAAATCTATATGCCTTTTAGTAATAGCTGTATGTACTTGCACGCAAAACTTTAACCAGAATTTTCCAAGTCCAAAAGGGGGCATAATTTGGCCAAAATACATGCCAGAGTTATGGGACTTGACCCAGTGAGGTAGGTAATTGATCTAGAAAAAGAAAAAATAAGTTTCAAATCTATATGCCTTTTAGTAATAGCTGTATGTACTTGCACGCAAAACTTTAACCAGAATTTTCTAAGTCCAAAAGGGGGCATAATTTGGCCAAAATGAAGGTCAGAGTTATGGGACTTGGTGCTATCAACTAGTTTTATAACCCCGAAGACACATGTGAAGTTTCAATTCAATATCTGCATTAGTTTTGGAGATAGTAACTTGCATGTAAAACTTTAACCAGAATTTTCTAAGTCCAAAAGGGGGCATAATTTGCTCAAAATACATGTTAGAGTTATGGAACTTGACCCAGTGAGGTTGGTAATTGACCTAGAAAAAGAATAAATAAGTTTCAAAGCTATATGCCTTTAAATGATAGCTGTATGTACTTGCATGCAAAAACTTAACCAAGGTGTGACGCCGACGCCGACGCCAGGGTGAGTAGAATAGCTAGACTATTCTTCGAATAGTCGAGCTAAAAATTATGACCAATTTTCATGAAGATCCATTGAAAAATATGGTCTCTAGAGAGGCCACAAGGTTTTTCTATTATTTGACCTATTGACCTAGTTTTTTAAGGCACGTGTCCCAGTTTCAAACTTGACCTAGATATCATCAAGGTGAACGTTCTGACCAATTTTCATGAAGATCCATTCAAGGGTATGGCCTCAAGAGAGGTCACAAGGTTTTTCTATTTCAAGACCTACTGACCTAGTTTTTGATCGCAGTTGACCCAGTTTCAAACTTGACCTAGATATCACCAAGATAAACATTCAGACCAACTTTCATACAGATCCCATGAAAAATATGGCCTCTATAGAGGTCACAACGTTTTTTCATTATTTGACCTACTGACCTACTTTTTGACGGCACGTGACCCAGTTTCGAACTTGGCCTAGATATCATCAAGGTGAACGTTCTGACAAATTTTCATTAAGATCTTGTGAAATACATGGCCTCTAAAAAGGTCACAAGGTTTTTCTATTTTTAGACCTACTGACTAGTTTTTGACCGCACGTGACCCAGTTTCGAACTTGACCTAGATATCATCAAGATGAACATTCAGACCAACTTTCATACAGATCCCATGAAAAATATGGCCTTTAGAGAGGTCACAAGGTTTTTCTATTATTTGACCTACTGACCTAGTTTTTGAAGGCACGTGACCCAGTTTCGAACTTGACCTAGTTATCATCAAGGTGAACGTTCTGACCAATTTTCATTAAGATCTTGTGAAATATATGGCCTCTAGAGAGGTCACAAGGTTTTTCTATTTTTAGACCTACTGACCTAGTTTTTGAAGGCACGTGACCCAAATCGAACCTGACCTAGATATCATCAAGGTGAACATTCTGACCAATTTTCATGAAGATCCATTGAAAATTATGGCCTCTAGAGAGGTCAAAAGGTTTTTCTATTTTTAGACCTACTGACCTAGTTTTTGATGGCACGTGACCCAGTTTCGAACTTGACCTAGAATTTACCAAGATGAACATTCTGACCCATTTTCATAAAGATCCCATGAAAAATGTGACCTCTAGAGATGTCACAAGCAAAAGTTTACGCACGCACGCACTGACGGATGGACGACGGACGCTGCGCGATCACAAAAGCTCACCTTGTCACTTTGTGACAGGCGAGCTAATTAAGAAGAGTAAAAGAAATGAAGACAAGGTAGAACCCAAAACAGACATACAATGTTTTCTCTGACTTTTTCATCTCCCCTAACTATAAACATTTGCTGCCAGTCATCAGAAGTAGGCCAACCTTTCAGTCAACAGATAGACGAAAACAGCATGCCAAAATCTGACAACCTGAGACAATCATCCACTGCAAGATCATTCATTTTCACAAACTGCACATGGTTCTAACTATCAACTAAATAAACAAATAAAGAGAAAAAAAATCAATTTAATTCATACTCACATCAAAAGACACAGGTAGATTATGACGGAGTGCTACTTCATGGACTAGACTGATCTCTGACTTTGTATCATCTGTCAAATAAACAACAAAAACTTCTGTATGTAAAGGTTACATTTTGTAAACAGTGAATGTAAGGTAGATTTCTACTAATATGTAACGTAAATGGAAGAAAATATACATGTTGAGAGTTCTAATAAAATGTGATAATCATAATGGCCTACAAATAATATCTTAGTAGGATTTAAGAGAATTGGTTATGAAAAGGAACTTTACCTGTTTTCATTTTAAAATTTTTTATTTGATTTTTTTCACAATGAAAATACCAGATATATTTCACTTAATATTTCAATAATTCACTGAAAAACATGTAATAATATAAAATAATTCATACCATCATCCTCTGGTTTGTCATTTGTTTCAGCATTATTGTTTACATTAGCATCAGTAGAACCCTGGTCTGCTGCCTCCGGAATTTTCAGACTGCGTAGAATTTCTAGAGCTTTTTTCGCAGCATTATGTCTTGCCATCTGCCTAGAAATACCTTCACCAATGAATTCACGAGTTCCAACCTTCAGGGATACATAGAACGTTCTTGGTGGCCGCATATAGTGGTACCTGAAAATAGGAATAAAGACATTTATAAATGAACTGTTGAGATATGTCAAAACTGAACTTGATGAAACTAGATCTATCTATCAGGTTAGGTTATAGTTTCAATCAAATTGTAGATACTAGCTATATTCAAATCATTCATTATCCCTTTTTCTATCTCTTTCTATATGAATAAATGTTTTTTCTTTACAAAGTAAGAAATTGTCAAATTGTAGCTTGTACAATAGACACTATTTTATCTGCTCAATATATAGTTAACTTTATAGATTAATAGGTGAATGTACGTTGTTGGGTGTCACATATATGCTACCCTGCAAGACATCAGTACTTAGTCCAACATCAGTCTCAGAATGCTTCTTACCACATTGGTCAGTTTCAATATGGTACCAAGAATCAGCCACTAAGACTGGTCTTCTAACTCAGCTTTATAATACTGAGGACTGTGGCCTTGAACTTGAAGCAAATGCCAAAAAACAACAAAAAAAACAAAAACAGGGGTAATCTGTTGATAACAGGTGATCATCTTATACAATTCAACAGCTGTATGCAAAAAAGTACTCCAACTATCAATCCGAAACCATTTTCAATATTAGTAATGTGACCTTGACCTCTGACCTACTGATCCTTTAAAGGTCATCTGTTGACCACAGGCAATATTTCTATGAAATTAAAATGCAGTTGGCACAAGCATTTTGTGCTATTGAGGGGAAACTGTTTTTAGTCTATATACATGTAACTCTGAACTTTCTGTCCCATAAAATTGTAGGTGCCATTCTACTGACCTAGGGCATCCTCCTATGAAAACTAAAGGCAGTACTAGCCAAAAAGTTTCTTTAATGATTTGGAGGAAACCATTTTCAATTTCATGGTCTCTGTGACCTTCACACCTGACCTACTGACCGCAAAACAATAGGGGTCATCTACTGACAACAGGCAATCATCAATTCTAATGACTGAAGGCTACAGTGTTCTTTAGTTTGTTGTACGTCTCAAGGTCACTGCGACTTCAACATCTGATCTACTGAACCCATAAATATCGGGGTCATTTACTGACCACAAGCATTCACATTACGAATTGTGAACAGTAAAGGCCTAAACAATTTCTAAGTTATTTATCAGAAACCAAATGATCTACATACTAACCAACAATAAGCAAAACAACACAGTTCCTTTTCTATGAAGGGGACTGATTTAATATAAATTTAAATGAACGTAAAATTTTTCTACCATCTTCAATTACCTTTGATTATACATGCCTCTGAAGTCATAATTATGTTGATAGTACATGGGCTGTGCATTTCTATTTTCGATGTTTCTATAAATAGCTGGTTCTCCTCTCTTCATTGCCAGAGAATTGAGTTCCACTGTGGGTGTTATTGACATCAAATCATCAACTGAAAGTCAAATGACAACTTGTTACCACACCGGTCAACACAAACATAATTTTTGTACAACAGGAGAAATTTTCACATGAAAGACATTCAATGGCTATCATAGTTTTAAGGTACTATACAGTTATCTTTTACTGAAGTCAATGGCAGTAAATCTAGGTGAAATTCCGAACAAAATACCACATGTACAACTTTACATCATGAATAGCATTTGTGTAAAATAATAAAGTTTCATTACCCTAAGTCAAATACTTTTGGAGATATCCATGAACAAACTTTTAAGCTTTCAACACAATACTTTTTTAAATTTGACAAAATCAATGGCCCCCAAGTCTGGTCTAACAGAATGGATCACAGGTGCACTCTTTTACATGCTGAATAACATTCTTATTGTTGCAAGACTGTAGGTTAAACATATTAAAGTTTTGGAGATATGTGCAATACAAAGTTTTATCAGATGGACAGAATGATGGGGGCCAAGGGCAAACCTAAGTGCATTTCTTCCCTAAAGTGGGGGCCCAAAAATAACTCCTCCAAATAATGAGCTAAGATTGTTTCGCTTCAAAGTTGGAAAATTAAGTATTTAAATCTGGATAAAAAATCTAACACTGACTAAACAGACAAAAAGTGATATTTCTCATCTTATCTACCATAGACTTCCTTCCTTGCTTCCAGTTACATTCTCCCTACAAAATTAGACATTTTAAAACAGTCATGTTAAATGCCCACCCGTGTCACTGATGTAACCAGAGGTTACAAATCTATTTCCCTACTTTTTTTTTTTTTTTTTTTTTTTTTTTAACATATTTTTGCGTTCTAAACAGTTTTCCACAATGAGTTCATTTTTGTTTTTCATTGACTCTTTGCAAGTTTTTGATAAAAGAGGAAGACACCAGGCACTGTTTCAGATATGTACGGGCACCTGCATAGAATCACCAATTTCCAAACATTGAGAATTCTATACTCCGAGCAAGTCAGCAACCTTAACCACTTGGTCACCAAGGCCCCTGGTTCATTACATAGTTCCCAGACAAGTATTTCACTGCAGACAAATAAATGATGTTTTGTCTATTGATATTAATGTTTTATTACCATTTCTGGTATGGATGTGCTTGCCAAGAAAGAAAAACTTTACACTGTATTCTTGTATTACATTCCCAAGCACTGTTTACAGAAATGATACAGCCATATGTAAATACCTTCTGTGAGTAACTCAGTGCCTCTTCTAGGTTTCGGAGGTGGGTGTTTAAACTCTGTCTTTTCAAGCGCCATGCCTGCAGCTGCATGTTGGGCTTTCTTAATACTGGGTCCCGAGGCAGAGTATTCCTCCTTGTCCCCAATCTGTAGCTTGACGAAAAAAGTCTTCTTGTGAGCCGGACCTTGTTCGTCAACTAAGGTATACTGATGGGTTACCTGTAACATATATGTAAGCATATAATACTAAAACACAGGAGACTTCTACAGGGATTTTTAAGGCTGATTTTGGGACTGAATATGGGCCCCATCCCAATTGCAAAAATTTGCTTATTTTCCCAATTCTTAGATTTAAATTTCCTAAAATTTTACTGACTGTTGAGTGTCTGCGAGTTTCTCACTGAAGAAATACCAGAAAATTTAGTAGACACTTTCAAACGACAACAAATATAAAACAAAGACTTGTAATATGACATCAAACAATAACAATGCTGAAATAAAGGTTGTATGATGGTAAAACTTTTTTTTTGTATTTCCCAATTTTCAGGTTTTACGTGCCATTTTTCCCAACTGAATGGGCCCCGGGCCCCAGTTTCTAACCGGTAAAAAATCCCTGTTCTAGGTTTTAGTTTCTGAAATATTTTAATCTCATTTATATAAATACGTTTTACAGGGTTTGACAAATCCTCTCATCTGCTCATAAATACTGCATTTCTACACATTTCTTGCTGTAGTAGTTGCTCTGCAGAAAGAGTATGACTTGTCCAAAAACAACAAATTCAATGAAAATAGAGCTGTGGAGAAGCCGGAGCATTTAATCAATAGACAAGAAGCTGCGTTCAATAAACGCTTGATGTCCCCGGTGGCATCCTAGTCGATACAAAGCAACCTAAGTCCAAAACGAGATCAAGGTCAAACTGAGGTCAGGTGATGTTTGAAGATGAGGAATGGTCACAGGTTACATCTGCATTAGTATCAAGTCATTCTAGTAAGGGGTATTGATGCTAGACGAAACGGTCCCATTTGGTTAACCTCGTACGGACAGACAAACGGAAGGACAGACAGGACAATCACTATATGCCTCCTGCATTAGTAGATGCTGGGGGCATAAAAACACAAGTTCATTCATAGTTCGCAACTTCAAAATCCATCCTGTTTAATTACAGTATCACATTATCACTGGACTTTAAAACAGAAGCATTTTTAGATTAAAATCACTTCTTTATAGTGATCTGCAGGGCGAGTACAAACTGCAGCAGGATGTGTGAATACAAGTTTACCTTGTTTTCCAAAGTGTTAAATATTTCAAAACCAAGAGAAATGTACCAAGTACCGGTAGCTAACTTTTAGATGTTTTTGTGTGACTGAACTTTCCACATATTTAGAAACAAAATAATATTTCCCTTAACTGTAAAAATTAGAGGTTTTGCAAGGAATAATTTTCCCAAAACAATACAAAAGCTTAAGTAGCGACAAACAATCTCTCCTCAGTCTCTCCTTTCAATATCAATATAATTTAAAAGCATTCTCTAAGCCTCAATCTGACAAAAAATTACCTTTGTTTATAAAAGCTACAAACTTACCCTATTAAAACGGGCTAACTCATTGATAAGACACATGGGGGTTTTCTCTTTAGTGTTTGCCAAACTTGATAATAGTTGCTGTTGCTGGATTGGTGACTGTACTTTCTGTCCCTTCTCATTGGTCAATGCTGAAGCTGAGGGCGGGTCTTGTGGCTGACTAGTTGTCACATGATTCGTCACTCCATTCTGATTGGCCAATGATGAAGGGAAGTGGTGAGGATTGGCTGAAACTCCTGCTGTAGTTACTGATTTTGAAGGCATTGCAATAGTTACTGGACCTATAAAATATATATATATATTTTTTTTTTTTTGGATTTAACGTCGCACCGACACATGATAGGTCATATGGCGACTTTCCAGCTTAAATGATGGAGGAAGACCCCAGGTGCCCCTCCGTGCATTATTTCATTACGAGCAGGCACTAGGGTAGAACCACCGACCTACCGTAAGCCAGCTGGATGGCTTCCTCACATGAAGAATTCAACGCCCCGAGTGAGGCTCGAACCCACATCGATGTGGGGCAAGTGATTTGAAGTCAGCGACCTTAACCACTCGGCCATGGAGGCCCCTCTATTATATACTCCTCAGAATGGAAGAATCATTATACCTCCTTGCACATTAATTATGATGTGTGATAATTTCTTATTTTCTGAAATACAAGACTTATAGGAATTCTTTCTATCTTTTAAAAAATGTTAATGCCAACAATTTTTTAAATACATGTATAACTGCTTTTTTGTAAAAAAATCATCTAAGCTTCATTTCTGCCAATTTTAAAAACTGTCATTAAACATTTAAACAATGTTGCCTTTTTCTTTTGCGAATCTGTTGGGAGATAATATCTTCACAGATCAGGACTTTACCATTGAAAGTGACTCATGCTTTTAGAAATAATATAGTGGAATGCTAATTAGTATAATGTATCAAAGACATAACAAAAATCAGATCTGAAACTCTCATAAGACTAAGAGCACAAAGTGAAATCTCATTAAATCTCAAGATAACTATATCCTGTTTATCAACTGAGATTTCTTGAAAACTAAAGTTTAATATGATATTGCTCTGTGAGGTCACCTCACAATGCCGAATAACATGTGACGCTTAAAAAAGGGTATAAATAAAGCACTTCTATTTGAAAATTTTCAAACTGTCAAGCTAAAATTACCTGTAGGAATAAATGTGCCAATGACTGGTGTTTGTCCCTGTACAGTAATATTTCCTTGTGCTGGGAAGCTGGCTTTACTGCTGTTACTGCTGCTCTGTGAAGGTGCTGATGCTGTATTTATGTTTGGTTTCATTATCCTAAACCTGTAAAACATGTAAAGTATAGCTGAAACCTATACATTGTGGAGATTGCAGACAAATTCAGGTCACATCTACATCTGACATGTAAAGTATAACTGAAACCTATACATTGTGGAGACTGCAGACAAATTCAGGTCAGATCTACATCATGTAAAGTATAGCTGAAACCTATACATTGTGGAGACTGCAGACAAATTCAGGTCACATCTACATCATGTAAAGTATAGCTGAAACCTATACATTGTGGAGATTGCAGACAAATTCAGGTCAGCTCTACATCATGTAAAGTATAGCTGAAACATATACATTGTGGAGACTGCAGACAAATTCAGGTCAGATCTACATCATGTAAAGTATAGCTGACACCTATACATTGTGGAGACTGCAGACAAATTCAGGTCAGATCTACATCATGTAAATATATAGCTGAAACCTATACATTGTGGAGACTGAGAACAAATTCACATAATGTGAAGTATAACTGAAACCTATACATTGTGGAGACTGCGGACAAATTCTGGTCACATCTACATCATGTAAACTTTACATTGTAAAGTATAGCTGAAACCTATACATTGTGGAGACTGCAGACAATTTCAGGTCAGATCTACATCATATAAAGTATAGCTGAAACCTATACATTGTGGACTGCAGACAAATTCAGGTCAGATCTACATCATGTAAATATATAGCTGAAACCTATACACTGTGGAGACTGAGAACAAATTCTGCTCACATCTACATAATGTAAAGTATAACTGAAACCTATACATTGTGGAGACTGCGGACAAATTCAGGTCACATCTACATCATGTAAAGTATAGCTGAAACCTATACATTGTGGAGACTAAGGGATTTTTTTGGAGTCGATTTGGAGCCGAAGTTCGGCCCCAATCCCAATGAAAAATAGTATGACATTTGTGTTTTTCCGAAATTTTACTCCAAAATTCCCAATTATTGAAAGTTGGAAAAAAAATTGTCTGAAAATTTTCACAATATGACATAAGTAAAGTAGGTTCCGAAATCCATTACGTTAATGTAGATATAAATGGTTTTTGTTTTGTAAACAGTCAATTGTTGTAACTTCCCCTTAAACATAATGTTAAAGAAAAAGAGGGTGCATTGCCAAGCAATAAAGGGGAAGAGAGGTCTGTCTCTGTTGGGTCTGGCGAACTGCCATTACCGACGAGTTAATCTACACCTTCATTCTCACATGAGATGTTATAGAAAAGTTCAAGACTGCTAAAAACAGAGAGATTTGACCAAAAATGATGCGATTTTTCCCAATAGCTCGGGTATTACCCTAGGGTGTACCTTTCCCAAAGGAAGTGTCTAGGGGTACGGATCCGTACCTCTGGAATCTGATTCTTGAGGTACGGATCCATACCTCTAGACAAGCCTGTTAGGGGTTTTCTATGGGTATGGACCTCCGTTTTTCTACAGATTACGGGTCATTTACATTTCAAATTTTGTTGAAAATGAAATAACAAACAACACTTCATCAGAATTCATCTTAAACTTGGATCTAAATGGTTTACAGATAACAACGTTCATCAGATTTGTTACATTTTCTTTCTGAACGTAAATAACCGAGGAACACCAAATAAATCACGAGAATTTGAACCGGCAAAAAAAAAAGATATAAAGATTAAACAAAATAATGTTAAATATGTTGGGAAAAAACTATGTTTAACTGATAATTAACCCTTAGTGTATTTATGTTTTTCACACATTTGGTAGCCGTTACGAGATACAAAGGACGTTTTCACCAATAGTTTCTTTTACTTAATGTCGCTTAATTGATTATTAAACAATCAGTAAACAATCAGGTGAACGCTGTAGTCCAACTAATTTGATGCGATCCTAGGAAATATTGAGATATTTTTTCATATGGGCAATATCCCTACTCGCGTCAAACACTCGAATGACCAAAATAGTTGAAGCAACTTCCGATGAAATTTTCATTGCTGCCTACACTTTACATGCTATAGGTTTAAATGTCGATTATTTCACGAATAGGCCATAACTTAAAATATAACTTACATGTATCAAAAGGGGATTCATTTCCTCATTAATCTATGTTAAAACTATCAAATAATATCCAAAATTGCGAATTTTCTGGTGATTTAAACCTTTGTATGTACTGTACACGATCAACGTTTACCATGTGTTTACACGCCATATAACTTTACATGACTGTGTACTGTGATTTAACTTCCATTATTTTGGTCCTTCAAAGTTTTGACGTCAAATTATTTTGACTAGTGAATGCTGGTATCTGTATAGTTCTATAAATAAACGTCGGACTTCAATATTTTACGATTTTGACATTTCATATAGTCGGACGTTTTATCGAATTTATGAATTTCCCAGTAGAGCTTTCCGCAAAAATTCTTGCGGAAAGTTTTACACGTTCAAGGTCGAAATGACTAAAAAGCGAAAGCTAAATACCAACAACGGACAAGGAAACTTATTTTACACATCAGCTGAACATACCGTCTTACTGAAAATATTGAAGATCTGTCCGCACTTTGAAAGTGAAATTTACATCCATTCACTTTGGCAACACAATACGAAACTGTCAAGTCTTCTTTATTATACAGAATGATTTTAGACGAAAAAATATTCTCACGGTTGGATTTGAAAAAAGAATTAGGCCCGCTACTAACGTATTGTCTATGTAGTTACTTTTGTAGTATGCATATGTTTATATTATAATCGATGGGTGTAACCAGCATTTATTGGTTGTAATTAAATTAAAAGTATTTTAATAAGTTTTAAGTTCATATCAAAGCAGTTAAAAAAGGCTAGTCCACATGCATTCGGCGGTGCCCATGCATTAAATAATTATCGCAGACTTTTTACTAGTGCCGTAGGCTAAACGTATTTGTTTTCGTCTAAGCATGTATAATTGATTCTATATATTTATTCAGTGTAGTATTGTTCATGATATTTCATTAAATTACAGTAGAAGAGTCTGTGTAATGCGTCGGGGAAGTGATTGGTGGTGCAGTTTTAGTTACGATAAACCAATGTATCATGTGTTTGAGAGTTTTCCTACATTACACTTCAATAAAATATGGTCGAAATTTGTGCTATGCAAACAGCTGTCATTCGATTAAACTTGACACAGGGACATGTTGAACAGGGCTTTTTCACCCTATCTCACGGGGCCGATATTCGGCCCCATTCCCAATGCCAAATATGCTCTATTTTTCCCAATCTGGAGCAAAAAATTCCCAATCCAATGAAAAATTTCCCAACTGAAATCAGTTACTTTCTGTTTTTCAGTAATAATTCTTGCACAATTAGTTTTGTTTGCCAAGTAAATCAAACAAAATGTTGGAAAAACCAACTCGTTTCTATTTTTAGTAACATGACCATCTGCAACCTCGGCAAAAATTAATTACAAGATTTTGCTGAAGAAATGTATGATTTGTATGCAAAAACCTCTCAAAATGCATAAAAACACAAATATTAATTGAATAAAGTACCGAAAACATGTTGACAGGTAGTTTTTATACCATTAAAATCAATTGTCACATATTTTCGCGACCCAGTTTTTACACTCGAAAATACACACACTTTGCCATTTTACTTTTTGAATAATTTCAGTTATAACTTTGGTGAAAACAAACTGTAAACAAAAATTTTAGCATGACAAATAAAGAGTTACTGTATTTTTAGGCAATATTGGAACACAATCCTGAAAAAAAAAATCTCAAAATTTTACAAGGGGATACACTACCAGTAAAATTTGAAACTGAAGATTTAAACTAATATATATTAATTAAAAACTCATTTAATTTGTCAGTATATTTTCCCAAATTTGATGACAATTTACCGCGTTAAAAATTCCCAATATGACCAGGGGCCTTTTTCCCAAAACCCCCTGAAAAAGCCCTGTTGAATGTCCAAATATTAAAAGGCACCCTACAAGTTTAATGTTATTGAACTAGTATCTGTAAACCAATTAGACCAAAGTTATAAGTAAAGACTGGGTAAGTCTTACTTGTTATTTCATTTTCAACAAATTTAAGATATAAATAACCCTAAATCTCTAGAATAGGAGGTCTGTACCCCTAACAGGCTTGTCTAGAGGTACGGATCCATAGTATGGACCATACCCCTAGACACTTCCATTCCCAAAATACTGAAAAAAAAAAAGGAAGTGGCTATTCTTACGGCTCTCCCGTAAGAATAGTGTAAAGTCCACTGATCAGATGGGCAGAAACTATTTAACGTACATGTTTTTAGTAAACATTGATGTTTTTCTAATGCCCTTAAGTTTCTTAAAAACACAAATTATATCAATAATTTTTTATCAATGGAGAGGTTATAAAACAAGCAATTTATTATAATAATTGTTTTTAATTATTATTTCGAAATAAGATGGATTAATTATGAACGCTTAACTTACACTGTTGTTTTTCTAAAAAGTTTTGAACATCACTATGCCGTTATTAAAATTATATGTCACTTAAAACAGTTATTCATTTTAAAAAGAAATTTTAATACGAAAAACACAAAACTGCCATAGGAATAACCACCTGCGGGCTTTTCAGTAATCATACGGGAGAGCCGTAGGAATAGACACCTGCGGGCTCAATTAATTATAATAATTGTTTTTAATTATTATTTCGAAATAAGATGGATTAATTATGAACGCTTAACTTACACTGTTGTTTTTCTAAAAAGTTTTGAACATCACTACGCCGTTATTAAAATTATATGTCACTTAAAACAGTTATTCATTTTAAAAAGAAATTTTAATACGAAAAACACAAAACTGCCATAGGAATAACCACCTGCGGGCTTTTCAGTAATCGTACGGGAGAGCCGTAGGAATAGACACCTGCGTGCTTTTCACTATTTTTATGGGAGAGCCGTAAGAATAGCCTGTGAGGCTATTCCTACGGGACCGTAAGAATTGCCACTTCCGAAAAAAAATCCTGAACGTGGTTAGTGTCTGCCTATGGATCACGAGGTCCAGGATTCGAGCCCCAGTAGGAACCTTGGTATTTTCTCTCCCAGGGTGTACTTTAAGAGAGATAGAAACCTGAAGAGAAAACAAAGGTAAAAGTTTTTGAAGTTATAATAAGTTCATATCATATTTTTCTCCACCCACTTTCACTTTTTCATACGTCAATATAAATGAATGTTCAGACAAACCCTGGTAAAATTCAGATGATATTTGCATGGAAGGATGTAAGTGCAACAGTTCTAGACAATTCTGGTCTTTGTAGAACGTAATATATTGGCAAACATGAAAGAAAATTGCAGTCGAACACGCGAAAATGTTGGTCTGCTCCCAATACTTTTGACTGTGTCTCAAGATAATTAAATACTCTATGTTTGAAAAGCGCTCATTAAAAACAATTAATAGAAAATATGAAATAAAATAAAATTTTGTAACCAGTCCACAATCGGAAAGTTCGTGATATTCCGTAAGCAGCAACGGAAATTAGCATCAAAATGGCCGACCGCGTAGCGAACGTCACTAATTAACGATTTTTGTAGTGTTTATTCCTTGTCGTTTTCTTTTTGTGTAGCTTCATAGAAATCTAAATATGTCAATGATAGCAAAGAATCGAACGAAAAGTACTTGGACGCCGTTGAGTAATGACGAAACAAATAATCAGGTAAAATACCATCCTTGACAGGTGCCTGAGCTTGTTTTGTCTGTTTATGCAAGTGGGTGGGGAATGGTAAATACGATGGACGGTGTATACTCTGCGTGGCATTTGTGTCTAAAAGGGCGGATGGACCCTAATTAAACTTAAACACAGGCTGACAAAAAACAATGGCAGTATTTTTGAGTAACAAGCAGTACAAATCACATGAAGATCTTGTCAAGGCGGTATTCTCGATATCGACATTAGGGATAAAATCCTGTTTTCCGGTATGTACCACTAATAAACGCCCATTCCCCTTTTCACGGTGAGGGGGGTAGCGGCCATTACGCTACATGGCGGTAGTGTTTAGATTATCCTTTTTTAAAGTTTTAAACAAAGAAAATTAATAAAAAAAGTATTGCAGATTATCATTAAACATTGTTGTAATTAAGATGTAGCAAAAATATCCTCAAAGTTTACTTTATTTTTGAAATTTTATCTTTTATTCTACACTGCCTCTTCCGTGGCTTGATACCGAAGGTGTGAAATTATTTGCATTTTTCAAGGTAAACAGATTATTTTTGCAAAAAAAGTGTTGCCAAATTCGTAGAATAGTATTTCCATTGTGAGAAAGTAAGAACTTTCATAGATTCTTATCTTCTGGCAAAAATAATCGCCACGGTCTTTATATCGGTTAATATCACCAGCCCCCCTGACCCTATGTACGGAAATACCGGAAAACAGGATTTATCCTTAATGTCGATATGGTCAATTCTGTGAGAGTTGTGTTTGAGGGGGCAGATGACTTAAGGTAGCTCTGCATGTACGATTAACCACAAGTATGGCATAGAGTCATTTATAAGGATATCACATCCCGGCACAACCAGTTTCCGACCGCTTAAGATGTTTCTGTTTAGTTTTGTTCACATGCAAGTCCAACTTTTTGGTTTATTGCCTCATACATTATATCGGCATAAATGCTGTATAAGCATACCATTCAAGTTTCATGCTGAATCCCTGGCATGATCCCTAATTTTGAATGTAATCAGTAGGAAGTCATGTAGTCCAACTAATTGACTACGCGAGTCGTAATATTGTGATAATTTTTGCAAAGGTCAATATCTCTCTCCACGTACAAAATAGGAAGGACCTTTTCTGTGGTGAACCTTCTGCAAAGATTATACGCAGCAATTTTAAATCACATTTTAACTATTAAAAAACAAAAATATTAGTGAAATATTTTAAGATACCTGGAAAGAATATCCATTTTTTCTTACAAGTTACATTCATTTGATATTTACTGTATGTGAATAAACGGCAAAACACGAGTTTGTCACTGTTTTAAACAACACACCTAAAGTTTACAAATATTTTACATGGCTCCGCTTCGTGTCATATGTGATTGATAACAACCAACTGCACTGTCAGCTGTACTACAGTGTAATGGCGGACATGTAAATACAGCGAGGTAGCCAAATAAAACATATATACTATATATATAGTGTTTACATTTTATTAACGTGTTTTACTGTTATGTTTAAACATAAAATGATTCAGTTTTATTTTTTTGTTTTATGATTTCATCGTTTAAGTATATTGCCTGATTGTGTTTTTACCTAAATCTATTTTCACCACAGAAAAGGTCTTTACTGGTTTTGACATAAAGAGAGGGGTTCTGCCCTATCACGAAAATACCTCAGAATCAGATCTGAAGTCAAATTATTTGGACTAGAAGTCATGCTGAAAATTTGCAACCTAAATCCTTATTAATCCAACTGTGTGTGGTATTTTCGCTCAAATACAAAAAAGAAACAGCACTAAACTTTTACTGTAGTTCATTTTCACCATGGCAAACAATTAGGCACGGTAAATAATACTGATTTCCCTAATCAGTAGAAAAGTCTATAAATTGAACTCTCTAACATCAAAATCAAACTATATAATCCATTATTGACAACATAGTCTAAAATTGTTAACTTTGAGCATGGTAATTGTTAGAACTGTTCAACACTCTAGTTTGCCATATCCCTTTAGCTTTTAAGTATAGTGTGTATTATTTATCAAATTACTGGTAGGCAATACCGTAATAGGTTGAATTTTTTATAATATTTTCTTGAATCACCATTAATAAACTTTAAATAGGTGCGCCATATTTCCTAGTATTTCCTGGGAACTTCTGGTATTTCTTGCAGCCGTAGAAAATATGAGTATTTCCTGCTTAAATGCAAACCCTGATACAGTGTACTACTCTTATACTTTCTCTAACCATTACATGTTAATTTTCAGATATTTGAAGAAAGAAAGGTGCTTATAAACAAATGGGTGAGTATTACACTTTTCAGTAGAATTCTTTTTCAACTGAATGTTTTTCTCAACTTGTGTGGAAGGGGGTCGGTGCCTTTTGGAGGGGGGGAATATATGACACAGCGGTTCATGGGGGCATGCAGTTGTCACAAGTATTTGATGCATTACTATTAGTTGAAGTTTCGGGAGATTTCATAGCACTAGGCCTAAAAAGTAAATAAGTTCTTCACAGTTTAGTGTCATAGATATTTTACCCTTTATGCTATGTATGACTTAATTACGATTGTGAGACATTGCAGCCATGGTGAAGGTATGTCATAGTTTTAAGAGGTGGCTACTTCTTGTAGTCAGTTGAATTTAAAAATGGCACGCTGTTTTGCAATATATACAGATCCCAAGCGCTAATTTATGAGGCTTTGAAATTATTAAAGTAAGATGGAGCTATTCCTTCCTGTCATATTTTCTCAAGTCTTATTGATATGATTATTATGTATTGTCAATATTTTGTCACATGGTATATTGATTTGTCTTGCAATATATCAATGTATTGTCAATTTTTGTCATGTAATACATGTATTTCAATGTGTTGCTATGATTATATTTTGTCACATGATATGTCAGTGTATTTTCAGTATTTTATCATGTGATATATATCTAAGCATTGTCAGTTATTCGACACTTGATATATCGATGTATTATTAAAGTTTTGGTAAAAAACATTCCTATTTACAGTATTTCTTATGTATGTTGCAGTTTGAAAAGTGGACACATGATCAGAGGAAGCAGATTTTGGAGGACTTGATTCACAAATCTAAGATACGTGAGAAAGGCTTTATACGCGACTATGTAAAGGAACACATTCCAGCGCTGAAAAGAGACTTTACCCGGCATGTGCCACGAGTTATTTCAATCTATATATTCTCTTTCCTTGATCCAAGAAGTCTCAGCAGATGTTCACAGGTATTCATCTAACTTCAAAGTTCATATAAATGGGCAAATTTGTCTATGTACAGAATGTATGGTGTAATAAGTTGCATAGCCGCAGTCGGTCAATAAAGTCAAGTTTGTTGTTTGGTCACACCATTGTAGATCAGATCATAGGTCACTTTCCTGCTTTTTAATAGTGGGTGGAGACTCTAGATCCCTTCCTGCCAACCAGGACTTTGTTTTAGGCACAGGCACGCATCTTAACCCTTATCCTGCTAAAATTCTATAATGAACTTGTCCATCTTTCAATTTGGACAGTACCATTAACAGTTAAAAGGGGTGCTTACCAAACAAGATCTGTTGAAGAACAGCAACGCTCGACTATTCAACAGCCTTGTCAATTGAATGATTACAAAAGTCGAAAAGGGGCATAATTTTGTAAAAATGCGAAACAGTGTTATGGAACCTGCACAGTGCTTATCAGCTCATGATAGTAGACAAGTGTGTGTGAAGTTTCAATCCATTCCCATTAGTGGGTACTGAGATACCAGCTTACATGTACATATAAGAATTTAACCAAAAACTTGAAAAAGTTGAAAAAGGGGCATAATTTTGTAAAAATGCAAAGTAGAGTTATTGACCCTTTGCACTGCATGTCATGTCATGACATTGAACAAGTGTGTGAAGTTTCAATCCATTCCCATTAGTGGATACTGAGATACCAGCTTACATACAAAAACTTAACCAAAAACTGCTAAGTGGAAAAAGGGGCATAATTTTGAAAAAATGCAAAGTAGAATTATTGGACCTGCACAGTGCATGTCAGATCATATCAGTGAACAAGTGTGTGAAGTTTCAGTCCATTCCCATTAGTGGGTACTGAGATACCTTCTTACATACGAAACCTTAACCAAAAATTTCGAAGTCGAAAAAGGGGCATCATTTTGTAAAACAGCAAAATAGAGTTATGGAACCTGTGCAGTGTAAGTCAGTTTATCACAGTGAATAAGTGTGTGAAGTTTCAATTCATTCCCACAAGTGGTTACTGAGATACCAGCTTACATACAAAAACTTAACCAAATCGGGACGCTGCCGTCGACGCACGAGCGAGTCCAATAGCTCTACTGTTCTTTGAATAGTCGAGCATAAAAGATACTGACTGAATGGCGAACAGTGCAGATCATGATCAGACTGCACAGATGTGCAGGCTAACCTTGATCTATACTAGTCGCAACTTGCGGCAAGAATCGATTGTGTCCAGCATGTTAACCAGCTGGATGGCTTACTCACTTGACAGCCTAAGCAGAGCTTAAGTCTCTTCTAAAACACTAGAAAGGTATGACCTGGTATGTTAAATTTACAGCAACTGAGTATTTTAAAAACATTTTAAACAGTTTAAAATATGCATTACTGGTATAAAGTTTGGAGTAAATATGTTTCATAAAACACTGAAAATCATAAACAAATGAAAGTTCAGTCCAAATTTGAAAAACTTGACATAAATATTAAGGCTTGCTCCTATTCAAGGGGGCCTCAGTGGCCGAGTGGCTAAGGTTGCTGACTTCAAATCACTTGCATTTCATTGATGTTGGTTTGAGCTTCACTCTGGGCATTGAATTATTCACGTGAGGAAGCCATTCAGCTAGCTTACCTGAGGTCGACAGTTCTACCTAGGTGCCTGGTCGTGATGACATTATGCACGGAGGGACATCTGGGGTCTTCCCCTACCATCAAAGCTGGAAAGTCACCAATTCTAGGCTATAATTGTGTGGGTGCACATAAACCCAACAAAACAAAACAAATTCAGTGATTATTTCAGTTGTATTAATTGTCGTGGTTGTTTCAGGTATGTTGGCATTGGAAATATTTGACTGAACTGGACCAGTTGTGGATGCCGAAATGTGTTAAACTGGGTTGGAACCTACCGATAATGCCTGGGCAGTATGAAGTGGGTGTATGGAAAAGGAATTACATTGAAAATATCAAAACACTTCAAATTATGTTCCCAAGAGTAAGTCTTGTACTTGGTTTTTCTTCCATTAAATGGATGAAGATATAAAATATTTTTAAAAACGATGCAAAGGCAAAATTTAAGTACAGTCAAACGTGTTAAAGACTGCTTCTGAACAGAGACCACCTGGCTCTAAAGACCACATGTTTTGTTTCCCATTTTTAACATAATGTATTTTAACCTTTGAATAAAGACTACCTCCCAATAAAGACCACATTTTGGCTCTCCTAAGCGTTTTCTTTATAGACAGGTTTGACTGTATAAAATTTAACTTGTCTTAGCAGTCACATGTAGTAAGGATCCACTTGCCTTAAGCAGTCAAATTGTGTCACTTATTGGCATTTAACACTCTTAGATTTACATATACCTTAAAAACACTTCTATTTAATTTTTTTCTGAATTTGTAAGAACATTAAATCTTCTGCTCATTAGTGAATATCTGAAGCTGTATGTGTTTGACCTGGAAGTCAGTATTTCCATAGACATGTCAGTATTGTGGATATGAAATGAGTGCACATGTAGTTTCCAGACTGAATTTTTTGAACAAGTTAAATAAAATTATGAATGCAAACCTCTAACAGGCGCAATATTCTTTTATTCATCAAGTTCAGTAGATTTATTACTGAGACTACATCAGTTTGATGAATAATTACTGTGTAACACTTCTTTCTTGATAAGGTTAATGGCAGTAATAAGTGTATTTTAGATTTCTTTTGAATTTTTGTTTTTATGCCCCCGAAGGGAGGTATATAGTTTTTGAACCGTCTGTCCGTCAGTCGGTCTATCGGTCTGTCAGTCTGTCAGTCTGTCAGTCTGTCCTCAATTTTCGTGTCCGGTCCATATCTTTGTCATCGATGGATGGATTTTCAAATAACTTCGCATGAATGTGTACCACAGTAAGACGACGGGTCGCGCGCATCTCCCAGGTCCGTAGCTCAAAGGTCAAGGTCACACTTAGACATTAAAGGATAGTGCATTGATGGGCGTGTCCGGTCCATATCTTTGTCATCGATGGATGGATTTTCAAATAACTTGGCATGAATGTGTACCACAGTAAGACGACGTGTCGCGTGCAAGACCCAGGTCCGTAGCTCAAAGGTCAAGGTCACACTTAGACATTAAAGGATAGTGCATTGATGGGTGTGTCCGGTCCATATCTTTGTCATCGATGGATGGATTTTCAAATAACTTGGCATGAATGTGAACCACAGTAAGACGACGTGTCATGCGCAAGACCCAGGTCCGTAGCTCAAAGGTCAAGGTCACACTTAGACGTTAAAGGTCATTTTTCATGATAGTGCATTGATGGGCGTGTCCGGTCCATATCTTTGTCATTCATGCATGGATTTTAAAATAACTAGGCATGAATGTGTGACACAGTAAGTCGACGTGTCGCGCGCAAGACCCAGCTCCGTAGGTCAAAGGTCCTAAACTCTAACATCGGCCGTAACTATTCATTCAAAGTGCCATCGGGGGCATGTGTCATCCTATGGAGACAGCTCTTGTTCTTTCAAATATTGATGTATCATAATTCTCTCCAATAAATTTCAGAAACATGCCAAATTAGATCTGTCAAAGTTAAAGGACCACACAAGGAGACCGCCAAAGTCAGCTAAGCAGCCCAAAACAACACCATGGCGAGGCTCAGATCCCGTACCTAAGGACACATGGAGATACAATGTACTGGAAAATAATGACGTCGTAGCTGATGTGAAAACTCTGTAAGTCTTTTAACAGCTGGGAATTAATGTTCTGTTACTGAGGACATAGGAATGTTTTTGCAATTTTGAAGTAAATTTATCCCCTTAGTAATACATATTTATTGAATAAGAAAAGTAAGGGATTACAGTGGAATCCCTCTAAACCAAATAGCCTCCAGACCGGAGTAAAATTTCAGTTTGAAGGGGTTTTCGGTTTAGAGAGGTTTTGTTAGTGGAACGTGTGCTACTGTACATTACATAAATAGTACTGTATTTTCCCCACGTTTTGAGACACATAAAAACATAAAAAATCTTCTTGTCCAAAACCGCAAGGCGTGGAGCCTTGATGTTTGGCATGTGACATCTTATGGTCCTCTATCAAGATTGTTCAAATTGTGCCCGTGGGGTGAAAAGAGGCCCCGCCCCGGGGGTGACAAGTTTTACATAGACTTATATAGTAAAAAACTTTAAAAATCTTCTTGTCTAAAACCACATGACCTAGGCCTTTGATATTTTGTATGTAGCATTGCCTTTTGGTCCTCTACCAAATTTGTTCAAATTATGCCCCTGGGGTGAAAAGAGGCCCTGCCCTGCGGGTACCAGGTTTAACATAGACTTATATAGGGAAAAAAATTAAAGATCTGCTTGTCTGAAAGTTCAAGGCCTAGCCATTTGATATTTGGTATGTAACATTGCCTGGTGGATCTCTAACAAGTTTGTTCAAATTATGCCCCAGGGGTCACTTGTTATAATTATGAGTTATATAGGGAAACATACTTCAAAAATTATCAAGTCATATTTCCTAGACTGTTTAATTATAATTACCTGATGACCCAAGTGATTAGGGATCACTTGACTGTGACCTTTACCTACTGACCTACTTTCTTGTTTTTTAAGATACAGCCTTGAAATTTGGATGACATGTACAGTTTTGCACACCAATCTTAAAACTGTCTTTCAGTGACCATGAATGTGACCTACTGACCTACTTTCTAATATTTTAGCGTCAGTTTGCCATTTGAAACTTGTGGCTCATATTACTCAGGTGAGCGATTCAGGGTCATCATGACCCTCTTGTTTTTAAACTGTGCCTAACGTCACAGCCAAAAAGAAAAATGCAGCACATCAGCTGCCCTTTCATGTCAAAGATCAAAGGTAACATAAAATTAAGGTTTACAAAATAGATGATTATAGTGTGGCACCAATGGATAATTCTAATTGCTTAGCATTAGATACATGTATATTTGAAAATTACTTATTTTCCATGGAAACATTCAGACGAAAGAAGAAGTCCTACGCACCTGAGGGTAAAGAGATATCGAGACATTCTAGAAGCAAGGTGAAATCAGGACAACACATTCACAACACAGAAGTCCGAAGATCTCAGTCATATACTGTAAGTACTCGTAGAAAAACTATCAGTTTAGAGCTTGCCATTTAATTAAATGTGAGTCAGAGGTTCACAAATGATCTTATATCTACAGTCATTTGTTCTCTTTTTTTTTCTGAGCATGGAAGTTGTGAGCTAATAAATTCATGAACATGATAGTGAATCAGAGTTGCATGGTTCTTTGAAGAAACGGAGGATTCTACCCAATTGATTTCAGCATAGTGACATTTCCGTCTTTCTGTATATTGGAATGCTGCTATCCTACCATGTAAAAGAACGAATTAATTTTTAAAGATTAATATGAAATTATCACTATTTGAGGGGAAATCTTTGTGGATTTTTGAGGTTGCATCAGTTTGGTAGATCCAAATCACAACAGAAAATAATATTTCCTCTATTGATATTGAACTAAATTGAAAAATTGATGGACCACAGAAATATTAAGTTAAGCTGAAACCATGAAAAGTTCTCGTGGATACCCAAAGGGCTATTAAGGGTCTTCCTCCAAAAGATTGAATATAGCCATATGACCTAAATTGTGTTTCTACGACTTAAATTCAGACAGGAATATTCTTTAATATTTGCAGAAGCTTGTCAGCAGTTCACCAGATCCTTTGAATGATTGGGGTGGATTTAACACCCTGCCTGTTGATATGACAACTGGAGTTATGCGCCCAGCACCTGTATACTCACCACCACATCCAGTACCAGCAAAGAGACCGCAGATGTCTGCAAGAACACCAAGAGATCCTCCAAGTATGTATCTGGAGTTTTTAGCTCACCAAAACTTTGTTCAGGGTGAGCTATTCGTGTAGGTGAACAGTATGTCATTCATCTTCCTGCATCAACATTTTACTAAACCTTTACCCTCCTAAATTTATAAAATGGACCTGTCTATCATTCAATTTGGGCAGTACCATTTTTTAACAAGGGGGTGTTCACTGAAAATTTACTGACTGCATAGCGAATAGTGCAGCCCATGATTAGCCTGCACGGATGGTCTGCACTGGCCGCAAAGGCAGAAACACTTGCCAGCAGCTGGCTTATAGTTAAAGATTTTCTCCTTTGAACCTACAGGTAAGAATTACACCAAATTTTGTCTAAAGTATCCAGGCATTAGCCTCCCTCAGGTATGTTTACCAGAAGTAAAAAACAGAAAATACGTTCAAATAACTTTTCCGTATCAAACGCTTGATGGATCTTTACCAAACTTGGTTTGTAGCATCTTTATGTAGTCGTTTCTAAATTTCTTTCATATGAATCAGTTTAGCTCCTTTTAGGGTCCACCAGAGCTAAATATAGAAAACACCTTTAAAACTAATTCGACTCAGGAAAAACTTAATGCATCTTTGCCAAACTTGGTCTGTGGCATCCTTCTATAGACCTCTCAATCCTTTTTTAAAGGTTTTGCGTGGCCTCTTTTAGCAATTACCTGGGCTAGAAGTAGAAAAAAACAACTTATAAATAACTTCTTCTCCATGAACCATTTGATAGATCTTCACCAAACTTTCCTTTAGCATTCTTGTTTGGTCCTCTCTCAAATTTGTTCAGATGGTTTTGCTTTAAGGGGCCACCAGTGCTAAAAGTAGTAAAAAAATATTTATACAACTTCTTATAAACCACTGATAGATCTTTACCAGAGTTGGTCTGTAGCTTCCTTGTTTGGCAAAATTTTAAAATTGGCTGTTTGTTGTTTCTTCAACAAACTTTGTCTCTTGCATCCTTGTGCCTTTCTCAGTTTTGTTTGAATTGATTCACTTGGCCCCTTTTAGGGGTCACCAGAGCTTAAAATAGAAAAAAAATAAATGTGGTTTACACTTAGGTATGAAATTCATGTCGGTTTTTTTAAGTATGTGATAGAGGCCTTCAGCTTTCACACTATGCATGCCCATGTATTTTATATCCGAATGTAAACTATTAAGCTGTGATTTATTTCTTAAAGTTTTCCAAAGAAAGCGTGTCTCATCTGCAGTCTCAACTTTATATTGAGATATTTCCATCATGGTGCAGGATGATAATAGTTTGGAGAACATAGTTTTGAGATTGTTCTCAAATCTCCAGAATCTGATTGGTTGACCCCTTTTAGGGGCCACCAGAGTTTTTTCGGAAACTTTAAAAACACATGAAAATATGTCTCTTAGTCTCTTAGTGGCAAAACAGGGTTATGAATTTCCTGCACCTGACCTGTATGGCATGGTCTCTTTTTTAAGTTGTCTGCTGACAAATTTTTAGTTGTGACAGATATCAAAGGAAAAAATACATTTAGACAATGAAATTGATGGTGTTTCTATGTAATCAGGTTATGATAGGGTATTTCTTGATAATGTTGATATCAGATCTAATTCATAACAATTTGTATAAGAGAGTTAATGTTGTGGAGAAATATTCCACATCACTTATATGTTTAATATTTTCTTTTGCAGCAACAGACCTGTTTCCAAAACAACCATGGAATGTTCCACAAAAGGATTCCGATGATGAACTTTGACCCCTGCAGAAAATTTTCTAAACCAGTCTGTGATTATACTAGAAAAAATACAGAATATATATAGACAAGTGTAGGAGGAATTGATTGTATTAAATGTGAACTTGGACACCTGCAGAAAACTTTGTAAAACAGATTATTATTGTAGAAAAAAATGTAGAAATGGAATTAGTTTAGTAAGTCTAGTCCAAGGTTATAAAGCCAAGTTTGGATGGAGACCATTCTCAAAGCTCTGGTCTGTGATTGGTTGATTCTGAATTAAATTTTGAAATTGACCAATAGTAATTGTTTTTTAACCTAGAACTAAACCTTAGAAAAGAATCAGAAAATGTTGTATACATTATGTGGTCATATGTGACTCAGGAATTCAGGTACATTGTGTACTAAGTGCCTGATTTCAATCAGGCCTGTATATGTGTTGAAAAACTATAATAAAGTTTATACAAGCTTTGTGATGTATTAGGAATTGTTTCAAGCATAATACATTGTACACGCAAACATTTTTTTTACAGAAATGCGAAATGTCAGAAATTGGGATCATAAAAGAGACTAATTTTTGGAAGTTTCTTTTGATTAGATTTTTCAGTACAGTCTTGTATCAAAATATAAATGTTTTTTTTCTTTGTTCATTGTGAGTTAATTTCATGGATGACCACCTTACCAGAACTTTTTTAACTGCGCTGGTACATTGTATTTTTTTTTTTATGTGCCCACCATAAAAATGGAAATTGCATAGTGTTACCCTTGTCTATGTGTGTGTACAGAGTATCTTGTCTGGTGAGTAATTTTGTTGTAACATGGTGGGATTTTGATAAATCACAACACAAAATGTCCATCATAATATGATAGTTTCAGTGAGTTTGTCATATGCAAGAACCAAGTTGGCAGCTTCAAGGTCAAGGTCACAGTAAGCTTCTTAAGTTGATTCATTTTCCATTATAATTTGTATTGATAAGTAGTCGTTTGTATCCAATCCAGAGCTTTGCAGTTCATGTTGGAAATTGGAAATACAGAACAATTCTGCATTATAGTTGGGTCATTTGTTTCCTATGGACTTATTCTAGAAATAGCTGTTGTACTGTGATATTTTACATGTATTTTATGAGGTTTTATGTCTGTAGTTTTATATTGAAAATTTTTGATGCAAAATTGATGTTGGAATACTGAAGTCACAAATACAGACATCATGATTTCACTCAAATTAAAAGGGACTGGACATCCGATGTTAGCTAAAAATGATCTTTCCTTAAAATTTAAGTTTGGTCATATTATGAATAGAATATGAGTTATTGTTTCTATGTTAAATCAAGAAAAGTGTGAGCCGGGAATCGCGCTGGTTGCCTCTGCAATAAAAACTTTCCAACTATCTTGACAAATACACTGCGGAGGAATTTGTACATCAGCTTTTATATAAAGCTTTATAATCGAGGCAGTTAACCTTTGGTACCCCGGTACAAATACTTTTTAATTTTGAATGGAAAAGCTAGTAAAACAACTTATTTGCATGTGTTTCCATAACATATAATCTGTCAGTAACTAAGGTGTAAAGTCTTCTTTGGAAATATAGCCATAGTTTCCTTTCATTGATGTCGTACAATCTGGAGGTCAGTCCCTTTAAAGTATTTAATGACTTGATTAGAATTTACTTAGACAAGTTATGAACTTTTTTAAACTTTTACTATCAAGTACACGAATTGCCAGTAATATATATTGGTAATAGCAGGAACTGTACTCATAAATACTGATTTTTGTAAATAGCTTTAATGCAAGTCATATATGTTTCTGATAACTTTTATGTTTTATTTATATATTTTAAGTTATTGTAAGAATATAGAATAGAAGACATATTAAAGCTTGAAAGTTGTTTGATTTGTTGGTATCAAAGTTTACTTACACAGAACTTGCAGCTGGATCAGGCTTTGGTGTGCTCGAGTTTCTGCCCCAAACCAATCAAATTTTGTTCATCCAGAGGCCACTTAGTAAAAGAAATTTAGAATACAGACACTGTGATGTCTCCGATATAATTAGTGAATAGTGAGTTAAACAAGCATTTTTACAGGATAACTTACCAATTTGAGATTACAAGAGAGCAGTGGCCATTGGTATCTGGATTAGTCCCTCTATATGATATGAATTTTGGTGTTCTATATAGACAATTCCTCTGAGGCAAAGGGAATCAGCTACACCCGTGAGTTGTGGTTCAGGAAATCCAAACTGAGGCTGAATTTTTCCTTCAAAAACAAGGATCAGCCATTTTTTGTCATATCTCAAACTAAGGATGAGATTTCATATTTAATGTCTCACTGTACAGAAAAATGATATGGTGTATTTCCCATACTGTGTACAATAGATTTAGTGAACTGAAGAATAAGGCATAATGATCAAACGCAGATGAAGAATCAAAAATAAAGCTTAAGACTGGTGTGAGACGGGCGATGCAAAATAAGTTCATCTTATTTGGAATACTTTGTCTCAAAGGTGAGGAAGAATCAGGTCAATATCTCTGCCATCCTTTAAAGGATTTTAATATTACTTAGTTGAAAATATTAATTGATGCTCCTCATATCAAGATGACTTGTCATACACAACTACCAGATCCCCAGCTCAATGGTCAATTTCACACTTGGAAGTCGATGTTAACAGCTTTATTTTCCTGTCCACTCAATGACCACCATTCATCAAACATTACTTGGCACAAGTGTTTCCGGGAGATGATGTGTTGTGCCCAACTCCTAGACTTCTAGCTCAATGTCGAGGTCTCCCTTGGAGATCCTAGGTTTCATATCCGGTCCAGAACTAATCTATTAAGAGATTTTTATGCTACTTGGCACAAATTTTCCCCGTAATGATACAATAGTGTTTTGTACAGTACTCAGAGCCCTAAGACTGTTTTACCTAGGTACCCATCTGTGCCTGAAATAATACTCCGAGATACACCCATGGTCTTCCTCCACTACAAAAGCAGGGCAGTAACCATATGATCTAACATTATGTAGTGTTATGTTAAACCCAACAAGCAAAATATAATGGTAAGACAGGTGGCGAAACAGATGGGATAAAGTGATTCCATTAAAACCAAATCAAAAGGGATATAAAAATATATCTCTGAACCCTACTGGATAATATAATGTGTAGCTCAACTAATTCATTTAATTTGTAAACTAGTCAGTTTTGTGTAAGGAACTTGTGGAATAGTTGATCACGTTAAAGTTTGACTGGCAGATAATGACACAATCATGTGAATTTGTTTACCATAAAAAAATGTGCAATAAAATGATTTTGCAAGTCCATGCATTAAAATGAATTAAAAATAAACAGAAAAGCTTCAGAAATGGCTTTAAACACATTAATACGTTTTTCCTAAATTCAGTTTCCCTGGCATATCTTAACTGGTATGAAAGTAATATTTTGATCTGGTATTTTGCATTAAGTTAAATCTTCATGATGAAGCGAAACAGCCTGCCAAATGAACATTGTGCTGAGCTGGACATAGACTATTTTAACAAGGTAGGTCTATATCAACTCAGTTCGTATACTATTACCCACTGGCAGTAAAAAACAACAAAATATAACATAAACTGACATCTGTGATATCCTTTATTTCATACAAAACATGACATTTTATCACAACATAACTATGATGACTACATTAACTGAACATCTATATGTAAATACATTGCACTAACCAAATTCATACCTGAAATTTTGTTTTGCATAAAATGATTAATTCTGTTCAACATAAATATTCATTGTACATTTCAGAATTCACAAATAAATACTAGGTGTGGTTATAAAATATCAACATGTTGTATTAAGTTTCCTTATTTAAAACAAAGGTCATAACCCTTATATTCATATTTTAAACATGTCCATACTTCAAGCAAAGATCATGGCTTACACAAGCAAGGTAAAATCATCCATATCTCATGCAAAGGTCATGACCTCCAAAGCAATACCTAAGGCAGTTCTGCATGTTCAGATCGAAGATTTTTCTATATTGTAGAATTTTATTAAATCCAAATTTCTCAAAAAATCAGAAAGTACTATGAAATTTCAGCAAGTAATAAATATAGGCTTGTGTGCCCGATTGTTTGCTACACTGACTTGAAAAAATTTGAACTTTAAACAAATTTTCATAATGGAAGTCCATGGGAAAATCACAATTTTGATATCATTTTTGCAAATAGAATTTTTTTCTACACTAAGTCTTGATTTTAATGAAACTTCTCACAGGTATAAATCAACATAGGTTCTATAATATGGTAAAATAAAATGTATAATTTTTATGTCCATGTGCTTGTTTCTTGAAATCTATGCCCATGATTGAAGAGATATTCACATTTCAAGCTGATTTCAAAACATTATTTGGACTTTTTTAATGTATCATGTTTTAACACCGTATTTTATCTTTAAACAGATAAAACATTGTTGTTTTAATAAATTTACTCACAGATTTTCATTTCCGTATTCAGAGTCCAGGCTGTTATTCAAATAAACGACCTTACACCATTACTTCACACGTAGAACTACTTAAAAGTAAAGGTTATGACTCCATATCCATACTTCAAACAAAGCTCATGACCTCAATATCAATACTTTAAGCAAAGGTCATGACCTCCATATCCACATTTCAAATAAAGGTCATGACCTCCATATCTACCAAGCTAAGGTAATGATCTGCATATTCATGTTTCTTGCAAATGTTGTGACTTGCATATCAGTTTTTTTTTACCTGAATAATGATTCTAGTTTTGTGTCAATATACTGATGTTTGAAAACTTAACAATAATTACAGTAATTTCGAATCTTAATAAAAAAGAAAGTTGTGAATACATTAGGCGTAAAAAAAAATAAATTGTTTGTTTCCAGTATCCCGACCTACCCTAAATTTTTGGCCCGACCCTAAATTTTTGGCCCGACCCTAAATGTTTTTATAGTCTTGGAGAATATTTTTTTCAACTTTTAATAAAAAGTAGCAAAACTGCACTTTTTATGCTTTAAACATGGCCAGTGATGTTAGAAATCAACTTACTAATGCTCTAAAGGCATAACCCACTAATTTGTATTCATTTTTTGACACAAAAATAATTTCCGAAAAGTCAATAAAAAAAAATTAAAAAAAAAAAAAATTCCGACCTACCTACCCTAATTTTTTTAGCATGTTACCGGAAACAAAGAATTTTTTTTTTAGGCCTTACCTGTGTACATTAAACTGGCACTGCGTAAATATGAGTCATTAAAAATAAAATACAAATATCACAAATAAATACAATCATGGAATGGATGCATTCACCTTTGATGGTGATATGGAATAAATGCTTAGAAAATGACTGACGACAACAACAGCAAAAGGTTTTTATCAAAGTATCAAGTACAAAATATGCAAAAAAGCCCATACACAAATTCAGTAGTAAGATATCATAAGACTAAGTGTAGAATCTGAAATGGAATGTATACAACCTTTATTTCTATTATGTAAGGAATGTAAAACCAGACATTGGACAACCATATTTTGGAGATATTTTGTTTACAGTAAATTTTAAAATAATTAACCCTTAGCCTGCTGGCGGCAAAAGATTCTGCCTTTGCGACCAGTGCAGACCAAGACCAGCCTGCACGTCCGTGCAAACTGATCATGATCTGCACTGTTCACTATTCAGACAGTGCCCATTTTAACAGTTAATGGCACTCTCTAAATTGAAAGATGGACAAGTTCATTATAGAAATTTAGCAGGGTAAAGGTTAACTACGGTACCATATTTGGTAATATTCACCAACAATACAACACCCATATTTAAAATAGTCAAAACCTTTACCCTGCTAAATTTCTAAAATGGACTGGTCTACCTTTCAATTTGGGCTGAACCATTTATCATCCAAAAATTTACTGACTGAACAGCATGATCAGCCTGCATGTCCTAAAGGCAGAATCACTTGCCACCAGCAGGCTATAGGTTAAACTATCAATCATCATTATTTCTTAACAAAAAGAACAAACTATGAGATCTGAATGCTTATGAACATGAAATCACAATATTAAAGTGACATGACAAATAGCAAATCTGCAGGGAACAGGTCTGAGATTTTCAATACAACTCCAGAAAAGCTGTTTTCTACATTAGTTTAATTTAGGTTCTGCAAAGCCTATCAAATAAGTCCTACAATGATAGATCAAATGAGGCCCTACAGAGAATAAAATGAGGTCTTACAAAGAGTATCAAATGTGGCCCTACAAAGATTTGAAAATGATGTCTTGAAAAGTGTGTCAAATGAGGCCCTGCCCCAGAAGTGTATCAAATAAAGCTTTGCAAAGAGTTTTGAAAATTATGTAGTGTGCAGTTTATATTTGTGTCCAGTTTATCTGCCTGATTTCTCATCCTAACCAGAACTGAGATCCATTGCTGAATAAATGCTTAAAATAAACAGTGAAATCACACCTTTTTCTGGTTCAAGTCTAAATGGGTTTATCATCAGTCAAATCTTTTAAAACTATATTCAACCTTCCTATCGAAGGTATTTAAACTTACCCACTCTTACCTAAAAAAAAGAAACCAAGAGCTGTCACTAATGGTGACAAATGCCCCCACAGCACCTTGACCTTTGACCTGGTGACCCCAAAGTCAGTAGGGGTGGTGTGCTCAATAAGTACTATCAGCATGTGAAGTTTGAAGGTCCTGGGTGCAGTGGTTCACATGTAAAGTGCCTTCATGCAAAAGGTTAACATTGGCCCCTGAGACCTTGACCTTTGACCTGGTGACCCCAATTTCAGTAGGGTTGGTGTACTCATAAAGTGCTAGCAGCAGTTAAAGTTTGAAGGTCCTGGGTGAAGTGGTTCGCGAGTAAAGTGCCATTATGCAAAAAGTTAATGTTGGCCCCTGTGACATTGACCTTTGACCTGTTGACCCCAAGGTCAGTAGGAGTGGTGTACTCAATATGTACTATCAGCAGGTGAAGTTTGAAGGTCCTGGGTGCAGTGGTTCGCGAGTAAAGTGCCTTCATGCAAAAAGTTAACGTTGGCCCCTGTGACCTTGACCTTTGACCTGGTGACCCCAAAGTCAGTAGGGGTGGTGTACTCTATAAGAACTATCAGCATGTGAAGTTTGAAGGTCCTGGGTGCAGTGGTTCGCGAGTAAAGTGCCTTCATGCAAAAAGTTAACGTTCGCCCGTGACATTGACCTTTGACCTGGTGACCCCAAGGTCAGTAGGGGTGGTGTACTCAATAAGTACTATCAGCATGTGAAGTTTGAAGGTCCTGGGTGAAGTGGTTTGCGAGTAAAGTGCCTTCATGCAAAAAGTTAACGTTGGCCCCTGTGACCTTGACCTTTGACCTGGTGGCCCCAAAGTCAGTAGGGGTGGTGTACTCAATAAGTACTATCAGCATGTGAAGTTTGAAGGTCCTGGGTGCAGTGGTTCGCGAGTAAAGTGCCTTCATGCAAAAAGTTAACATTGTGATGAACTAACTAACTAACTAACGGACGGACGGACAGCTGAAAACTAATATGCCTCCCTTCGGGGGCATAAAAAGTGCTCATCCGTTCCACTGATCTACCTAAATTATTGTTAAAAAAATACCCTGAAAAATTCAATACCAAATGTACATAAAATCAAATCAAAACATTTTATAAATAAAAAATCCCAAATTAATACTCCAGAAAAACTGTGTTCTATATTTCTTGCAACAGAACTTCCCAACTACTACTGAAAATCTATTCCAAAATTCTTGTAACAACATTACAAAACAGTTCCAAAAATCACTGAGGAATTCTCCAAGCTGTTTGTGGTCAATAAAACCTGGTTATTTAAGTGCAAAATAAAACCCCTAAGGAATTACCACACCTACTTCCTGTTTAAAATTCTTGTGGATTTTGTGGCCAAGTCAAACCACAAAATTAAATACAAATAAACAAACAACATTCCCATATAGTTCATTTCAATTAGATTCATATTCGCACAAAAAATCAAGAAATTTCATGTCTGTCCAATAAAATTAATAATTTTAACGACACACGGAATTTCCCAAGCTATTCATGTTGAAAAACTTTTTATTCAAAGTAAAACTTCTATATCAGGAGGAAACAAATTTCTGAATGTAGATTTAATATTTTTGATGTTAATGATCTATATTTGGTTGAAGACACTGGTATGTAAATACGATTTGTAACTACAGGTACATGTGGACTTTCCACAGGTACACATGTACTGTCCCCTTCCTCCAAATATACAACTTAATGTGGATTTCATACTGGAAATTACGCATGTCTTGCACAAACTCTGAAGCTCCTAAATAGGATTAGGAGAAGAAACTATCTGATTAAATCCATTGCAAAAGCAAAAATCTTTTCATGATTCTAAACAACAAGAGCTGTCAGTGGACAGCGCGCTTGACTATTCTCAGTGCTTGATAGTATAATATAAGCTATGAGTAAAACTATAACATTACAATAAGCATATTCTAAGTCAAAAAAGGGCCATAATTCAGTCAAAATGCTTGATAGAGTTGCCTCCTCCTTTTTACAGACTGGGGTCATGATGGTAAACAAGTATGCAAAATATGAAAGCAATATCTCAATGTACTTTGAAAATATTTGGGGTGGTACGCAAACTTTAACATTTGTGTGACGCTCATGCTAACCTTAACCCTAATGCTCACGCCGACGCCTGGGCAAGTAGGATAGCTCCCCTATTCTTTGAATAGTCGACCTAAAAATGGATAAAAAATTCTCAATCAACCATAAAAGTTTAAATACTCTCTCCATCCTAAATAACAATGGACAAGACACTCTCAATCCATTGTATAAGCATATTATATTCTCATGATAGGGCTTTTCAATAGGGAACCATGATACATGTATTATGACTGCCTCTGCCACCATTACATTTTTGATCAGTTTATTTCATACATCTTTGTTCATAGAGACTAGAGTGCTGAATGTAAATGATTTATGGTACGTAATGTATAGGCTAATATATACACTATAATGCATTTTATGCAGAACTGTTCATGTTCAATGAGATTTACAGGCAAATAAAAGGACGTTATTATGTGTGGGAAATAAATATATAATATGGTTGAAAGACAAATTCAAGTTCATTGTCACTGGAGAATAAAAGGTGCTAATTATGTTGGGGCAACATCTGTTTAATGTTTGATCCATCACATTCATAATATGGTTTGTCGTGATTTTCTTTTTGAACTGACAAAAAAACAAGTTATACAATTTGCTTGAACAAATCATCTGATGCCTATATAATGTACATATATTTTTAGACCCAAGGAAACTCAAACACCAATATCTTGAACTCTCGACCAGAGTATGAAATGATGTCGGTCAAACTTCGTTCTCTTGAACTCAGCAAAGTTCCTGTATAGTGTATATTGTGGAATGGCTTTAACTACTATAACTCAAATTAATTTTGCCTTTCCTATCAAGTTTGAGTGAAAAAAAAAATTTGACTGTAACATTACTCTGTAAATTAGGTATAATGAGAGAATGACAATGATAGATAGATATATATATCTATAATTTAACATGGATAGCATTAAATGATACAGATCATGAAGTTTCTGAATAATGGCTAAATTCCTCAAGTATTATCTCACACAGATCTCCAGATAAAAAAGGTAAAAAAGTACTTATCAAAATAAAATAAGAACATGTAAAATAAGATAAGTAAAACAGAAACTGTACCAATGCACAAAATATAACACCTAAAAAATTACAAATAAATGTACACTGTGATGTGTTTGAACAAAACCATGATCAGGGTTGCCACTTAGTTGAGAAAATAAAATTCCCTGACTTTTCCCCAACTAAACCATATTTTTCACTGACCATTACAACCATATTTTTTTCGGCCTCCTCCTCCCCTACAGCCATCCAATCCACTCTTTTACATTTATTTTGTTTCAGATATCTTCCAAATTCTAAAGTTAACATAAAACGAAAATGATTTAAACATATTTAAATTAATAATGTTAATACACAATTACACAAAAATGTGTTTGGAAATACTTATAAATACTGCTTGAAGACTTCCATAGCCACTGAACATTTTAAACAGTGTTTGGAAATACTTATAAATACTGCTTGAAGACTTCCATAGCCACTGAACATTTTAAACATCAACCCGAAATTTAATTTTCCCCTGACTTTTCTAAAATTTCATTTTTCACTGACCATTATCAAGATTTCTGTGACAATTCATTGACCTTGAAAAAAAATGTTTCCTGACTTTTCAAGGAAAGTGACAACCCTGATGATTTTTTTTGTCTCAACCAAAGAATATAACTTCAGGAAGCACACATATTTCATAGGTGTTGTACATAACACCTGCTAAATGTGAAATAGTATTCTTCTAACAAAAGTTGTTAAAACATTCAAATAATGGAAGCACTGCAAAAAATAATTTTGTATTTTTTGGGGTCGTTAAAAGCAGGATATTTCCAAAATAGAATGGTCTAGAAACTCTTTCATAAAATCCTTAACTATCCCTCTAATTTCATCTCTAAGGAAGACACTACTTAATGGAATAATAAGTCAAGAAATGAGCCATTTTGCAAAAGTAGTTCTATATAAATATTCATTTTTAAACAAAATAAGAAAAACAAAATACTCAAGAATAGGTTGTGTTTATTGAGACTTTAAAAGTATTTATTTGGTAGTAATATCATTTCATTGTAAAAACTAGGGCCATTATCACTTGCGAAAACTTTGCAGCCTAGCAGCAGCAGCCATACTAACAATGTCTGGTTGTGGTTAATTTATTTTGACAGGACTTTTACATCTTAAATGGAGACATTTTTTTTTTGTAAAACAAAAGAACTATTAATTCTTTTCCTCTTTTTCATTAAGACATTTTACAAAATAGCTGTTCATAACTTCAGAACAAAATTCTCTCATTTTGAAAAATAGTGGATGCTTGTATGCAGTCACATGATCAGGCGAAACAGATTACTTCTCTGTATCAAGACTATTACTAGACCATTCTATTTCTGAAAGACCTTGCTGAAAAGAAGAAAAAATTAGCTTTCCTTTAGTTACTGTTATAAATACGTAATTACTGGCAATTAACGATTCTACACAGCCCTTGTTTACACATAATCACAACTGCTACTGTAAATTAAGTACATTGTACTGGCAAATAATTATAAAATAAATTTTTATGTATAGTAATATCAACATACTGCATAAAACAATTTATTGTATGATAATCCTACAGATCAGGCCAAGCTGGAAACATTCACAGCGCAATATTGGTTTGCCTGCCATAATCTTAATAATTTTTTTGTGCATAACTGATTAAAGAGTAAGACATGATGCATATTTGTAACACATGGTACAAAGAAATTGAAACTGATGAAAAATATTTCCCTTGATGAAGACATTGGCACTAGATTCTATTATTCAAAACAAGAGCCATGTTAGACATGGCTAATTCCCCCGCCGGGCATATTATAATTGAAGGCTAAAGTTCCTGGCAAGTTAGTGTCTGAAAGTATTAATGTTTTTTATAGTAACAACTAAAGGAAGTTAATCTTTTAAAAAAAAAAAAAAAAATTGCAAGTCCACATAAAAATCTTTATCAGGTAGAGATTGGTCAAAATACACCTCAAAATTGGATTTAGCATGCTTGTTGTACTACAGAGAAGTGGTCTCGATTTTTCCCTACGACTAGAAATGAAAAAGTTACAATAAAAGCTATTTAAAGTAACAACAAAGGGAAGTAATTCTAAAGAAGGGAACTGCGCATGACACTTCGTCTCATGATGGTGTATAATTGTGCCAAGTTACATCAAAATCCCTCCATGCATGAAGAAGAAATGCTTCGGACAAAGTCATTCTTGTATCTGACCTTTGACCTTGACCTTAGGCCTAGTGACCTGGATCTTGCGCATGACACTCCGTCTCGTGGTGGTGAACATTTGTGCCAAGTTATATCAAAATCCCTCTATGCAAGAAGAAGAAATGCTCCGGACAAGGTTTTTATTCTTGTATCCTTTGACCTCTAAGTGTGACCTTGACGTTAGACCTAGGGACCTGGTTCTTGCGCACACACTCCGCCTCATGGTGGTAAACATTTGTGCCAAGATATATCAAAATCCCTCCATGCATGAAGAAGATATGCTCCGGACAAATTTTTTTAAGAAAATATGATAAAGGGGAATAACTCAAAAAATAGGCAAGGTAGAGTTATTGTTCTTGCATACTGATTTTCCTCCCAATGTGTTCTATCAGTGTATGAAGTTTGAAGAAAATCCCTCAAATACTTTTGGGGTTATGCTCCGGACAAAATGTTTTAATAAAATATGATAAAGGGGAATTACTCAAAAAATAGGCAAGGTAGAGTTATTGTTCTTGCATACTGCACTTCCTCCCAATGTGTTCTATCAGTGTATGAAGTTTGAAGAAAATCCCTCCAGTTCTTTTGGAGTTATGCTCTGGACAAATTTTTTTATGAAAATATGATAAAGGGGAATAACTCAAAAAATAGGCAAGGAAGAGTTATTGTTCTTGCACACTGAACTTCCTCCCAATGTGTTCTATCAGTGTATGAAGTTTGAAGAAAATCCCTCCAATACTTTTGGGGTTATGCTCCGGACAAAATGTTTTAAGAAAATATGATAAAGGGGAATAACTCAAAAAATAGGCAAGGTAGAGTTATTGTTCTTGCATACTGCACTTCCCCCCAATGTGTTCTATCAGTGTATGAAGTTTGAAGAAAATCCCTCCAGTACTTTTGGAGTTATGCTCTGGACAAAATGTTTTTTGAAAATATGATAAAGGGGAATAACTCAAAAAATAGGCAAGGTAGAGTTATTGTTCTTGCACACTGCACTTCCTGCCAATGTGTTCTATCAGTGTATGAAGTTTGAAGTAAATCCCTCCAGTACTTTTGGAGTAATGCTCCGGACAAAGATCGTTGCGGACGGACTGACGCACGCACGCACGGAGAGCATTTCTAATATCCCATTCGCCTTTGGCGGGGGGATAAATAAAATAACTAACGTAACTTGTGAAATAAGATCAGGTGCAATATCATCATAATATTCAATCTTGTCCTGTTTAATTTTTTACATAATATATACATTTCATCGTTGCAACACAAGTGGATAAAAATAAATGTTTTCGACTGATGTGACAATACCCTGTTATATAAGTGTTACTGACAGAAAGATTAACATTTCCATATGTAATTGAATGAATTTTTAATATTCACTTCAATAAATGCCTATCATCATTAAAGATAGCCAATCTTAACCAAGTTTAGACACCCATGTTTATTCTGTAGAATTGTTAATTTCCATTATGGACTATTTTTTATGAAGTTAACTGTGGTTCGCACAGACAAGTCCTGTATAATCAATCTTTTAATTTGGACATCCCCAAAAGTTCTATAAAATAAATCTTTTAATTTGGACATCCTCAAATTTAACACCCTATAAAATAGCCATTTAAGCCAAAACTACAAATATTTTGCCTACAAAATTAAGTGACTTCAAAGTAAATCATTTGCAACAACTAATTTTACAATTTGAAATCATTTACACCCATGTGTAGTGTACCACTCCTACAATATTTAGTAGATGCTTACATATGTATAGCGATTTACTACAGATGTATAGGGATTTACTACACATGTATAGGGATTTACTACACATAATGTCAGGCCTGGCATTCAATCGAAAAGCAAAAGGCCTGAAAATGTACATTTTTAAGCCTGAAATTTTCTGTTTCTTATTAAATTAAATTAGGAAATTCAGGCAGCCGAAAACCTGAAACCAGGACTAGTCCTGAAAAATCCCAGACCTAAAATGTAAATGGATTTACTATACACAGACTGCATAACAGACTTTTTTTAAGTAGCTTCACTTGATTCATTCACTGCTGGATGTGTTGCTTGAGTCAGATTCTCCCCTTAACTTCATCAATACTTTGGAAGCAAGTTCCTGGACTGTGGCTGGACTGTCTAAACCAGTCAACTTGTTTACAATGGGCTCAATCTCATGATCTCTGAAAGCTTGTAAAAATAGTGGATCTGAAAAAAAAGTGAAATCTGCATAAAACAACATGTCTACAATCATGACCCTACTTTAAACTGCATTTTTCATATTCTTTCTGCTTGAAACTGGACATTATAATTAAAGGGTTTTTATGGGAAGATTCAACACTGTTCTTTCAGTATCCTTCAAACTTAAAGGTACAAATTTTACTTTAAAATACTCTGTTTCTGATAATTTCTTTGGCCATTTTGAAAATTCTCTTTGTAAGGATTATTCACTTAAGATTCAACAGTTAAATCACACCCTGCCATTTTTCACATAGTCTTTGTTTTATAATTCCTATGCAGTTCCAGTTCATTCATCAATTAACAATTCAATGCCACTGATTGTCTGTCAGATAAACAAAGAAGTAAATATTCCTTGATAAACAGTTAGTATGGTGCACAGACCAGTGAGGGACCACTATGATTTTGATTTTTGCTGTATAAACATCAGGTTTAATTAATGACCAACAATGAATTAAGACAGCTTATATTGATCATAATATTTTTAATCATGTTAAAAGGTTGTAAAATACATATCTGTCAAATGTGTCTGCCAGAGAAGCAGGTAATTCTACTTTTGTGCATGGAGACACACCACTGGCGAAGTAAATGTATGGCAATTTGCAGGAATCTCTCATTACTGTTGATAGTTAATTTAGCGAAGTCAATAAAGAAGAAGAAAAGGCAGAGGAAGCAGTAGCAGCAAAAGAAGAAGAAGAAGTAGAACAAGAGATCACAGAGTGATCTTGGCGCCCACCAATGTGCCATTTTTGAGTGTTCCACATTTCAAGACTTATTGACTACCTCGAGGTCAAAGTTTCATTTCCGTACACAACACTGTGCATGTGGTCCAAATTCAAAAGCTGTAGCTTGAGAAATGTGAAAGTAGGTCACTAGGTCAATGTCAAGGTCAAAGTTTGTTTCAGTACACAATCCTACGCATGTGGTCTAAATTTGAAGCCTGTAGCTACAGAAATGTGAAAGTAGTTCACTAGGTCAATCTTAAGGTCAAAGTTCATTTCGGTACACAAAACTATGCAAGTGGTCCAAATTTGAAGGCTGTAGCTTGAGAAATGTAAAAGTAGGTCACTAGGTCAAAATCAAGGTCAAATTCTATTTCGGAATACAAAACTATGCATGTGGTCAAAATTTGAAGCCTGTACCTTCAAAAATGTGAAAGTAGATCACTAGGTCAATGTAAAGGTCAAAGTATATTTCAGTACACAAAACTATGCATGTGGTCCAAATTTGAAGGCTATAGCTTGAGAAATGTAAAAGTAGGTCACTAGGTCAAAATCAAGGTCAAATTTTATTTCAGAATACAAAACTATGCATGTGGTCCAAATTTTAAGCCTGTACCTTAAAAATGTGAAAGTAGGTCACTAGGTCAATGTAAAGGTCAACGTTCATTTCGGTACACAAAACTATGCAAGTGGTCCAAATTTGAAGGCTGTAGCTTGAGAAATGTAAAAGTAGGTCACTAGGTCAAAATCAAGGTCAAATTTTATTTCAGAATACAAAACTATGCATGTGGTCCGAATTTGAAGCCTGTACCTTATAAATGTGAAAGTAGGTCACTAGGTCAATGTAAAGGTCAAAGTTCATTTCGGTACACAAAACTATGCAAGTGGTCCAAATTTGAAGGCTGTAGCTTGAGAAATGTAAAAGTAGGTCACTAGGTCAAAATCAAGGTCAAATTTTATTTCAGAATACAAAACTATGCATGTGGTCCAAATCTGAAGCCTGTACCTTAAAAATGTAAAAGTAGGTCACTAGGTCAATGTAAAGGTCAAAGTTCATTTCGGTACACAAAACTATGCATGTGGTCCAAATTTGAAGGCTGTAGCTTGAGAAATGTGAAAGTAGGTCACTAGGGCAAAATCAATGTCAAATTTCATTTTGAAACACAGAACTATGCTTATGGTCCAAATTTGACGCCTGTACCTTCAAAAATGTGAAAGTAGGTCACTAGGTCAAAATCAAGGTCAAAGTTTTTTCCAGTGCACAAAACTATGCATGTGGTCCAAATTTGAAGGCTGTAGCTACAGAAATGTGAAAGTAGGTCACTAGGTCAAAATCAAGGTCAACTCATGTCAAGGTTCATCTTGCCACTCAAAAATATACAAGTGGTCCAAATTTGAAGGCTGTAGCTACAGAAATGTGCCATATTTGACCCCAGAGAAATAATTTGAATCATCTTGGTAGAGGACCACTAGATGATGCTTCAAACCAAATATCAAAGCCCTAGGCTCTGTGGTTTTGGATAAGAAGGTTTTCAAAGTTTTTCCCTATATAAATCTATGTAAAATATAGAAATAAACAAAGGGCCATAACTCACTCATAAATTGTTGAACCAGTCTGATTTTCAGGGGGACACAACTAGGGTACCAATACATCATTCTGACAAAGTTTGGTCAAAATCCCCCCAGTAGTTTCTGAGGAGATGCGATAACGAGAAATTGTTAACGGACGGACGGACGGAATGACGGACGGACGGACCACGGACGCAGAGTGATTTTAATAGCCCACCATCTGATGATGGTAGGCTAAAAAGAATTAATGGTTTATGGTGATATACCTTTTAGCAACTGCACTAAAGTCCATAGAGCTATATGAACAAAGTTGGAATCTTCACACTTCAGAAACTTGTCGATATATAGAAGTATACCCTGGAGGTTGTCAGTTTTCAGTTGGGATGGAATTTCTGAAATAAAAAAAAATCTATTCAGATAAGACATTTTACAAACATGCATAAGTAACAACCGATGTTTTACCTGATCTGAAACATAGTTTTAAATATACATAAGTTCAAAATGTGGTAACATCAAGTATAATCTGAAAGAAGATCTGCAATGAAACAGCAGATGCCCACACAATGTTGGCTCGAGCACCAGGGATGACTCAATCAACTAGTTTTGTCCAAGACCCTTTTTGTTATATTCTCTAAGTTTAATTTGCTTTAGGTCAAATGTTGTTATTGTTTGCCGGCTTCGGAGTAGTTGAAAAATGTGTTTGGAAACCCGTAGCATTCAATGAGACATCAGCTGATTAGTTAAAAATGTGTTGCCTTTGTCACGGCATAGAACTTGAATATTAAAACGGGGAGAAAGTGTGTAGGCGGCCGGGTAGCTCAGTCGGTAGAGCATCGGAACGGTATTCCGAGGCCCCGGGTTCGAGTCCCGGTCTGGCTGCACATTTTTCTCACCCTGTGACATTTGGCGCCCAACATGGGACCGTGACGGCATTACACTGGTTAGTCTCCGACGCCTGTAATTGCTTATATATAAAGTACCCGCTGAAATTCGAGGACGAATTTCAAAATGGTGGGGAAATGTGTCACGGCATAGAACTTGAATATTAAAACGGGGAGAAAGTGTGTAGGCGGCCGGGTAGCTCAGTCGGTAGAGCATCGGAACGGTATTCCGAGGCCCCGGTTCGAGTCCCGGTCTGGCTGCACATCTTTCTCACCCCGTGACACCTTCAATCATGAAAATATCCTTAAAATCTTGAAATGTAATGTTTTCTGTGCATTTTGAAATATTTTATAGCTGCCTGGCTATATACCTAACTTTGAAATTAGTAATTTACTGAAGTAAGTACTAGTTGGAAATTCACCAATAAATTCCATGCACAGTTGAGGGTGGTTGTCTTTGATTGGAAACTGGAAAAAAATGGATCGGTCATGCCCATAAAAAAATGTTATTTTTTTGTGTCTGGAAGACTATTTGACGAGGTAAATGGCACCTCATGTACGTGTCAACAAAAGTTTTGAGGGGGTCCTACAGATTCATTTCTTACAATGTAAGCCTATCGAAAAATTAACAGCAGAGTCTGACCTTTAAAAAACTATAAATTTTTGGAGGACCAAGCAATTTTCTCAGCCCCTTTGAGTTACTGTCGGTATCAATGTTTAAGGTATTTACTTGACAGCACAATTATACTTTGATAATTTTTTTAGTAGTTCAACATGCACTTAAAATTTTAAAGTATGGTGCAAATATTTCTGCAGTTTTGACATATAGTAAATTTGGTAAGTAAGTGTAAGTCTAAATTTACGTACAACACCCATGAAGATAAGCCAATATTTCAAAACTGCATGAAGGTTAGTTTTAAATATTCTAAACAGAATGTGTGTGCATTTTGACAGGTTTTTAAGTTTCCCCAAAGGAAAGGCTGTATTCTCCAAACTCAGCTAAGTAGTGCAGAAAAAATGTGTACTGTCAAAAGACACACCAAAACACGAAAAATTGTGCCAGCCTTATAAACTCCTTGCAGTCAGTATGCTTCCTATCTCAGCTCATACCTCCTCCACCTCTAACTGATGTGGAGAAGTTTTAAATCACTTGCATAAAAGACAGTAAAGAATCTAACAAGAGGGCCATGATGGCCCTATATTGCTCATCAGAGTTGACCTGACCTACTGACCTAGTTTTGATCCCACATGATCCAGTTTCAAACATGACCAAGAGATCATTAAGACAAACATTTTGACTAAGTTTCATAAAGATTGGTTCACAACTCTAGAATGTTATCAAGTTTCTTCCTTTGATTTGACAGGGTGGCCTAGTTTTTGACCCAATATGACCCAGATTCGAACTTGACCTAGTGGTCATCAAGACAAACATGCTGACCAATTCTCTTGAGTTTCAAACTTAAACCGTGGTCTCTTGAGTGTTAACAAGATTTTGCTTTGATATGGCCTACTGACCTAGTTTTTGACCCCACATGATCTAGTTTCAAACTTGACCTAGAGATCATCAAGACAAACATTTTGACCAAGTTTCATAAAGATTGGGTAACAACTTTGGCCTCTAGAGCGTTAACAAGCTTTTCCTTTGATTTGACCCGGTGACCTTAAGATTTTGATCCCACATGACCCAGATTCGAACATAACCTAGAAGTCATCATGAAAAACATTCTGAATAATTCTTGTGAGTTTCAAACTTAAACTGTGGACTCTAGAATGTAAACAAGATTTTCCTTTGATCCAGCCCACTGGCCTAGTTTCAAACCTGACCTAGAGATCATCTATATAAACATTCTGACTTAGTTTCATAAAGATTCAGTTGCAACTGTTGCCTCTTGAGTGTAACAAGCTTTTCCTTTGATTTTACCGTGTGACCTAGTTTCTTAACCCACATGACCAAGATTTGAACTTGACCTAGAGGTCATCAAGACAAACCTTCTGACCAATTCTCATGAGTTTCAAACTTTAACTGTGGACTCTGGGAGTGTTAACAAGATTTTTCTTTGACCCCACATGACCCAAGTTCAAACTTGACATCGAGATCATCAAGACAATCATTTTGACCAAGTTTCATAAAAATTGGGTCACAGTGTGGCCTCTAGAGTGTTAACAAGGCAAATGTTGACTGATGCCGCTGGACAATGACCAGTCACAGTAGCTCACCTTGAGCACTTTGTGCTCTGGTGAGCTAAAAAAAAAATTTTAAGTTATGCTCTGGAGACAGGAAATATGATGGGAAGATTTGACCCTGCAGTGACCTTGATCTTTAACCTACCCTGGGTTATGCACTCTGCACATCATCTCATCACTGACTACTTACATGTCAAGTTTGAAGTCAATACCTCGAATGGTTAATATATAAGTTATGCCCAGGACAGGAAATATGATGGACAAATTTTACCTTTGAACTAAGTTTGTGACCTTGACCTTTAACCTACAGATCCAGTTATTGAGCTCTGTACATTGTCTCATCACAATCTACCTAAATGCCAAGTTTGAAGTCATTATCTTGCATAGTTATTTAGCTGTGCTCCTGACACAGTAAGATGGGCATTTTTGACCTTTTAACTAAATTTGTGACCTTAACTTTTGACCTACAGAGCTGGTTGAAATGCTATGCATCATGTATGATTGCCATCTACCTATACATTAAGTTTAAAGTCAATATCTTTAACGGTTATAAATATATACTTCGGACATAAATTATAAAGGACGGAAGGACAGACAGATGGATAGACACACGCGACATCACGTAATTCATCCCATTTATTTCAAATGGGCGTATAATAAGGCGAAGACAAAACATGTGGGACAAACATTCATTGTATTTCAGAATGCCGCTTTTTTTTTACTAAAGCCATGGAGACTTGTGTATATTATAATAGTTGGTTTTAACTAGAGGGCCATGATGGCCCTATATCGCTCACCTGTTATCATTGCACTTGAGGACAAGAAGGTCCTCAGAAAAAAGTCGAAAGGACAGGAACAACAAAGGGAAGAAATTTAAACAAAAAGAAAATAAACAAGAGCTGTCGGAGGACAGCAACGCTCGACTATTCAACAGCCTTGTCAATTGAATGAATACAAAAGTTGAAAAAAGGGCATAATTTTGTAAAATGCAAAGTAGAGGTATTGAACCTCTGTACTGCATGTCATATCATGACAGTGAACAAGTGTGTGAAGTTTCAATCCATTCCAATTAGTGGATACTGAGATATCAGATTACATACAAAAATTTAACCAAAAACTGCTAAGTCGAAAAAGGGGCATAATTTTGAGAAAAAAAAGAGCAGAGTTATGGGATTTGCTTAGTGCATGTCAGATCATGACAGTGAACAAGTATGTGAAGTTTCAATCCATTCCCATAAGTAAGTACTGAGATACCAGCTTACATCCAAAAGCTTAACCAAAAATTTCTAAGTCGAAAAAGGGGCATAATTTTGTAAAAAAGCAAAATAGAGTTATGGAACCTGTGCAATGTAGGTCAGTTCATCACAGTGAATAAGTGTGTGAAGTTTCAATCCATTCCCACAAGTGGTTACTGAGATACCAGCTTACATACAAAACCTTAACCAAAAATTTCTAAGTCGAAAAAGGGGCATAATTTTGTAAAAAAGCAAAATAGAGTTATGGAACCTGTGCAGTGTAAGTCAGTTTGTCACAGTGAATAAGTGTGTGAAGTTTCAATCCATTCCCACTAGTGGTTACTGAGATACCAGCTTACATACAAAACTTAACCAAAATCGGGATGCGGACACGGACGCCGACGCCGACGCATGGGCGAGTGCAATAGCTCTACTATTCTATGAATAGTCGAGCTAAAAACTTACAAGGTATAGATATGTCAAAATACACCTAAAAATTGGAGGTACCATCCATGTTGTACCACAGAAAAGTGGTATCGGTTTATCCCTACGGCCAATAATAAAAAGGTTACTAAAAATAAGCTATTTATAGTAACGTAAAAGGGAAGTAATTAAAACAAAAAAAATATTGTAAGTGAACAAAAGAAGGATCTGCCAAATAAATCTGTTGACATAAATGAAATTTCAGATCAGTATCTTCATTAGTTATGGAGATATACCCATTTTAATTTGAAATAAAGGGAGGTAATTTGATATCAAATCAGTCCATAGTTATCCACCCTTATTGTCTCAGTCCAACTAATAACAGTAATGAAATTTCAAATAAGTCCTATAAGTACTTACTGATATAAATCCATTTTGATTACAATCAGGGGAGGTAATCAGATATAAAATAACTCTGGAACCTACGATTGGATCTGATTTGTCATGGAATCCAAGATTTATTGTTGTTGAAGATATTTTGGAAGTTTGTATCAAATTAAAACCATAAATTAAGTCTCTATATGGCTGCAAAAGCCAAAATAGCCAATTTTGGACCTTTAAGGGGCCATAACTCTGGAACCCATGATGGAATCTCACCAGTTCAAGAAAGGAAGCAAGATCTTGTGGTGATACAAGTTGTGTGCACGTTTGGTTAAAATCAAATCATAAATGAAGCTGCTATTGTGCAGACAAGGACAAAATAGCTAATTTTGGCCCTTTCAGGGGCCATAACTCTAAAACCCATTAAGGGATCTGGCCGGTTCAAGAAAGGAACCGAGATCTTATAGTGACACAGGTTTTGTGCAAGTTTGATTAAATTCAAATCATAAATCAAGCTGCTATTGTGCAGACATGGTCAAAATAGCTAATTCTGGCCCTTTCAGGGGCCATAACTCTGGAACTCATGGAATGGAATCTCACCAGTTCAAGAAAGGAACCAAGATCTTATGGTGATACAAATTGTGTGCAAGTTTGGTTAAAATAAAATCATAAATGAAGTTGCTATCGTGCAGACAAGATCAAAATAGCTAATTCTGGCCCTTTCAGGGGCCTTAACTCTGGAACCCATAAAGGAATCTGGCCAGTTCAAAAAAGGAAACAAGATCTTATGGTGATACAAGTTGTGTGCAAGTTTGGTTAAAATCAAATCATAAATAAAGCTGCTATTGTGCAGACAAGGTCAAAATAGCTAATTTTGGCCCTTTCAGGGGCCTTAACTCTGGAACCTATAATGGGATCTGGCCAGTTCAAGAAAGGAACCGAGATCTTATGGTGATACAAGTTGTGCGCAAGTTTGGTTAAAATAAAATCATAAATGATACCACTATCGCGCAGACAAGAAATTGTTGACGGACGCACAGACGACGGACGAAGGGTGATCACAAAAGCTCACCTTGTCACTATGTGACAGGTGAGCTAAAAAGACTAGTAACTGACTGTACTTAAGTAAATAGAAATATGATCATACCCCAGCTGATCAAGGAAGTTATATCAGATATTTGTACTATTAAGTTGACCTGTCAAAATATGTTTCTGGCTTTCATGTTAATCTTATTTAGGCTTGAACAGAATACAATGAAAGCCGGGATCAAGTTTTGACAGGTCAAATAAATTGCACAATAACAGGCCTACCAAAGAGGAAGTTTAGTAAATAAGAATATGCTCGTTCACTTTTGCAAAGTTAGATTTTATTCAATTCAAAGCAGCTTGCTATAATGTCATTAACTAGATATATACGTAAATACTAAAACAGATTAAACTGACAGGCATATACTAAACTTAACAGAGAAAAATGAATATTTATTGTTAAACAAAATGGCGACAGGAGGATTTAGTACAGATATATTATCTGATGAAACATTTGATTTATTGTGTACAGTGTGTAAAAACAAGGGTAAGAATACAGAAGCTGCAAAATATTGCACAGATTGTGCAGACTATTATTGTTTGACCTGTGTCAAGGTGCATGATGATGTACCATTGCTGAAAGGACATAAAATTCTGGATCAGGGGAAAGCAAAGACAGGCACTACAAAACAGCTACCTGTGGTCCCAACAGAGAGATGTGATAGGCATGGACATAAACCTGTGGACATGTACTGTCAAAACCATGACAACGTCGGATGTGCAGCATGCATGGCTGTTGAACACAGGTATTTCTTTTTCTTTTTAACCAACAGCAAGTTGTTTAATCTTACTGGCCAAAAAAGTAAACTTGTATTTGTTTGCTATTTTCCTTTATACACATACAATTTAGTCATGCTCAATGCAAAGTTCCCATTGAATTAAAGACCTGCTCCAGTCCTACCTTTTAACCTTAAACTGTCACTGAAAAAGCATGAAAATCCTGACTGAACAGTGACGCCTGTCAAAATAGAGTCTATTTTATATAAAATTCTATATAAAATTCCTGTGGTTTTGCATGCTAAAATGTGAGGTATGGCCGTTAACTGATACCTATTGTAATCATGGGTTGCATACACACAATAGAATTTAAATAGCCGAGGAACAGGGCTTTAACTTTAATATTATATCATATTCCCTAGTAACTTAATTAATGTCTCATGCGAAACAGCACTATTTAGTTTTTTCACATGTTTGTATTTTCTTTTCATATCACCTGTTATTATATCCCTCAGTAAAATAATGTCCCACAAGGCAGTCTGAAAGACAGCTAAATCCCCCGCCACTGCTATGGATATTGAAAGGGTAAACCTTTGATTTTAGTTGTGACCTTGATCTTGAACTGACATGGCTGACTCATGAATTCTGCACGACGTCTTGATGAGGTGAGCATTTGACCAAAGTTTGATGAAAATCCTTCAAGGGGTTAAGGAGATACAGAGCTGAAACCTTTGACCTTCAGTTGTGACCTAGACCTTGAGTTGACATGGCTGACTCATGAGTTCTTGATAAGGTGATCATTTGACCCAAGTTTGATGAAAATCCTTCAAGGGGTTAAGGAGATAGAGTGGACACCAAATGGAAGGCTCAAACCTTCGACCCTTAGTTGTGACCTTCACCTTGAGCCAGCATGGTTGACTCATAATTTCTGCACATCGTTCTGATGAGGTAATCATTTGACCCAACTTTTATGAAATTCCTTCAAGGGGTTTAGGAGATATAGAGCGGGCACGAAATGGAAGGCTCAAACCTTTGACCTTCAGTTGTGACCTTGACCTTGAGCCAACATGGCTGACTCATAAGTTCTGCACATCGCCTTGATGAGGTGATCGTTTGACCCAAGTTTGATGAAAATCCTTCAAGGGGTTTAGAAGATATAGAGCGGACAAAAAATTGAAGGCTCAAACCTTTGGCCCTAAGTTGTGACCTTGACCTTGAGCCAGCATGACTGACTCATGGGTTCTGCACATCCTCTTGATGAGGTGATCATTTATATGTTTTATAAAATTCCTTTAAGGGGTTTAAGAGATATAGAGCGGACACAAAATGGAAGGCTCAAACCTTTGACCTTGAGTTGTTACCTTGACCTTGAGCCAGCATGGCTGACTCATGGGTTCTGCACATCGTCTTGATGAGGTGATCATTTGACCCAAGTTTTATAAAATTTCTTCAAGGGGTTTAGGAGATATAGAGCGGACACAAAATGGCAGGCTCAAACCTTTGACCTTGAGTTGTGATCTTGACCTTGAACCGACAAGGCTGACTCATGGGTTCTGCACATCGTCTTGATGAGGTGATCATTTGACACAAGTTTCATGAAAATCCTTCAAGGGGTTTAGGAGATATGGACCGGACACGATTTTGTTACGGATGGAAGGACGGACGGACTCACGAAACGGTATTTATGTGACACCCCCATTGTTCTCTCTATTGTTCTATAAGTCACATTAAAAGAAAAAAGGTCACATAAACAGAACAGAATGAATGACATTAAAGAAAAAGTACCGTTAAGAAGTCACTTAACCATCATTTCACGGGCACGGATGGAAGGACGGATGCAGACCATTCCTATAATCCCTCCGCCACGGCGGGGGATTAAAAATCTGCAAGTTTTAAAGAAGCATAATTTTGACAAAAACTAGAAACATGTATCTAGTCCTGTGTAGTCCTGTGAAGTCCACCAGTCATGTTGAAGACATATGTGAAGTTTAACGGTATTTGGCAAGTTGGTTTTTGAGAAACCAGCTTACGTGCCAAAAGAGTGTTATCCCCATATCAACGGAAGGGTGACAACATCTGCTGATGATTTGGTTAATATTTATGTTTCTGGAGGGAAACATTTTTGTATAAACGCTTAGTAATGCAACATCTATAAAATCTTTCATTTAAAAAAGAGGGCCAAGTTGGCCCTAGGACGCTCACCTGAATAACTCACTATAACAGTGTAAACATGGTTGACATAGTGACCCAGTTCTTGACATCACATGATCCATTTTCAAACTGGTCTGAGTTTTCAAGGAGAAAAACATTCTGACAAAGTTTCATGAAGATTGGAGCAACAAGACCTATCACTAATGGTGATGAATACCCCCAGACCACAGCTTATTGTAAGAAACAGGGATACTGAAAATATGATACATTGCTTTGTATATTGTACAGGGAGAGAATGTACAAAGATGCACAATGTTTTGCAAAACTGTAGAAAATCTCCCAAATTTCATTGTTGTAGCTTAAAACTAAGAAAATAGGCCAGTAGGTCACAGTCAAGGTCATTGAAAGTCAGTTTTGAGATGTGTGTTCAAAACTATACAAGTGGTCCAAATTTTATGATTATATCTTAAAAAAGAAGAAAGTAGGTCAGTAAGTCAAGGTCATAGTCAAGGGACCATGTAATCACCAAGGGTTATCAACTAGTTATACTTAACAGCATAGGAAATATGTTAGAAAATTATTAAAGTTTTTTTCCAATGCAACTCTATACATATCAGAAACAGATAAAGGGCCATAACTTTGTGAAAAATCATTCAACTGGACGTGCTTTACACATGCACAACTACACTTGGTACCAATGATAATAATATCAAGATTTGATAAATGTCTGGCATATAATGACTGAGAAAGAGCACAAACAAATTTTTTCAATATACATAAGAAGACAAAAATCATTCAAAATGAATGTGCTTAAATTACAATGTTTGATAAAAGTCTGGCATAAAAGGACAGAGAAATAGCATAGACAATATTTTTCCATATACATATAAAGAAACAAGAGGGCCAAGATGGCCCTAGGTTGCTCACCTGAAAAACACACCATAACAGTGTAAACATGTTTGATCTAGTGATTTCATGGAAAAAAAAATTCTGACCAATTATCATTAAAATTGGAGCAAAAACCTTGAGTATAAATAAGTATTTTCTTTGATTTGAATTTCTTTGACATTGAGCGATCACAAAAACTGAGCTAAAAATAAATAAAGGGCCATGACTTCGTGAAACATCAGCCAAATGGAACCCACTTTGCACATGCAAAACTAGGTCTGGTACTGATAATTATTACAAGGTTTGATGGAAATCTGGCAAATAATTACTGAGAAATAGCATAGACAAATCTTTTCCATACACACATATAAAGAACAAGAGCTGTCACTATTGGCCCCCGAAGTAGGCCCAAGAATGCCACAGTTGTATGCGCAAAAAATCACGCATCATTTTCTGACCTTGACCTAAGAGGCCTTTGGCATAAGTGTGACACATCTTCTCAATATGGTTAACATTTGCGTCAAATTACTTTCAAATCCCTTGATAAATGGCAGAGTTATGGACCAGACAAGAAACACCTTTGACTTCTAAGTGTGACCTTGACCTTGGAGCTAGGGGTCTGGGTCTTGCACACGACACCTCATCTTATTATAGGGAACACTTATGCCAAGTAGTTTAAAAATCCCTTCATCAATGGCAGAGTTATGGACCAGACAAGAAACAGACCATGTTAACATTTGACCTCTAAGTGTGACCTTGACCTTGGAGCCAGGGGTCTGGGTCTTGCTCATGACACATTATGAGGAACATTTATGCCATGTAATTTCAAAATCCCTTAATGAATGGCAGAGTTATGGACCGGACACGAAACATACCCTGTTAACCTTTGACTTGTAAGTGTGACCTTGACCTTTGAGCTAGGGGTCTGGCTCTTGTGCAAGACACATTGTCTCATTATGGTTAACATTTAAGCCAAGTTGTTTCAAAATCCCTTCATGGATGGCAGAGTTATGGATCGGACACGAAGCAGACCATGTTAACATTTGACCTCTAAATGTGACCTTGACCTTGAAGCTAGGGGTCTGGGTCTTGGGCATGACATGTCATCTCATTATGGTGAGCATTTATGCCAAGTGATTTTAAAATCTATTTTTGGATGGAAGAGTTACAGCCCAGACAAGAATTTACAAGACGCACGGACGGACAGTGCGATTTTAATATGCCCACCTTTGGGGGCATAAAAAATTAATAAAGGACTATAACTTCTTGAAAAATCATCTACATGGAACCCACTTCGCACATGCACAACTAGGCTTCTGAGGTACTGATAATAATTACTAAGGCTGATGGAAATCTGGCAAATAATTGCTGAGAAATAGCCCTAACAAATTCCCTCTACAGACGGACAGACAGACTAACAGATGGATTAACAGATCTATTAACTAATGAAAAGGATCTCTAGAATAAACAATGTCTCAATGACATGTTCAACTATTTCATTTCAGGTCTTGCAAGGATATCTTTTACATACCGGAATACATCCAAAACAATGTCACTACAACTTCTCTTCAAAACACTAAGAAGAAACTAGAATCCACTGAGGAGACATTGAAGAATAACCTCCAAAATCTTCAGAAAGAAAAGCAGAATGTTTTGAAGAGAAAATCTGAATCTATCGAAAACATCAGAAAATTTAGGAGAGAGATCAATAAAAGGCTTGATGAAATGGAGAGGGAATCTGTAGCAGAAATAGAAGATAGATATAAACTTGTCATACAACAGATAGAGGACACACTAAAAGCTTTCCAAGAAAACAAGAAGGATGTTACATCTGCACGAGATACCTTAGCATCTGCAGGCAGTAATGTATCTCAAGAGTTTGTAAGCATAAAGAAGGGTCTTGCAGCTGCTAGCAAAGCGGACAAATCACTTAAAGAAAGAAAAGTCGGGAACCAAGACAAGGAGATAATCTTTACACCTGATCAGAATATATCCAGAATGTTAGAAGAGTTAAAGTCTCTGGGACAGGTTACACTGAAATACAACAGTAAACCTAAAATAAGATCTGCTGAACAGGTAAAACAGAAGGACACTTTATTCCAGACCAAAGGAATGAAGAAATATTCTGTCAAGATCCCATCAGATACACACGACTGTGATATTTTCAGTTCCTGTTTTCTATCAGATGGAACAGTAATACTTGGCGATTTCAACAACAAAATGCTCAAACGTTTGGACAGTTATAATTACTCTGTAAGAGATCATTATGTTCTTCCTGGGAAACCTTGGCAAGTGTGTCCAATCAACAACCAGGAGGTTGCAGTGTGTTTATTGCAAATGGAAGAAATATTGTTTGTAACAATCGGAAATAAAATGAGCAAAAAATCAACAATGAAATTCAACTTCAACTGTTATGGTCTAGCTTATGCTGGGGACATTCTGTACATACCAGATAGGGATACAACAGTGTACATGTACTCATTATCTGGACAAAAGTTGAAGCAGTGCAGTGTTGATCAGTCAATACAGAACACAACTCAAAGTCTAGCACAAAGTCTAGCAGTCAGTAAGGATGGCTCTAGGATTTATGCTGCTGTTGCTGGTATAGGGCTGATTGTTCTAGACAACACAGGAAAGGTGATCAAGACTTTCAATAATCCAGAGTTGAGAGAAGCCTATGATTGTTATGTTACTGACAGAGGAAGTGTCCTTGTGTGTGGATACACTCCAACAATGTACTACAGTTCTCACCTGATGGTGAGCTGATAGGAGAGGTTGTCAAGTCTGATAAATGTCAGACCATCTGCTGCAATCAACAAATGTCCAAAATGATTGTTGGCAAAGAGCAAAATGAAATTGAAGTGTATGATTTAGTTTAAAAGTGGGTTAACAGAAAATGATTATTATGCAATAATCAATGTTAAACCTTTATAAAGAACAAGGCTTGTTAGTCAATCAATACTAGTATATATCAATCAGTCCATACATGTACATAAAAACAGTACAATTTTAGGTAGAAAAATGACATGCGCTCAAATTCTGTTTATATAATAAGTAGTAGTCTGTTGAGTGGCTTCAGTGATAATTACTCAAATGTTCATTTTTATAAAATATCAAAGCATTTAAAACAAGAGCTGTCTCCATAGGATGACACATGCCTCCGATGGCACTCTGAATGAATAGTTATGGCTGATGTTAGAGTTTAGGACCTTTGACCTACAGACCTGGGTCTTGCGCACGACACGTCGTCTTACTGTGGTACACATTCATGCCCAATAATTTTAAAATCCATGCATGAATGACAGAGATATGGACCGGACACGCCCATCAATGCACTATCATGAAATATGACCTTTAACGTCTAAGTGTGACCTTGACCTTTGAGCTACGGACCTGGGTCTTGCGCGCGACATGTCGTCTTACTGTGGTACACATTCATACCAAGTTATTTGAATCCATGGATGACAAAGATATGGACCGGACACGAATGCACTATCATGAAAAATTACCTTTAATGTCCTTGACCTTTGAGCTTTGGACCTGGGTCTTGTGCGCGACAAGTCGTCTTACTGTGGTACACATTCATGCCAAGTTATTTGAAAATCCATCCATCGATGACAAAGATATGGACCGGGCACGAAAATTGCGGACAGACTGACAGACGGTTCAAAAACTATATGCCTCCCTTCGGGGGCATAAAAATAATGATTCAAAAGAAGCAGAACATCTGAGATGCCTTATAAAAGACAAACAAATCCAGTATTCTTCACAAACAATTAATACTTTTCTTATTTCTCAGACAGGCTTATATACCAAATTTAATGAAGATATTTAGAAGGGAAAACTTCCCGTTAAACATTCTATGGGTGTTTCTCTACTTCCTGATCAGGAAACTTGATACTAAATATAGTACATTGCTTCCCATTTGAGAAGCAAAATCACCATTATTTCTTTGTTTCTTTCAAAAGGCCCTGTGCATAAGACTAACAATAGGATCATTACAAACAAGAGATCACAGAGTGATCTTGGCGCCCACCAATGTGTCATTTTTGTGTGTTCCAAATTTCAAGACTTACTGACTAGCTCAAGGTCAAATTTCATTTCCGTACACAACACTGTGCATGTGGTCTAAATTCGAAAGCTGTAACTTGAGAAATGTGAAAGTAGGTCACTAGATCCATTTCAAGGACAAAGTTCTTTGTACACAAAACTATGCATGTGCATCAATTTTGAAGACTGTAGTTTGAGAAATTTGAAAGTAGGTCACTAGGTCAATCTTAAGGTCAAAGTTTATTTCGGTACATAAAACTATGCAAGTGGTCCAAATTTGAAGGCTGTAGCTTGAGAAATGAGAAAGTAGGTCACTAGGTCAAAATCAAGGTCAAATTTCACTTCACAACACAAAGCTATGCATGTGGTCCAAAGGGGGGGTCGCAGTTAGGTGTCTGCGCAAAATGTTTTTTGATTTTCTTTATATTTTATGACAATACACCTACATGTATTAAGTTTCATTCACAAGTGTTACTGTTATCAGTTTTGACTTACTTTTATAGAAATTCACATTTAAAGTGGGTGGGGTAATTTGACATGTAACCAGCCAGGAACACAATCTCCGCCGCGTTTTTAAAAATGGTTCAAACTTTTTACCTGGAACTTTCGTGATAAAATAACTATGCAATGGACATTTACACAACATGTTGCGTTTTAAATTGTCTTGAATACTTTTTTCAACACAGAGCCACAAAGTGGCCTAATCAAATTTACTGATTTTCAATGGACGAACTTCACCAAAAATCTAAAACATTTTTTATCAGTTGAGATTTTTAGGTGTTATTTTCAGCAGATATTGTAAGCTAAATAAACATTAAAATGACAATATATCAGTACACTCTGATTAATATTGGAAGAGTGGTACACTCTCAAAATAGGGAAAAGTGGGTGGGGTAAATAAACATGCGAAGCTAAACATTCGAAGCAACACAACTATAGGAATAATAATTTTGCAGTTCAAGAAATGGCCTCAGATTATCTACTACTATCTTAATTATGCCTCTATGAGTGGTAGGGGCATATAGATTTGGTCTTGTCCGTGCATCCGTGTGCCTGAGCGTCCGTCCGTCGCACGAAGTTCTTGACGCATCTAGCTCAAAAAGTATTTGATATAAATTGATGAAAAATTGCATGAGTCTTTATCGTGATATGTACTTGCCTATCTTCTATTTTTTGTCTGACTCCGCCCCTTATTTCCAGAGTTATGGCCCCTGACATAGTCCAAAACAGATATTTTCACCTTGTGACACGCCTAGCTCAGAAAGTATTTGACATAGAATGTGTCTGTAGGACACATGGTGTGTCACCACTGGTACATTTGTCAAAAATAAGGGGCAATAATTCAGTGATTCATGTTTGCAGTTTTAAGGGAATATAGCCTCAACAAACATTTTATACAAAGGATTCATCATTCTAGGCCATATACCTCTTGAACTATGAGCATCACAAACAAAACATCCACTATTTTGGCTATTTTAAGGGCAATAACTCTGTAATAAGCGCTAAGGTTCTCAAGAAGAATGCCAAGTGTGCAAGGTCACATCATAATCAAGACTCGTGCAGTGCTTCATGAATTTACATCAAACTTTCTGAGCTAGGCACGTCATTAGGTAAAAATGTGCATTTTGAACCATTTCAGGGGCCATAACTCTGGAAATAGGAGCCAGACGACAAATAGGAGGTTCACAAGTTCATATCATGATAAAGACTCATGCATGGTTTCATCAATTTATATGTAATACTTTCTGAGCTAGGCGCACAACAAGGTGAAAATATGCATTTTTGACTATTTCAAGGGCCAAAACTCTAGAAATAGAGGACAGAGTCAGGCGGAAAATAGGAGATGCTCAAGTTCATATCACAATAATGATTCATGCAAGGTTTCATCAATTTATATGAAATACTTTTTGCGCTATCCACATCACAACGTGAAAATGTGCATTTTTGACTATTTCAGGGGCCAAAACTCTGGAAAAAGGGTGTAGAGACCGTAGAAAAATAAAAGGTGCGCAAGTTCATATCATGGTTAAGATTCAAGCAAGGTTTCATCAATCTATATCAAATACTTTCTGAGCTAGGCGTGTCACAAGGTGAAAATATGTGTTTTTGACTATGTCAGGGGCCATAATTCTGAAAAGAAGGGGAGGAGCCAGACAAAAAGTAAAAGGTACGCAAGTACATATCAAGATAAAAACTCATGCAATTTTTCATCAATTTATATCAAATACTTTTTGAGCTAGGTGCGTCAAGAACTTCGTGCGACGGACGGACGCTCAGACACACGGATGCACGGACAAGACCAAATCTATATGCCTCTACCACTCATACGGGCATAATTAAGATAGTAGTAGATAATCTGAGGCCATTTCTTGAACTGCAAAATTATTATTCCTATAGTTGTGTTGCTTCGAATGTTTAGCTTCGCATGTTTATTTACCCCACCCACTTTTCCCTAGTTTGAGAGTTGCCACTCTTCCAATATTAATCAGAGTGTACTGATATATTGTCATTTTAATGTTTATTTAGCTTACAATATCTGCTGAAAATAACACCTAAAAATCTCAACTGATAAAAAATGTTTTAGATTTTTGGTGAAGTTCGTCCACTGAAAATCAGTAAATTTGATTAGGCCACTTTGTGGCTCTATGTTGAAAAAAGTATTCAAGACAATTTAAAACGCAACATGTTGTGTAAATGTCCATTGCATAGTTATTTTATCACGAAAGTTCCCGGTAAAAAGTTTGAACCATTTTTAAAAACGCGGCGGAGATTGTGTTCCTGGCTGGTTACATATCAAATTACCCCACCCACTTTAAATGTGAATTTCTATAAAAGTAAGTCAAAACTGATAACAGTAACACTTGTGAATAAAACTTAATACATGTAGGTATATTGTCATAAAATATAAAGAAAATCAAAAAACATTTTGCGCAGACACCTAACTGCGACCCCCCCTTTGAAGCCTGTTCCTTCAAAAATGTGAACGTAGGTCACTAGGTCAATATCAAGGTCAAAGTTTGTTTCGGTACACAATCCTATTCATGTGGTCTAAATTTGAAGCCTATAGCTACAGAAATCTGAAAGTAGGTCACTAGGTCAATCTTAAGGTCAAAGTTCATTTTGGTACACAAAACTATGCAAGTGGTCCAAATTTGAAGGCTGTAGCTTGAGAAATGTGAGAGTAGGTCACTAGGTCAAAATCAAGGTCAAATTTTATTTCGGAATACAAAACTATGCATGTGGTCCAAATTTGAAGCCTGTACCTTCAAAAATGTGAAAGTAGGTCACTAGGTCAATGTAAAGGTCAAAGTTTGTTTCGGTACACAAAACCATGCATGTGGTCCAAATTTGAAGGCTATAGCTTGAGAAATGTGAAAGTAGGTCACTAGGTCAAAATCAAGGTCAAATTTTATTTCAGAATACAGAACTATGCATGTGGTCCAAATTTGAAGCCTGTACCTTCAAAAATGTGAAAGTAGGTCACTAGGTCAATGTCAAGGTCAAAGTTTATTTCAGTGCACAAAACTATGCATGTGGTCCAAATTTGAAGGTTGTAGCTACAGAAATGTGAAAGTAGGTCACTAGGTCAAAATCAAGGTCAACTCATGTCAAGGTTCATCTTGCCACTAAAAACCATACATGTGGTCCAAATTTGAATGTTGTAGGTTATTGACAAGAAGTTTTTATAAGCTTTTCCCTATATAAGTCTATATGAACCATGTGACCCCCAGGGCGGGGCCATATTTGACCCTAGGGGGATAATTTTAACAAACTTGGTAGAGAACCACTAGACGATGCTACATTACAAATATCAAAGCCCTAGGCTTTGTGGTTTGGACAAGAAGATTTTCAAAGTTTTTCCCTATATAAGTCTATGTAAACCATGTGACCCCCGGGGCGGGGCCATATTTGACCCTAGGAGGATAATTTGAACAATCTTAGTTGAAGACCACAAGATGATGTCACATACAAAATATCAAAGCCCTAGGCCCTGTGGTTTTGGACAAGAGGTTTTTCAAAGTTTTTCCCTAAATAAGTCTATATAAACCATGTGACCCCCGGGGCGGGCCATATTACACCCCAGGGAAATAATTTGAATCATATTGGTAGAAGACCACTAGATGATGCTTCATACCAAATATCAAAGCCCTAGGCTCTGTGGTTTGGGGCAAGAAGATTTTCAAAGTTTTTCCCTATATAAATCTATGTAAATTATAGAAATAAGCAAAGGGCCATAACTTATTAAAAATTTGTTGAACCAGACTGATTTTCAGGGGGACACAACTAGGGTACCAATACATCATTCTGACAAAGTTTGGTCAAAATCCCCCTGGTAGTTTCTGAGGAGATGCGATAACGAGAAATTGTTAACGGAAGGACGGACGGAATGACGGACGGACGGACGGAAGGACGACGAACCACGGACGCAGAGTGATTTGAATAGCCCACCATCTGATGATGGTGGGCTAAAAATACCGGTACATCATTGTGAACACTGAACACCAGATATTTCTCTGAATTCCTACCATTCATTTTTTTTAAATGCACTGATAAAATTAATTGGGAAACTGAGAGATAAACTTAAAACTAAATTTCATGTAAATTTGTTGGTAAGTCTGTTTACAGAAGTGTTCTCATATAATGCGTAAATCTGATATAAACAAAGTGAACAAAACTCCTAGAAAAAGGTATGAAAATAATCCTGAACAGAAAAAATGGACAATAATTATTGTATATTTTAACTGCAACAAAATGTTCAAAAGTTGAATAAAAGTTTCTTTAGGACAATTAAAACAAGAGGGTCATGATGACCCTGGATCACTCACCTAAGTAATATGAGCTACATGTTTCAAATGTCAAACTGATGATAAAATTAAGGAAAGTCAGTAGGTCACATTCATGGTCAATGAAATTCAGTTTTACGCTTGGTGTTCAAAACTGTGTATGTCATCAAAATTTCAAGGCTGTATCTTAAAAAACAAGAAAGTAGGTCAGTAGGTCAAGGTCACAGTCAAGTGGCAACATATTACTTGGGGTTATCAGGTAATTATAATTAAACAGTCTTGGAAATAGGATCAGATGATGTTTAGTATTTTTCCTAATTAGTATATAACTCACATAATAACTAAGTGATCCCAGGGCAGGGCCTCTTTTAACCCCAGCGGCATAATTTGAATAATTTTGGTAGAGGACTACTACACAATGCATCTACCAAATATCAAAAGCCTAGGTCGTATGGTTTCAGACAAGAAGATTCTTAAAGTTTTTTCCTCTATAAGTCTACATAAAACTTGGGACCCCCAGGGCAGGGCCTCTTTTCACCCTAGGGGTACAATTTGAACAATTTTGGTTGAGGCCCATAAAACAATGCTACAAACCAAATATCAAAGGTCTAAATCAAAGGTCTAAGTGTTGTGGTTTCAGACAAGAAGATTTTTAAACATTTTTTCCTATATAAGTCTATGTTAAACTTGGGACCCCCAGGGCAGGGCCATATCTGACCCTAGGGGGATAATTTGAACAATCTTGGTAGAGGACCACTAGATGGTGCTACATACCAAATATCAAAGCCCTAGGCCATGTGGCTTTGTACAAGAAGATTTTCAAAGTTTTCCCTATATAAGTCCATATAAACCATGTGACCCCCGGGGTGGGACCATATTTGACCCTAGGGGGATAATTTGAATAATTTTGGTAGAGGACCACTAGATGATGCTACACACCAGATATCAAAGCCCTAGGCCCTGTGGTTTTGGACATTGTCAAGAAGACTTTTAAAGTTTTTCCTTATGGTTGCCATGTCTATGGAAAACTTTAACTATTTTTCACAAAACAATTACCTGTTAATGCTAACTGCCCAAGAATACCTGCACTGTTATATTGCACTTCAGTATTTGTTGAAAGTGTTGCCATGGTTACCAATTTTACAAACACCTTCCCATGATGCATCAGTAACAACCTATGTTTTACCTGATCTGAAATATAATTTTGTAAGCAATAATTCAAAATAATACATGGTGAAATCATCAATATTCGTTGGGGACTAATTTTCATGGATTTCAAAATTTAATCCAAACGAACAAGTAAATTCCCATTCATTTTATGTTCAAAAGTTGAAATCCATGAATTCATATCCAAAACTACAAAATTTCATGCCCAAGAAATTAAATGATTTTACAGTGACAACATTAATCTACCATCCATTAAAATATTATCAAAAACCTTGTGTTAAATACTTTTTTTCTAGTCAAAGCATCACAGTACAGGTCGTACGGAGGTTTTCCAGCTCCCTCAAAGCATTATCTTTCTAGGGATTTTTCTATAGCGGAATAGCAGGGCGCAGAGCCCTGCCCTTTTTTAGTGCCGCCCTTCTGCCCGAAACTGCCGCCCTTTTGCCTTTCTTCAGCGCCCTTTTGCCCTTTTAGCACCACCCCTTTGACCATTAACTAATTATTTCTAAACGTCAGTCATCTGTCAAAATATCGTCCAAAATAATTGTCAACTTTACCGAAATGGCGAAAATTGTAAACAAAGTTATTTTGAAGTTGGATAATTGTCTCTACCCGTGTATAATATGCACCCATGATTCGGGGGTGGTACCGGGGATAAAAGAAATGTGCATTATACACGAGTATCAACAGTATGTTCAGTAATATAATGAATGTATAATGACATTTATTAAAATATTCAGATTTGCACCAGAAAGACTTGCAATGAATTTGAATGTCAGAAAAACCATTATACCTGTTTGTCTAGATAAAACGCTTATCATTAATAAATACATGCAGTTTGTTCTATGTTTACATACATTATTTTTGTCTTGCAAGTTTTCTTGATTAGAAATACCATACAAGAGCACCGCCTTGCGGGTGCTGACGCTCATCTGATTTTTTTGTATAATAGAAATATTGTCCTACCCATGATTTTCTAAGTCTAAAAAGGGCCATCATTCTTGCAAAAAGCAGGATAGAGTTATGTTTCTTGATGTACAGCGTCGGCTTATGATGGTGAAAAACTGTTGCCAGTTTTAAAGCAATAGCTTTGATAGTTTATGAGAAAAGCTGACTTAAACATAATACTCAACCAAGAAAACTGATTTTCTAAGTCCAAAAGGGGCAATAATTATTGCAAATAGCAGGATGGAGTTATGTTTCTTGCTGTGTAGGGTCAGCTTATGATGGTGAACAAGTGTTGCAAGTTTCAAAGCAATAGCTTTGATAGTTTAAGAGAAAAAGTTGACCTAAACATAAAACTTAACCAAGAAATCTGATATTTTCTAAGTCCAAAAGGGGCCATAAATCTTGCAAAATGCAGGATGGAGTTATGTTTCTTGATGTACAGGGTCAGCTTATGATGGTGAACAAGAGTTCCAAGTTTCAAAGCAATAGCTTTGATAGTTTAGGAGAAAAGCTGACCTAAACATAAAACTTAACCAGGCAACGCCGACACCAATCAAGTGATGACAATAACTCATCATTTGTTTTCAAAAAAATCAGATGAGCTAAAAATATTAAGTTCTGCAAAAAGATTGTAGTTTAACCTACAATGTAGTAACTTACAATGTAGACATTATAACCAAACCATGGAAATCTACCTTATGATTTTTGTAGACACAGGTGCGCAATGCGCAAAATGCCCCCTGCCCCTTTTTAGCAGCACTGTGCCCTTTTTAGAGGTCTAGAAAAATCCCTACTTTCAGGTATGGATGAACTATCAACTTCAATTAGATAGCCTGAATGCATTCTTCATATTATGACAACCTCAGTTGAACTGAAAGAGCTATTGCGTGAGTGATTCATTGTGTACATACCTTAACAACTAGGTCATGGTTTACATTAGGGATGGAAAATGGTGTCAGGCTTACAGTCTATATGCTTCCAGAGCGAGTGGTATTTGAACACTTTAGTCTATAGCAATCTACAACTTTGTTGTTAGAGCTAGCTTGTTTAACCATTACCTCCCTAAATTTCCATAAAAGACTGGTTCATCATTCAATCTGGGCAGTATCATTTAATATTCGAAGGAATGTTCAATGACAATTTACTGACAGAATAGGAAACAGAGTAGACCACGATCAGCCTGCATGGATGTGCAGGCTGATCCTGGTCTGCACTGGTCGCAAAGGCAGACTCACTGCTTACCATCATCAGCCATGACTGCTATTGCTGCTGTAACTTCAGCAAGAACTGCTATACGAGCTTCAATGTCCAGCAAAACTGCTGCAAGCTTCTCTACACAACCATGGTCTGCAAGCTCCTAGAAACATAGAAACAAATTGATCTAGGTACCATGCAGAATATAATCTACATACCATCACTTTTGACTGTAGGATTAGGTCAAACAGTAAAGTAAAGGGAAGTACTCTAAACAGCAAACAGTATATTTTTTCCTAATTTAGCTTAAAGCCATTCCATTAATCATAGGAGAAATATCCTATGCAAGCAAACTAAAGTATCATTTCAGTGCTTCTGTGATTATCAATCAATTCTAACACAAACTGATCAGTTTTCCATTTACACAAAGAGGACTGAAAATGTGACACTTTCTGATCAAGTTTGCAGAGCTCTCTATCCAGAGGTTAATGAGAATAATTTTCTATTTTAACTCCAGCTCCCAGTAAGTGCAATCAAGCAGAACCACTTGACTGAATATGAGAAAGGTCCATCCAAAGATGCTACAGACTTTGTTTGGTGAAGATCCACCATGCTGCCCATGAGAAGAAGTTGTTTTTCTATTTCTAGCTCTGGCAGGGGTTAAGCAGAACCATCTGAATAAATTTGGGAAACGGTCCTTACAAGGATGCTTCAAACAAAGTTTTGTTAAATTCCAACCAGTAATTTTAGAGCAAATGATGTTGAAATAAAGATATTGATGCATGACAATGGGCAACAGAAGACAGATCTCCATCTATACTAAAAGCTCAACATAGACCTTGGTGCAAATGAGCTAAAAATCTGCTGATGAAAATGTATAACTTATGCAAACTATCTAGATATTTAAATCTTCACAACATCCGATCTGTTGTGCAATTTACATAAAGCTGTTTGTACTTTCATGTTAATTAACAGGCTGATTTAAATGTTGATATTTCTAATTATGGAAACAGAATGCAACAAGCATTGTCTTGACAAGTTTTATACATCCAATTTAAATATTATCAGTATCATTCACATGGAAACAAACTTTTTTAAACTGTAAACTTTACCGCCAAAACATATATAATAAAAATTATTTTTCTTTTAAAATAATTTGATTTATTTTTAGAGAAATCAAATGTCACGTCCGTTGCTATGGAACCGATACGCCTCGCTCTTATCGTTATAAATTGGTACCCGAGTTTATACAAGCCTGTAGCTAGTTAAATTTGATATCGGTAAACAGTCTGTCAAACTTGCACAAAAAGCTGAGAATTCTCGTGCAGCTCTCTGTCTGTTTTTGTACGTTGGCTGATCGAGTACATGTAAAGTTGACAATTTTGCCCACCCGCCACACCCCATAATGAGATTACAAAGGTGCCGCTTGCAATGTTCTGTTTTATAAAATGCGTTTCCGTCCAGTTTCAATATGACAATGATAATGACGAAGTTTATTTGATGTAGTGGCCACCGGCCCAAAATTAAAATATGCATGTATATACAATCAGCAGTATACATTTATGGAATACGGGACGTAAATTCAAATCTTATTCATAATATAAACCTATTAACTTGTATACTTTAGTTTCATGTATATAGTACATATTATTATATTTAAAGCAAACGTTTACGTTCTATGAAATCATAGTATGCATACATGGCAACATTTTTATTGTAGTTTTATTGCTACTGCTTATAAGGATAATAAATGAGTAGACATAAATTGATATAATATTTCCTTGGAATATGCTTTGCTCTTAATTTCTGTAAATAAGGACATAGCAAAAGGAAGTGCATTTAATTTTCTTTAACAGTTCCACATAATTTACATATAAATTATGTTCATTTTGTCAACATTATTATATTATCCTCTCTCTATCTCGAGCTGTTTCAGTAGGAGAGTTGAGACAGATTTTCTGCTTTAGTCATATATTTCAGATCGTTACTTGACGAAGACGAGTGTACAAATAAATCAAAGTTTTCCAAAGACGATTTCACACATATTTGCTCGAAGTATTGGACTGCTGAAGACAATGATTAGATGTGGAACACGGATAATATGCCATTCAGCAAGTGTGGAGATAAACAGTAACATAAGATGTGTTATCAATTTTAATGTGTGTTATTTAATTATGTGCGTTTAAATGCCAAGTGTTTGTATACCCTGGATTCTCAATCAGATAACGTTCATTACAAATCTATTGTTTTAAAGCTTGTTATGGAACGTGCTTTTGAAGGGATAAAATTATTTATTTTATGCTTTTATGGTAGCCTACGACACAATAATTTAATTGTCGCTCTACGTTATCATGATATATTACTGGAGAATTCAAGTTGGCAGGGGGGAGACTGCGTGATATCTATATTAAATGCATTTAGTAGGCGTTTATAATTATATCTAATCTAGAGCATCTTTGTTAGCCATTCAGCTATCATTTCTCGTCGGTCGTTTCCAATTCGTACCCGAGGGGACATGACAGCTTCAATAATGTAGTTAGCTTGTTGCATCGCAATTGCCACATACGTTCTTGCAAACCGTTGCTTGTACGAGTTTAATCGCTGTTGTGTAACTTGGCTTTGCCTAAGACTACAATACATAATAGTATAATGTTTTAGGTGTTATGACACGAAGTTGCTTTGGGTTACTAAGTCTGGGTCTTATAGTACAGTAGAACCTAGATTACCTGGCGTTGCATGAAGGGCATCAGTATACAGTAAACACTTTGCAGTAAATATTTAGTTATCTACGATTGCAGTAAAATACCACAGTTTTGATACCGTTTTCTAATAAAGTGTTATGACTCGAAGTTGCTTTGGATCACTCAGTCCGGTTCTTATAGTACGGTAGGACATTGACTGCTTTGTGTTGTATAAAAGGCATCAGTAAATAGTATAAAGATCTTTTCAGTGAAAATTTATTGATGTAGTATTTATATGATTGCAGTAGAATACCACAGCTTTGATGCCATTCTCTAATTAAGTGTTATAACTCGAAGTTGCTTTGGGTCACTAGGTCCGGCACTCGTAGTACAGTAGGATCTAAATTGCTTTGCATTGCAAAAAAGGCATCTGTAAATAGTATAAAGATTTTTGCAGTAAGTATTTAGTTAAGATTGCAGTAGAAGACCAAAGATTTGATGCCATTCTTTGATAAATTGTTTTGACTTGAAGTTGCTTTGGGTCACTAGGTATATCTTTTATAGCTAGGTAGGACCTAGATTACTTTACATTGTATAAATGCATCAGTAATTAGTACATAGTTTTCTGCACTAAATATTTAGTTAAGACTACAGTGACATTTCACAGGCTGGATGCCATATTTTAATAAAGTGTTATGACTCGAAGTTGCTTTGGGTCACTAGGTCCGGCTCTTATAGTACGGTAGGACCTAGATTTCGTCGCATTGCGTATAAGGCATCAGTAAATAGTGCAAAGTTTGCTGCAGTAAATATTTAGTTAAGATTGCAGTGGAATATCACAGGTTTGATGCCAATCTATAATAAAGTGTTATGACTCGAAGTTGCTTTGGGTCACTAGGTCCGGCTCTTATAGTACGGTAGGACCTAGATTGCGTTGCATGCGTATAAGGCATCAGTAAATAGTGCAAAGTTGCTGCAGTAAATATTTAGTTAAGATTGCAGGGGAATGTCAGGGGTTTGATGCCAATCTTTAATAAAGTGTTATGACTCGAAGTTGCTTTGGGTCACTAGGTCCGCTCTTATAGTACGGTAGGACCTAGATTGCGTTGCATTGCGTAAAAGGCATCAGTAAATAGTACAAAGTTTTCTGTAGGAAGTATTTAGTTAAGAGTGCAGTGGAATATTATAGATTTGATGCCATTCTGTAATAGAATGTTATGACTCGAAGTTGCTTTGGGTCACTAGGTCCGGCTCTTATAGTACGGTAGGACCTAGATTGCGTTGCATTGCGTAAAAGGCATCAGTAAACAGTACAAAGTTTTCTGTAGGAATTATTTAGTTAAGTGTGCAGTGGAATATTATAGATTTGACGCCATTCTTTAATAAAATGTTATGACTCGAAGTTGCTTTGGGTCACTAGGTCCGGCTCTTATAGTGCGGTAGACCTAGATTGCGTTGCATTGCATAAAAGGCATCAGTATGTAGTACAAAGTTTTCTGTAGGAAGTATTTAGTTTAGATTGCAGTGAAATATTAAAGGTCTGATACCATTCTTTAATAAACTGTTATGACTCGAAGTTGCCTTGGGTCAACAGGTCCGGTTTTTATAGTACGACAAGACCCAAATTGCGTTGAGTTGTGTAAAGGGCATCAGTAAATAGTACAAAGTTTTCGGCAGTAAATAATTAGTTTAGATTGCAATAGAAAAACTACAGGTTGATGCCATTCTTTAATAAAGTCGTATGACTCGAAGTTGCTTTGGATCACTTTGTCCGGCTCTTATAGTTCTGTAGGACCTAGATTGCTTTGCTTTGCGTAAAAAGGCATCGTTAAATAAAATAAAGATTTTTACAGTAAATATTTAGTAATGTAGTGTAAGATTGCAGTAGAATACCACAGTTTTGATGCCGTTCCCTAGTTAAGTATTAAAGACCGATTCTTATAGTGTGGGTAGGACCTATATTGCTCGGGGTTGTGTAACAGGGATTAATAAACAGTAAACCACTGTAGTAAATAATTGGATTTAGGTAATGTAAGGTTGCTTATCTTTCTTTTTGATGATTTGTTTTTCGACGTCAACAACGTGAGTAAAAAGACTATGAGCTTGAATGGAGCCTCGCTTGTTTATAGTCCCAAACTTCTCTCAAATAACGTGAACCGCAATTGGTATTTAACCTTAGTTTGTTTAAGTTTTGCATTGCGTTGCAGTTACTATTTTCTGTTAAGGTATGATTTTTGATTATTCGGACTGACTGGCAATGTCACGCTTGGTCTCCTTCCCGTCGAGTGAATTTTTCATCAACTTGGTCGGAGCCCTCGCGCTTACCCTATCAAGTTTAATTAGAGCGGCCGTTACAACCCATCTTATTATAATATTATCCCATCTTGTTATAATATTATGTAAATGGAATTGAACCTTCAAACCAACTTGACAGGAGCTTCTGTGCCTACCCTGTGTCGTTGAAAATGTTACTGCGTATTTAAGATTGAATTAGGTTTTAATTACTTAACGGATAACTTTATTTTTGTCATATTTAATTTTTGTTGTTGAGTATGTTCAGAATTGTTGGCAAGGCAGTTAAGTTCATTAACTTTCATCAGCTGGGCAGGAGCCTCAGGCGTACCCGGTCCCGTTGAGGAGGTTACTTATTTTTGACATAAAAAGTTATTAATTATTTAACTTATGATCACTTTATTTTGTTACATTTGTTGTTATGATAGAATTGTTTGCAAGGTAATTATTAAACATATAGAGGAGGCAATGTGTGTTTATTTTTATTTCGAGTAATTTCAAATAATGTGGGGATATGTTTGGTGGATTTTAATTCTAAAATTAAAATAAATGGGAACATCCTTTGCAAGCTGGGATTAAATTTTGTGGATTACCAAAAACTATAAAATTCATGAAAAATTCCCCCATAAAATTAATAACAAGAGGACCATGATGGTCCTGAATCGCTCACCTCTTCCCACATGACCCAGTTTTGAGTATGACGTCGTTTTTTCTATTATTGACCTATTGACCTAGTTTTCGAAGGTACGTGACCCTGTTTTCAACTTTATCTAGATATCATCAAGGTGAACATTCTCACTAATTTTCATGAAGATCTCATGAAAAATATGGCCTCTAGAGAGGTCACAAGGTTTTTCTATTTTTATACCTACTGGCCTATTTTTTGACCGCACGTGACCCAGTTTCGAAACTGACCTAGATATCATCAAGGTGAACATTCAGATCAATTTTCATGAAGATCCATTGAAAAATATGGCCTCCAGAGAGGTCAAAAGATTTTTCTTATTTCAGACCTACTGACGCAGTTGACCCAGTTTCAAACTTGACCTAGATATCATCAAGATGAACATTCAGACCAACTTTCATACAGATCCCATGAAAAGTATGGCCTCTAGAGAGGTCACAAGGTTTTTTTATTATTTGACCTACTGACCTAGTTTTTTATGGCACGTGACCCAGTTTCAAACTCGACCTAGATATCATCAAGGTGAACATTCTGACCAATTTTCATGAAGATCCATTCAAGGGTATGGCCTCTAGAGAGGTCACAAGGTTTTTCTATTTCAAGACCTACTGACCTAGTTTTTGATCGCAGTTGACCCAGTTTCAAACCTGACCTATATATCATCAAGATAAACATTCAGACCAACTTTCATACAGATCCCATGAAAAATATGGCCTCCAGAGGAGTCACAACTTTTTTCATTATTTGACCTACTGACCTACTTTTTGGTGGCACGTGACCCACTTTCGAACTTGACCTAGATATCATCAAGATGAACATTCTGACCAATTTTTATGGAGATCCATTCACAAGTATGGCCTCTAGAGAGGTCACAAAGTTTTTCTATTTTTAGACCTACTGACCTAGTTTTTGAAGGCACATGACCCAGTTTCGAACTTGACCTAGATATCATCAAGATGAACATTCAGACCAACTTTCATACAGATCCCATGAAAAATATGGCCTCTAGAGAGGTCACAACGTTTTTCTATTATCTGACCTACTGACCTAGTTTTTGACGGCACGTGACCCACTTTCGAACTTGACCTAGTTGGCATCAAGGTGAACATTCTGACCAATTTTCATGAAGATCTCATGAAATATATGGCCTCTAGAGAGGTCACAAGGTTTTTCTATTTTTAGACCTACTGACCTAGTTTTTGACCGCACGTGACCCAGTTTCGAACTTGACCTATATATCATCAAGATGAACATTCAGACCAATTTTCATACAGATCCCATGAAAAATATGGCCTTTAGAGAGGTCACAAGGCTTTTCTCTTATTTGACCTACTGACCTAGTTTTTGAGGGCACGTGACCCAGTTTCGAACTTGACCTAGATATCATCAAGATGAACGTTCTGACTAATTTTCATGAAGATCCCATGAAAAATATGACCTCTAGAGAGGTCACAAGGATTTTCTATTATTTGACCTACTGACCTAGTTTTTGACCGCAGTTGACCTAGTTTCAAACCTGACCTAGATATCATCAAGGTGAACATTCTGACCAACTTTCATGAAGATCCATTGAAAAGTATGGCCTCTAGAGAGGTCACAAGGTTTTTCTATTTTTAGACCTACTGACCTAGTTATTATCGGCACGTGACCCAGTTTCGAACTTGACCTAGATATCATTAAGGTGAATATTCTGACCAACTTTCATAAAGATCCCATGAAAAATGTGACTTCTAGAGTGGTCACAAGCAAAAGTTTACGGACTGACGCACGCACACATGCACGGACGGATGGACGGACAACGGACGCTGCGCGATCACAAAAGCTCACCTTGTCACTTTGTGACAGGTGAGGTAAAAATGATTAAACAACCTCTGTCAAGCAGACACAAAAAGCAGTAGGCTGATTTTACTTGCTACATTAGCGTTTGCTCAGACTGGTCTGACTGTATGCAAATAACTACTTCATCAAGTTACCTACCCTTATATGCTCTCCTACTGAAAGATTACGAATGGTCCCTGCAGCATGCCTTTGTGCCTCTGGCATTGAAGAGTCTGTTAATATATCAAACATGTCTCCCAAAATCTCCGTAGATAAAACTGGACCCTGAAAAAAAGAAATGTCAAAAGACTTACCAATGTAAAAAGGACTAACTACACATGTATAAGCCAACATGGTAATGGAAAGTCAATTTATATCATTCTGAATCAATTTCACATTATTTGTAGTAATCTTAAATAACGACCTAACCGCATATATTTAGGCCATTTACTACAAAATTAATATCCGAGTAGGGGTTAATATGAGATGAACATGCATCAGTGTATAATATCATTTAAACATATGTTAATCGATAACATCTTAAAATACAGAATTACAAATTTAAAATCTTTTAAAGAAACAGACAAAAACAAAACCAACAGTACCTTAGAGCCAGGTTTTTCTTGTAAAGAATTTAGTAGAGCTGTTTAAGAACTGTACAAAGGTACAATAAAGGACATGTGGTTGCCCTGTGATATACATGTAATGATATGAAATCAATGATAAATCCATGATTAACTTTACGCCTAAACATACCTCATTAGCCTTGTGAATGGAGAGATTTCTGATACATGCCATTGCGGCAGACTTGGTGTCCCTTTTTGAATGTTTTATACATCTGTGTAAGGCAGGTAACGCCTTATATTGCACTATCAAACTCTGATTGTCAACTAAAAATAGTGTATAAAATTGATTACCATCAGTCCACATGTGCTTAATTCAATGAAGCAACTTACAAAATTGTAATAAAATTGCTATGAGATCTATTGACCCAAAGATGAAGCATTTCAGAGGTCACAATACTAGATTAGCTGATCTTCTTTAGTAAAGTCATATGGTCATATAATATGCATTTTTAAATTAATGGACACTACTCATGAAAAGCATTGGTTGTAACTCATTATTAGAAAACTTAATACTCTAACAACTGCACTTTGTAGAAGGTTACTTCATAAAAAGAGTTTTTATGACTTTTAGATATGAAATATAAAGGCCTCCACACACTTAAAACATGCCCTGTGTATTTATTATCCAATTACTAAACCCCAACTCACTTGTTAAAACTTAAACTATCATTTTTGAACGTAAGATTTTGTGATACAGTGCATCTCCAACTTTGTAAATGTGCATACATTAAGCCAACACAGACCTTAGTTAATAACATTTTTTTTTCTACTAGGTGGTTCAATACTTTTTTCATACATATCTGCATCATTCAGATGAACAATTAAGCAAAAACAGCCCAACCAGAATAAATTTTCTGACACAGTGACAATCCAGAATATCCCTAGAGAGAAAATCATGACTTCATACTGGAAATGTTTCTACTTTAAATTTTTTAATCATCATTAAAATGTGTATTCTGACTGACACTCAAAGTCTTACATAAAATATTTCCAAAAAAACATTAACGTTGCAATTACTGCTAATAGCTTAAAAAAAGGAGAGTTCAATTTCTTTCTGCAAACCTGGGTCTGTAATTCCATTAAACTCAAAGCTTCTTTTATCTTCAGAAAAGTTATCAAGGTTTAATCATGCAGTTATTGTGTAACCAGCTGATAAAACAGTTTTACAATCAATCCTTGCTGAGTCATACTGTAACAGTATGTAAGGACAGTTTGGTAACCAAAACAAAATGTAAATCAAGCCCAACCCTGTAAGATATCAGGCCTGCACAACTTACCATCTGAAGCCAAATTTCGTAAAACGAAGCAAGCCTGGCACTTCACCTGAAAAAACAAGTTCTTTAAATGAGCTTTTTCAATATTTCCTTAATTTCTAACTGTTATAAATAGAATAGAAAATGTAACCAGTGCAATTTTTACCTAAACAAAACCAACTGTAGCTTTTTTAAAGACATGCATTTTTTTCTTCAACGCAGTGTTACTTTGTTTAGCACTTCATAGAATGACCATGGATTGTATCAACATGAAATAATTCCTGCATATCTACGGCTAACTGATTGTTTCACATTCATTATATATTATGCACATTATGTCCACAGATGTCAAGACTAAAATCTGTTTTTGGGGCAGTGCTGCAAAATGTATTAAGTTCCAAACCCTACTCACATGATGTACAACTCTGTACAAAAAAATCCAGCTACTTTGTGATTGGTTGGTGGTTCTCACCATGAAGCCTGTCCACAACTAAAATAATTTTTAAAGGGCCACCTTGTGTCTTCCTACTCCATTTAAGCTGGAAAGTTGACATATGTAATTAAGTTGTGATAGTGTCCTTTAACTTTTAGCCTGCTGGTGGCAAGTTACTTTACCTTTGCGACCAATGCAGATCAAGATCAGCCTGCACATCCGTCTGATCATGGTCTACACTGTTCGCTATTCAGTCAGAAAATTGTCAGTGAAAACCCCTTCAAATAATAAATGGTACTGCTCAAATTGAATGATGGACCAGTTCATTTTAAATACTTAGCAGGCGAAGGGTTAAAACACAACAGAACAAATGTATGACCAGCAAGTAGATTCTCAAAGAATTATACAACATCAAAATCAAGTAATTACCCTTTCAGATTTCGTCATTAGTAAACGTATCATTTGTTCAATGACATCATGACACCCAACGGCAACCATCATGGCCCGATGTTTTTCATTAATTGCTAAATTACTGAGTGCGGCACTACAATAATACTGAAGATCATTATCGCTGGTGCTCTGTAACACCTGGATTAGAATTGGAATTGCACCATCGTTGACTAGATCATTGCGGTTTTGTTCTGAAATAAACGTGTAATATACATTTATAAATGAGATTAAAAGGGGGCACATATACTAAACAGTAAGTCAATCTGAGCTCATCTCTATGATAGAAGGTACAGTCAAGTAGGCAATTATTAATTTTACTCCACTTAAAAAAGTTGTTACTATTGAGGTGCACAAATCTTCAATTTTCAAAACCATCCTGCCTCAGTCACAAATGCAGTAATTTCATAATTTCAGGACAATTCATCATCATTAGGTAAGACTTAGAAGAAATCCTGCTACATTTCACAAGACAGAATTCAGAATATATGTATACATGTATGAGAAAGAATAATCAAAGGCCTGAAGGGCCTGAGTCGGCTAATGATTGATGTACTGACAGTATAGTCTACCAGTTTCAGTTTGTTTTTAGTTTTTTTCTTAAAATTTCATAACACAGCTCAATATTTACCCAAAATATTATATCCGGATACGATTACACTTTTCTCCAGTTTCAACAATATATTTTACAAATTGTGATGATACGAAGACATTTAGCAGCAATTGGCAGTATCTGACATTGAAGTTTACGGTTAAATTACCTCGTATTTAAATCGTTTCATAAAAAAGTTGTTTCGTTTCATGAAAGCAGCCAAACATAGACGATCTACTTTCGATTTCAAAAACTACAAGAAAATACAATTTAATGTTTCGCCGATTTGTTTATTTCTCGAAAAATAAGAATTAAAATCATTTTTAATATCAGTAGTAACTAAACAAACCAGTAAGAGCTTCTTCTTCCAATAATTTATCCGTTTACTGACTGCAAAATTCAACCCACGCAAAGGTTATAGAAATCATACGATGCGTGTTTACGTTCAATGTGGGAGAATTAAGGCTGATCGGCTATGTTACCTAACGCATCCGGACGATTCAGATTTTGTTTTTAAAAAAGCATTGTGTGCGTTTCTGTAATTTTATATACGTTTTTATACGCTTAGAAATTATTAGACATGCGTATTTGCATTATTTCTATACGTAATTTACGCTAATACGCATCTTATCTGGAGCCCTGTGGAACTATTTTTTGTCTTTCGCTGGATGTTACCCAAGCTTTGTAAGCCTGCGCAATTCTTAAAATGCACATTTATGCTTAATGAGTTACATTCGAGTATTGCAATTACAAGTCATAAATATGACAGATTATATCGTATATTGGTCATAGCAAAGGGAATTGACACAACTTAACTTCATTCATGCAGTGAACTGTTTGAAGTTTGAGAAATCTAATGGAACTACATCCCTTCACGTGTTATTCGGTCCATTTAGAGAATCGCTGAACAGCAAGGACTCGTCAAAAGGCTTTCAGCCTTTTGCCGACTCAAAAAATCCTGCATTATTTCACAAGTCTGAATGAAGAATTTATGAAATTGTATACATGTACGAGCAAGACTAAAGAAATCCTGCTACACTGTGTTGTACTCCGAGTTAAAGGCAGATTGAGAACGTACATATACAAGACTGAGAAGAATGACTGCTATATTTTGTTGAATTCATAACCAGAATTAAATACTTGTATAAGAAAGACTGAGAAGAAATTCTGCTCATTTTTGTTGTACATGTACTCTGAGAACAGGAGATTTAGAGAAAATCCTGCCACATTTCATTGTATACAAATGAGAACTTACGTATATGAGTAAGGTTAAGAAGAGATCCTGCTGCGTTTCGTTGTACTCTGAGATCTGTAGACTGTAGGAGAAGTAACAAAGCTGGAATTCCATTTTCTGTGGCTATCAGTCTTTTACTGGCATCTAAAAACAAATATTATTATGATTTGTAATTTTTCTAGCAAACTGAAATAGTCAATTATCCGTATGATGAATTATGGAGGACTTTGAAGTTGCATCCATTTGCATATTGAATAAATTTTTTAATTAAAATACGGATCCATCCTTTTGGCCAAAAGCACAACACTAACATAACAAGTGCAAATATGCTTCATATGATGGCATATCTGAAGTTACTGTTTATGTAAATTTGTTTCAGTTTCAATGTTACAGTGACCATGACCTAGTGAAATATAGGACCATTTTAAAGACCACAGGTATTACTCCTATGAAGTCAGAACACCACAGGCAAACTATTGATCAGAAACTATGACCTTGTCATACTTGACCTACTAATGCTAAAATCAAAAGGTGTCATTTAATGACCACTTGCAATAATCAGATGAAGTTTAACTACTGTATTCCTAAGTAATCTCCAATCATTGATCAGAAACCATTTCAGTCTGAAGGTCACTATTACCATTGACCTTTGACCCAAACTCCTACCACAGACAATCATCTTTTAGAATATGACAGCTGTATGCCTGAGCCTTTAATTAATTAACAGAAACACTTTCAGACTTGAGGTACACTGACACTGACCTTTAAACTGACATGTATGTATATCTGAGGTAGCTTGTATCCACTCATTAGCTCAAAATTACATAGTCAAATTCAGTGCAGAGCAGGAGGTCAGAGCTCACTTCCTGGCCATGTCATACAAATTACATGCAAAATAGTACTTGTCTTACTAGGGCATTCAGTATCATAAGGGTTGTTCCAGGAGTTAAACATGCCCAGGTAAGTATCTGTTACTGGAAACATTGCTTACCTTGTTGCTTAAGCATTTTTCAGTTCATAATGTCTGTAATTCATATATTACCTCAAATACTGTTAGCTTTACAGTGTTATATTATTCCACTGAACTCAGTTAAATTTCCTGAAAATGCTTTGATATGCCAGTGATGATTATAATTTTGTAAGATCTGATATATTTCAAAGATTTCTTGCTGTATATTTTCAACAATTATTTACATGTACATGTAAGGATGCTGAAAAGTAATTAGTGCCTTTAAACAAATATGCAAAACCTGGTTGAATGGTCATGAAACTGACAAAGCTGAATTAAAAGACAGAACCCATGTTCACAAAACAATAGCAGTCTTAGCAGAGTTTGATAATTAGTGGTTATCGAGATACCAGCTTACATACAAAATCTCAACAAAATTGTAATAAGGACTGAGACGCTAACCAACTAATGAGCGGAATAGCTCTACTTATTCTTCAAACAGTCAAACAAAAACAGAACAAACCTGTGGTAGCCAGTGTAGTTATACAGCCACAGGCATTACATTGTACCTCGACCACATCACTGTATAGGAGAGGTACTAACAACTTCAGGGCTCCAGAGTCCACCAGAATCAGTCTGTTTATTGCTGAAATATATATTAAATAATATTTGACTTAAAAGGCCAAAAATTTACTTTGTAGATGAAATATTGTAAAATATGATATTTTTTTCTGACTCAAAAGAAACAAAAAGTCCTCAAAGAGTAAAAAAGATTTCATATCATATAATTGCCCTTAATCACACTGTATGAAATTTTCTCTCAAATCATTATATGACGTAACAAGTATTATAACATAACTATTTGTTTTTACCTGACCATGCAATATATTATATACTTAAAGAATGGCTTGCTAAATACTTGTCAAAACTACTGCAAAAGAAGGAGGACCTCAGACAACAGTTTTACTTGACTAGGAAGCCATTCAATAAGTGTTTTATTACATGATTTCCAGTATAGAGCGGTTTTGTTGGCGGATACATAACAGTTTTGCAACCTGATTCATTTTATATCAAGATGTATGAAACAACACCATTAAAGTTTTTATGGACATCGAGGTTTGGTAAGAAAAAATTGTTAGGTTTTTAGAATAGAGGGATTCTGGTTTGCAATCTATCAAATAAGAAATCACAAAATTCTTACAGTTTGGAGGGGTTCCTAATATACTCTACTTTGTACTCAAATGCACAGAAATCTGATAGAGCTTTTGAACACTTTTCAACATGACGTTATGACAATGTGACATCATGATGCAATGCATGTGTGTGTAAACTGGATATAATTTGATAAAATCATAAAAAATACATAAAATTGAATTCAAGAGTTTACTGTTTGTTTTACTTGTAACATGGAAGTATGTTTCACTACTGGACACCAAAGTTTACATTTTTAGCAGTGGCTTCATCAATCTAGAAAATATCACAGCTACAGTGACCACTTCTTGAAAGATATTTCAATACAAGAGGGTCAAGATGACCCTATATCGCTCACCTGTTAAACCTGGTTGTGGAATCATCAAGATAAACATTCTGACCAAGCTTCATAAATAAAGGGTTATAAATGTGGCCTTTACAGTGTTAACAAGCTTTTCCTTTAATTTGAGTGGTGACCTAGTTTTTGACCCCACATGACCCAGTTTCGAACTTGGCCTACTATCATCAAGACAAACATTCTTACCAAGTTTCATGAAGACAGAGTCATAAATATGGCCTCCAGTGTTAACAAGCTTTTCCTTTGATTTGAGTGGTGACCTAGTTTTTGACCCCACATGACCCAGTTTCGAACTTGGCCTAGGAATCATCAAGATAAACATTCTTACCAAGTTTCATGAAGACAGGGTCATAAATATGGCCTCTATAGTGTTAACAAGCTTTTCCTTTGATTTGAGCAGGTGACCTAGCTTTTGACCCCACATGACTTAGTTTCAAACTTGGCCTAGGAATCACCAAGATAAACATTTTGAGCAAGTTTCATGAAGAGAGGATCATAAATGTGGCCTCTAGAGTCACTAGTGACAGGTGAGCTAATAAAAATCTGATAGTCATAAAAATTGCCATTTTTACCAATAATGATAGTATTTTTCAATATTTTGTGAAACTAATTCATCAAATAATGTCAGACTTTTATTACTTTTTTGGGATGATGTAAGACATCATGAAAACCACACTTTTACTTTTCAAATCTGAAAATTTGAAGAAGTTACCTTTACTATTTCAAGAGTTACAATGATTTTTAAGTAAGGTCAAAAACAGTTGTTCTCAAGTTATCATCCGGAAATGCTTAAACATTCTGGGTCACTGTGACCTTGACCTTTGCCCTACTGACCTTAAAATCAATAGGGGTCATCTGCTGGTCATGATCAACCTCCCAATTAATTTTCGTGATTCATAAGGCCCAAGCATTCTCAAGTTATCATCCGGAAATAGTTTTACTGTTTTGGGTCACAGTGAGTGTGATGGTCACTGATCTTGACCTGCTGGTCATGATCAACCTCCCAATTAATTTTCGTGATCCTAGGCCCACGCATTCTCAAGTTATCATATCATCTGGAAATAGTTTAACTGTTTTGGGGCACTGTGACCTTGACCTTTGACATACTGGTACTTATCTCAAAATCAATAGGGATCATCTACTGGTCATGACCAACCTCCTTATCAACTTTTATGATCCTAGGCCCAAGCGTTCTTGAGTTATCATTCAGAACCAATTGGTCTACGGACCAACCGACATACTGACCGACCAACCGACATCAGCAAAAAAATATTTCCCTCCTTCTTCGAAGTGGGTCATAATAACATATGTAAAATACAGAACTTGCTTTGTCTTTGGTAATTAGACTACAATATACTACCTCTGCGAAAATCTGTTCTAGAAATCAGTACAGTTCTAAAACTGTTTCTGAACGTAACAGAACAGTACTAGAAGTGTTCCGTAACTCAGTTCTAAAACAATTGCTTTAGAACTGTTCTGGAACATTTTATTGTACAAATCAAGAACATTTGCAGAACAATATTTGGTTCTAAAAGTGTTCTTAAAATGTTCCAAAATAAATTCATGACCTATTCTGTGATTTACAAGTTCTACAAATGTTCCAGAACTTATTTGTAGAACATTTTTAGAACATTTCAAGGAAATATCAATTTCTTCAAATGTTCAACAAATGTTCTGAAACAAAATTCAAGAAGATTTTGTCAAATCAAGTTCTGCATATGTTCTAGAAACGATCTGCAACAGAATTCCAGTGCACTTTTAGAACAGTTAAGGGATTTATGTTCTTCAAATGTTCTATACAATAATTGTTACACAAAAGTTTAGAAAAACCTGTATAACTTTAACTTCTGAACTGTTCATTCATTAAACACAAAACTTAGGTTTATTACCTTTTACAATAAATGAATAACTTCATGAACTTTTCATTAATGTTCATAAATATTAAATTCATAATGTCACATGATCAGTTTCCATTATTTTGTTGCATGCCGGGAAATTTTTTGCACATGTGATTCAGCAACTTTTGAGAAGTTTGTGCAGCAAATAAGATGGAAATAACTATCACACTACATTTAGGAATTGTTTAAAAGGAACATGAGTATACTGAAAATCAAATAAGTAATTATGGTGTTGTCATAAATCATTCATTTAAAAAAAAATAAAGTCCTTTTAAAATGTCACAAGTTTTCACGACCCTGAAGCAAAGCTTGTACATGCATCTGAATTTCAATCTTGAGATTAAAGTAAATTATACATTGTTTAACTTAATGTTTTGTATTTTATACAGCAATTGTTTACTTCTTATTATGCTCCCAATCCCACTCTAGTTTACTGTTTTACTCAACATGTCAATGCCCTGCGAAATAATCTGGAATAGTTCTAGGACTATACTAACATTGTTCTAGAATAAGTGCTCTAGAACAGTACTAGAACAACGCTCATTAGTTCTAGAACATTTAAAGAACAGTTCTATTACGTTAAATGAGACAAATCTGTCCCTGGAATGTTCTAGAACTGTTCTGTTACTTTTTTTTTAATCAGTTGTTCTAGAACAGTTCTGGAACATTTCAGGGAAGATCTGTCCCATTTAACATTGTAGAACAGTTCTAGAACAAATGGTCAGAACAGTTCTAGAACATCTGTCCCTGAAATGTTTCAGAACTGTTCTAGAACAACTGATACAAAAAGTACCAGAACAGTTCTAGAACATTCCAGGGACATATTTGTCTCATTTAACGTAATAGAACTGTTCTTTAAATGTTCTAGAACTAATGAGCATTGTTCTAGTATTGTTCTAGAGCACTTATTCTAGAACAATGTTAGTATAGTTCTAGAACTATTCCAGATTATTTCGCAGGGGTAGTTTCTAGTTTCTGCAGCATCAAAGCAAGAAAACCAATGATTTTTTTCAGGATTTTAAACTATTTATTATGCAATAGTTATCTCATGTCACTAATACAGGATTTTTCATGGAACACCCAATAGACTTTCAGTTACAATTTATGAAAACTATATATATTTACCAGTCTGCCTTTAGTTCATTTTATGTATTGAATTATTTATAGAAATGCTTACTCATAGTAACTTAATATATAAATGTGCATTATCATCATTAAATGGCATAAATGCTTTCCCTCTTTGTCAGGAAGTTTATTTGTTGTTGATTTGGATTTTACATGCACCAACATAGTACAGGTCATATAATGCCAAACAGGACGAAAAGTAAGGTAGTTTTTGTGGGGTTTAACAATACTTTTAACACTCACTCATCATCTCATCTTAACATTACATCATAACCGCACAATTATTACTCATATGGCAACTTTCAAACTTTTGCTGGTGGAGGAAGACTACAGATGCCCCTCTGTGTATTATTTCATCACTGACAGGCACCTAGTTAGAACTTAACTGGCCTTCATAACATGCAGAATTCAACGCCCCAAGTGAGACTAGAGCCCACATCAGTGAGGGACAATTGATTTGCAGTCACCGGCCATAACCACTTAGGTAGTCACTGACATTGGACAATAATGGCCCCGGGAAGGGTTTCATTATATTAGCTGACAAAGCAATTTTTTGCTTAATACCAATTTCTTTCTTCATGATTATATCCTTTCCAACAAAACTGAGGATTATGCTGAATTTAACCTCGCACTAACACAATAATTATTATGTCTTATGGCGACTTTCCAGCTCTGATGTTGGAGGCAGACCATTGGTTCCTTTCTGTGCATTATTTCATAACAGGCGGGCATTTGGATAGAACCACTGACCTTCCATAAGCCAGCTTGATGGCTTCCTCACATGAAGAACAATGCTACAAGAGCTGTCCGTAAGACAGCGCGCTTGACTTTTCTCAGTGCTTGACTCTGAATTAGCGCTTTGCCAGTAAAAAAAAATCCGAGTTAAAAAGGGGCATAACTCTGTCAAAATTCAAACAGAGTTATGGGAATTGTGTCTCCTGGTGTAGACTTTGATAGTAAATAACTATTTTGAGTTTCAAGTCAAAAGCTTTAAAAGTAACAGAGATATTTGACTTTATCAAAAATTTTAACAAAAAAAATCTAAGTTTAAAATGGACATAATTCTGTCAAAATTCAAATCAGAGTTATGGGGATTGTTTCTCCTGGTGTAGACTTTGACGGTAAACAAGTAAAAAAGCTTTGATAGTAACAGAGATATCTGACTTTATTAAAAACTCTAACCAAAAATTCTAAGTTAAAAAGGGGCATAATTCTGTCAAAATTCAAACCAGAGTTATTGGAATTGTGTCTCCTGGTGTAGATTTTGATAGCAAATATCTATTTTGAGTTTCAAGTCAAAAGCTTTAATAGTAACAGAGATATTTGACTTTATCAAAAATTTTAACCAAAAATTCTAAGTTAAAAAGGGGCATAATTCTGTCAAAATTCAAACCAGAGTTATGGGGATTGTTTCTCCTGATGAAGACTTTGATAGTAAATAACTATTTTAAGTTTCAAGTCAATAGCTTTGATAGTGACTTTATCAAAAACTTTAACCAATGCCGACGCCTGGGCGAGTACAATAGCTCTTTCCGGTTCTTCGAAAAGTCGAACTAAAATTGTTTTTTCCCCACATTCATTCAAAAACTACATGAGGATAAAACTTTGCCCTGCATGAAGAAAATGTATTTTGCTGCATTTCATCAAATAATACAGTTATGGAAATTAATATGAACTTTCTAAAATGGAGAGAACACCAGCGAAAAACCAAGGAGATAATCAATTGCAAGTCACCATGAAGTCTCACTGTTTTTTTAGTATTACATAACAAACATTCTAACAATTTAATTAGCATAATCCTCAGTCAGGCTTTTGTCATGTTTTAGCCCTAAAACATCTTTCTTATTCAAGTCTATGCAATATTCATAACAGACAATTGTTCTAAACCCTCGGTAAATGGAGATTTGTCTTGAAAATTTGTATAATTAGATACATGATTCTAAGAGGATTGAAAACAGTTTATTGATTAGGACTATTTTATCATTCACAGTCTTAAAACTTCTCAACAGGCACCATCATACTGGTGTTAAATTGCATAAAAAATTTACAATACTTCTGTCAGCAGGTAGAATCAAAAGAATACAAGACACTGCACTGTGAGAACACAAGACTTTGAAGCCAGAGAACATACAACTTTGTAGTGACAAAACACAAGACTTTGAAGCCTGGCTCAGAACATACAACTTTAAAGTGAGGGAACACAAGACATTGAAGCCAGAGAACATATGACTTTAAAGTGACAGAACACAAGACTTTGAAGCCTGAGAACATACAACTTTAAAGTGACAGAACACAATACTTTGAAGCCTGAGAACATACGACTTTAAAGTGACAGAACACAAGACTTTGAAGCAAGAGAACATATGACTTTAAAGTGAGAGAACACAAGACTTTGAAGCCTGAGAACATACGACTTTAAAGTGACAGAACACAAGACTTTGAAGCCAGAGAAAATACAACTTTAAAGTGAGAGAACACAAGACATTGAAGCCTGGCTCAGTGAGAGAACACAAGACTTTGAAGCAAGAGAACATATGACTTTAAAGTGAGAGAACACAAGACTTTGAAGCCTGAGAACATACAACTTTAAAGTGAGAGAACACAAGACTTTGAAGCCTGAGAACATACAACTTTAAAGTGACAGAACACAAGACTTTGAAGCCTGAGAACATACGACTTTAAAGTGAGAGAACACAAGACTTTGAAGCAAGAGAACATATGACTTTAAAGTGAGAGAACACAAGACTTTGAAGCCTGAGAACATACGACTTTAAAGTGAGAGAACACAAGACATTGAAGCCTGGCTCAGAACATAAAACTTTAAAGTGAGAGAACACAAGACTTTGAAGCCAGAGAACATACGACTTTAAAGTGAGAGAACACAAGACTTTGAAGCCAGAGAACATACGACTTTAAAGTGAGAGAACACAAGACTTTGAAGCCAGAGAACATATGACTTTAAAGTGAGAGAACATAAGACTTTGAAGCTTGAGAACATATGACTTTAAAGTAAGAGAACACAAGACTTTGAAGCCAGAGAACATACGACTTTAAAGTGAGAGAACACAAGACTTTGAAGCCAGAGAACATACGACTTTAAAGTGAGAGAACACAAGACTTTGAAGCCAGAGAACATACGACTTTAAAGTGAGAGAACACAAGACTTTGAAGCCTGAGAACATACGACTTTAAAGTGAGAGAACACAAGACTTTGAAGCCAGGGAACATAGGACTTTTAAGTGAGAGAACACAAGACTCTGAAGCCAGAGAACATACGACTTTAAAGTGAGAGAACACAAGACTTTGAAGCCTGAGAACATACGACTTTAAAGTTAGAGAACACAAGACTTTGAAGCCAGAGAACATAATTATGACTTTAAAGTAAGAGAACACAAGACTTTGAAGCCTGAGAACATACGACTTTAAAGTGACAGAACACAATATTTGAAGCCAGAGAACATACGACTTTAAAGTGAGAGAACACAAGATTTTGAAGTCAGAGAACATACGACTTTAAAGTGAGAACACAAGACATTGAAGCCTGGCTCAGAACATACATCTTTAAAGTGAGAGAACACAAGACTTTGAAGCCAGAGAACATACGACTTAAAAGTGAGAGAACACAAGACTTTGAAGCCAGAGAACATATGGCTTTAAAGTGAGAGAACACAAGACATTGAAGCCTGAGGAACATACAACTTTTAAGTGAGAGAACACAAGACTTTGAAGCCTGGCTCAGAACATACAACTTTAAAGTGAGAGAACACAAGACTTTAAAGCCAGAGAACATACAACTTTAAAGTGAGAGAACACAAGACACTGAAGCCTGAGAATATACGACTTTAAAGTGAGAGAACACAAGACTTTGAAGCCAGAGAACATATGACTTTAAAGTGAGAGAACACAAGACTTTGAAGCCTGAGAACATAATGACTTTAAAGTGAGAGAACACAAGACTTTGAAGCCTGAGAACATATGACTTTTAAGTGAGAGAACACGAGACACTGAAGCCTGAGAACATATGACTTTAAAGTGACAGAACACAAGACTTTGAAGCCAGAGAACATACGACTTTAAAGTGAGAGAACACAAGACTTTGAAGCCTGAGAACATAATGACTTTAAAGCCTGAGAACATAATGACTTTAAAGTGAGAGAACACAAGACTTTGAAGCCTGAGAACATATGACTTTAAAGTGAGAGAACATAAGACTTTGAAGCCTGAGAACATACAACTTTAAAGTGACAGAACACAAGACTTTGAAGCCTGAGAACATACGACTTTAAAGTGAGAGAACACAAGACTTTGAAGCCTGAGAACATACGACTTTAAAGTGAGAGAACACAAGACACTGAAGCCTGAGAACATACGACTTTAAAGTGAGAGAACACAAGACTTTGAAGCCTGAGAACATACGACTTTAAAGTGAGAGAACACAAGACACTGAAGCCAGAAAACATACGACTTTAAAGTGAGAGAACACAATATTTGAAGCCAGAGAACATACGACTTTAAAGTGAAAGAACACAAGCACTGAAATGCTTCAATGGCAAGTTATATAAAAACTAAATAGCAGATTTCTTCATTTTTCAACAATGAACTGTATTTCTTTACATTCTGTAACTTGTCTAAATATAGTTAACAAAATGATCATGCTGTTCACCTTAAACTCAAGAAACTATAGAAAAAAGAATTATCTGAAAATCCTTTGGTAAATTAATGACATCATAACACCAAAATGCCTGTCTCTTCTTAAATGTCAATAAATCTGCCATATCTTTTCCAGTAGTGGTTCAATTAAAAAAAAAAAAACTTTGTCAGTGTTCTAAATCGCAGGACAATGACTTCCATAAAATATCAACTTATGCTTTCCTTCCCATTTGGAAGATTTTTATATAAATACACAGTAAGTCATATCTTAGACAGAAGACATAATAAAACTCCTGTGTCTTCAACTACTTCATCATTTTATGGTTGAAGTATATATTGATTTACATTTCCTTAGGAGAAGCAAATTTGTTTTCTTCTCAAAATGACACAAATAGCTTCTATAACAAAAATTGTACACCATAACAAATAACTTGGAAGGCAGCTGCTGTGACAAATTTGTATACCATTACAAATAAATGAAGGCAAAAAAATGAATTTCATGAGAATCTTAGATCTGAAAAAAAAAGGTCATCTCTATTATGCACTGTTTATTCTGATCTTCACAACCACATAGCATCCCAAATGCCAATAAAAATGAACAGCTATGATGATCCTAGATTGCTCACCTGAATCTAGGTCAACTAGTTTTCTGAACTCAGATGACCCACTAACAAACTCGTCCAAGATTTTATCAAGCAGTTTAAGAGAAGAATTTGTTTAAAGGTTTTTCTATTTTTTTGCTGTAGTGGCTCCTAAAAGGGGCCAAATGCCCCCTATGAAGATCTATTGAGCAGTTCATGAGAAGTCATTTAAATGTTTATCTATTTTTAGCTCTAGCAACCCATAAAAAGGACAAGCCAAAATATTTGGAAAAAAATTGATGATATGTTACACAATTAAATCTGGCCAACTTTTCCATAGTATGTCAATTTAAAAAAATAAATTTGTCAGTGTTCGACATCGCAGGCACAATGACTTCCAAAAAATTATCAATTATGCTTTCCTTCCATTTGGAAGATTTTATAAAATACACAGTAAGTCATATCTTAGACAAAGACATAATAAACTCCCTGTGTCTTCAACTACTTCATCATTTTATGTTGAAGTATATATGATTTACATTTCCTTAGGAGAAGCAACATTGTTTTCTTCTCAAAATGACACAAATACTTCTATACAAAAATTGTACACCATGACAAATAACTTGGAAGGCAGTTTGCTGTGACAAATTTGTATACCATTACAAATAGAATGAAGGCAAAAATGAATTTCATAGCATTTTTGATCTGAAAAAAACATGGTCATCTCTATTATGCACTGTTTATTCTGATCTTCCATCAACCACATAGCATCCCAAATGCCAATAAAAATTGAACTGCTAAGATCTGGATTGCTACCTGAATCTAGGTAACTAGTTTTCTGAATCAGATGACCCATTAACAACTCGTCCAGTTTTTTCAAGCAGTTTAGAGAAGAATTTGTTTAAGGTTTTTCTATTTTTTTGCTTGGTAGTGGTCACTAAAATGGGGCCAAAATTCCCCTTATTGAAGATCTATTGAAGCAGTTCATGGAGAAGTCATTTAAGTGTTTTCTATTTTAGCTATAGCAACCCTATAAAAAGGACAAGCAAAATTATTTGAAAAAAAAATGTATGAGACCATGCCAGATGTATGACCAAGTTGATGCAATTGTGACCAGCAGCTTAAAGCTTGTCATTTGAGAAAAAGTGTGGATGATGTTGACCAGATGATGGACAGTTGAAGCATGACACAATAGCTCGACCCCAAGCATAGTTTGTGCCAAAGGTGAGCTATCTTCTGCATTCTTAAGGAATGTACTTTTAAAAATCAGCTGACAAAGCTGCAGGCAGGTCCCTTTAAAGATCAAAAGATACAATAGCAGACATGTCCCTTTGAAGATCAGCTGACACAGCCACAGGCTTGTCCTTTTGAAGTTTAGATGACAACTTTAAAACTCAGAACAAAGCAACAAGCATGTAGTAAGCAAACACAGCAGAATATTCAGGACAGGATTACATTTAATCAGGCAACCTGTCCACACTTGCCGACTTAATGATTCTTTATTGCCTGTATTAGATCTGGCCATTAATGGCCTACTGTCACGGTTTCCAGGGCATTATTTTGTCTGTATACTTAAGTTTCTTCTTCTTGAGGTTTGTAATTTATTGGTAAATATATATTCTTCCCTGGGTTAAATTCAAGCTAAGAATCCATTATACAGAGAAAATTTCAAACTGCAAGTTGAGATTTTATGAACAAGTGAAAATTTGTAGATGAAAGATCTGCAATTTTAATCGATGACCCCTGTTTCTGTTCTTTCTTTGACAAATCACTGTCACTGAAGTGTAATTTTATCTCATTTTTGGAATGCTTAGTCTCATTATGGAAGTTAACAACTAAAATTGAGGATGTTTACCAAACTTACTGTTTTCTCTTGTGATCTATAATTAGAAGGCACACATTTATGGGATAGTTAGGCTCAGCAAGCTAAATATTACAGACGTTTTCTTTTCACTTAGAGAATAGAAATACTGTGACCTTTAAAGATATGCAAAGCCCATCTTTCACAAAGATATTTTATTTTTATAAATTTACTTAAAATGTAGAAAACCCTCATTTAACATATTAAATTTTACTAAAGATATAAACTGTGTATGCAGAGCTGCACTGATTAATAAAATATCATAGTAGCAGCAGTTGAATGTTAAAAGAAAAAACTTCCAGTTTTGTAAGTGTTAATACAATTTAATTATACATGCATTTAAACTTTACAAGTGTTGTACTGTTTTAAAACTAATGCATAGTAGTGTGAAAACCCAACTTGCTTATTTTTATGTTTTTACATATTTTGCTAAAAGTAGAACCAAATATGAAGTTTGGGCCTAGAAATACCTTTAATTACAGTTAACAAAAATGTCTATAACAAACACCCATTAGAAGAGACAAAATTATCTTGGTCTTTAACAGCATTTGGTCTTTATTCACAGGTAAAAATGCAAAGAATATGTTTTATCATAAATGGAACTAGTGATCTTTGGAACAAGGTAGTAATTGTTCACAGGTAGTCATTGATAACAGATAGTCATTGTTCACAGGCAGTCACTGTTCACAGGTAGTCATTGTTTGCAGCTAGTTACTGTTAACAGATAGTCACCATTTACAGGTAGCCATTGTTCACAGGTTGTCATTGTTCACAGATATGCACTGTTTACAGGCAGTCACTGTTCACAAGTAGCCATTGTTCACAGATAGTATTTGTTCAGAGGCAGTCATTGTTCACAGGCAGTCACTATTCACAGGTGACCCTTAGCACAGGTTAGATTGTAAAGAACCTTCTTATGATTAGCCAAACTTCATAGTCAATCCCATTGATAAAAGAACAAATGGTTCCCCCTATCTGGCCAAAACCAGTTTGTTACGAATACCATCAACTAGTTTATACAAATTTATTTTAGGTCGATTGTGAAGCAAGTTCTACAACTTATATTAATCACTCTTGACATCTCATTCCTGATGAAACCATCACTACGAGGTTATGAGAGAAGAGAAGCCAGTTTCTTTTTTAATGCTCAGTGCCAAGCAAAGAAGCTAATGGTACCATTTTTAACGGTTTTTAGTATGATACATCCGGGGATCGAACCCACAACCTCCAGCACTCAAAGTGGATGCTCCAACTCTAGGCTATCAAGATGGATAGTACCATCAATTACTCTAGTACCCAAGGCTTTGATCATATTCTGTGGCATTTTATAAACATCATCAAGTTTTAAATGATTGTTAGCTTTATTTATGGTTTGTTATATCTAAAGAAAATGAACAGCAAATTATTTTTACCATATTAAAATTTCTTTGCCATCAGCTGACTCACCTTTGATTTATTTGTGCCTCCTTTACCTACTGTTTCAAAATAATTTAAAGTATCTATATGAAGTAAAAAAAGCAACAAAATTGAATTTTTGGCCAAAACATTTTGAGACTAAGGTCTTTTTTTATCAGGCCTAAAAAAAAATTCTTTGTTTCCGGTAACATGCTAAAAAAAAAATTAGGGTAGGTAGCTTGGAATTTTTTTATTTTTTTATTTTTTTTTTTTTATTTAATTATTTTTGTGTCAAAAAATGAATACAAATAAGGGGTTTATGCCTTTAGAGCATCAGGAAGTTGATTTCTAACATCACTGACCATGTTTAAAGCATAAAAAGTGCAGATTGGCAACTTTTATTCAAAAAGTTGAAAAAAAATTATTCTCCGAGGCCATAAAAACATTTAGGGTCTGGGCAAAAATTTAGGGTAGGTCGGGATACTGGAAAAAAACATTTTTTTACGCCTCATAAACATCAGAACAAGCTGGATGAATTTGGAAGCATTTAACTTTTTTGCAATGCAGTCAGAAGCGTATGCAGAAATATTTGCACAAAAACCGTATCTAACTTGTTGCTGAAAAGAATGACTAAGTGTTTTTAATGTATTCTACCTAGTTACCTGAACTTTAAGCAAATCTTGTGTTCACAGACCTCTATAAACATCTGTTACTTGTCTATAAAAATGGCCAATGTTTTATCCTTCAATTACTTTCAATTGCTATGTCTGAAAAGACAATCTGTTACCGCTGCAACATATGGCATTAACTACTAGTCTAGTTGTGAAACAAGCAGATGGTTCTTAGTAAGCAGTTTTCATCTTGGGTCATTGCTATGGGTGGTTAAATAGAACTTAAAACTGACATTCTGACCTTATAACCTAGTTTCTGACCCTGTACTTACTTCACTAAAGCAAAGAATTGAAAGTGGTTAACAAATTTTTGTCCAGCCTCATTTTGTCTCATACTACACTGTGGAATAATGTTGTTGCATTAAATTACTTTGACTAAAACCAAAGCTGTCTGACACTCCTATAAATTGTTGCACTGAATTACACTGACCAAAACCAAAGCTGTCTGACAGTCCTATAAATTGTTGCACTGAATTACACTGACCAAAACAAAAGCTGTCTGACACTCCTATAAATTGTTGCATTGAATTACACTGAGCAAATACCAAAAGCTGCTCGGCACTTCATTATGGCAAAATGTTGTAGCACTGAATTACATTGAGCAAATTTAAATCAAAGCTGCAATATGTCCCAAACCAAAATACAAGCATGCAGCAAGCTTGTGAGACGTTTGCCATAAGCTTGCGCAAGCTTACCGCAATCATAAAAAGATTGCAGTCATGTAATATAATGGTTGCAGATGCTCACATAGAAATTAAGTTTGCGGATAAGTCTTGCTTCGCAAGCTTGCAGCTGGCATCCTGCGATCTTAATACTATTTAAGATTGTGACTAGCTTCCAATCATGTAACCTTTTTAAAACGTTTTTAATTCAAAGGTACGTATAAAAGGGAGGTAATATATTTAACCAAATATTGAACTTTTTATGTCAAAATACGTTGTTTTAAAAAATATTGTCCCTGATTCTACTGATCACTACAAATATTGTTTCAATGAAAGTGCGAAAGTTTTCTAAACTGTGCAGTTTGTCAAATTAAAGGAAGTACATATATAATTAAATTTTTAGACTCTCATGTTATTTAAACTGTCTCACAAACCTAAACAAGGATGCAAGCCTGAGCGATCATAACCTTAGTTTGCGACAGACTCCCAAGTGTTTTTGTCCACACTCATATATGTGTGCGTAAGCTTGTAAGATTGTGTTGCAAGATTGCGCAAGCTTGCAATCTTATTATTATTGTGCAAACTTGCAAGGTCGCAATTAAGATCGCTAGGGTTCCAAATGCAAACGTGCACAACCTTACAAGCTTGCAAGATTTTCATTAGGTTGCAGGAAGCGTGCGAATTAGTTTGCACAAGCTTAAATAATGGTTGCGATGGTTTCAATCGCAATCTTGCTGCACGCTGAAACAAGTTTGCCACACACTTCTTAACACTGCAACTGCAATCTTGCTGCGACCTAAATGTAAGCTTAATTAAGCTTGCCATTTTGGTTCGGGATATCTTGACAGTTAACCAAAATGTCCTTAGGCAATTCAGTAATGCTGTGTGTTTTACTGACTTCCAAAGAAATATCAATACACAATGCAACATCTTTTCAAAACATAATATCTTTATCAATATCAACATCAGTACCATATAACAACTTTCTATTGACAAATCTAATGTCAGCTGCTTTTATATGAAAGGGGTAAGTTTTACATATAAACAAAATAAAACATGAAACACCAAATGCACAAAAGCCATTTGAATAAACTATTCTCAAGATATGTTTGCTTAGATCATCAATACAGGCTACAGTTCATATATGCATAATTACAGTGGTTGTATAACAGTAAAACTTCCAAAAAACAATAACTTAAAGATGTAAGATGATTAGCTATAACAAGATCTTCAAGAAACTGAGGTTCATTTATTAAAGTTTTTCTGTTTTGTTTTGTTCAGTTTTTTAGTCTTTTTTATTAATGATCCATAAGGCTTTAAGTTTTTATGTTTAAAACAGATGAAATAGCTGTCCTAATAGCTGTTGTGTAAAATTAAATGGGTAGGAAAGCGCTACTTAAATACTGCACATGACTTTTTTACGGTTAGAGCCATAAAGGGAGGTTATAAAAAATAACAGAGTCATTAAAACTTTTATCTGTGTTCGTCAATATTCAAATCTTTCAAAAAATTTAGGGAAAACAATATTATCAAAGATAGGATGTAACAAGAAACTAGAAAATGCTTTTGTAAAAAAGCGCATGTCTCCCCAAATGCAAAGTCCTATAGGCAAGAAGTCAATAGGGGTCAGGAGCGAAAGTCAAAGAGACACTGATGGTTGGCTGCAATAGGGATCATCTACTTGGCATGTCCAGTCATCCCGCTTAATTTCAACACTCTTGGCCTAGTGGTTCTCTAGTCACTGTTCAGGCTCCTGTGACCTTGACCTTTGATCAAGTGACCTCAAAATAAATAGGGGTCATCTACTCTGCATGTCCAATCATCCTATTAAGTTTCAACATTGTAGGTCAAGTGGTTCTCAAGTTATTTCCAAAAAATGATTTTACATGAACAGGCCACTGTGACCTTGACCTTTAATTGACTGACTCCAAAATCAATAGGGGTCATCTACTCTGCATGTTCAATCATCCTATGAAGTTTCAACATTCTGGGTCAAGTGGTTCTCAAGCTATTGATCGGAAATGGTTTTCAATGTTCAGGCCCCTGTGACCTTGACCTTTAATGGAGTGACCCCAAAAACAATAGGGGTCATTTACTCTGTATGAACAATCATCCTATGAAGTTTCAACATTCTGGGTCGAGAGGTTCTCAAGTTATTGATTGGAAATGGTTTTCCATGTTCAGGCCCCTGTGGCCTTGACCTTTAACAGAGTGACTGCAAAATCGTTAGGGGTCATCTACTCTGCATGACCAGTCATCCTATGAAGTTTCATCATTCTGGGTCAAGTGGTTCTCAAGTTACTGACCGGAAATGGTTTTCAATGTTCAGGCCCCTGTGACCTTGACCTTTCACAGAGTGACCCCAAAATCGTTAGGGGTCATCTACTCTGCATGGCCAATCATCCTATGAAGTTTCAACATTCTGGGTCAAGTGGTTCTCAAGTTACTGACTGGAAATGGTTTTCAATGTTCAGGCCCCTGTGACCTTGACCTTTAATGGAGTGACCCTAAAATCGATACGGGTCATCTACTTTGCATGTACAATCATCCTATGAAGTTTCAACATTCTGGGTGAAGTGGTTCTCCAGTTATTGATCGGAAATGGTTTTCCATGTTCAGGCCCCTGTGACCTTGACCTTTGATGGAGTGACCCCAAAATCAATAGGGGTCATCTACTCTTCATGACCAATCATCCTATGAAATTTCAACATTCTGGGTCAAGTGGTTCTCTAGTTATTGATCGGAAATGGTTTTCAATGTTCAGGCCCCTGTGACCTTGACCTTTGACGGAGTGACCCCAAAATCAATAGGGGTCATCTACTCTTCATGATCAATCATCCTATGAAGTTTCAACATTCTGGGTCAAGGGGTTCTCTAGTTATTGATCGGAAATGGTTTTCAATGTTCAGGCCCCTGTGACCTTGACCTTTGATGGAGTGACCCCAAAATCAATAGGGGTCATCTACTCTTTATGATCAATCATCCTATGAAGTTTCAACATTCTGGGTCAAGGGGTTCTCTAGTAATTGATCGGAAATGGTTTTCAATGTTCAGGCCCCTGTGACCTTGACCTTTGACAGAGTGACCCCAAAAACAATAGGGGTCGTCTACTCCAGCAGCCCTACAACCCTATAAAAGTTGAAGGTTCTAGGTCAAATGGTTCTCCAGTTATTGCTCGGAAATGAAGTGTGACGTACGGACGGACGGACGGACGGACAGGGCAAAAACAATATGTCTCCTGGGGGAGACATAATTAATGTAAGAGGGTTTTTCCAGAAAATCGCAAACTTTATTTCAAAAATAAGCGAGGCATCAAATAATTATTTTAACTGAATACTCGACAGGACTATAGAGTTTGAAATTCAATATCTGTCATATTATTTAAGTATTTTTTAAATAATGGATAACAGTCAGTGCTAGTCAGCGCACACTCAGTTTTTGTCCTATGAAAAGAAGCGGCTTCCTTTCAAAATCATTTTCTCAATCTCACAAGATCCAGTCAAAAAAATGTGATTTCTGTTTTCTAGGCTGCTAGTCAAGTTTTTCTATCGTCGGTAATTTTATCCGAAAGACACCAAAACTCTATCTTTTAATAACACCCTTACTGGACACTAGTGTATATATATAAGTAAATACTTTTGTAAGGAAGTGTATTCTTTGATCTTTGCATACAATTACTAAAGCAATAAATAATTTGATACAATGGTAATTGTTACTTCATTACTTCAGAACAGAAATGACTCACACATACTGAAAAATCATTATTTTTCCTAGGGGACTAATTTTCATAGATTTTGTGGTTCTTCAATCCAATAGAACAAGCAAGAGGGTCATGATGACCCTGGATCGCTCACCTGAGTAATATGAGCTACATGTCTCTAATGTAAAACTGATGCTAAAATATTAAGAAAGTAGGTCAGTAGGTCATATTGAATTTCATGCTCACTGAAAGTCAGTTTTAAGATCCATGTGCAGAACTGTATATGTCATTCAAATTTCTAGGCTGTATCTTAAGAAACGAGAAAGTAGGTCAGTAAGTCAAGGTCACAGTCAAATGACCCCTAATTACTTGGGTTTATCAGGTAATTATGATTAAACAGTCTAGGAAATATGATCAGATAATTTTTGAATTATTTTTTCCTATATAACTCATATAAAAACTAAGTGACCCTTGGGTGGGGCCTCATTTCACCCCAGGGGAATAATTTGAATAATCTAAAAGAGATTCTTGTTAGAGAGCCACTAGGCAATGCTACATACCAAATATCAAAAGCTTAGGCCTTAAACTTTCAGTCAAGAAGATTATTAAAAGTTTTTTCTATGTAAGTCTATGTAGAACTTGGGACCCCAAAGGGCGGGGCCTCTTTTTACCCCAGGGGCATAATTTGGTAGAGGACCACTAGGCAATGCAACATACCAAATATCAACAGCCTAGGCCTTGCAGGTTCAGACAAGAAGATTTTAAAAATATTTTCCTATATAAGTCTATGTACAATTTGGGACCCCCGGGGCGGGGCCTCTTTTCACCCTAGTGGTATAATTTGAACAGTCTTGGTAGAAGACCACAAGGCAATGCTACATACCAAATATCAAAAGCCTAGGTCTAATATTGTGGTTTCAGACAAGAAGATTTTTTAAGTTCTTTCCTATAAATAAGTCTATGTAAAACTTGGGACCCCAGGGCTTGGCCTCTTTTCACCCCAGGGGCAAAATTTGAACAATTTTGGTAGAGGACCTCAAGGCATACCAAATATCAAAGGCCTAGGTCTTATGGTTTCGGACAAGAAGATTTTCAAAGTTTTCCCTGTGTGAGTATATGTAAACAATGTGATCCCCAGGACGGGGCCATATTTGACCCTTTGGGGATAATTTGAACAATCTTTGTAGAGGACCACTAGATGATGCTACATACCAAATATAAAAGCCCTATGACCTGTGGTTTTGGACAAGAAGTTTTTCCTTTCGGTTGCCATGGCAACTAGAGTTCTGCATGGAATTCAATTCTTTGAATAATTTTGAAAGGGGGGCACCCAAGGATCATTCCTCTAAAGTTTGGTGTAATTCTGTCCCGTGGTTTTCAAGAAGAAGATTTTTTTTAAAAATGTTCATGGACGCATGACGGACGACTGACGACGGACAATGGAAATTGAGCGGTCACAAAAGCTCACCATGAGCCTTTGGCTCTTATTTGTCTTATCTTTTAAGTTTGAAAGCCATAAATAATCCCCATACTATAAAGTCATTCTGGCCAAAAGCACAAAACTGTAAGATCACAAAATTAAATGATTTCACAGTAACTGGAGACTCCACTTTTTGTACTTGATACTTGATAAGAACAAAAACATCACCGACTGGCATATAATATTATAGTCTCATTACAGCTTAAATGTATTTGGGCCTTCTCAATAACTTATTTTCCAGACATTCAATATTACATGACTGCAGCAGTTTATGCAGCCACTGCAGTGCAGCCTGTTATATCAATATCAATTATATTCTAGTAAATGGCTCCCAAGATAAACTGCAGTTTTGTAAAACCATAAAATAGGGAACCAGGATGCAAATTTTGAAAACCGAGTCTGGAGGCTAGCCTAAACAAGAAAGCCACAGTGGCCTTAAATACCTCGCCTGGCCAAGACTATATGACAAACCTTACATGGATGCTACAGACCAAATCTGGCTATGCTCCATCAAGCAGTCCATGTTTTTTTTTTCTATTTTCAGCTCTGACAGCCTCTAAAATCAGTCAAGCAGAACCATTTGAACAATATTGAGAGAGGACCTTACAAGGACACTACAGACCTAATTTGCTATGATCCATGAAGTGGTTCATGAGAAGTTGTTTAAAGGTGAAAAGCTAATGCCAGACAATGTACACCAGACACAGGACCATCACAATAGCTCACCCTGATCTTGGTTCATGTGACCTAAAAACCTGCATCTGATTGGCTGATTCTAAACAAAGTTTTGAAATTGACCAAAGACAACATCACATTCCAAGACTGCTTTCAAATGTCATTTCCATAACCATGGACCCAGTTATCTCCCTTTAAAGATTGAACATAATGTAAGGTATACTGTACCAGGTCCGTTGAGTGTAAAGTTGCTGATTGCAACAGTTGTGGCTTTCAGGACCTCGGCATCTGATGACTTCAACAGAGCAACCAAAGGTGCAGCTAGGGCATTTGTTATTGGGACTTTCACTGAAATTATTACAAAACAGTCTTTAATCAACCTAAAAATTTCTGTTTTACACTTCAGACTAATTGTATTTTTCAAACATTTTTTTTTTCAATTAGTTTTGATATCAGCTGGTGACATAATTTTCTAGTTTATAACTGTTGACACTAAGCATGTTCACAATGTCTTTCAAAATAAACTGAAGTAAAACTCACAGAAATGTATAAACCTTTAGCCTGCTAAATTTCTATAATGAACTTGTCCATCTTTCAATTTGGACAGTACCATTAGCTGTTAAAAGGGCTGCTAACCAAAAAGATACTGACTGAATGGTGAACAGTGCAGATCTTGATCAAATTGCACAGACATGCAGGCTAATCATGATCTACGTACAGTGGTCGCAAAAGAAGAATCAATCATGTCTGGCATTGTAGGGTTAACCCTTAGCCTGCTGGTGGCAGATGATTCTGCCTTTGTGACCAGTGCAGACCAAGATAAGCCTGCACATCCATGCAGTCTGATCATGGTCTGCACTGTTCGCTATTCAGTCAGTAAATTTTTAGTAAACACCCCTTGAAATGATAAATGGTACTGCCCAAATTGGAAGATGGACCAGTCCATTTTAGAAATTTAGCAAGGTAAGGGTTAAATGATCAAAAATATGATGTAAAATTTTACTTTTATCACTTATTTCCGAGTAACACAGAGCAGCTGACTTCTGAAGTTCCGTGTTGTCTGAGAATGTAAGAATGCCAAGAGCACGTATATGGTTCTCATCTAGTACAGGATTCTTTGTATCCTCTGAAATAAGATAAAACAAGATTCATTTCAAGTTGACGAGATATTAATAAATAAATTTTGTCTTTTTGAGGTTAGTTTTAGGAAAGTCTGAGAGAAACTTAAATTGTTGAGGGAACAAAATTTGTGTCACACATATCTCAGAGAGTATTTGACCTAGAATGATCAAACAAAAATGGAATATTTAGGTTTTTTATTCATGAGAAGGTGTGCATCTAGGGCTTTTGTCTAGCATTTCATTAAGTAAGACCACAGTTATAGCCCTTGATTTAGTAAACAAGAAGACCATGATGGTCCTGAATCGCTCACCTGTCCCCACGAGAGTCCCAGTTTGAACTGAGTATGATGTCATTTTTTCTATTATTTGACATAGTGACCTAGTTTTTGAGCTCAAATTCTGACCAATTTTAATGAAGATCCATTGAAAAATATGGCCTCTAGAGAGGTCACATGGTTTTTCTATTATTTGACCTAATGACCTAGTTTTTGAAAGCATGTGACCCAGTTTTGAACTTGACCTAGATATCATCAAGGTGAACATTCTCGCCAATTTTCATGAAGATCTCATGAAAAATATGGCCTCTAGAGAGGGCAAAGGTTTTTCTATTAATTGACCTAATGAATTTTACCTAGATATCATCAGGGTGAACATTCAGACCAATTTTCATGAAGATCCATTGAAAATATGACCTCTAGAGGTCAAAAGTTTTTCTATTTTTAGATTTACTGACCTAGTTTTTGATCGCACGTGACCCAGTTTCAAACCTGACCTAGATATCATCAAGATGAACATTCAGACCAACTTTCATACAGATCCCATGAAAAATATGGCCTCTAGAGAGGTCACAAGGTTTTTTTATTATCTGACCTACTGACCTAGTTTTTGACAGCACGTGACCCAGTTTCAAACTTGACCTAGATATCATTAAGTTGAACATTCTGACTAATTTTCATGAAGATCCACTGAAAAGTATGGCCTTTAGAGAGGTCACGTTTTTCTACTTTTAGACCTACTGACCTAGTTTTTGACCGCACGTGACCCAGTTTCAAACTTGACCTAGATATCATCAAGGTAAACATTCTGACCAATTTTCATAAAGATCCCATGAAAAATGTGACCTCTAGAGTGGTCACAAGCAAAAGTTTATGCATGGACGGACGCACGCACGATGGACAACAGACGCTGCGCGATCACGAAAGCTCATCTTGTCACTTTGTGACAGGTGAGCTAAAAAAATATGCCTGAATGTTTGTGTTGCATAACTATCTGATTCACAAGAAGCATTTGACCTAAAGTCATTAAACTTTACAGTAATGTTATTCTGCATTTTTGATGTCATGCCCCTGTGGTTTTAGTTGGGATTTACACACTCCACCAATGCCTGAAAGTAAAATTGAAGACCATGAAAGCCCTGTTCAGCTCACCTTATTTTACCCAAGATCATCAAGTTTCAATTAGACCTACATTTCATAACGTTTAACACTCTTACCAAGTTTCATGTAGATCAGGTAGAGAATATGGCATCAGGAGTGTGAGGTGTAAACAAGGTTTCTACGATTTGTTCAAGTGATTTAATTTTTGTCCCTAGATTCATTCATCATTAACTTCATTTCAGAAAAAAATTACGTGAAGATCAGAATGAAATGTGGCCTCTGGAGTGTTAATTAGTGTTTTCTATAATTTGCCATAGAGGCATAGTTCTACATCCAATATGACCCAGTTCCAACCAGATCTACATTTTCTAAAGGAAAAATTATTCTGACCAGCTTTCATGGAGATCAGGTACAAAGTGTGGCAACAAGATTTTTTTTAAATAATTATACATTGTGGTTTAGTTTTCAACCCTAAATGATCCAGTTTCAAACTTGTATTTGATCATGGCAATTATTCTGACCATTCTTTATGAAGACAAGGCAGAAAATGCTGCCTCTAGAGCAACATTTTCTGCCTTGTCTTCATAAAAGCATGGTCAGAAAAAATCTTGTAATATAGCTGTATATTACCTGTATTATAAGAATGATTTTCATGAAGTTTTTATGGGTGAAAAAAGTAGGTCACTAGGTTGTGGTGGGTCTTTAAAATTTCACCAACAACCAACCAAGCAGACAAAATATGACCTACATTTGTTTAAAACTCTTTATATTCAACATGCACACTTTTCTCATGACTTTTACTGATTGTGCAAGGAAGTTTTGTAGTGCATAAATCAAAACAAGAAACGCGGCAATGCCACGAAACCAGGTTTTCAACACTTTTCATAAGAATAAACAAGAGTGCCAGAATGTCACAATATACGCCCGTCACAGCAAATTTATTTACTCTAGCACTTGTATTTGCAGATGTAATTTTAATTTTGTGGTTGTTTAGTAAGCATTGCAATTCTTTTGTTTTTCTAAGTCCACAAAAAAACTCCTTACCAGGTAGAGATACCTTAAAATACACCTAAAATTAGAAAGTAACAACTATGTTGTACCACAGAAAAGTGGTCTTGGTTTTTCCCTACGGTCAATTATAAAAAAGTTACAATATAAGTTATTTATAGTAACAACTAAGGGAAGTTAATCTTAAAAAAACAAAAAAAACAAAAAATTGTAAGTCCACACAGAAATCCTTACCAGGTAGAGACTGGTCAAAATACACCTCAAAATTGGATGTAACATGCATGTTGTACTACAGAAAAGTGGTCTCGATTTTTCCCTACATCTAGTAATGAAAAAGTTACAATATAAGGTATTTATAGTAACAACAAAGGGAAGTAATTCTAAAGAAGGGAACTGCGCAAGACACTTCGTCTCATGATGGTGTATAATTGTGCCAAGTTACATCAAAATCCCTCTATGCATGAAGAAGATATGTTCCGGACAAAGTTTTCATTCTTGTATCCTTTGACCTCTAAGTGTGACCTTGACCTTAGACCTAGGGACCTGGTTCTTGTGCATGACACTCCGTCTCATGATGGTGAACAATTGTGCCAACTTTCATCAAAATCCCTCCATGCATGTAGAAGATATGCTAACCCTAACCCTAACCTAACCCTAACCCTATTTTTAGTAACAATGACCTTGACCTTGATCCCAGAAACCCCAAAATCAATCCCAAGCTACAACTTTATATAAATTTTCTATAAACCAAGTTTCATCATGATAGCCCATTCCTAAGTTAAGTTATTGACCGGAAACCCTTTTTCTATTTTAAGTAACAGTGACCTTGACCTTGACCCCAGAAACCCCAAAATCAATCCCAGCCTTTGTCTTGATATAAGCTACATACTTACCAAGTTTTATTCAAATATCTTTACCGAAACAAAAGTTATTGACCGGAAACCCTTTTTCTATTTTAAGTAACAGTGACCTTGACCCTGACCCCAAAAACCCCAAAATCAATCCCAGCCTTTGTCTTGATATAAGCTACATACATACCAAGTTTTATTCAAATATCTTTACCGAAACAAAAGTTATTGACCGGAAACACCAGTTTGACGCCGCCGCCGCCACCGCCGCCGCCCGCCCGACATCTACCCCAATCTAATAACTCAGGTTTTCGTTGAAAACCTGGTTAATAATAAGTAAATTCCTTTCAAGACATGTTACGATATTAAAGAAACGTTACCTCAGATATTGAAGTTATGGCTTTTTAGCTAAAGTTATTTTTTGTTCTCAATGCTGATAATTTGGTTTACCTGAAATCTGATATATTAAAACGTAAAATGTAGATTCTATATCCCTACAAAAGACTTCATAAATTCTTATATTTATCACTTCAATGAATCATTTTGAAAGCGTTTCTTATGATTTACTCATTTTGAAGCATTAAAAGTGACTGTCATCAAATGTAATTGTAGTAGATAGGTAATGAGACACTGCAATTTCTGTGTAATTATATATTTGTAAGCAGTTCGACATTCTCTGTAACTATAGCTTAACATGATCATTGCTTTAGGTAGAAAAACAAAAAATGCTGAAAAAGCATAATTATGGAGAATGACTAATTTTGTTACAGGTCCACTAACTTAAACAAACTATAAGGTGTTTTATCTATTGCTGTAAAAAAGGTAAGCAGGTAACTTAAGATATTCAAATTAATTCACAACTATAAATAGAAAATGATAACTAAAACATTATCGGAAAAGTCAATTATGTCTTTATTAGTAATTCAGGGTTTACTTCATGGTAAATCAAGGTTTTCATTATAGTCAATACGATTCAAAAGGAGTACAACTATTTTGTCACAGATAATGGTTTCACTACATGATTCCCCTTTTCTCAATAATAACATAAACATGTTATCGTTACAAATACCGTGCGCGAGCAGTAACTATAAAAAATTTTGTTTGGGTCTCTCATTTACAATTATATCAACAATTATCACCTGAATCAAGTGCATTCATGAGTGGAAAATATTGATGGTAAAATGGTGTAGGGGTCTGCATTATATAATCTTTAATAACTTCTTTTAGGTAAATTTTTGGTAGGTTTTGGTAAGCTTATAATAAAGAACATGTCATTCTTTTTCACTCAGAATTTTTTCATGAGTTTTAGACTCTTGGCTAGTCTCGGGTTATGAATTTACTGGGAGACAAAAGAAAATTCAGTATAGGCTGCCTTTCAAAGTGTTGAAAGCACAGACACTTGGGGTCAGGAAATCCCACCCACCCCAGTCCTCCAACCCTAGTTAAGTATAACAAATTTTTTTAACATTTTAACATGTATTGTGCATAGATGATTTTGTAACAATTTCAGTGTTTCAAAAAGGCATTTTTTACCATACATGCTCTTAAATTAACAACAGTGAAACTGACACTTTTATGATCGTCACTTATGCTCAATACATGTTAAAATGCTAAAAATTATTCGCTAAACTTAACCAGGGGGCAGAGGAGAGTGGGGGGGGGGGTAGGGACTTGCTTCTTGTGCATGGCACTCCATCTCATAATGGTGAAAATTCATGCCAAGTTACATCAAAATCCCACCATGCATTAAGAAGAAATGCTCCGGACAAACTCATTCTTTAATCTGACTTTTGACCTCCAACTGTGACCTTGAACTTTGAGATAGGAACATAGGGTTTGCGCACGACACTCTTTCTCATTTAGGTTAACATTCATGCCAAATATAAACAAGAATGCTCCATGCATGTAAAAGTTATGGTCCGGACAAAATCGGACGGATGATTGCACGCATGGATGGATGCACGCAGGCACATACACCGAACTGCCAAAAGTGGCGACTAAGTCGAGCTCACAACAAGCAGGCTTGACAACTAGAATGACCTAGTTTTGAACTTGAAGCAATCTGACAAAGTTTTAAGAATATAATGTGGCCTTACCATCTTCTAAATATAGTAACAGATTTTGCACAGCTTGTCTTTCATTGTCCATCAATACTGAACTGAACTCCGAGTCTCCATTGAACGTACTTGACCTTCTGCTTGATGTGTTGCCAGGGTAACAGCCACAGGTCACACAACATAAACAACAATCAAGTATCTTCTTTAAAAGTTCAATAATTTCATCGAGAGGATTTGGCTTTGGGCGTTCAATCTTGATTTCAAACTTCTCCATAACTGCTGATGTCTGAAATAATAGGACAAGAATTGAACGAAAATCAATATACAGTTATGACCACTGTGATTTATGTTGACATCCACAACTATATGTAATTACTAGTAATATGTTTATTTCCCTTCACTGAAACATAAATATTAATCAATGTGACAATGGCACAAAGAAGTTCTTCAATCCTGTATTCAGCCTACAATTATTTAAAGTCTGTATTCAATTTCAATTCATAGCATACTTATTCTCAATTAACAGTCCTGAATTTGTTAGAATTATACCAAGACTAGTATTATAAATCATATGCTTTGCTTTAAATTTTGCATTAAGCACACCATTCATTAATGAAAAAAAGGTGTTAATAAAAGCAAGCTAAGGCTGCACCAACTTAGCGCCATGGAGCTGATAGGTTTACGGAAAAATTTTTATATAGGAAAATGTTAATTAAATACCAATGAAATTAATCATAATGACCCATTTGCATTCCTTACATTCGTTTCAAGCTAGCTACTTAACTAAATTAGACTGGACATGAAATACATATTATAATTGCTAAAACTTGGGATATATTTTTCATGGGAGAATGCTAGGATGTGTAGAAATAGCATTTTTTATCAACAATTGTTGTTTTTTTCCTGCTGGGTAGACAGATTTTGAACAATCTGACTATTTCGATGCTGTACACTAAAATGGTTCATATCTGAAGAAACTAGAGCTATCACTGAGCCCAACAAACATGAAGTTTCTGAAATGACAAGTTAAAATCCAAACTGAGTATGGGCGCCTCCAAGGTTTGTCACGACCATGACCCCAGTGGGGCCCGAACTGTGATGACCCCTGGACTGAGCGGCTGACACCTTATCCACTAGACCACCACTCCTCTTACTATTTAATCTTACTAACAACAAACGCCCTTTCTAATTTTGAAAACAATATCTAAAGGGCTAAAACACTTAAATTCATAAAGAATATAATTTGTATTGTGTTTCACAACTTACTTCATCCAATTTCTCAATGTCTTCTTTTTTCCTTAACCGAAGTTCCATCTTTTAAAAAAAATCCAATAACTTTTTAAAGAAAAACAAAACAATTGCATTCAGTTTTCTACAATTCTATATAATTATGCGAAAATGTTCATTTCAAATCCTTTTGTAAGAAACACTCAACCCAGGCAATATAGCACAACTGTCTTATACTGTACTGTAAAGACATGCTGTGGCCATGTATCAATAATCTATAAGTTTACAAACATGCTTTTAAAAGGTGATAACTCGGGGAAACACTTTTGACAGGCTGTGACAGTCTTGACTTATCAATAATCTAAATATTTACAACCATGCTTTTAAAATGTGAAGCTAGAATGAGTGCTGTTGCCAGTAAACGAGATGTTCCGCAACAATCTTAAAGACATGCTGCCAAAATCAACAAGTCATGCTGCTAGTCATGGAGATATGCTGCCACAGTCAACAAGACATGCTGTGAGTCAAACAGACATGCTCCAACAGTTGATGAGTTATGCTGCCACAATTAACAAGACATGCTGCCAGTCAAAGAGACATGCTTCCACAGTCATGCTGCTAGTCAACAACACATGCTGCCATAGTCTACAGTCAAAAAGACAGGCTACAAGTCAACAATACATGCTGCTATAGTCAAGGAGACATGCTGCTAGTCAAACAACACATGCTGCCATAGTCAAAACATACTGCCAGTCATCAAGACATGTTGACACAATCAACAAGACTTGATGCCATAGTCAATGAGACATGCTGCCAGTCAACAAGACATGCTGCCTGGTTATTCAATAAGTTATGCTGCCACAGTCATTAATACATGCTGCCAGTCTAACATACACACTGACAGCCAATGTGACGGGCTGCCACAGTCAACAAGACTTGCTGCCAGTCAATGAGTTATGCTGCAACAGTCAATGAGAAATGCTTCCAGTCAATGACACATGCTGAAAGTCAATGTAACATGCTGCCACTGTCAACAAGAGATGCTTTCAGTCAAACAGACATGCTGCCACAGTCAACAAGACATGCTGCCAGTCAACAAGACATGTTGGAACAGTTTAGAAGACATGCTGCTACAGTCAACAAGACATGTTGCCATAGTCAACAAGAGTGCCAGAATGTCACAATATACGCCAGTCACAGCAAATTTCTTTACTCTAGCACCTGTATTTGCAAATGGAATTTTAATTTTGTGGTTGTTTAGTAATCATTGTAAGTCTTTTGTTTTTCTAAGTCCACAAAAAAACTCCTTACCAGGTAGAGATACCTTAAAATACACCTAAAATTTGAAAGTAACATCTATGTTGTACCACAGAAAAGTGGTCTTGTTTTTTCCCTACGGTCAATTATAAAAAAGTTACAATATAAGTTATTTATAGTAACAACTAAGGGAAGGTAATCTTAAAAAAAAAAAAAAAAAAAAAAAAAAAAAAAACCCAAAAAAAAATTGTAAGTCCACACAAAAATCTTTACCAGGTAGAGATTGGTCAATACACCTCATAATTGGATGTAGCATGCATGTTGTACTACAGAAAAGTGGTCTCGATTTTTCCCTACGACTAGTAATGAAAAAGTTACAATATAAGCTATTTATAGTAACAACAAAGGGAAGTAATTCTAAAAAGGGAACTGCGCATGACACTTCCTCTCATGATGGTGTATAATTGTGCCAAGTTACATCAAAATCCCTCTATGCATGAAGAAGAAATGCTTCGGACAAAGTCATTCTTGTATCTGACCTTTGGCCTCTAAGTGTGACCTTGACCTTAGACCTAGGGACCTGGTTCTTGCGCATGACACTCCGCCTCGTGGTGGTGAACATTTGTGCCAAGTTATATCAAAATCCCTCTATGCATGAAGAAGATATGCTCCGGACAAAGTTTTCTTTCTTGTGTCCTTTGACCTCTAAGTGTGACCTTGACCTTAGACCTAGGGACCTGGTTCTTGCGCATGACACTCCGTCTCATGATGATGAACAACTGTGCCAACTTTCATCAAAATCCCTCTATGCATGAAGAAGAAATGCTTCGGACAAAGTCATTCTTGTATCTGACCTTTGGCCTCTAAGTGTGACCTTGACCTTAGACCTAGGGACCTGGTTCTTGCGCATGACACTCCGCCTCGTGGTGGTGAACATTTGTGCCAAGTTATATCAAAATCCCTCTATGCATGAAGAAGATATGCTCCGGACAAAGTTTTCTTTCTTGTGTCCTTTGACCTCTAAGTGTGACCTTGACCTTAGACCTAGGGACCTGGTTCTTGCGCATGACACTCCGTCTCATGATGATGAACAACTGTGCCAACTTTCATCAAAATCCCTCCATGCATGAAGAAGATATGCTCAGGACAAAGTCATTCTTGAATTTGACCTTTGACCTCTAAGTGTGACCTTGACCTTAGACCTAGGGACCTGGTTCTTGCGCATGACACTCCGTCTCATGATGGTGAACAACTGTGCCAAGTTTCATCAAAATCCCTCCATGCATGTAGAAGATATGCTCCGGACAAAGTCTGTGGACGCCGCCCACCCACCCGCCCGCCCGCCCGCCCGCCTGCCCGCAAGGGGCATTCCCATAATACGTCCCGTTTTTCAAACGGGCGTATAAAAATGCTGCCACAGTCTATGAGACATGCTGCCACAATCAACAAGACATATTTCCAGTCAACAAGACTTGGTGCCACAGTCAGGCATGCTGCAAAAATCTATCAATGATCAATATGTTTTTAAAAAATGAATGGTCAGTTCAAAAGGGATCATTTTACAGAATTATATTTCATCATGTGGGTACAGCCTATATCAGTAATTAAATTAACTGAGAACTTAAAAAAAAAGTTTTCAGCATTGTCTTACTTTAGTAACAAATTAACCAGGGGCAAGTAAGGCAATTGCTGATAGTGACTGTCAAGATTATGAAAAACTGTTAAATATGAATGGTCACATTAAATGGCAACATTTTACAAAGAATCAGTAAAAATGAAAATTTCAATGGAATTTAACCAGATGGTCACTTTTAATATCGCCACCTCATAAATGTTTGTATTCCCATTGCTAAGTATTCAATTTCCTATTCAATATTCCAAGTTTCAAGACTCATTTGTGAGCTGACACCTACCAAGTGAGGAAGTATCAATAATTCATGGCACCATTGTTCTACAAGGTAGTCTGAATTTAAATTAATATTCAATGGTTCCAATACTGTACAATCATTTAATTTCGAGGGCATGAAATTTCGTGGTTTTGATCAAAACAGCCATTTCGTGGGGATATGAATTTGTGGATTTCAACTTTTGCATATAAAATGAATGGGAATTTTACTTGTTCGTTGACATTAAATTTCGTGGATTGACTCAACCAAGAAATCCACAAAAATTAGTCCCCTACGAATATTAATGATTTCACAGTATAAGCAAAGAGAATAGCCTTTAATCCTCCATTATGCGAAGACCTAACCATAATTATAATGTATCTTTTTCGTGGTACTGTAGATGTGAATATATTGACAATAGTTTTATTTCAAGCACTATATTTGTTTACAAAGTGATTCACTAATTCAAAACCAGCATGCATATTAGGCAATTATTATTTCCTAAACAAAACAGCTTAAGCTAATACAATGTCTATCAAAAAACACCAAATTGACAATGATGTCTACAGGCTCAGTGAAACTGCAAATATATTAGATAAAAAAATAATAGTTGTTTCTCATGTCATTAACATACATCAAAAATTGTCTAAATTGTCTTTAAGAAATGAGAAGTATTACTGTATTGTACAATTTACTCCTTTCAACAGATTAACCTTTAGCCTGCTAAATTTCAGCAAGAGGGCAATGAAGGCCCTGTATCGCTCACCTGACCTATTGACCTAAAGATCATCAAGATCAACATTCTGACCAAGTTTCATTAAGATATGGTCATAAATGTGGCCTCTAAAGTGTTAACTAGCTATTCCTTTGATTTGACCCCGTGACCTAGTTTTTGAACCGACATGAGCCAGATTCGAACTTGACCTAAAGATCATCAAGTTTAACATTCTGAATAAGTTTCATGAAGATACAGTCATAAATGTGGCCTCTGGAGCACTGGCGCCAGATCAGAAAGAAAATGCCTCTGTACATGTTATACCCTACCCCTAGGTATTCTATAAGAACCATGGTCGTGAACGGGAAAATATACTAACCCATTTCAATCGCGTATTTCATACCTAAAACACGCAGTTCAGTAAATGTGTACTATTGATATTAAACAAGCGATAATTTATCTTCCATCGTGCACCAGTCACATTGTCTCAATATTCCATATTGCAGAGATGCTCCATATATTTTATGCTTTAGTCAACGTTACAGAAAAAACTTGCGTGAACTCCCCTAATGAACATCCGGTCTAGAGGTCACGGCAGTGTGCACATGTTAAGCGAAATGTAAACATACAAAAACAGAATGCAATATATTCACAGTTTTACGATAAGACTCGAAATGATGAATGAAATTCATCTTGTATATGATTTTGAATTTGAAATCATACATTGGTATACATCTATTCTGTTTATTTAATTCATTTTGCACATTTATACTGCATATAAACATTTTAGCGTACACGTGTAGTAAAATGACGACTGACATACATTTTCACATCAGCCAATCAGAATGGTTTTGTAATCTAGAACGGAACTTCACCAGGGAAGTTCAAGCAAGTTTTTTTGTGTAACGTTGAAAAACAGTAAACTACACGTTGTTTTTCTAAGATAAGAAGTATTGAAGAAATGTGACCGGTACACAATGGAAGATAAATTACCACTTGTTTAATATAAATAGTACACATTTACTGAACTGCGTGTTTTAGGTATGAAATACGCGATTGAAATGGGTTAGTATATTTTCCCGTTCACGACCATGGTTCTTATAGAATACCTAGGGGTAGGGTATAATATGTACAGAGGCATTTTCTTTCTGATCTGGCGCCAGTGCTCTGGAGTGTTAACAAGCTTTTCCTTTGAACTAACCTAGTTACCTAGCTTTTGACCCCACCTGACCCAGATTTAAACTTGACCTAAAGATCATCAAGATTAACATTCTGACCAAGTTTCATTAAGATATGTCATAAATGCGGCCTCTACAGTGTTAACAAGCTTTTCCTTTGATTTGACCTGGTGACCTAGTTTTTGACCCCAGATAACCCAATATCGAACTCGACCAAGATTTTATTAAGGGTAACATTCTGACCAAGTTTCATTAAGATTGGGCCAAAAAATGTGACCTCTAGAGTGTTAACAAGCTTTTCCTTTGATTTGACCTGGTGACCTAGTTTTAGACCCCAGATGACCCAATATCGAATTCGTCCAAGATTTTATTGAGGATAACACTCTGATCAAGATTCATTAAGATTGGGCCAAAATTGTGACCTCTAGAGTGTTTACAAGCTTCCCCTCTGATTTGACCTGGTGACCTAGTTTTTGACCCCAGATGACCCAATATCGAACTAGTCCAAGATTTTATTGAGGGTAACATTCTGACCAAGTTTCATTAAGATTGGGCCAAAAATGTGACCTCTAGAGTGTTAACAGTCAAACTGATGAGGACGGACGACAACTGACAACGGACACAGGGTGATCACAAAAGCTCTCCTTTGAGTACTTCGTGTTCAGGTGAGCTAAAAATGGACTGATCCATCATTCAATTTGCAGTGTTCTGCTGAGGCCACAATATCGCGGGAATCTTGCGTAAAAATCACGAATGTCGCGCTAAAATTGGTTTAGAAGCGTCATCAGTTGTCATGTTATGTAAAACAATTACTTCTGCAACAGAAGAAACAAAGGCAAGGTCCTTTTTACTTTTTAATCTTGGTTAAATTCTTAAACATATCATTAAACTACTTTGATTTCTTGATGAAACTTAACAAATTTCTGTTTTATTGCCTTCTGTGTTATTTTATTCAGATTTCTGTCTCTAAACTTTACAAAAACTCGTTTAATTCTACACATCTGGGGGTCTATTCCAACAAACAATTTCATAATTAAGTTATCTGATTCAGTTGTTTTAACGGAATCTGCAACTTTTAATGCAAGTCATTTTGTGCAATATATTTTTATTTCTTAATATTTCCAACAAATGTAATTTATAACAGTTTAGCTATCTAAGAGGTAAGTCAGTTCTGCCCAAATTTCAGTTCAAATTTCAGACATGGAATATATTTTATGTTATTCCCTATAAAAATAGGGTTGTAAACATCCTTCTTATGACCAATCTAATAAAATTTTGTGCAATGGGTTCAAAATGTGCCAACAAGTCATGCAACAGATAACTTAATTTTAACTTTTGGAATTTTCCATTATCAATATTTTCACAAAATAAAACCCAAGCTGCTTTATTTTTATTTGACAAGTAAAAAGTATTTTGACAAACAGTCCTGAGAACCTAACTGTTACTTTCACAAGGCCTTATCCCTTGAGACCTAATTACAGTATCCTAAAATACATGTATTTTCTCATTCAACTGTATCATTAATCAAATTATAAAAAGCTAATATTATGATATTTAAAACAAAGCAAATTGCCAAGTTTATGGGGAGAAAATCTAGGCTCATGTATTCACTGTGTATCACAGTTCCAACATTTATCAGAGGTTTCCTCAATTAAACAGACAACTATTAAAAAGAAATTAAGCTGAAATTTGTAAAAGATATGAAAAACTAAAACTATAATGCTTACAGCACTTAGGCATACTTACTATAACCACCTTAAGAACAGTAGCGGAAACTTCCTGTTTGGGAAATCAATTTATGACTTTTCCCTACTTCCCGAATCGGTAATTTGTTACTAAATATAGTAACTTGTTTCCCATTTGGGAGGCAAAATCATAATTTTTTTCATTGGTTTTATCAAAAGGTACCGTGCATAAAAAAAGAGTACGCTGTAGTTGGTATTAGAAGTAGTAATACTTAAATATTACAATCATTTGACAATGAAAAGAACAGATGAAACAACACACCATAATGCACATGGCATTTTTTCCGTTTCATATGTGAACCTTCCGTCTTATTTAAGTACGTTAATACACTGTGGTATTGATTTAAGAGTGTTCAATTTCAATAACAGAAGAAAAGCTGGAGAAAGCTAAGTTCTAATAAATAACATTGTACATAGTTCCCTTGCTTAGGCAGTAATTTGATTGATTGATTAAATAAAGAAGAAAACCAGGCATAAAGCTGTTGGAAATGATGAAAACTGGTTGTCACATTTTCCCTCTAAGGTACAGGAAAAGTATTGAATCTACAAGATAGACTCCAGGCTAGCATTGTAAATGATCAATTGTCATTTTAAGGTATCAGGCCCTTAATAGTAATATCTAAAAAACGGCATTTGCTTGGTATATTCTTACAGTTGACCGTGCTTGGCACTTATATGCAAATTTTTAAAAACTTTTACCGTGCCGTTTTTTATAAATTTTGTGCAATTTATGGTATTTCCTAAAGCTCAAGTAGAGACAGATTTCAAAGTGGTGGCCTTTATCCAAAACGTTTGTAGAGAATTCATTATTCTATTATTTTTTATGAAAGAAACATCAAACTATTGGTAAACAATCATAAAACTTAAAATAAAAACTTTCTTTATCATTTTTTCTAGGGTGCCTGGAGTAAACGGATTTAATCAGACAGAATTCCAACTCCAATATTGAAAAATGAAGGTCGCATCCTGGGGGTCTGTTTTGAATTTTGCTCACTTCATTCAAAAATAACCTTGGGGCAGAAGTAAAACCTACCTACATTTCTTCCACAATGTGTAATATAAAGAATAAAGGCAAAATAGAGAACTTTTACCGCATGTAACTCATTATTTTTAAAGATGTCTAACTCTACCCCTTTTGTTTCAGAGGTAAATTCACTTTGAATAGCAAGAAATCGCATATCAAATGATTTTTTTTCCCACTTCTGTACAATAAATCAAATACAAGCCTTGAAAGAAGTAAAAACTTACAAGAAAAAAAGGAAAATAAGGGAAAAAAAATTTGGTCTCAGTGGGGCTTGAACCTACGCACCCCTGAAAATTGCAGTCAAAGTAGGTTTATGGTAAGAATTGAATACTCTTCAAAAAGGAGGTACCCTATTATGGGCCTAATACCTTAAATGACAATGGTGTTCTACTTAATTTACCAAAAGTAGTGCATTTATTAAATAGCACACGGAGTATGATGTGCAAAAACTGCATAGATAACTTTGCAAATATTTAACTCAAAATAATTATACTTTTTATGATTTATTTACTACTTTTACTTTTTGTTAACAAAATAATTAATGTAAATACTTAAACAGTAAAATCAAAGTGATTCAGTGGCTCATATGTATTAATGATAAACAAGAAGCTGAACACCAAAGAAATCTGTAAAATATGTTGAAAAAATTTTCTACTGTGTTAGTCACACAGTAAATATCCAATACAAAACTGAATGAATATACCTGTACTTTTTATAAGTCTTTAAACTTATAAAATATCAATTTATGATATCTGATCATACAAATTATAATTTTAGTATTTTAGAGGCTGTTGTTTACTGTCAATCTTCAGGCATGTTCTTAGTTTGGTGGCATGGTGGTCTAGTTGTAAAACTCTTCCCTGTCTATCTAGACATCTTGGATTTTAATCCCGTTGCAGGCTATGGAAATTTCAGAGATGCTCTTGAGTATCTCCCACCGAACTATGAGGCCAATACTGGTTTTTTCCCCGGAAAGACAGCTTCATGTGTTATGACTGGTGCTACATGTTGACATATTAAAGAACCAGTTGGACTATTTTCCCCTTGTAGGGGTTTATTGTGCTATATTTTCCACTTAAGAAAGCCACAGGTTGTTTTGAAAACGAAAAACAATCACTGTGTAAAGCACCTTTGAACATATATCTATATAGTGTAATACTATTCTTAAGCAAACTTCATTAAATGTTCACAACCATACTATAAGATTCCTACAACAGACATCAAAATACTTCCTTTAAACTTAAAATCTAACAATCATAAAATCAAACATTGTTTTTTATTACTACATTTTAAATAACACCCTTTCATTCTTTTTTAAGATTACTTTCTTCTTGAAATGATTTCCCAAATGGATTTTAATGATTTTTGATCACAAGATTTCAATACAACAACATCACAATTTTTCATGGTTTAAAGAAGATCCTTGTTCTTACCAAGATCCTTCACTTTCTAGCTAAAATGTGTCTGTAGGACACAGGGTGTGCCCCCCACTGGTATATTTGTCACAAATAAGGGGCAATAATTCAAATGTTTGCAGTCCTAAGGGGGTATAGCCTCAACAAACATTTTATATCAAGGATTCATTATTCTGGGCCATGTACTTTTTTAGCAATAAGCACCACAAACAAACAAAAATCCACTATTTTGGCTATTTCAAGGACCATAACTCTGTAATTAGTGATAAAATCTCAGGAAGAATGCCACGTGTGCAAGGTCAAATCATGATAAAGACTCTTGCAAGGTTTCATGAATTTACATCAAATACTTTTTGAGTTAGGCATGTCATTAGGTGAAAATGTGCATTTTTTACTATTTCAGGGGCCATAACTTTAGAAATAGGGGGTGGAGCCAGACGAAAAATAGGAGGTGCACAAGATTATATCATGATAAAACTACTGCAAGTTTTCATCAAATTAATATATAAAATATTTTTGAGCTAAGAGCATCACAAGGTGAAAATGTGCATTTTGACTATTTCAGGGGCCATAACTATGGAAAACGGGGGTGGAGCCAGATAAAAATAGGAGGTGTGCAAGACCATATCATGATAAAGACTCATGCAAGGTTTCATCCATTTATATGTAATATTTTTGGAGCTAGGTGCATCACAAGGTGAAAATGTGCATTTTTGACTACTTCAGGGGCCATAACTCTAGAAAAAGGTGGCAAAGCCAGACGAAAAATAGGAGGTGCACAAGATCATATCATGATAAAGACTCTGTCACTCATGAATGCAAGGTTTCATCAATTTAAATCAAATACTTTTTGAGCTAGGCATGTCATGAGTTGAAAATGTGCATTCATTACTATTTCAATGGCCATAACTCTGGAAATAGGGGGCGGAGCCAGACAAAAAATAGAAGGTGTGCAAGTTCATATCATGATTATGACTCAAGCAAAGTTTCATCAATTAATATCAAATACTTTTTGAGCTAGGCATGTCACAAGGTGAAAATGTGCATTTTTGACTATTTCAGGGGCCATAACTCTAGAAAAAGGCAAAGCCAGACGAAAAATAGGAGGTGCACAAGTTCATATCATGATAAAGATTCATGCAAGGTTTCATCAATTTATATGAAATACTTTTTGAGCTAGGTGTGTCATAAACTTTTTTCGGACGGATGCATGCGCGCATGACAAGACCAAATCTATATGCCCCCACCTCTCATACTGGGGGCACAAAAATTCAAGTCTGGTCAAGATCCATGAAGATTTCATGTGGAGATTTTGCAACCAAACATGGTCTGAAGCATCTGTTTCAAGTTTGTGAAAATGTTCTTAAACTTCTGCCACCAGAGTTAAATATAGTCTGCCTGCTTAGCTCAATAGGGAGAGCGCAGACCTAAGGATCGTAGGGTTGTGAATTCCATCCTTGGGCAGAGCTCACGTTCTTCATGACGATTTGATAAAAGACACTGTGTCGGACATCATTTGTCCTCCACCTCTGATTCATGTGGGGAAGTTGGCAGTTACTTGTGGAGAACAAGTTTGTACTGGTACAGAATCCAGGAACACTGGATAGGTTAACTGCTCATTGTTACATAACTGAAATACTGTTGAAAAGGGGCGTTAAACCCAAATCAAACAAACAAACAAATAGAAAGAACTTTAGAAGCCCTCATAGTAGTTCATAAAAAGAGCTTTAAGTGTTTTTCTATTTTAATCTCTGATGAACTCTCACTAAGTCATTCAAGTGGAACCATTTTAACAAACTTGAGGAGATCTACAAAGCAGTTCATGAGAAGCCACTTACAGCACTTTTAAGCTTCGGTGGCCTTTAAATGCAGTCAGACAGGAAAAGGTCAGGTCTACGCAAGGATGCTTTAGACTAATTAAACAAGAGCTGTCTCCATAGGATGACACATGCCCCCGATGGCACTTTGAATGAATAGTTATGGCCGATGTAAGAGTTTAGGACCTTTGACCTACGGACCTGGGTCTTGCGCGCAACATGTCGTCTTACTGTGCCACACATTCATGCGTAGTTATTTTAAAATCCATGCATGAATGACAAAGATATGGACCGGACATGCCCATCATTGCACTATCATGAAATATGACCTTTAACGTCTAAGTGTGACCTTGACCTTTGAGCTACGGACCTGGGTCTTGCACGCGACATGTCGTCTTACTGTGGTACACATTCATGCCCAATAATTTTAAAATCCATGCATGAATGACAAAGATATGGACCAGACACGCCCATCATTGCACTATCATGAAATATGACCTTTAACGTCTAAGTGTGACCTTGACCTTTGAGCTACAGACCTGGGTCTTGCGCGCGACACGTCGTCTTACTGTGCCACACATTTATGCATAGTTACTTGAAAATCCATCCATGGATGACAAAGATATGGACCGGACACACCCATCAATGCACTATCATGAAAAATGACCTTAAACATCTAAGTGTGACCTTGACCTTTGAGCTACAGACCTGGGTCTTGTGCGCGACACGTCGTCTTACTGTGGTACACATTCATGCCAAGTTATTTGAAAATCCATCCATGGATGACAAAGATATGGACCGGACACGAAAATTGCGGACAGACGGACAGACGGTTCAAAAACTATATGCCTCCCTTCGGGGGCATAAAAAAAGTATGTGAATGAAATCCCATTATGGACTTTGACCTGAAGTATTTTAACAACTATGCAAGAGTTCTTAAAGAGAAAGGAATGCCTAACAATAAGTTGATTTTATTTTTAATCTGATACAAGTGGCAGAATTTCTTAAATAAAACCACTACTGAAAAAGATACATGTATCAAGAAAATGGTTACATCTCAACTTTGTAATTCCAATATACTCTCTGATATAACATTTTCTCTTTTACTTCAAAATTCCAGTTTAAAAACTGTATCTGTTATTTTATTTATTTTTAATAAGCATGAGTATGGGATGTATTCAAATGCTTTAAAGGCCCACTACTTTACATTACTGTAAGGTTTTCACAATACTTTCCTTAAAAAATAATCCTTTCAAACTGTTTAACTGGTACTGAAAACAAAAATTAAGTGTCTGTAAGTCAAAAAGAATATATATACCTGGAAAAAGCAACATATATTAATCCAGAAACACAAAGACACTTATCTTACCTTAAATTGTCTTAGAAATTTAGCAGTTGCTATAATACATAATGACATCAAGTCTTTTTTTCGGACCAGGCTGTTATTTATGAAAGGTTCATTTTACACACAAAAGAAAATCTTTTGTTAAATAAACTGAGCCACAAGCTAATAATGAATGCATAATGGTTCATTATCCTTATAAGTATCTCCTAAATTTCTACAGGGCAAGTCGGTTATACAAATTAGTTTCATACATATAAAGCCATAAATATGCATTGTGACTGCAACTGTATCAGATATCACTGAATGTCATTTAAAGACTCTGAACCCATCACAAACAGAGGGCACTGACCAAGTTCTAAGACACAATGATGATCTCCTTTCTTTCTTGGCAATTTAATCTTGTTCAGTCATCATTATATATAAGAGTTCTTTAGCATACAGTGAGAAAATGTCAAAAAAAATTTTGATCATCTGATTAAAATTTGAACCAAACCTCATCTGGTAGTAAAAACAACTTTTTAGTGTAACAAGAGAACCATAAAGGAATACATGTAAGTTGCTCACCTGACTTATAGCTTTTGATCAAGCTTCTGATCAAGTTTGGTGAACATATATCAAATTAAGAGATAGGTCCATATTTAAACTACATGTGTGTCCTTTGGACACAAGTCTCTGAACATGGTTTCATGACCCTAGGTGAAATATTTTTAAGATACATGTATATGCAACACAAACTTTTAAGCACTTAATGTGAATTTTTCACTAAATCAAAGACAATAACTCTGGTCTAGATGAGTAAACCCCCCCCCCCCAAAAAAAAAAAACAGGTTCACAACTTTGTATGCTATATCACAATCTTCTTATGTTTTATGACTCTATGTCAAGTACATTTTGAGATATAGGGGACACAAACTTTTATGCCCTTATTAAAATGCATACCTTTTACTTAAGTCAAGGGCCATAACTCGGGTCTTGTGGAGTGATATAAAAACAAACGTTTGACCTAGTGATTTCATGGAGACAAATATCTGACCTAGTGATTTCATGGAGACAAATATTCTGACCATTTTCTGACCACTGGACCAAAAATGTGGTCACTTGAGTGTAAAAAAGTATTCTCTTTGATTTAACCTAGTGACCTAGTTTTTAGCTCGACTATTTGAAGAATAGGGGAGCTATCCTACTTGCCCCGGTGTTGGCGTGAGCGTAAGCATCAAACAAATGTTAAAGTTTGCATACCACCCCAAATATTTTCAAAGTCCATTGAGATATTGCTTTCATATTTTGCATACTTGTTTACCATCATGACCCCAGTCTGTAAAAAGGAGGAGGCAACTCTATCAAGCATTTTGACTGAATTATGGCCCCTTTTCAACTTAGAATATGCTTATTGTAACATTAAAGTTTTACTCATAGCTTATATTATACTATCAAGCACTGAGAATAGTCGAGCCCGCTGTCAACTGACAGCTCTTGTTGACCCCATATTACCCAGATTAGAATTGACCTTACAACAGCGAGAAGTTAACCACGCCTACCGAAATCAAGGGACGCTACTCTTATCAACTCCGACATTATTTACAAAATGGCTTCCGCAACAATGTTAGGTTCGTTTACCGATCTTCCAGAAGATTTCCGCCTTACGTATTTGAAATCAGAAATTTCTTTACGCAAAAAACAGAAAGCCCATGCTTTTATTGCTGGGTCCTATGTTGAAAGCATCCAAGATTTCATGTAAACGAACATTCTGACAAAGTTTTGGGAAGACTGGAGCAAAAAAGTCACTTCTAGAGTGTAAACAAGCTTTTCCTCTGATTTGACCTAGTGCCTAGTTTTTGACCCCACATGACCAAGATTCGAAATCATCCAAGACTTCATGATAACAAACAATCTGACCAGGTTTTATAAAGATAGAATGATCTAGTTTTTCACCCCTGATGACCCATATTCAAACTTGACCGACAAACGGTTAACATTCTGACCAATTCTCATGAGTTTCAAACTTAAAATGTGGTCCCTTGAGTGTTAACAAGATTTTCCTTAGATCTAGCCTAGAGACCTAGTTTTTGACCCCACATGAGCCAGATTCAAACTTGGCCTAAAGATCATCAAGATAAACATTCTGACTAAGTTTCATGAAGATAAGGTCATAAATACTGGCCTCTAGCGTGTTAACAAGTTTTTCCTTTGATTTGAGTCTTTTGACCGGGTGACCTAGTTTTTGACCCTACATGAGCTGAGATTCGAACTTGACATAGAGGTCATCAAGAACATTCTGACCAACTCTCATGAGTTTCAAACTTAAACTGTGGACTCTAGAGTGTTAACACTGAAGACTTTCCTTTGATCTGGCCTACTGACCTAGTTAAATTTGACCCAACATGACCCAGTTTCAAACTTGACCTAGAGATCATCAAGACCAACATTCTGACCAAGTTTCACAAAGATTGGGTCACAACTGTGGCCTCTAGAGTGTTCACAAGGCCAATTGTGTTGACGGACCACGGACAATGACCAGTCACAATGGCTCACCTTAAAAGCTAACTCAGGTCTCTAAATTCACATGCTGAATAATATTTCAACATGTTTTCATGACTCTAGGTGAAATACTTTTAAGATATCTGATAAACATGCAACACAAACTTATCACTTAGCCAGACCAGAGTTATGGCCCTTGACTTAGTCAAAAATATGCATAAAAGAGCATTAAAGTTCACATGTGTCTTAATAGTACTAAGCTTAGAGTAATAAAACATTAGGGTATTGTTATATATAGTATATGACGTTGTGCACTTGGTGTTTAGGATTTCCCTGAGTCAGACTGGAATTCTGGTCATTGACTTAGTGAAAAACACACAGAAGTGCTTAAAACTCTTAACAAAGCCCAGTAGGTGCAAAACTTCACATGCTGAATAATATTCCTGTCATTTTTCACAGCCCTAAGTTGAATATACCTTTCAGACCCATTTTATACATATTTCTACCAAGTTCTCGGGGAATTTTCTAGCCGTCTGTTTATCGATTTCTTAATGAATAAGTTCATTACTTCCAACTCCCCACTTCTCCAACTAAAATTACTCACTTTCGGATAACATTACACTTCCTTCATATAAACACCTTTGGGTACTACTTTCTGGTTAACAGTATATACAACATATCAATTCATATGATAAGCACATGTGATAAATTCGCAAAATATAATCAGTCAGTCGTAATAGTATGATCTGTCATTAATAGTTTTCTGAATTACAGTGCTTTAGGGTATAGCAGATTTTAGGGTATAGAGGATAGATTGATAAATTTTATATTTAGACTTGAATTATTGTATAATTTTTCATATCATTCTTTTACTGGCATGTAAACAGACATTTTGACATACATTTTAAATATTTGCTTGTTGTGTTATTTTTCATATGTCATCAAACGTAAAATAAAGCTATCCCCTATAGACTAAATCAGTGTATATGTAAAAAACGTGAGTGAATGAAAAGTATTTGATAGAAATTTAAAAAGCTGAATATTTTTGAAATAAATACATTATTATTCCGATTTATAGTAAAGAAATCTTGGAAAGTTTGTTAAGATGTGGATTTTAAACTAATAATGGAAAAAAATGACCAAAACTATCCTGTACACCCTAAATCAGCTCATATGTAAACAATGTCTTGGAGAGAAAAAACACATGAATTTCTATGAACAGCTGAATGTTTTAAGAAGAATAGATGTTACTGAAAAAGAACTACTATTTTCATTTTTTTGAATTGTCCAGAATGCAGGAAAAATTAGTGAGCTATCTGCTATACCCTAAAGCACTGTACTAGTTGACTAGTAGTTCTAATATACTAAGTAAATGGTCAGAAACTTGGCTTCTGAAATTTAATGAACAAAAATGCAAAACAATATATTTTGATTTTAATAACCCAAGGAAGTCATACTTTTTAAATAATGTTGAAATATCTTCTTCTGAAAAAGAATCTGATCTAGGGGTTATGATAACTGAAGACTGTAAACCAAGTGAACCATGTGCAAAAGTTGCCAAGCAAGCATTAAGACGATTAGGTTTACTTAGACGGATTTTCAAACATATTGATGTGAACAGTTTTAAGGTCATTTATCCAACAAATGTTAGACCATTAATGGAATATGCTGTACAATCATGGAATCCCTACTTTGTGAAAGATATTGAATGTCTTGAGGGAGTACAGAAATATGCAACAAGGTTAGTGCCCGAGTTGGCGGATTTAAATTATGAAGAACGTTTAGATCTTTTGAATATGTACAGTTTGAAAGAAAGGCGTTTAAGAGGTGACTTGATTGAAACCTGTAAGTTTTTAACTGGTAAACCGTAAATACAATTCTTATCCTGTCAAGTTTTTCAAGTTATCAGATATTTCATCTACCAGAGGACATTCACTCAAGCTCTATAAACAACTCTTAAGAAAGGACTCCTTCTTCGGAAATTTTTTTTCTCCATCAGAATAGTAAATGTATGGAATGCATTGCCCGAAAGGGTTGTAAGTGCTCAGACAGTTGAAACATTCAAAAAAAGATTAGATCACCACTGGAATATATGTAACTAAGAGACATGGGACACAAGAGGCTTTGCCTAAACCTTAAACTCCCATCAAAACTGTAAATGTAAAATGTAAATTTAATGTAAATTACTTTTATTCTTGCACTTGATACACACCTGCTAGTTTACCCAAAGGGGGTTAAGCAGTATGAAAAGATAGATAACTCAGAATAATAGTGCAGCAACCTGCCAGCTGACTCCATCCGAAATTATAGCAAAATAATTTATAACCTGAAAAGCTGAAGTGCAATAAATGGTAACCTTACCTCGCCTTCCTTGTGTCTTTTGTCCATTGTGTGTCTATTTCAGTCCAACGCTATTTTGTTATCGTAGTTTCTTTCATATAATCCGTTCTTTAGGCACCTTCTTACGTAGAATTACATCCTCCCTGTGTACATGTCCTTATTATGTAAACAAATGTGACAGATCCCGATTTCCAATCAAAATCCGCAATACAAACATGTGTATCCAATCGTGACCAGTTTTGCATTCTACATATTTGGGATATCTCGAATATTTTCGCACAGACTATTGAGGTTCTTCTTTGGGGGACCTAAACACCAAATGCACAAAACCTCAAAATTATTTGATTTATTAGTTCATCGGCCGCAGCATTTTCCAACTAATTCATTTTAATCGTTCTTTGTTTTCAGACATTCTCATTAACATACTATAATTAGCAAATGATTAAAGAAAATCAGTCTTAATACATAAAATAATGTTTGAGACCGCAATCAACCCACGTGACTTTTCGGTATACGGCACTCGATTCAGGCTAATTATTTTTACAAATAGTGTCTAAGGTGAAAGTGCGAGGACTTTGTGAGAGGGAAGCATTTTTTTTCATTGTCGTCGGTGGTTTAAGAAATGGAAATATGTGAACTGAGCGATTTCCCCTGTGTACGGTACCTACCGAAAATTAGCGTGGGTTGGTCAATCTGAAAGGTCTCTACGGCTATTATTTCATGAAAAAGGCTACAAAATCGCCAAGCACGATCCTGCAATATGCTTTCAGGAAGATTTTTAAATGCAATAAAGAAGAGTAAAAATGAGAATGCTTGAATCTGTAATGTTACTATTCCCCAAGTTTCTGTCCCAAAGCAAACTAGCTTATCTCGATCTATATATTCTTGTGCCAAAATGTCCCAAGCAAACTGGCTTGTCTCTATATATTCTCGTGCCAAACTGTCCCAAGCAAATTGGTTTATCTCTATATATTCTCATGCCAAACTGTCCCAGGAAAACTGGCTTTTCTCTATATACTCTTGTGCCAAATGTCCCAAGCGAACTGGCTTGTCTCTAAATACCCTTGTGCCAGATTGTCCAAAGCAAACTGACTTGTTTCTATATATTCTCGTGCCAAACTGTCCCAAGCAGACTGGCTTATCTCTATGTACTCTTGTGCCAAATTGTCCCAGGCAAACTGGCTTATCTCTATATATTCTCGTGCCAAACTGCCCAAAGCAAACTGACTCGTCTTTATATATTCTCGTGCCAAACTGTCCAAAGCAAACTGGCTTATCTCTATATACTCTTGTGCCAAACTGTTCCAAGCAAACTGTCTTGTCTCTATATATTCTACAGCCAAACTCACACCCGTTAACCGGTTGCGAGCAAAACAGTTTGTGGCGGACAAAACAGTTCTCCGATATTTTTGCCGGCATCTATATTGGGGTAAGTATTTTCGATCCTGGAATCGGTTGGTGCAAAATATGTTAAAGATCTTTATTTCTATAAAAAGTAGCATGAACAAAGAACATGCCATATGTTTCTCGTTTAAAAGTAACATATATTGAGTAAGTTATGGCCAGTTAAAAGTGTGATCTTGTTGAAAAATGCGAAAACGAAAGTTTATCGTGATATATTTAAATCACATTTCAACTTACAGCTACACTATTAATGTTAACCTTTAAAATAATGTTTGCTCTGAATATTGTCCAACTTTTAACCGACAAAACGCAATATTCAATGAGTTATAGACATTCAAACATGATATGGTCGAAAAAAATGTGTGGCGGCATTGCACAGTTCAAAATTATTTGTGTGGCGAGACAGAGCAGTCTCGTGTCTTTTGTGATTTTAGTTTAATAAATAGTATAAATAGTGATGTCAAGCTCGTTACTCATTGTAAGCTGACAAAAGAAATCGTTACTAGCTCAGCAATGTCTCAGTGAGTGAAAATTTAGACAAACGTAAACCTTGGATTTAGTACCGACATTTGCGTAGTTTTAATAGCCATGGTACCGGTAAAGCAACGTGCATTGTGTCTGTTTAAGGATTGATTATTTCTAATGTTTAATAGTACAGTGGAGATGACATTATGCATTTCTTATGCATACACTGATGTAAAATACGCGTATATTCATTATATACATCGCCAGTCCATAGTTGCTACTATTTTACAAGTATATTTTGAAATAAAGGATAATTTTTGGATTTTCATGTAATGCCATGCCGGTCAGTAGCATACATTTACGGAATAAATTGGGCTTGTTAGTTAATAATCATTACTATTTGCCCGAGGTCTGAATGCAACCAATCTATAAATAGTTTATAACATGAGATCTGAAATAGATTTTCAAGTTTTGTTAAATACCGAACACTGCTTGTTTGTTTGTTGGTTCAGGGTTTAGTGTCGTTTGTTGTAGTATTTCAGTTATATAACGGCGAGCCTAACTTGTGGTTCTACCCTGTTCTCAGCCAAAAAACCTGTCAACTTCTCTCTACAAATCGCAGTGGGAGGAAGAAAGGTTTTAGTAACATTGTCTTCTTTCAAATAGTCACAGAGGACGTAAGTGTCATCCGGGGACTTGAACTCGAACTCACACTCCTTATGTATAGCTCTCCCTAATGATTTAAGTGAGTGGTCTTTGTTCGAACTATGGATTTGCTTATATAAGGATTCTTATAATTCAATTAGTTTAAACATCCAATAAGCTGCCACATATTTCCATTTTTTATCACTTATTGGATTAATATGCCAGGTTACAGAGTTCCTAGTGAGTCAGCAAAGACACTTATTGATTTAGTTATTGATTAAGCTATTGCTTTCATTTCGGTGCATCCATTACTGCAAAATGTAAATTTATTAGATATTCAATAAATGATCTGCAGTTGTCAGAATATAAATATTACTTTTTAATAGTTACATGCTCGATATCCCTATTTAGACACTATTTATTTAACTAAAATAAAAAAATACACAGGACTGCTCTGTCTCGCCGCACAAATAATTTTGAACTGTGCAATGCCGCAACACTTTTTTTAGACCATGTCGTATTTGAATGTCTATAACTCGTTGAATATTCCGCTTTGTCGGTTAAAAGTTGGACAATATTCAGGGCAAACATTATTTTAAAGGTTGACGTTAATACTATGGCCACATGTTGAAAATTGAATTAAATATATTGCGATAAACTTTCGTTTTCGTATTTTTTCAACAAAATCACACTTTTAACTGGCCATAACTTACTCAATATACGTTAGTTTTAAATGGGAAACACATGGCATGTTCTTTGTTCATGCTACTTTTTATAGAAAATAAGATCTTTAACATATCTTGCACTAACCGATTCTTGGATCTAAAATACTTACCCCAGTATAGATGCCGGCAAAAATATCGGAGAACTGTTTTGTCCGCCACGAACTGTTTAGCTCGCAACCGGTTAACGGGTGTGAAACTGTCCCTAGCAAACTGGCTTTTTTCTATATACTCTTGTGCCGAACTGTCCCAAGCAAACTGCCTTGTCTCTATATATTCTCGTGCAAAACTGTCCCAAGCAAATCGGCTTATCTTTTATACTCTTGTGCCAAACTGTCCCAAGCAAACTGGCTTGTCTCTACATATTCTTGTGCCAAACTGTCCCAAGCAAACAGGCTTATCTCTGTATATTCTCATGCCAAACTGTCCCAAGCAAACTGGCTTATCTCTGTATATTCTCATGCCAAACTGTTCCAACCAAACTGGCTTATCTCTATTTACTCTTGTGCCAAAATGTCCAAAGGAAACTGGCTTGTCTCTAAATATTCTCGTGCCTATCTGTCCCAAGCAAACCGGCTTATCTCTACATACTCTTGTGCCAAACTGTCTCAAGCACAAGCAAACTGGCTTCTCTCTGTATATTCTTGTGCCAAACTGTCCCATGCAATCTGGCTTATGCCTATTTACTCTTTTGCCAAACTGTACCAGGCAAAATGGCTTGTCTCTACCTAACCTTACACCAAACTGTACTAGGAAAGCTGGTTTATCTCGATATATTATCATGCCAAACTGTCCCAGGCAAACTGGCTTGTTTCTGTATATTCTTGTACCAAACTCTCCGAGGCAACTAGCTTATCTCTATTATTATACTCTTGTGCCAAACTGTATCTGACAAACTGGCTTGTTTCTATATATAACCATGCCAAAATGTACCAGGCAAACAGGATTGTCTCTATAGATAATCATTCCAAACTGTATAAGGGAAACAGGTAAACAGGGTTGTCTCTATATATAATCATGCCAAACTCTCCCAGGCAAACAAGTTTGTCTCTATTTATTCTCGTATCAAATTGTACAAAGCAAACTGGCTTGTCTCTATATATTCTAGTGCCAAACTGTCCCAAGCAAACTGGCTTGTCTCTGTATATTTTCATGCCAAACTGTCCCAACCAAACTGGCTTATCTTTATATATTTTCATGCCAAACTGTCCCAACCAAACTGGCTTATCTTTATATATTTTCATGCCAAACTGTCCCAGGAAAACTGGCTTTTCTCTATATACTCTTGTGCCAAAATGTTCCAAGCAAACGGGCTTATCTCTTTTAATTCTTGTGCCAAACTGTCCCAAGCAAACTAGCTTATCTCTATATATTCTAATGCCAAACTGTCCCAGGAAAACTGGCTTATCTCTATATACTCTTGTGCCAAAATGTCTCAAGCAAACTGGCTTGTCTCTATACATTTTCGTGCTAAACGGTCCCAAGCAAACTGGCTTGTCTCTATAAATTCTCGTGCCAAACTGTCCCAAGCAAACTGGCTTATCTCTATATATTCTTGTGCCAAACTGTCCCAAGAAAACTGGCTTATCTCTATATAATCTAATGCCACTCTGTCCCAAACAAACTGGCTTATCTCTATAATATATACTCTTGTGCCAAAATATCCCAAGGAAACTGGCTTGTCTCTACATATTCTCATGCCAAACTGTCCCAAGCAAACTGACTTATCTCTATATACTCTTGTGCCAAACTGTCCCAAGGAAAGTGGCTTATCTCTATATATTCTAATGCCAAACTGTCCCAAGCAAACTGGCTTATCTCTATAATATACTCTTGTACCAAAATGTCCCAAGGAAACTGGCTTGTCTCTACATATTCTCATGCCAAACTGTCCCAAGCAAACTGACTTATCTCTATATACTCTTGTGCCAAACTGTCCCAAGCAAACTGGCTTATCTCTATAATATACTCTTGTGCCAAAATGTCCCAAGGAAACTGGCTTGTCTCTACATATTCTCATGCCAAACTGTCCCAAGCAAACTGACTTATCTCTATATACACTTTTGCCAAACTGTAACAGACTAAATGGCTTCTCTGTATACTCTGGTGTCAAACTGTACCATGCAAAAAGTTGAAATATGGGCAAAATTTTGTAAACTTAGTTATAGGATCCTGTTCAGTGGTTATTTCACGAGGCTTAAGTTCTGTGAAGACCGAGAAACAATTCATAACAATAGTTTCTCAGAAAAATGTTTACATGCAAAATTTCCATCAAAATTTTTAAGTAAACAAGAGGGTCATTATGACCCTGGATCGCTCACCTGAGTTATATGTTTCAAATGTCAAACTGATGCTAAAATATTAAGAAAGTAGGTAAGTAAGTCACATTCATGGGCACTGAAAGTCAGTCTAAAGATCAGTGTGCAAACTATATACATGTATATCATCCAAATTTGGAGGCTGTATTTCAGTAGGTCAAGGTCACAGTCTAGTGACCCCTAATTACTTGGGGTCATCTCATATACAAATGACCCCCAGGGTGGGGCCTCTTTTCACCCCAGGGGCATAATTTGAACAATCTTGTCAGAGAACCAATAGGAAATGTTTCATACCAAATATCAAAGGCCTAGGCCTTGAACTTTCAGACAAGAATATTTTTAAAAAAATTTCCTATATGAGTCTATGTGAAACTTGGGACCCCCAGGACAGGGCCTCTTTTCACCCCAGGGGCATAATTTGAACAATTTTGGTAAATATTTGCACTTTCGGGCAAGAAGATTTTTAGGGTTTTCTTCTATATAAGACTATGTAAAACTTGGGACCACCTGGGTGTGGCCTCTTTTCACCTCTGGGGCTTAATTTGACTACTCTTAGTGGAGGACCCTTAGGCAATGTAACATACCAAATTCTAATGAAAAAATAAAATCTAGAGTAACTTGAGGGCTGACAATGAAACTATTGTATCTTGTTCTTTATTCATATACAGTTATAATAATTTTGCACTCATGTTATATTACTTTCCCTGTGAGGTCACTTCATGATGTGAAAGACCCATGTTCAGTTTGAAAGCAATCGACATGACAGTTTCTGAGAAACCTGCTTACATGCAAATTTTGACCACATTTTCTAAGTTGAAATGGGGCATAATTCAGACAAAATGGAGTTAGAATTTCATAGATTGCCTGTGAAGGTTACATCATGCTGCAAAAGACTTGTGTGGAATCATTCAGCCTAGCAGTTTCTGAGAATCTTGCTTACAGACAAAACATTAACCAGAATTATTTAAAGTTAAGAAGGGGCAATGTTTCAACAAAATAAAAGCTAGAGTGATGATACTAAATACATGTGTGATAGCTAAATAGTTTTTAAGAAACTTGCTTATATGCAAAATTCTGTGATGCCAATGAAACAGTGACAACAAAAGCTTTACTATTTAAAAAATTTCGAAAAGTCCAGTAAGTATGTTCCTGAAATAACCTTACAGTGCTGTCAGGCCAGCTGTAACTACAGTATGGCAGACCTTTTGCCTTTGCCAAGTCGGCTTAAAACAACACTTTTGACTAAAATATAGTAATTAAAGGAACAGGCTGAATACATTCAGAGTTGTTTTGTTTTTTGTTGGGTTTAATGTCGCACCGACACAATTATAGGTCATATGGCAACTTTCCAGACTTGATGGTGGATGAAGACCCCATGTGCCCCTCTGTGAATTATTTCACCTGGGTAGAACCACTGACCTTCCGTAAGTCAACTGGATGCCTTCCTTTCATGAAGAATTCAATGCCCCAAGTGAGGCTCGAACTCGTATCGGTGAAGGGCAAGTGATTTAAAGTGAGCGACCTTAACCACTCGGCCACGGAGGCCCCCCAAGTACATTTTCAGGGTATACTTGTTATCCTATTGTAATTGTAATCGTGAATGTAATAATATCAATGGCATTTGTTTTGTTTTTAGCTGGGTGTAACATCACACCAGTCGTATGATGACTATCTAGCTATGCATGGTGGAGAAAGAACCTAGTTGTCCCTCCAGACATTATTCTGGGCATGAGTGGGCACCTTGGTAGAACCATATCATTTTGTATGCCAGCTGCTTGCCTTTCTCACATGGAAGAATTCTACACCTTAAGTGTGGTTTTGTATCCACTGCAGAGGCAAGTGTAACAATAATTATATTATCAATGAAATGATCACTAAAGACATGGCACCACTGACATTCTAGATACCTGACCTTGAAAATTGGAAGTCACATACTCCACACACCTAAATGTAATTATTAAAATTGTCCTCTGGAATATATCACAACTGGGAGCAATGACAAGGAAAGTGCACAATTTAACCAGAAAAAAAATTTGGTAATAAAGGTATGGCAAAGTAAAGAAGTGCCCTCTAAGACCTTTTTAGCCACTTACTAGATTGAAGACAGTAGGAAACTTAGGAACAAACTGTAATACTGTGACATATATTCCAGAGATAAAGAAAGTCGCTCACCTTAAGGGGTTCTTAACCATCTGATCCTAAAGGGGCCAAACACCCCAAACTGAACAAATTTATGAGAGGAACTTATATTGATGCCACAGGCCAGGTTTGATTAAGATCCACTGAGTGGTTCACAATAAGTAGCCATTAAAATGTATTTTTAGCCCAAGCAACCCCTAAAAGGAGCCAGCTGCCCCCATTTGAACAAATTTGAGAGAGGACCTTATAATGATACTAAAACCAAGTCTGATGAAAATCCATCTAGCCAATCATTAAAAGAAGTTATTTAAAGGTATTTCTAGTTTTAGCTCTAGCAGCCCTAAAAGGGGCCAGTTTTGGTAAATGGCCTAATAATAATGCTATAAATCAATTTTGATGGAGATCTATCAAGCAGTTCATGAGAAGAAGTCTTTTAAAGACATTTACATTTTTATTCTAGTGGCCCCTGAAAGGGGAACCGACTGCCCCCATTTGTATAAATTTGGGAGAGGACCTTACAATGATGCTACAGACCAAGTTTGATGAAGATCCATCAAGTGGTTCATGAGTAGAAGTCTTTTAAAGTCATTTCCCTTTTTTTAGTTCTAGTAGCCCCTTTTAGTGCCCATTTGAACAAAACTGGGAGAGGACCTTATGATAATGCCACAAACCAACTTTGATGAAGATCCTTCTAGCAGTTCATGAAAAGACGTCGTTCACGTATTTCTAATTTTGCTCAAGTGGCACCTGAAAGGGGCTAAGTCCTCCTACTTGAATAAAATTGGAAGAAGACATTATAACGATGCTAAAGACCAAGTTTGAGGAAAATCCTTCAAGAGGTTCATGAGAAGTCATTCAAAGGTATTTCTAATTTTGGCTCTAGTGGCCCCTAAAATGGGCCAAGTATCCCCATTTGAAACAAGAGGGTCATTGACCATAAAGCGCTCACCTGTGTACAAGGCTTTAAGTGTGATTTTATAAGTACATAGTTAGGTTTCTTCTATGTTAGCCTATATTATATACATGTCACACATACTTTTGAACCTAGGACAATAATTTGAACAATTATGGTAGAAATTACAAATCTGATATCACACGCCAAATATCAAGGCTCTAGCTATTATTGATTCAGAGAAGAAGTGACCATGCCCCCTGGCAGCCATGTTTTTTGACGAATCGGAATAATTTGAACAATCTTGGTAGAGGGTCACACAAGAATTTTGTGTAAAATTATTTTAAAATTGGGCTAGCAGTTTCACACAAGAAGATTTTTAAAGTTTCCACTATATACATATAGGGAAAAGTGACCACCCCCTCTGGTGGCCAGGTTTTTTTGACAAATCAAAATAATTTGAACAATCTTGGTAGAGGATCACAAAAGAACCATTTATGTAAAATTATTCTAAAATCGGGCTAGCAGTTTCATACAAGAAGATCTTTCAAGTTTCCTCTATATACATATAGGGAAAAATGACCACGCCCTCTGGTGGCCATGTTTTTTGATGAATCAAAATAATTTGAACAATCTTGGTAGAGGGTCACACAAGGACCATTTGTGTAAAATTATTCTAAAATCAGGCAAGCAGTTTCATACAAGAAGATTTTTAAAGTTACCACTATATACATACATGTATAGGGAAAAGTGACCATGCCCTCTAGCAGCCATGTTTTTTGAACAATCAGTATAATTTGAACAATCTTGGTAGAGGGTGACATAAGGACCATTTGTGTGAAATTGTTTCAAAATCGGACCATCCCTTTAGGAGGAGATGTTGTTTGAAGTTTTTTCTATTTTTAGCTCTGTGCAACCAAGCGGAACCTTTTGAACAACTTTGGTTGAGGACCACCCAAGCAACATCATGGCCAAGTTTCATCAAAATCCTTTCATTGGTTTTGGAGGTGATGTCTTTTAAACACAAATGTTGACGACGGACTGATGAATTGACACATGCACGCACAACTGACGACGGACACAGCATGATCACAATAGCTCATCATGAGCACTTCGTGCTTAGGTGAGCTAAAAACTTGTGACAAATTACCTTATAATAATGCTACAGACCAAGTTTGATTAAGATCCATCGAGTGGTTCATAAGAAGAAGTTTCTTTTAAAGGTTTTTCTGTTTTTAGCTCTGGTGGCCCCTAAAAGGGGCCAACTGAACCATCTGAACAAACTTGATAGAGGGGCCATGCCAGGATGCTACTGACCAAGTTTGGTGTAATTCTGACCAGCAGTTTCAGAGGAGAAGAAGTTTAACACTTAGCATACTGTACACAATTTGTCCTGCCTTTGCGACCAGTGTAGATCATGATCAGCCTACAAATCCATGCAGTTAGATCAAGATCTTCACTGTTTGCTATTCAGACAGTGTCTTTTTGGTAAGCACCCCTTGTAACAGTTAATGGTACTGTCCAAATGCAAAGATGGACAAGTTCATTATAGAAATTTAGCAGGGTAAGGGTTAAGTGAAATGTGGACGACAGACAATGGACGATGGACTATCCACCTATACAAATAGCTCACCCTGAACCTTTGGCATCAAAACTTTAAGCAAGGTGTGGACACGGAAGGACACCGACACCTTGACCAGTAGGATAGCTCTCCATATACTTTGTATAATCGAGCTTAAAAATTATTCACATCTATATGGTTTTCTTTGGGCACATGTCTACATGTACTTGTCTCTGATTACAGGTTTCACAGTGCCAAATTTCACCTACAAGCATGTAGACAAACACATGCAGATGTTTAGCAACAGACAATAACATCACATCTAATTAATATATTTTATTGCTAGAACTAAATCATTAAAAATATACATAACATAAAATATATAAAATTAAAACAACTAATTACAATTTCCACTATCAATAACAACAACAACAACTGTTTGGTCATCAAAATAAAATGTACATCATAGAACTTTTAAATAAACCAAACCCTGTATGTGAGGGGTGATCATAAAGTTCAAAGAATAAATTTCTGTCAGCTATAATTGGAAACAAATGTAACAACTTTCAAATAAAGCAATATTTACCCTTTTCAAATATTACAAAAATTAGATTTCATTTTTAATCATTAAAAGGTTCTATGTATTTACTTATCTAGTTCTGTTCTAAGCATACCCAACATTTTATCCTTCCTAGATATTCAAATAAAGACTCCAGAAGACTCATCCTTAAGACATTTTAACTACCCCTCATATGATCAAACAAAAGCTCTGTAAGGCACCAACCTGCTTACCCTTGCTTCACTACTGGAATGACAAAAGAACACAGAAAAGAATCTGACATTTTTTTTTAACTTCCTGAAACATGTATACTGTCAAACCTGTTTATATACCACTCAGACAAACCTTAGGAATGTAGTAAAACATAGTATTTGTAAATAGGTGGTCATTCAATATTGCTGAAACTGTATGGCTTACAGGTAAAAAAGAAAATTATTACTTTACATAATTGTGGTCTTTGTTATGTGTTTTTCATTACAGGTTTGATTGTGTATTATGCTGTCTGTAAACAATAAATACAGTGCAGCACTTTACTAGCACCCCTTCCATGCTGTTTTGGTATTTTTGCATTGCATAGTCGAACAGTCAACAACCATATTTGCTAGTTATATTTTGAAAGATAATGCAGGTTGATATTTATGACTGTCACTACAGAAGAATCCATCAGGGTTATTATAACAGTAACTTAAACTGTTAAGATGTAATTGGTTCAAGTGGATTTAGCCAGGCCTGGATTCCACAAGGTGCTTGCACCAAATGTGATCTGATTTGGCAAAATCCGCATAAATACAGAAGCATTTTTGCAGATCAAGGTTATATCTTTAATGATCTTTTATCACATAATTGGTTCAACAGTTATCTAAGCCAAAATTGGTGATAATTTAAAGATCCATTACTAAGGGAAAGTGAGTTGGCAATTTTTTTCATAGCCAGTGCATAGACTTCTGCAAGACACTAAATAATGAAGATTGGCAGGTCAAAATTTACAGAAGGTCTATGGAACTCAAAGAAATGTATGTGTATTATGTTGAAATTTCAATGAATCGACAGAATGACCCCCCAGGTCTTTTTAACTTTCTTCATACTTCATAGAAAAATAATTGTTCATGTGCTGCGATTTATTTCGAATTTCTACATACCAACTTTCATTTTCCAATAAAATGAAATAGTTTCTGTGCTTTTTAAAAGAAATTAAAATGTTCACTTTCCTTAGTATTGGACCTTTAAGCCAAAAATAAGAGTGAGCCTCTTGCTTCATGCAAGAAGAAAACATTACACCATTTCTAATGTCATATTTGACATAATGACTAAAGCAAGTAGTCCCATCATTGAGAATTTTCCTATATCCGACAATAGTTGAATACAGACTTTTGTATTTGTTTGTAGAATACAAGCCAAATTTGAGACAGAAAATTCATAAGTATATAGTATTATCCAATATACGGTGCCCAGCAAAGAACTTTCCAGCCATACACAAGATAAATACCCCACTATGCTCTTGACGAGATACCCACAAAATGGAAGCTGAGATAATAAAACGGGTAACTACTGTGAAATCAATAATATTCGTGGGGGACTAATTTTCGTGGTTGAGTCAATCCATGAAATTTAATCCCAACCAACAAGTAAAATTCCCATTCATTTTATGTTCAAAATGTGAAATCCACAAATTTATACCCCCATGAAATTGCCATTTTGACCAAAACCAGGAAATTTCATGCCCACAAAATTAAACTATTTTACAGTATACTATGAATTAAAAGTTAATGAGAAGCAATCCATTTTACATAACCTATATAGGAACATGTTATAACTGAATATGTGAGGATTTAGACTGATTTACAAATTAAATTTTATAAACTAGGGCCTAGAGAGGGCAAATACGGTATTCTTCACTTACTTTTAAAACTATAACTGTTACAATAAAATTACAATATTAATCATAAAATGAAAAGGATTGACTGTGAAAGTCCTATTCTAAACTCCATTTACGTGTCAATCATAGAATTTTTCTGAATATATACATTTTGTATACATTTTTTTTCAAATGAAGCATACTAATGTCACCTAAATTTCTATTCTAAATACATGGCAGAGGTTTTCTTGGGTTGAAATTTGCCTAAATATGCAAATATTACTGGATGACACAAAACTAAACTAGATGTGTCCATAGGACACAGGTTCCCCCCAATCCACAGGTTACCCCCAATCCTGTCACTGTACATGGCTTTATGACTCAAGGTTTAATTTTTTAAAGATGTTTGCAACATAAACTTAAGAACTTTTGTGTATTTTTCACTTAGTGAAAGGCCAAAACTCTGGCCCAGCCGAATAAAATCCCAAAAAGAACACCTGATGCAAAACTTCATGGGCTATAAAACAATCCTCTAATATTTTATGACTCTAGGTAAAGAACATTTTGACATACATGCAGCACAAACTTCTATTTTTTGACTTAGTCAAGGGCCATAACTCTGGTCAAGCAGTGAAAAAAAAACAAAAAAAAAACTCACAAATTCACTTGCTGGATAATATTCCTACATGATTTCATGACTCGAGGAGAATTTTATATGCAACACAAGCACTTTATGTGTATTTTTCACCAAGTCAAGGACCATCCCTCCAATCTGGCTGAGTGAAATCCCAAAAAGAACACCAGGTGCGCAACTTCACAAACTATATAACAATCCCCAAATGTTTCATGACTCAAAGTGAAATACATTTCGAGATACTGTGAAATCATTAATATTCATGGGAGACTAATTTTTGTGGATTTCGTGGTTGAGTCAATCCACGAAATTTATTCCCAACGAACAAGTAAAATCCCCATTCACTTTATGTTCAAAAGTTGTAATCCACGAATTCATATCCCCACGAAATTGCCGTTTTGACCCAAACCAAGAAATTTCATGCCCACTAAATTAAATGATTTCACAGTACAAGTGACACAATCTTGTATCCCATTTATGCATATTTTTGCCAATCAAGGGCCGTAACAATGGTCTGACTGACAAAAATCCAGAACAAAATCCCATGTGCACAACTTCACATGCTGAATAATATTCCTATGATGTTTCATGACCCTATGTAATATACTTTTTTAGATAAGTGTGACACAACTTTTATGCCTTTTTATGCATATTTTTTTACTAAGTCTAGGGCCATAACTCTGGTCTGACTGAATGATATCTCTATCAAAACCCTAGATGCACAACTTCACATGCTAAATAATATTTGTGTAATGTCTCATAATACTGGGTCAAATACTTTTTGAGATACATTCGACACAAACTTAGGCCCTTTTTATGCCTATTTTAGACTAAGTCAAGGGCCATAACTCCGGTCTGTCTGTGTGAAATCCAAATTAAAATCTCTGGTGCACTGCTTCCCATGCTGAATAACAATCCTGTGAGGTTTGATGACTCTGGGTCAAATACTTTTTGAGATATGAATGATACAAATTTGGACAGACGGATGGACAAGGGCAACTGCGGGGGGGGGGGGGCACAAAAATAACTGTATGTAAATACAATTACACTAAAGTGTAACAACACTTCTAAAATGGACATTTGTTATAATGATCCTTAAAATCCCTGAAAACTTGACACTGAAAACACAAAACAACTCCAAACTGAATGGTTCCCAATTTTTCCATTCTCAGCTCTGTAAACTCTGTATTCCTAACCTTTCCTTACTGGTTTTAATTCATCATTTTTGTTCCCTTATGTTTTACAAATTCTGAAAGTTTGATGCTGTCCCTTTAGAGGTATATCGACTATTAATGGAAGACTTTTATCAATGAGCAAACATAATATACAGTATCTTTTTCTTTTCAATCTGAAATTAATTAATGTCCCTTGAACACATTTTCCCCTATGTGAAATGGTGGGTGTTGATTTATTTATTTATTTATTTGGGTTTTACGGCGCACCAACACAGTATAGGTTATGTGGCGCCAAACAGGACTACAAATTTTGGTTTAAAATCTCATTTACATCGAAATAAAAACATAAGGTATGGAATCAAAATCTGCATACCTGCTGGAATCACAGAGTTACAGCAAAACCAAATGTTAAGACCCTATTAGTCACCTTTTATGATCATGCAAGGGTAAGGCAGTGGTTCCAATTTTTTCATACACAGATCGTCCCAGAACCACATGGGGCGGTGGGTGTTGAATATATACATATAATTATTACAAATGTACCTACAAATAGTAAAAAATTATGACAAAAATTGTCCAGTTCTAGTACTGCCTGATACATTACCATTACCAAACATCACATAACCACAATTGGCCCCAAGACCATTATTGATAACAGCCCTGAATTTAGTCCTGAAAATTTACATCCGGAAATAGAAATGAGGTCATGACCTTTCATAGAGGCAAAACAGCAAATAGTTCAGAGATTTATTATCTCATTTTATTATTTAATTTTATTATCTAAAGAGTAACATCATATATCTTTCATAAAATAATTTATTTTTAATCCCAAACTGCAATAGAAGCAATAAAGTACAACTTTAGACATTTGATTTTTACAGTTGCTTGTAAAAACAACAGTTGTCGGAGGACAGCAATGCTCGACAATTCAACAGCCTTGTCCATTGAACGAATATCAAAGTCGAAAAAAAGGGACATAATTTTTGAAAAAATGCAAAACAGAGTTATAGAACCAGTTTGATGCAAGTCAGTTCATCACAGTAAGTAAGTGTATGAAGTTTCAATTCATTTATACAACTGGTTACTGCGATACCAGCTTATATACAAGAACTTAACCAAATTGGGACACCGACAGCGATGAATTGGCTAGTGCAATGGCTCTACCTTTTCTTCGAATAATCAAACTAAAAACTGGAAAACCTGAATCTACCAGCCTATAACAGCTGAAAGTTATTACATCAGAGTATCCCAGTACCAAAGAAAAGGCTGTTCAGTATAAATGGTGTTTAAGCCCCTGACTTTGTAAGGTCAATTGAGGCTGGATTAGCCAATCTAAGACCTGTCTACAAGAGTTAAGCTAGCACAAAGCTATTGTTCACTAAAAGATGTTATCTCTTATAATGACCTTTAGCCTGCTGGTGGCAAGCGATTTTGCCTTTGCACCAAGACCAGGTTGATCATGGTCTGCACTGTTCACTATTCAATCAGTAAATTTTCAGTTAACACCCCTTTGAATAATAAGTGGTACTGCCCAAATTGAATTTTAGAAATTTAGCAAGGTAAAGGTTAAACTGAGGTCATAGCTGCAGCAACAGAATAATCACAATGACCGGTGACTCTTGTTCAAGAGTAAAAATTTTGTCATTCAAATATGCAGAAACTATATAAATCTAAAATTAATAAAAACATATGGTACCAGCTGTTAAAAATCTTATTTAAACACATTTCTTGTGGGTAGGTGTGTGTGTGTTGGAGTGGGGGAGGGGTCCATACATGTTTAGGAATATTTACAGCAACAATTTTAGATTTATTTTAACTAATATCTTGATTATTACAGGAGGGAGGGAGGGATTCAATTTTTTTTGTCCATTTAATTTGGTTTTAAGCAAAACTAACGGCCACATTACATCTTTAAATTGTGCAGGGAAATCTAGTTTATTTCAAGAACATACAGGTTTCCTGGAATGAACATTGACCCTGCAAAATCTGGCTGGATGGCTTTCCAACATGGAAAAATTCTACATGTTGAGTGAAATCAGAACTCACAGTGGCAACAGACTAGTGAATCAAACTGAGCAACAATAAGCACTTGACAATAGAGACCTCTGTACGAACTTAAAATACTTAAAGAGCTTTCCAGACATATGAAATAGTTTTAACTCTTTTCTTGTATCAAATATTCAAAAAAAAGTTATCCACCGGGACTCCTAAAGGTTCTAAAAAAAAATGTTCCATTTTTTCAAGCAATACATACAGTCCATTAACAGCACTTATTACAACCCAGCATACATATTGACCTAAGAGACAATCTTGCTGAACAGCTAATCTGTTTATAAGGCATCTTTTCCCCTTAAATTTCTGTTTTAGTTTGGCTCAGTTGTGCCGTTGCTTAACAAAGTGATTTCTCCATTCCGTGGGTTTCTCTTGTTTAAGTAGGCATCTACTTTCCGCACAGCTGGCGGAATATTATCTGTTGTTTTTGACTTTGCTGACAATGGCAGAAGTTCTGGGTCAAAGTTTCCTTCTGTTATTTGAGCACATTTCATTAGAAGGTCATAGTTCACTGATTCAGGGACAACAGAATCCTGCTTGTAATCAGCATGTGACGTCACAATGTCCCTTGTCCAGCGAGCAGTTGTCTTCAACTTCCCTAAAAGAAATGAAAAAAAAATCAATTTTACTTTGTCTAATATTATTTTAGGAATATATCAAGCTCTGGTGTACTTAGTGACAACTTCTATACATAAGCAATATGTAGAGATCAATATAACTGGAATTTAACTGTCATGGATGGGAGAAAATGCCCGCAGAAGCAGGAATAACCCCAAGTGCCCCTCAAAGCATTACTTCAGGAAGAACAAACACATGGTTAGAACCACAGACCTTCCATAAGCCAGCTGGATGGTTCCCTGATATGACAGAATTCTGCACCCTAAGCCTTCTTTTAAATGTACATCAATGTGGAGCAAGTGAATTCAGAGCTCCAGATAAGCTTTTGGTTCAACTGGGTATTTACCCGTCACTTTTTTGTCTGAATTGGGTACTGGAAATCTGAACTGAGTAAAAAAAAATTACCCAGCATTTTCAGAAGTAATTGGGTATTTGCTAAAACCAATTTGGTATTTCACCAGTCTTGCACAAACAATTGGGTATTTATTCTTGTAGTTTAAATTGTACTGGATGAAACATGCTTACAGCATATATCTAATTGTTTTCTGGAATACTTTCGTTCCATCATAGTTTGTTTTTTTGCACTTTGAATGCAGTTGGAAATAAATTCATTCACAATATCCCAAACGATGTACGATGTGTTAACTGCAATATGTGCCCTACCGTAAGATGTCGGCCAGTATCAGTGGCACTATATCATCTCAAACAGGTAACTTTCTTTGTTGAACAACAAAATATCTTTCTATTTTGTTTGTTTGTGCTGCAATTTTTTTTTTCTAAAACCCCTTTTAGTACTAGAAGCGGCCTAATTAATTGTTTACAAAGCGTCCAAATAATGTTTATTCACCAATCAGACTGAACAGTCCTGTGATTTTTCCGATAAACAGCAACCCGTTCCGCCGTAACATATATCTATTCTGTTGTCTAGCATAAATGTCTCGTACCCATTCTATAATATGGAAAATGCGACACGTGATTTTTAATAAACTGAGTATTAAAAATTTCAACTGCGTTTCAGTACGCACACTGTATGAATTCAGTTGAGTTTTCTGCAACTTTAATTGCGTAAATATTCAAATATGCAGCTTATCTAGAGCTCTGAAGTGATTCAAGGTTACTGATCGTTACCACACAGCCATGGAAGTAGACTAGTTGTAAATTTTCTCAATTTCAAGTAATTAGCAGGCCGTAAGTTCAGACAGACAGAAAAAAACTATCCAACTGGTTACTGTGAAATCAATAATATTCGTGGGGGAATAATTTTCATGGATTTCATGGTTGAGTCAATACACGAAATCTAATCCCAACGAACAGGTAAAATTCCCGTTCATTTTATGTTCAAAAGTTGAAATCCACAAATTCATATCCCCACAAAATTGCTGTTTTGACCAAAACCACGAAATTTCATGCCCACAAAATTTAATGATTTTACAGTATCAAACAAATTTAGATGGTTACCTGAGGCACGATCTGATATAAGGTTTAAATATTGCTGTATTGTACACCTAGTATCCACATCTATTTCTACCATGTCCATGTACTTGTTGATAAGAGGTATCAAACCTGGGTAGTCATCCTGTAATACAACAACTAAACCTGTGACAAGGATTTCGGGTATAACACTTATTTAAACAGTATTTCAATCATTTCACAGGCATTAGTTCACCTCGTAAGTGTTAATTCCATTGTGATCTGACAACCTGCCCATATGAACAAAGATGGGAATGACTTGAGTTATGCTGACATCCCAAAAATTGTCCCGGAGGAAAAATGCTATGCCTATGATTCAAACTCATATCTTCTCGATCTTTCGTTCTTGTGCCCAACATAAACAGCTAACAATACATGTCACACTGCCCGAAGAGACCTTATGTGGCCAAAATACATCATCATCATATACCTCAGTAAGAACATGGGCATCAAATTCAGATGTTGCAGTTCTAATCAATTCTAGACCTAACTAGAAATGTGTCCATGAGACACAGATGCCCCCACTACATGACATTAAAATGACAATTTTTCCCTAGGTCAGGGGCCGTAACTCCTATAATACTGAATGAATATGGACGCGAAACCCCAGATGCAAAACTGCACATGCTGACCAACATTCCTGTAAACTTTGGTGACTCTAGGTCAAATACTTTTGGAGCTACGCGCAACACAACATTAAAATGACCAATTTTTAACTAAGTCAGGGGCCATAACTCCTACACGACTGAATGAGTCCGGACGCGAAACCCCAGGTGCACAATTGCACATGCTGACCAACATTCTGTAAACTTTGGTAACTCTAGGTCAAACACTTTTGGAGCTATGTGCCACAAAACATTAAAATGACCAATTTTTTACTAAGTCAGGGGCCATATCTCCTACATGACTGGATGAATCCGGACGCGAAACCCCAGGTGCACAACTTCACATGCTAACCAACATTCCTGTAAAATTTTGTGACTCTACGTCAAATATTTTTGGAGCTAGGCACGACACAACACTAAAATGACCAATTTTTACAGTCAGGGGCCATAACTCCTACAAGACTGAATGAATTCGGAAGCGAAACCCCAGGTGCACAACTACACATGCTGACTAACATTCCTGTAAAGTTTTGTGAATCTACGTGAAATACTTTTGGAGCTAGGCACGACACAACATTCTTGGAAGGGCAAATCTATATGCCTCCCCCCACAAAGTGGGGGCATAAATATTCTGAAAAGATACTAGGAAACACACTTTTTGCCATTCAAAGTAGTGAACCTGGTATTTTTATTTGTAGTCACTCATTGGCTACTAATTATTCAATATAACACATACATGCATAATGGAATCTCAACCTCAGATTCTATGTAAACAACCTCACTATCTATTCAACTGTCCAATTTTCATGGTTTTTATATCTGTATATATGCTTTATGTAGCATTAAAGTAGGAGTGTCACTATATATCGGAACTATCAGTTTAACATACCTTTCCATGTACTATTTCGTTAATAGACATTGCTGTAAAATGGTCTTGTTGTGTACATGTTTTTCCTTCACAACACTGTATCACACACTGTTCTGCTATAGGGGGAGAGTCATCTGAAAAAATACAGTCATCATTATCTCCCTTGAAAAACAATGTCTTTCAGCCCTGCTATTGAATAGTATTATTTCACAGCCAAAAGATGCATCTATGGGACACAAATCCTTCTACAAATAGTTGTTTGTCCATTAAGCTGACAATGTGCCTAGGACCGAGGAAATTTACACGTTTTTTTTGTCTTGCACTTTTTAAAAATATTACTAACTACTTTTTGTCCTATATTTCCAAAACATAACACCTTAAGGGAATGGAATATCCAAACTTGAGTTGACTTTGCATGAAAGTCATTGTCAAACTTTTTATAATGCTGATTTCTTTTTTCAAAAATTGGATCACGATAAAAAAAGAAAGAAAGGCAGTTTGAAATCTGAGAAAATGGTCAAACCATGGAGGAAGCCATTTTAGTGTTTATGATATCATTTACACATTGCTGAATTATTTATTAATCAAATAAACTTTTCTGTTTAAACAGGTTAGTTACATGATAGTTTAAGTCACCAATTATATAAATGGAAAAAGTACAAATTCTTTTCAGTTTAAATAAATATCATAAAATAAATGAAATCTACCATTTTGTTTCATATTGCTGTAAAAACAAAACTGCTGCCATTTGATAACATATTGACGTTCATAGCTTCTTAAATTTTCAGCTGAGTTTGCAAAATTCTTTAACTGCTTCAATTTAATAGGACCCAGAAGACAGAATGAACAAGTCTGATTTCCCTTTAACAAATATAATTGAGACCTTTTTTAAATTAATCTACTACCTTCTCCTGATCAAATGCATTAAATGAAATATATAAAAGCGTTGCAGATATCAAAGTCTGGTTTGATTTTATTATTTAGTAGGGTGTTGTTAAATTTGCAGCATGTAACGTTATAAGTTTTAGACAAATTGCTGGTCGATGTTTATGCTGCTTTAAATTCACAAGTATTCACCTAGAGCTGTTTGCAAATTTTGCTGACAAAAAAAAAGTAGAAGATTTGTTAGTTTTAGTTAAAAGTTCAAAATATCTTCCACTGAGTGACCATCAGATACAATATTTTCGCAGAAACAGGTGAAAATATAAAATCTTGTGTTTTCAGGAGAAATATGTTTTAACATTTTATGTTAAACGAACAAATTTTCTGTCTATTTCATGACTCTATAATGGTTTTAACTAATTTCAAAAATTTACCCATTATTTGTATTTCTACAACAGTGAAAAATATATAAACCTGGTTTACATGTAAATTTAGCATAAAATTCCAATATCGTAACATTTTTTTACCTGTTAGAAGGTCTTTCCTGAAGCAGAACATTTCTTCCCTTACTGCATCTCGTTTGAAAGCCTTCTTCAGATTATCGTCCACTTTAGACAGTGGCATAATAAAGTTCAGTTCAAATGTCAATATAACACGTGTCATCAAGACTAGAAACACAGTGTAGGCGGCATTTTCAAAATCTGTAAGCTGGACTTCCATTGGTCGAAATTCAACACGCCAACCGATGTTGCTGTGAGGAGGAGGAGGCTTGAATCGCATTGTCTGCCAGTTTGTTGACTGAATATTCTGAAATAATCACATAAATGGTTAATTTTATGTGCCCTAGTTAAAAAGTGGAGAACTTAAATTTTGGCAATGACAAAAATTCTTTTTGCCTTGTTTGTTTGTTTTGGCTTTAACGCTGTTTTTCAACAGTATTTCAGTTATGTAACGGCGGGCAGTTAACCTAACCAGTGTTCCTGGATTCTGTACCAGTAAAAACCTGTTCTCCGCAAGTAACTGCCAACTTTCTTACATAAATCAGAGGTTGAGGACGAATGATTTCAGACACAATGTCTTCTATCAAATCGTCACGGAGAACATACACCTTCCCCAGGGCTCGAACTCACGACCCGCAATCCGCAGATCTGTGCTCTCCCTACTGAGCTAAGCAGGTGGGCTCTTTTTACCTTGTTAATCTGCAACAGATGGCTGCTAATGAACCTTCCTGTTCATAGGAAAAACTCTTCAATATTTCAGAAACACAGGAAAAGTCAACAAAATTAGGAGGATGAAAACTTAAATTCAGCCAGAATGTTCATGATTCCATAGGCCCAAGGCCAAAGTTATAACATGTAGCTTGTAGACGAGTCTCCGAAATCCAGGATTTCATTAGCTGATTCTAAGTTCAAGTTTGAAATTGACCAACAAGGTTGCAGTTTGAGAACAGTCAGAGTTTTAACTTTACATCTACAATCCAAATCAAAAATGTTTGTTTTTCACCCATTTTTGACACAAATTCCTCTCCAAATTTTTAAAAAATGTTTTCTATGCAGTACAACTGAAACTCCTGAATAATTATGTAAATCATACCAATTTAAAGGACAAGACAATGAGGTTTTATGGCAAAATTATTCCATATCATAACTTAAAACCAGATCTCTTTGACCGTGTGCAAATTTCTCAAAAAACAAGCACACAGACCTATACATTTTATTTTACCATATTATACACCATATTATGTTAATTTATAATTGTAAGAAGTTTCCTTAACCCTTCTCATGCTGGACACGATTGATTCTGCCTTTGTGACCAGTGTAGATCATGATCAGCCTGCACATCCATGCAGTCTGATCATGATCTGCACTGTTCTCTATTCAGCCGATTTCTTTTTGGTACGCACCCCTTTTAACAGTTAATGGTACTGTTCAAACTGAAGGATGGACAAGTTCATTACAGAAATTTAGTGGGGTAATTGTTAAAAGCCACACTAGTAAATATCATCAAAATTGTCATTAAGTAAACAATCAAGCATACAATTATATCATTTTTATTTGCTGAATTTTCTAATTATATTCTGAAGTTTTGATATATCAGAGTTTAATAAAATTCTACAATGCAGAAAATATTTTGATTCAAATGTGCAGAACTACCTTAAGAAGGCTTTGATATTTAACTACTGACAAATTATATATTTTGGAAACACATGAGAATTAGTTGTTTTTCCATTCAAAACTGAAAACCTTTGTCATGAGGTACTGATTGCAAACTGCCTTAATTATAAAGCTTTATATAAACAGTCATTACGTATGAATTCCTTCGTGGTGTACTTTTATTGCCAAGGCAACTCGGCATTTTAATTCCCAACTAAAACATTTCTTTTCTTGATTGAGCATTTTCTAAGATAGTTTAGATCAAGTATATGTCCACTGGCAAAATGTAAAGCCTACCCTTTGACACCTTACTGTGACCTTGACCTTTGAGACAGTCAGTCTGAATTAATTAAACATTCATGCATAATATAAACAAGATTCCTCAATGCATGTCAAAGTTTATGAGCCGGACAAGATCTGATATGACCCTTGACCTCCAACTGTGACCCTGACCTTTAAGATAGGAACCTGGGGTTTGCGCAGGACACTGTCTCACTGAGGTTAACATTCATCCCAATATAAACAAGACTGCTCCATGCATGTCAAAGTTATGGTCCGGACAAACAAATCCTGAAGAACACACGCACTGATGCACACACTGACATATACATGCATGCACTGACGCACATACACCAAACAGCCATTTGGACAACTATGTTAAGCAGGCTCAACAAAAACTCATGTCAAAATGTTCATAATATGACTAAACATCAATTTTAAAGAAAATTCATTTTCAACAAAATCTGAAGTCTGTCCACTGTTCCCTATAAATAAGCCTGACAAGAAAAGGAAACAAACCTCAAAGTGGTCGGTATCTTCCTCATCATTTTGGTCAATTTTCTCACTGAACAACGAAATTGGGTCCCTTATAAATAAATGTGCAATATGTCTTGCTAACAAATCATCTATACCTGTAACAAATGAAAAATAGAATTTTATAAAAAAGAAAGACCTGAAATAAACAGTTCAATCAATGAAGTAATTACAAACAGAACAAGACAGCTATGATGGTCCTAGATCACTCTACAGAGTTTCAGAGCTTAAACAGGCTAGAGAATGTCCAAATTTGGGAGAGGACCATAATGCAATCCAGATATTGAAAATTCCAGAGACATTGGCAAACAAACACAGCCAACTGGAGCAGCCTGTGTATATTTTTGAAGCTCTCTTTATAACATTTATCTGCATCCAGCTGTTCATGAGAAGAGGTTGTTTAAAAGTATTTCTATATTCTGTTCTAAATGTCCCTAAAAGGGGGCTGGGTGCTCAAACTTCATGAGAAGTTGTTTAAAGGTATTTCTTTTTTTTTTTTAGCTCTACTGGCCCTTAAAGGAAGCAAAACATCCCCATTTGAACAAAACTGGAAAAGGACCTTATAATAAATGATGTACAGTCCAAGTTTGATGAAGATTCATCAAGCAGGTGATGAGAAATTCTTTAAAAGTGTATCTATTTTTAGCTCTAGTGACCCCTAAAAGGGGCCAAGCTCACCTACTTTTTCAAAATTGGGAGAGAACCTTGTAAATGCTACAGATCAAGTTTGACGAATATCCATCAGGCAGTTCTTGAGAAGAAGTTCAACTTGTTTAATGCGTTTCTATTTTTAGGTCTAGTGCCCCTAAAAATTACTAGGCTCCTTCCTTTTATTAAAATTGGGAGAGAACCTTACAATGATGCTACAGACCAAGTTTGATGAAGATCCATCAAGCTGTTCATGAGAAGTCATTTTGAGATAATTCTACTTTAAGCACTAGCTGCCCCTAAAAGGGGCTAGGCTCCCCTATTTTAACAAATTTTAACAAATTAGGGAGATGACCTTATAATGATGCTACAGATCAAGTTCGATTAATATCCATCAAGCAGTTCGTAAGAAGAAGTTGTTTAAATGTATTTCTATTTTAGCTCTAGCAGACCCTACAAGTTCCCTAATCTGAAAACTTTGGAGAGGACTTTAGGATGATGCTACAGACCAAGTTTAATGAAGATCCATCAAGTGGTTCATGAGAGGTCAATGGAAGGTTTTTCTATTTTTAGCTATGGCAGCCCCTAAAAGGGGTTAAGCTGAAACATTTAATGATGCTACTGAGCAAGTTTGATGCAATTCTGACCAGTAGTTTCAGAGGTGATGTCATCTCAATAAAAAATATAGACGGACGAATGTCGGAAGGACGGTGCGTGATCACAGCTCACCCAAGTACTCTGTGCTCAAAGAAGCTAAAAATGTACACTAGACAAGGATTTTAACTGAGACCCACCTGTTCTACATCACAAAAGGTACATTAGCCCAATGCTTTAGACCAATGGAATTTTCTAAATTTGCAGATTAATTCACCTTTGCTGACCTGGAACATGACCCTACTGGCCACATATAAAATCCAAATCTTGGTTTTCTGTAAGATACTTATAGGCCAAGTTTAATTTCAATACATCAACACAAACTAGTTCTTGAGTGTAAAACCATGTTTCTACTTTTAGTATAAGTGACCTTGACCCTAGTGATCTCACATGCAATCCAAAACATCATCACTATGCAAGGCAACTGTATACCAAGTTTCATGTTATTGAGCAGAGAAACAAAATTTGATGCTGCCTGCCTTACGGCATTTGCTGATCTAATAACTAGTTGTTTTTTGAAAATCTGATCAATAAAGGGCCACTTAGACCCTTAAATGACCCTTAACTTTTAGGCAAGCAACTTCACCAGACCATGTCCATCACTGCATAGGACATAGAATGCAACAAGCATAGCACACAGAATGCAACATGTAGGGCCATTATATTACTTCCTTCGAGCAGCTCTTAATCACTTGCAGCAAAACGAAGAGGACACTGACACTTTGTTCAACTATAATCTTCTGCGCCCTGTAAAGTTTTTATAAGCTGCACTGACAGACAGTCCTGCCTTCATGGTGGGTGATAATAATCTCACAATATTCTACGGAGATCGAGTGATAAGAATACTGCCATACCTTCAGATTTCAGTTTTTCAAAGATATCTTTATCATACACAAGATTTATATCACTGTATGCAGAACAAGAGAGGTAACTGTCAATGGAATCATAACGCGACTTGTTGATCACAAACTTGTTTTCTTTCAGGGGCTGTAATAGAAAAGATTTTTCCAACATAACTTTCCTGCCGACATATTCTCATGCCAATTAAGGGATAACTGAAAGTTTAAATTCTATTTACCATAAGCAGGATTTAAATCAAGCAGTCAGAATCACTAGATATGTATGTTATATATACAAAAGTTACAACAAGTTGAAAACAAGATCATTTCTCTTCGTGTTCATTTCCTTTTTGTGTTCCAACACAAAACAAGAGGACCATGATGGTCCTGAATCGCTCACCTGTTCCCACATGACCCAGTTTTGAGTATGACATCGTTTTTTCTATTATTTGATATAGTGACCTAGTTTTTGAGCTCATGTGACCCAGTTTTGAATCTGATCTAGATATCATCAAGATAAAAATTCTGACCAATTTTCATGAAGATCCATTGAAAAATATGGCCTCTAGAGAGGTCACAAGGTTTTTCTATTATTTGACCTATTGACCTAGTTTTCAAAGGTACGTGACCCAGTTTTGAACTTGACCTAGATATCATCAAGGTGAACATTCTCACTAATTTTCATGAAGATCTCATGAAAAATATGGCCTCTAGAGAGGTCACAAGGTTTTTCTATTTTTATACCTACTGGCCTAGTTTTGACCGCATGTGACCAAGTTTCGAAACTGACCTAGATACCATCAAGGTGAACACTCAGACTAATTTTCATGAAGATCTATTGAAAAATATAGCCTCTAGAGAGGTCAAAAGATTTTTCTAATTTTAGACCTACTGACCTAGTTTTTGACCGCAGTTGACCCAGTTTCAAACCTGACCTATATATCATCAAGATGAACAGTCAGACCAACTTTCATACACATCCCATGAAAAATATGGCCTCTAGAGAGGTCACAAGGTTTTTTCATTATCTGACCTACTGACCTACTTTTTGAGGGCACGTGACCCAGTTTCGAACTTGACCTATATATCATCATGATGAACATTCTGACCAAATTTTATGAAGATCCATTTAAAAGTATGGCCTCTAAAGAGGTCACAAGGTTTTTCTATTTTTAGACCTACTGACCTAGTTTTTGACCTCACGTGACCCAGTTTCGAACTTGACCTAGATATCATCAAGATGAACATTCAGACCAACTTTCATACAGATCCCATGAAAAATATGGCCTTAAGAGAGGTCACAAGGTTTTTCTATTATTTGACCTACTGACCTAGTTTTTGATGGCACGTGACTCAGTTTCGAACTTGACCTAGATATCATCAAGGTGAACATTCTGACCAATTTTCATGAAGATCTTGTGAAATATATGGCCTCTAGAGAGGTCACAAGGTTTTTCTATTTTTAGACCTACTGACCTAGTTTTTGACCGCACGTGACCCAGTTTCGAACTTGACCTAGATATCACCAATGTAAACATTCTGACCAATTTTCATAAAGACCCCATGAAAAATGTGACCTCTAAAGTGGTCACAAGGTTTTTCTATTATTTGACCTACTGACCTAGTTTTTGACGGAACGTAACCCAGTTTCAAATTTGACCTAGATATCATCAAGGTGAACATTCTGACCAATTTTCATGAAGATCTTTTGAAATATATGGCCTCTAGAGAGGTCACAAGGTTTTTCTATTTTTAGACCTACTGACCTAGTTTTTGACCCCACGTGACCCAGTTTCGAACTTGACCTAGATATCATCAAGATGAACATTCTGAGCAATTTTCATAAAGACCCCATGAAAAATGTGACCTCTAGAGTGGTCACAAGGTTTTTCTATTATTTGATCTACTGACCTAGTTTTTGGTGGCACGTAACCTAGTTTCGAACTTGACCTAGATATCATCAAGGTGAACATTCTGACCAATTTTCATGAAGATCTTGTGAAATATATGGCCTCTAGAGAGGTCACAAGGTTTTTCTATTTTTAGACCTACTGACCTAGTTTTTGACCACACGTGACCAAGTTTCGAACTTGACCTAGATATTATCAAGGTGAACATTCTGACCAATTTTCATAAAGACCCCATGAAAAATGTGACCTCTAGAGTGGTCACAAGTAAAAGTTTACGCACGGACGCACGCAAGGACGGACGACGGACGCTGCACGATCACAAAAGCTCACCTTGTCACTTTGTGACAGGTGAGCTAAAAAAGCGCCTTTTCGTACCAAATTTAGGCAAGGACTTAAAGGACAATAATTATTATTGTTAAATGACAGTATCTCTATCTCTTCAGTTTATATTTCATTTTTATATTTAAAATGTTCTCACCTTCAGTCCCCTTTCTTCCTCTGTACGGTCATCTACCGACTGGGAAATAACCGTCCATCTGGTGTCAAGGTCAGAAAGATACCCTCTGTATATTGGTGATGCTGCACTGAGAGCTAACTGAAAACCAAATTCAATTACTGTATTATAGAATATTTTAGTGATTGCTCACACATTTTTACAGAAAAAACACCACCAAAATCAGATGAGCCGCGCCATGAGAAAACCAACATAGTGGGTTTGCGACCAGCAATGGATCCAGACCAGCCTGCGCAACCGCGCAGTCTGGTCAGGATCCATGCTGTTCGCTAACAGTTTCTCCAATTCCAGTAGGCTTTAAAAGCGAACAGCATGGATCCTGACCAGACTGTGCGGATGCGCAGGCTGGTCTGGATCCATGCTGGTCGCAAACCCACTATGTTGGTTTTCCCATGGCACGGCTCAGATGTTTTGCATGTGGAAATGATTGCAAAACTTATTTTAACCTGATAAATAAAATGCTAACAGTCAAGGATATGAGATTAAGTATTAGTACTTGATCAATAGAGGTTGTAGTTTATCATCAAGCATTTCTCTGTCATTGGCTTTCATCATTTAGTTTACATGGACATTAAAAGTTACGTTGTTGCTCCATGAAATATGGAATATATTCTATCCAATAATAAAATATAGTGGATGGTCATGTACTACAAATGCAAATTGCTGACAGAAGAGAACAAGAAGCTGCATTTTCAAAATGCCAAAAAATGCCCCCGAGAATATGACCAAATATGTTTTTGTTTTTTTTTAGGTAGTAAGTTTGAAGGTGACGGTCACATGCGGGTCAAGGTCATCTATATTACGTCAGTTTGTAGGTCTTGCCACAAGGTAAATTAGGTCATTTATGTGGACTGTAGGACCATAAAATGTTGTTTTTTTTTTCGAAGTTTTTCAGTTTGAAAGTCAGTAGGTCAGGTTCAGTTAGTAGGTCTTGCCACAAGGACAGTCAAATACGAACTAAATCGGTTCATAATGTGGGCTATAGCAGAAACGAATCGTATGGACAGATCAACAGTTCAATTGCTGCATGTCTGAGGGCATAAAAATAGGTATTGAATAAAATCCTTTTCCAATCAATCCTCTTTTAACTAAAAGTTTGAACACTTCATGTCAGACTTGTATGTTAAATGGAAATTTTGACTAAATTAACTAATATTACCATTATAGGACACAGTGGTGTCAGCTGGTCATAGAGTTTCCTTGCTTCCGTAATATTGCACGCTTGAAATGTCACTTGTAAACAACTGCAACCCATGCCTGAAATAAATGCCAATATACAAATATGACAGTCTGTCTGCACATAATCATGGCGTCAAATGGACTTCCTCAAGGCTCAACATATCCACTCGACCCTTGTATATATGAGCAGAAATGAGCTCTGGGCATGCGGAACTTGCTGTAATACTCCTCCTGCAAGAGGAATAAGACACTCGATATCAAATCACCAACTGGCCCAAATGAGAGCTATTGACTAATTGATTGCGGGTTCGAATTACAACTCATTATATTTTCAACAAATTGATGGAGTCTTAGACCAGATGTTGAAAAATAAAAAAACATTTGAGCTGCACCATGAGAAAACCAACATAGTGGCTTTGCGACCAGCCTGTGCATTCGCGCAGTCTGGTCAGGATCCATGCTGTTCGCTTACAGTTTCTCTAATTGTAATAGGCTTTGAAAGCGAACAGTATGGATCCTGACCAGACTGCGAGGATGCACAGGCTGGTCTGGATTCATGCTGGTTGCAAAGCCATTATGTTGGTTTTCTCATGACGCGGCTCATTTATGTCGTCTGAAATCAAAAATTGCTTATTAGAATATACCTCAGAAATGCAAATATTTCAATATTCGTTAACATCTTTAGCTTACTAAATTATTTAAAACCATAACTTATCTGCATTGTTTTTCAAATTACCTCCCCTTTCATTGTATTGTTCGGTTAATCATTCATGTCCCGCATGCAAATATTAGCACACATAGTGAGTCCAGGATATTTCCGAGGCACATATGTCAGTTTACTGTTAGCTCCTGCTTAACAGGTTGCATCCCTATAAATGAGACATCATATAAAGAGAGGGGTTCTTTTGTACATACCAAATCCCATACAATCCATGTATATATGATCTGGTTTGGCTGCTTTCGCACTCTCTCCATCATCACCGTACTGACTTAAATCTTCTATAAATGGTGAAGGTGTCTTCTTATCCTTGAAAACTGAAAACACAAACATAAATATTTATGTCTGAATTGATGGATTAAATGTCAATAAATTATTCATACAGGAGTCATTTTACTGAAAGTTTATTTAAAGTTCAGTAGTAACCTGTCTGAATGAATGACATTACTTCCAAACAAAATTTCCGAGGTACAGGAAGGAAGACTACTGATATAATTTTTCATCAAACCATTACAGAGCATATTATCTTAAATCAGTGATCATACTCACATTCACAGACACTGGAATAGTGATCAATATTACAATCAACATACCAAGAAAGGGGAGTAACTCTAACTGTTAACTTAAGGTTATTTTGACAGATGAATACCCTGTGATGTCTGGTATCATAAATATTAGCGAGTCAAAATTTGTTGATTTTCAGGTTTGATAAAAAATGCTACTATGGTTTAGGCAGGCCTCGACATGAACAGTGTCCCGGGATCCCAAGGACCCTAAATTCTAGAAAGGGACACCCATTATTCAAAGCTAGGTGTTTCTCCGTGATACCTATTTTCAATGATGACAATGTAATAGCTACATTAGCCGAGTTATATTCAAAGATTTCTTAAATCAGAATATTCAACCCAAACAGAATATGAAGCCGATGTTAAATCGTATTTATTTCTTTTCTTGCTCAAGTTTAAATTCAGCAATGACATATATCAGTTGTTATCAAATAAAGCATATAGACTGTTGCTGAATTTAATTCAAAACAAAAAAAAGAAATAGATATGATTTAAGATTTAGCTGTCTTGATTGAGTACAGTTTTATCCTCTCAGACTAGAGGGCTCCCTTGTATTGGTGTGGGACACCAAATTCTACAGTTAAGGGGCCCTCTGGGACACCACTATAAAAAGTTAGTGTCAAGGCCTGGTTTAGTTTGTTTGTTTTGGGGTTAATGCCCTTTTTCAACAGTATTTCATTCATGTAACGGCGGGCAGTTAACCTAACCAGGGTTCCTGGAATCTGCACCAGTAAAAACCTGTTCTCTGTAAGTAATGCCAACTTCCCCACATGAATCAGAGGTGGAGGACTAATGATTTCAGACACAATGTCGTTTATCAAATAGTCACAGAGAACATACGCCCCGCCCGAGGATCGAAATCGCGACCCTGCAATCCATAGACCGACACTCTACCTACTGAGCTAAGCGGGCGGGTCAAGGCCTGGTTTAGGGTATATACCAGTCATGTACTGGTTTACACTAGAAGATGTTTTTATAGAAAAGCGCATGTCTCCCCCCAAAGCATAGTAATAACAGGCAAGAAGTCAATAGGTGACAGGAGCGAAAGTCAATGAGATACCGATGGTCAGCTTAGTGACTGAAATGCAATAGTGATCATCTACTTTGCATGTCCAATTATCCTAGGAAGTTTCAATGTTCTGGGTCAAGTGGTTCTCAAGTTATGGTTTGGAAATGGTATTCCATGTTCTGATCCCTGTGACCTTGACCTCTGAAAGAATGGCCCCAAGATCAATAGGGGTCGCCTACTAGGCATGTCCAATCAATCCGTGAAGTTTCAACCTTCTGGGTCAAGTAATTGATCAGAAATGGTTTTCCATTTTCAGGCCCCTGTGACCTTGACCTTTGATCAAGTGACCCCAAAATCATTCTGGGTCAACTTCTCTTTATGTCCAATCATCCTATGAATTTTCAACATTCTGAGTCAAGTGGTTCTCAAGTAATTGATTGGAAACTGTTTTCAGACCCCTATGATCTTGACCTTTGATAGAGTGACCCCAAATACACTAGGGGTCATCTACTCCATATGCCCTATCACTCCATGAAGTCTGAAGGTTCTAGATCAAATGGTTCTCCAGTTATTGACTGGAAATGGTTTAACATGTTCTGGCCCCTGCGACCTTGACTTTTGATCAAGCGACCCCAAAATCTGCAAGTCTGATTAAAATTGTGTGCAAATCTGATTAAAACTGATTGCAAAATGTGGTCTCTATCGTGTTCACAAGCCAAAATAGCAAACTTTGGCCCTTTAAGGGGCCATAACTCTGGAACACATGATGGGATCAGGCCAGTTTTCAAAAGGAAACGAGATATTATGCCAAATCAAGTTGTGTGCAAGTTTGATTAAAATGATTGCAAAATCTGGTCTCTATTGTGTTCACAAAAAATTGTGAATGGACAGACAGTTGACAGACGGACGGACAACGGACAAACACAAAAGATCACCTTGTCACTACGTGACAGGTGAGCTAATAATCAAAACTGTGCTGTTCTAAACTGTTCTGTTCAAATAACCAGCGAAACTATTATCAAAACATTAAGAAAGACACAAATAGATTTTCTTACTTGGTACATTTATTGCAACCTTCTGTCCTCTTCTTTGTCGAATGTTCCTAGTTAATGTTCTGAAATGCATAAATATATCAAACTTTAAATACATGTATGTTTCTAGTATATTGTTCTGAATAATTTAATATGCATACAAGTTTAATGAATGTTCCAGATTATTGTCCTGAAATATTGAAACTATCTAGGACTGAAAGATGCTTTTGTAGAAAATCATATGTCTCCCCCAATGCATAGTTGTATAGGCAAGTCAATAGGGGACAGGAGCGAAAGTCAAAGAGACACTGACGGTTGGCTGCAATAGGGATCATCTACTTGGCATGTCCAATCAACCCACTAAGTTTCAACATTCTGGGCCTAGTGGTTCTCAAGTTATGAACTGGAAACTGTTTTCTGTGTTCAGGCCCCTGTGACCTTGACCTTTGATCGAGTGACCCTAAAATCAGTAGGGGTCATTTACTCTGCATGTCCAATCATCCTATTAAGTTTCAACATTCTGGGTCAAGTGGTTCTCAAGTTATTGATTGGAAAGCGTTTTCTATGTTCAGGCCCCTGTGACCTTGACCTTTGACCCTAAAAACAATAGGGGTCGTCTATCCATAAGCCCTGTCACCCTATGAAGTTTGAAGGTTCTATGTCAAATGGTTCTCAAGTTATTGACCGGAAATGGATTTCCATGTTCTGTCCACTGCGTCCTTGACCTTTAACAGTGTGAACCCAAAATCAATAGGGGTCATCTACTTTGCATGTCCAATCATCCTGTGTAGTTTCAACATTCTGGGTCAAGTAGTTCTCAAGTTATTGATCGGAAATGGTTTTCCATGTTCAGGCCACTGTGACCTTGACCTTTAACAGAGTGACCCCAAAATCAATAGGGGTCACCTACTCTGCATGTCCAATCATCCTGTGGAAGTTTCAACATTCTGGGTCAAGTGGTTCTCAAGTTACTGACCGGATATGGTTTTCTATGTTCAGGCCCCTGGGACCTTGACCTTAAATACAGTGACCCCAAAATCAATAGAGGTCGTCTACTCCATAAGCCCTGCCATCCTATGAAGTTTGAAGGTTCTAGGTCAAATGGTTCTCAAGTTACTGATCGGAAATGAAGTGTGACGGACAAACGGACGTCCGACCCAAATGAGAAGGCCGTTTCTTTTGTTATTTTCTTTTGTTTGAATAGGGGGCCCTGGCCCTTTAATCTATTGTTAACGGATTGAAGCTATTGTTCTTTTTTGTTCTCTTTACCGTTAGATGGCCCTCTCTTTCTTTTCAGTTGCCCGGAATGACGGACGGACAAGGCAAAAACTAAAGATGCTTTTGAGAAAAGCGCATGTCTCCCACAACTGCCTTATCATCTGAATAGTAAGTCTGTCTTTGTATACTGTTTGTGGCCCATTGGTATTCATATTTGGAGTAACCAGTCTACAATGCTGTATCAGTAGTGTTGGTAATTATATTCAAGTGCCATAATTCTGAAGTGCCTGGGCTGATTTGGCTAGTTATCAAACTTGGCCGAGGACTTATGGTCAAACACATTTTGTTTAAGTTTGGTGGAGATTGGATGAGAAATGTTCGACTTCTAGTGCGGACAAGATTTGTGACAGACACACACACAGACTGGAGTAAATCAATATGTCTCCCACACCACTGTGTGGTGGTAGAGATAACAATATGTCCCAGTAGGGGGAGACATAATAAAGACTTTTGACCAACATGACTATTCTATAAGGTCACAAATATAAAGATTGATGAAATACTGTAAAACCCATCTGTACAGACCTCCTGTGAATAATAACAACTACAATAAAACTTGCTTATAAAGGCCACTATATTCTCCGCCCAATTTACCACATATATAGTAAAACCTGTGCTGTGAGACCAGCAGTTGTTGACAAAAACTTTTTTCATTTCCCAATGGTAGTCTTTACAGAAAGGCTCTAAATGGGGACTTTTTTACTTTGTTCTTGGAAATTAATCTAACATACTGATGCCACCATGCAACAGAGGAACATTAGTTCCCCATAAATATTAATGATTTTCAGTATATAATTACTCGAGTCTGAAATTGAACCATGTTTCTTAATTAATATTGATCTTCTGAAACATATAATTATGAGCCACGCCATGAGAAAACCAACATAGTGCATTTGGGACCAGCATGGATTCAGACTAGCCTGCGCATCTGCGCAGTCTGGTCAGGATTCATGCTGATAGCTAATGGTTTCTCTAATTGCAATAGGCTTTGAAAACAAACAGCATGGATCCTGACCAGACTGCCTGCATGGGAAAGCTGGTCTGGATCCATGCTGGTCGCAAACACACTATGTTGGTTTTCTCATGGTGCGGGTCATATGGGTATATCACTGTGCTCAAAATTAATGTTTTGTGAAACAGAAGTATGCAAGTTTTAAGTAGTGTTGTAGTCAACTGTTTCAGAATGTGTGCATGAGTAAAAATACAAGTCCAAGCAAAACTGAAACAAGAGATTCAGTAGTCCACTGGTATGAGGCTCGTTTAAGAAACCAAGGAGAGCAAGTTTGCAAATTACACAGTTTTTTTAATAAGACTTTAAACGACTGTCCCAAGTGGGAACTTTACAATCTGAATAACCAAGAGAAGCTACTATAATTGGTACATGAACTTTTTACCAACTTCTGAAATTTTATGTAAAACAATCATTTTTGTGGAAAAGTCAACAACATGCACGGTGACCCTAAATAGCTTTTGATACACACATACAAGCTACAGCACAAATACCTGAACCTTGGATGTCCCTGAAAGATAACCTGGTCAGCATAAAACAGTGAGTGTGATGCACCTTCTGTCGGGGTTGGAGTCGTAACGGGATCTGTGAACAATCCACAACCAAGCCTGTAACAGGAAGTTCAACAGAAATCATAATCACTGTCTCTTTATGGCCATATGTAAGTTTTAAGTAGTTCTGTACATTTTACATAACTGTGTTAAATGCACAGAACAACATGGAAAATGAACACAACAGCTTCTCAGGCATCCCTGGATAACCTATCTTCTATTTCATTCATAAGCTATTTGGGCAACTGTTCTAAAGTTATATGAGTTACCTTGGAAAACTAGTTTTGACAAATCTCAAAAATCAATAAAATAACTGTTATACTGACTAGTAAAGCAATAACAATGACTAAGAGATTCTAGCAGTTTAAATCTCTGAAAAAAATGATATAAAGAACTACCAAATAAAGGAATAATTTCATGATTTCAGTCAAAACGACATTTTTGTGTGAATAAGGTTTGTATACATGAACTTGACATAAAATGAATAAGAATTTAAGTGTTGGTTGGGATTATCTTTTGGACTGACTCAGCCATAAAAATTAGTCCCCACAAATATTAAATAATTTCACTGAAGAAACAAATCAAAATTTTGTAATTAACTCTTAATCAAATTCCATTAAACAAGAGAGATTAAGGTCCTTTTAAACATTTGAGAGATCAAGGTCCATTTAATGTTTGTGTGATTAAGGTTGATTAAAAGCTTTTACATTACATTTCTAGCAAAGATTCACTTCAAATAGTTCATCATAGATAATGCAACCCCAATTTTCAGAAAACTTGTCAAAAATAACAAATTACAATCTAGACAGAGTATTAAGAAAAACTGTTACAGTAAAACAATAATTTGTCCTGAAAAAACCTTAAATTCAACATTACTATTAAAATTTAAATGTTATTTTCTACATACTTCTATCATTTATAATTTACAATTTTAATTACCCTGTATAAACTTTCTCAAAAGGCAAATATTTAAAAAAATCTCAACTCTAATGAGATGACTTAAAAGGGAAACTGACAACATTTAAGATTTATACAGATAAAATAGTTTACTATAAATACAGTTTGTTAATTAGAAACAATGTCGCTCACCTGAAGAAAACCGTAACCATCTGACTTTGCTTCTAACCAGGTTTTGTGAAAATCCTTTAAACTGTTCATTAAAACAAAAGTAATTGCAAGGTTTTTTCTATATTTTGCTTTCACGTACCAAAAATGCATAACCATCAGAAGGTACTAAAGGTATTTCTATTTTAACTCTAGTGGCCGAAGTGCCCCCATTTGAATAAATTTGGCATAAGACCTTATAATAATGTTACAGACCAAGTTTGACGAAGATCCATCATTGTCAAGCAGTTCATGAAAAGAAGTACTTTAAATGTATTTCTATTTTAAGCACTAGTGGCCCCTTAAACGGCCAAGTGTCCCTAACTGTTCAACAAACATGGTAAAAGACCTTATAATGGTGCTCCAGACAAGGTTTGATGAAGACCCGTCAATCAATTTATGAGAAGAAGTCATTTAAAGGAATTTCTATTTTCAACTCTAGTGGCCCCTTTTAGAGGCCAACATCCTCCCCTCCAACTGAATGAATTTCGGAGAGGACCTTATAATGATGCTACAAACAGACCAAGTTTGATGACGATTCTTCAAACGGTTCATGATAAGATTAAGTTGTTTAAGGGTGTTACTATTTTTAACTCTAGCTGCCCCTAAAAGGGGCCAAGTGCCCCATTTGAACGAATTTGAGAGAGAACCTCATAATGATGCTACAGACCAAGTGTGATGAAGATCTATCTAGTGATTCATGAGAAGAAGTTGTTTAAAGGTTTTTCTATTTGCAGCTCTAAAGGCCCTGTGCCCCCCATTTGAACAAACTTGATAAAGGGCCCCCCAAGAATACTACGGACCAAATTTAGTGTTATTCTGACCAGCAGTTTCAGAGGAGATGATGTTTAAGTGAAAATGTGGATGCCGGACGCTTGACCATCCACCTACACTAAGGTGAGCTAAAAAATTGATTTCTATCTATGTCTTAGTTTAACTATTGTACAATATCTAGGTTTTAATTTTAACTATTGTTCAATATCTAGGCCCAAAGGAAAACAGATACATCAAAATATTAATGTGAAGGAATGGTATAACTTATTTCTATTGAATTCCACTTAATATTTAACTGACTGAAAGCTAATGTATTTAAAACAGGATGGTCAGTATATTAAAAATATTTATGGCTGACTGAGCAGAAAATTTGGGATTATATAGTAAATAAATCAACATTTAAATAGCTCCCTTTTTAAGCAAAGGTATTTAAAATCATAGTATAAGCTTGTATTTGTAGATACGAACTTTTACAATTTTAAGAAAATAAATGAACCTGTGGTCACATTCATGTTGATTTTTAAAAGAAAAAATTATGCCTTTTTTAACTGTATTTCACATCAGTACTTCCAATGGAAATTTCTCATTACAGGTAATATACCAAAGCAGAGGAGTGACTGACCTTTGATCAATTATTATGGAGAAAATAATTATGCCTTGTCAAAGAATCAGAGCAACTACCTCCTGGCCACATGCCCTAGAAATTTTTCATGTTAGAATATGAATCACTTAAATAATCTTGTGTTGTTATGGCATGTATGTCAATTTTTGTGCATTTGTACAATATTAATAAAGACTTGTTTTTTTTGACAAATAGTAGTAGTATCATATGATGTTAATTTCTCAAGTTTCTTTACGAAATGTACATGACTGGGACAATCTTTCATGCAATAAAATATATTCATATCTTTTATATGCAAGTATTCACATGTTTAATGTATGTTTTATATAGTACCCAAAGCTAGCAATAAAAAGACAGTGAAAAAAAGTTCATTAAACCTTTATACCAGGATCAACACCATTCATATAAAAATCTGCAATGTCATAATGACTCGGCACAATTGAAATCACATGGGAACGTGATTTTGTGAGATTTAAACTGCTCAAATATATACAATCATCATTTCTGAAGACTAAATGATCTCAAGCAATGAAAATCATCTACTGGTCGATGCACCACTACTATAACAGCATTTTTCAGATAAAGACAGAACAAACTACATAGCATACATTATTTAACCCTAATATATGTAACCCTGCAAAATTTCTATAATGAACTTGTCCATTTTCCAATTTAGACAGTACCATTAACTGTTAAAAGGGGTGCTTACCAAAACGATACTGGCTGAATAGCAAACAGTGCAGATCATGATCAGACTGAAAGGATGTGCAGGCTGATCATGACCTACACTGGTCGCAAAGGCAAAACCAATCATGGTAAGGGTTAAGAACTCTTTTCAACAGTGATGATTGGATCTCTTTTTTTATTTGTAAAGGTATTTTCAATAATGTCCACTCTATGGCCAAAAATGTTTTACTTCTTTATTTTTGCTGGGTTTAATGTCAAACAAACAGAAATATAGGCTATTTAGTCACTTTCCAGCTTTGATAATGGAAGAAGACTCAAGGTTCTCAATTGTGCATTTATTCAGGAGTAAGTGGGTACTAGGAAAGAAACTGCAACCTCGATGACTTCATCACATGATAGAATTCTACACCCTACATGAGGTTTCAAACCCTCAACTGAGAGAGACAAGTAGTTCGAAGACAGGAGCTCTAACCACACAACCACTCCGTGTGTGTATTTCTTGCAAAAAAATTCCAAAACTATAATGTCAAAAAAACAACAAAAAAAACAAGCAGTTTCAAACATTTTGGTTTTTACAATGGCTGTAATTTACAAAGTAAAATACCTCATCAAAATCAGTTTTTTACTAAAAATATTTGAAAAAGAAAATAAAGTTCAAATTACCACCATTTGAGTTCGCTGGAATTCTGTGTCTGATAAATATTCTACTCCATGTAAGAAACTGACTGAAAACTGTGTTACAGAAAAGGTGCATCAGACAGTAAGACTAACACACAGAGGTAATTAAAACTTTGTCACCTATATTGTAGAAAGCCTTCATCATGCTGAAACTGCTGAAAAAACTAGTACAGTATTCTCTCTCTCTCTAATTTAACAGTTTAAATTGATAAAAAAAATGGAAATTTCATCTTACTTGGAAGACAGTTTTATGTATTTCTGGGGGTATTTGAAAATCACTTATTCTCCATCAGCAACTAACAAAACTTCCCCATAAAACAGAAAAAGAAATTTTTTTTTTTTTTTTTATCTCCAAGTATACTGACAATAAGTGTACCCAAACTAAAGATATTGAGTGGAAGCCATTTTTCTATTTTTAGTAACAGAGACCCAAATATCATTCAAAGCTAATTTTTCAGATAAGCTTGCTGTACACAAAGTTTGGTAGGAGTAAGTAAGTCCAAACTAAAATTATAAAGCGGAAACACCTTTTTGATGATCAGATTGAGAAAAAAATCTATTTTTAGAGAGAAAGAAATCTATTTTTAGTAAATGTGAACTTGACCTTGACCAAATGGCATTAAAATGACCTTTTTATCACAAAAAAAAGGGGGAAAAAAAATTTGGATCTCAGTAGGTTTTGAACCGACACCCTTCGGCCCACTGACTAAAAAGTAGCTTTTGGCCCAATGCTCTAGACAAATGCGCCGCCGTGGAATTTGTGTGAAGATTAAATAAGTTATCCTACCTAGAACTTAACCCCAATGACCCCATATACAATGTCAACCTTGGTTTTTCTATAAGCTCTAAAGGCCAAGTTTAATTTCAATATATCAATGCAAACTAAAGTTATTGTGCGGAAACCGATTTTTCTATTTTTAGCAACAGCGACCTTGACCTAGACCCAAATGATTCCAAATGCAATCCTAACCTTTACCTCATTACCATCTATCTACAGGACAAGTTTGGTGTCTGTAGCTTGTTGTAAAGTTATTGTGCGGAAACCAAGTTTGACACACACCCCCCACCCCCCGACAATATTACCCCAATCTAATAACAGGGTTCAAGATGGCCCAGAAAAATTGGGAGAAGTGACTTCTCTCTCCAGTGAAAATAGGGAGAAGTTTTCTCGGAACAGGGAGAAGTGAGGCTGTGGGTCAAAAAAGTCATTAATTATACCGTATATTACCGTTTTGATGGTACAAACAAAGTAATAACATTTCAAAACAATACATACTTTCTTTATAAGTACAAAATGCCAAGCATCAAATACAAGCACACACAGTGGGCATGTTATAAATCAAATGATATAATATAAAAACCTGGTTAAGAAAGATTAAGTTTTGTTAATATTTGGTTTTATTTTATGCTATTATTTATATATTAACTATTTTTAAAATTACATGCTTTGTGTTACAGCTGATAAATTTGTGTTTTGTATTCCTGTATTTATTTAATATGTGATACATCCTTGAAATAGTTACCATGGTTCATACAGACCTTCCTAAAAAAAATTCAAGTAGTGTTCAAGGAGTTTCCAAGTAGTTTTCCTCCATTTTTAAGGACTAAAATGGGCGCAATGTCACTGTTGCTGAGACATGAAATAACCAATTTAAATCCAATTTAGGACAAAATTAAACAATGTAACACAAGATTTACCTTCAACGCATCGCGGATAAATTACATAGTGTGAAAATTACTTGAAAGAGCATAAAACCCGTAAAGTACAGTACTGTACCGTACTATCGCCAACTCCGTGGCAGGCCCTTATGGCGGTAACGGCTGTTTTTTTTCTGTCGTTTTTTAGTTTATTTTGGTCCGTTTATATTGTTTGTATGTTTTCACTTCGCACCCGATGAATTTAAGGACTATTTGCCATCTTTTGTACGTTTTTTCCTAAATTCCAGTAGTTTTCAAGTAGTTTCTGACTGATGCATAATTCAAGTAGTTTTCAAGGAGTAGGAGTCAAATTCAAGGACTTTTCATGGCCTGTGCGAACCATGGTTACTTAAAAATGAATAATGTTTATTATGAAATAGAGTAGTTAATTTTATTGTATTACCAGCTGTGTATTACTATATAAGAAAATTTTGTCAATAATATCAACGTGTTGGGATAGGATTCCTGAATTCTGGAAAAGGACTCTTCAAAATTTGTACCCAAGGGTCCTGGGACTCTTGGGTTTTCAGGTCTAGTGGAACCCCTGGAAAAAGTCAATAATATAGAATTTTGACTCTGTTGGGTGATTTATTACATGTACCAATACCGCATGTCTGGGTACCAATACCTGTATGTCTGGGTACCGATACCTGTATGTCTAGGTACCGATACATATATGCCTAGGTACCGATACCTGTATATCTAGTATAAATTCCTGTCTAGGTACGGATACCCATATGTCTAGGTGCCGATACCCGTATGTCTAGGTGCCGATACATATATGCCTAGGTACCGATACCTGTATATCTAGTATAAATTCCTGTCTAGGTACGGATACCCATATGTCTAGGTGCCGATACCCGTATGTCTAGGTACGGATACCCATATGTCTAGGTGCCGATACCTGTATGTCTAGGTACCAATACATATATGCCTAGGTACCGATACCTGTATATCTAGTATAAATTCCTGTCTAGGTACGGATACCCATATGTCTAGGTGCCGATACCCGTATGTCTAGATACGGATACCTGTATGTCTAGGATTTCATTCAGAATATGGCAAGAAATTCACACAATATAGTCTTGCATGTTCAAACAAACCTTAAAACTTTTTAATATGTAGTTTCTCCTGTAGAGAATCAGACAATTTTTAGCAGACACTTATTATTTCTGAATACAGATTTAATACATGTACTGTACTGAAATATGAAATTCCAACCTCTCTTATATTTATGTTTGTATCATACTTCTTGCAAATATCAACGAAATTAAAACTATGATAAATATTACCAAATCTACAGACAAATATAAAAGTTGTCACATTAATTAATCTTTTTAAACCAGATTTGGTGTATCAACAATCAGCTACCGGTGGTACAATTGAAATGTCCTCCTTAATAGATAATACTACCGAAATTCATAATATTATGAAATGATTTGGGTGACAGCACAAGTAAGTATGTCCTTTCATGAAAGTGAACAAACCATTAGCAAACAAAAAAACAGGAAGAATATGTAAATATAAACCTGCTTTCTATGAAATAAAATGACTTAACCTCAACCCAAACCAAAATCGCAAGCTTATTTTTTAGCTTGCGGCAAGCTTGCTGCAAGCTTGCAGATGAAGCTTGCTGCAAGCTCAGAATTGGAACCTCGCAGCAAGCTTGCGCAAGCTTGCAGTTCATTTCATTTTGCAAGCTTGCGCAAGCTTATGCTCATGAACCTCGCTGCAAGCTTAGAATTGGAACCTTGTTGCAAGCTTGTGCAAGCTTGCAGGCCCTTGTATTTGATTTCAATTTGCAAGCATGCCGTAAGCTTGCGCAAGCTTGCAGAAATTGAAAGTTCCTATTTTTTTTTCCTGCAATTAGGTCTGCATATGAAAGAGCATTAAAAGAAAATTAAAACACAATAAAAGACAAGTAAAAATATACCCTTAATTTACAAAAAAAATACAAAATCTAAGAACTGACTATCATTTTTGACTGATACGGATTTATGGACAGACAGAAAAGTGATCACAAATCTAAATGTAAGGTACCTCAATAAAAATGAAACAATAAATGTAAATCAACCTTTTATTTTGATTGTTCTTAAATCAGTCAGCATTTTAACTAATTTAGAACAATAACGATATTATTTAGGTCTTTAAATAACTATGTTTTTCAATGCCAAAAGTCTATAATATAACAAAAATGCTTATGAATTTTGAACTAGGTGATGTATAATAGTACAAACAATAGTGTTAAAATGTCAGTTCCACTCTTATTGTAGTATATCGATGTTTTCCACTGATTGCCATAACGTTCTTTATTAAATAATTTTCGCAATTACATCTTCAGTACAATGTAAAATATGTCATTATTTTCAACTTAATGTCACTGCTGGTCCAGAAATTTTCTGTCAGTATTTGCCACCACCAATGTAGATTGCCACAGTTTTTCACTAACCACCACAAAGCCATCATTTGCCACCATTTGCTTCACTGCTATGACCTGTTGAAATAATGAATCAATAGATATTAAACCATTAAAGCAGTTTCTTCATTAGTATTATCCATAGTTCATAGTTTCAAAATAAAATTAATATCTTACATGGTATTCAAAGTAGTCCATCTCTATCATACAGGCAACACTGCAGATTTAAGCAAGTAATAACATTACTTGTTGCATTTTCACGAAGCTTTATTTCTCAGTTTGATTTCAAATGTTGGTAGAATAAGGTTCCAATGAAGGCAGACAGATATTTTCAATGTTTTGGGTTAGAGATTAATAGGTTGGACTTATGCATTGCTCTTATTGTATAAATAGTAACAAGTTTGATTTCTACCAGTTACCTGCACTGACATCCCAAGTTGTGTTGACTGCCAAGTGATTACTTAATTTGGTACTTTTTAACCATTATATATAATAATATTGGTCTGGACTTGATACAAGGGGGATGATTATAAAACCTGCTATAATGCAAGTATACTTACATGTCTTTGAACTGTTGGATGGAGCCTTTGAACACAATACATTGGGTCACTAAACATGTCTCAATTCATTCACGTGTGCTGATACTTTATATACACATATGATGCTATACCTGAAAAATAGATATTTTCATTTAAACAGAATATCCAATTTTCCTTCTAATAAATTAAAAGCATGATAAATTAGAAATTGCAGCTGCAAAATAGTTGTAGTGGAACAAAATGACATGAAGTAAAAATCATTTGTTGCATTACACAGTGAAAACTAAACCACCTGCTTCCTGTTAGAATCCATTGTTCTAGTTTTGACATTGTTAAAGGTAATATAGATTACTGTTTGAAAACAAATAAATTTTATGAACTCACCTGGTGCATTCTGTTAATTATTGTTAAATTCCAAGATGAAATAAGCTGCACATAGTAAAATATTTAGGGAAACACTCTCCCAAATATTTACTCTATTCTGCTGTCTGTCAAAGAACTTCCTGTGTAGATTTGAAATTTTGATATTCTTGGGCAAATGTGCCATTAACAGTCAGCTAATGAAGGTAATGATACATCTATGATGTTAAAATATTTTTGTACTAGAGGAAGATTTTATTCCATTCAATCACATACTCATAAATTTTGAAGATTACTCTGATATAAAACAGAAAAAGCTATGGATTACTTTTTGTGGTACATGTACAGCCCCCAGAAGTAGTTCACTGACTTTATTTTCATTGGTTGATCTCTTGTTATGAGTTTCTAAATATAACCCATGCCAGATCTTATGAGTCTGCACGAGATAATCTCCTGTAGTGAGACAAGCAATATACATACACTGCAGTGATTAATAGACCCAAATGATTTATCACTTATCTAGGAATAACTATTAATGAATTGGTGAAAAGAATTGTACTATTTCATGCAATTACTGTTGCTGCTGTTGTTTTCTAGGAGAAAAAAAGCATGATATTTCAATAAATTTTAATATTAGTTTACAATTTCAAGGATGTGATTTTTCCTTTTTCAGCTGATTTCCTCTTTCTGGACAGAAATATTTGAAGAAAAAAAATTGTCAGATTATATATAACTAGCCCCATCCTCTAAAAATGGCAGCTTTGCTACTGAGTAAAAGTTAAAGGCCTAGATTCACTACTATATAAGTGTACCCCCCCAAATCCAATATACAACTCCCATCTTATCTGCTGCTTATCAGCGATTATGTAATAGCAGCTGATTAGAGGGCAACTAGCACAGCAGGGACCCCAACTAGACCATGAAGATGTGTGCAGTGGAGTTGAAAGAAATTAATTTTTCTTCAGTAAATGTGGAATGATAATAAAAATAATTATTATTTTGATATTATGTAGATGATAATAACTATTACTTTAATGTTATAATAATGATAATAATAATAATAATAGAAATAATCATAATTATTATTATTATTATTATTATTATCATTATTATTATTATTATTATTATATTACATATAGGATGATAAAAGATACAGTAATAATATTAAAAAATAATAATGATAATAAAACACAAGTATAGTGAAAACTTCCTGAGTTCTTTGTGCTGACAAACAATAATTTTCGATTTGGAAATTGATTTTCATGTATTCATGTAATCAACATTATTTGAATATAAAATTATTGTGTTCCATCTATACTCAATTTTCATTTTCAGTATGTTGCCAAAAGGGACTTTTTTCATGCTTTGCTTTGTAACTTTGAAATTCACATTCTGTTTTCAATTTAGACAAATGTTGTTTACAGTATTCTGCAAGCTTTAGATGAGTGAAAGTCACATTTTTCAGAAATATCACAATTCTCCAGACAGAAATTGAAAAAATAAAAATTTGCATGTTTCTTTAAATAAGTTTCTCATTATTTCATTATTGTGAAAATAAGTTTCTGATTATTTTATTATTGTGTTTGATCAACAAATATTTTTGTTTACACAGAAATGCAAAAAAAAACTAGTATAACTTTAAAAGTTATCAATTATTCATTAATTTAAAATAAATTACATAGTTTCCCCTTCTCACTAATAGATACACTTGTAAGGTAGACTGACTCTCCAATATACAATGACCCTTGTTTATTGGAGCCATACTGTGATGGTCATTAGCCCCCAACTGTGCTGGCGAAGACAAAAATCCCTTGGCCCACTGCCAAAATCTAGGCCTTTAAGAGAATATCACCTGTATATCATATATTATTCCATATGACTTATATACTTACATGTATACTTGTACATTTTTCTCTGTATAATCGATTCAGACATTCTCAACATAAAAATTAATGTATAAAAAAGTGTTAGATCTCTTTTTGTCATATTTTATTGTCTTAATTATATTATGCATGCTACAGACAAATTTATAGTTTTGGTATTTAGCGCGACATGCCCTTATATAGACATATATAGAAAAAATAAATGTTTACCTGATATTTAGATTCTTTGTTTCATGACATTTAATTTGAATACCAATATGTTAGAATAAAAATCAATCATCATCAAATAATGATTTTTATAAATTTTTTCCGTGTTTTCGACTTAGAATTTTTTCTGCTTCCCACCTTACAACTGGCATGAAATTTCCTAAGTCCAGTGTTAACAGAAAAAGCTTGCGCAAGCTTGCAACTAAAAAAGCTTGCGCAAGCTTGCAAAGCTATCGCAAGCTTGCAGAATTCTGTATGTAAATACACGCAAGCTTGCGTAAGCTTTCTGCAAGCTTGCAATAGTCATGATCAGCCTTTACAAGCTTGTCACAAGCTTGCTGCAAGCTTGCCGCAAGCTTGCGGCAAGCATTCATTTTGGTTTGGGAAATAATATGGATTGTAATAAGGCCAAATTGTCTTGTGTGGTTCATGTAATCTTACAACTAAGGGTTACTCAAATTTGTTTTACCAAAATAGGTTTATTTTTTACTTAATGTGTTGTGCTTCATAAATAAGAGTGTCATGACTGTCTCAGATTGTTTCTGCAGGGAACAGAAATCTGCCTCTAAACACAAGAAAGTTTTCTGAATCTCTATCAATACATAAAATGTAGAAGAACACCCCACTGGCAGCCATGAGTCATGTTATTAATGGACAGTGAGAGCTTAAATAAGTTAGGTAATTAGTTGGTTATCCAAGAATCATTTCTGCCAAAGTTTGAAACTGGGAAGGATATTTTCATTGTTTTCTATAACACTAGCCCTACCCTGATGAAAATGACTGAAAAATTTTGGCAGATGTCACCGAAGCAACATTTTTGCGATATTGTTTTGGAAACTGACCCCTTGAGTTCTAATGGGTAAATGCCAGGTATACCCCTGAATCTTGCTGTGACCTTGACCTTCAAGGTAAAGACCTGACTCTTGCTGAAACACACACCATCATGCTTAATACTTGAGCAGTCTTAAGTTGTATAAAAGTTATAGCTGCAACAAAACGTGTTTCATAGAGGAGTGAAGCAACTAACAGATGTTGCCATTACTACTAGTATTCCTACCACATGACCTTACTTTTGGACATGTTACCTAAAACACTACTTTATGTCTGACCTAAGACAACCTGCTTAAATATTTATGAAAAAGAGATATTTATCTAATGTTAATCTACATTACATCATGAATGTGTCCTCTAAATTTTCAAATTGAGCTGTCATTCAATAACAATACAGAACCAGTCCTATAGTCACTAAAGTCACTAAGCATGTCAAAGGCCTGTAACTGGGTGGATAATTTTGCTAGCTTCAAAATGCCTGTCTCTTTCCATGATTTTGTTTCAAATCAGCAGTTTTACCTAAATGCCCCACTGTGTTTCAAAATTGGCTGGCTGGGCAACTAGAATCTTCCTCTACCAATAAGACAGAAAAATTCCCTTACGAGCTAAGCCATTGAAACGACCCAACCCCAAAAAATCTATCCTGAATTTACTAAAAATAATTTTGCAACTGAACCAGCCCTTAAGCGACACAACTTAACCTAAGCTAGTTCAACTGAAGACAATTCATCTCATGCCTTTCAACCTCAATCTTTTATTCATCAGAGAAGATTGTCAGATTCCGTTAAAATCCATATCATAAAACCATTTATTATAAACCTATATAAATTCTGTAAAAAAATCGGTTTGTATTTTACAATTAAATATGGACAGACAAAAATTCCGTATTGTACCTTTTAAATTCCATATTGTACCTTCCGTATTGCATGCTGCCGGACTATTTTCATATATATGCATGACCCGACACATTTCTATAAATAGCACAACTAAAAACTTCAGTAAGTTCCATTTAATATCGATAAACATTGAGGATTTCGTTCAAGAACAAAACAAGAATCAAAATGTTAAAGGTATATAATAAAAGGGTCATTATAACAGTAGCTAGATCTGGGACTTTGTATTCGGCTCTCGTGGATTGAGCGCCTCGTGAGATCCGATCTGGCAAAATCCACTGGAGCCGAATACTGCATCCCAGATCAAGCTACTGTTATAATAACCCTATTATACCCAGTATACTAAATACTGTTTCGAAAAGGTAACAACATGATCATACCTTGGGAATGCCGTCAAAGACATTGGATACTCGTCTTCTGCCAACAACTTTCTTATTTCTTTCCTCCTGAAATTTCAATCATGAAAATTTAGCTTGTATAACTTACAATGAGTTGGCACAGCTAACAAGAGCTGTCTGTTGTCAAAATATTACAACAGAATTTCAGACAAAAAAATCTAAAACGAGATAAGATTTATGGAACTGGATAAGTTTTGCACTATACGGCAATGTGTTGTGTAACCATGATGGTAAGCAAGTGTTCAAAGTTTCATAGCCACATATCAAACAGTTTAGTCAAAATATGGAATGATATGCAAAACTTAACTAATTTCTTTGTCAAAAAAGGGCCATAACTAAACCAAAATCCTTGTCCTAGTTCTGTAGTCTTGCCTGCATATGTAGACTTTGATGGTAATCAAGTGGTCTAAGTTTCAAAGCCATATGACAAACAGGTTAGACAAAATATGGACTGGTACGGAATATTTAACTGATTTCTAAGTCCAAAGAGGGCCATAATTCAGCCAAAATAGTTGACAGAGTTATGTACTCTTGCCTATCGATGGAGATCATGATGATAAGCAAATGTTCAAAGTTTCAAAGCCACATGTCAAATAGTTTTGACAACATTTAGACTTGTATGAAAACTGAACTGATTTCCAAGTCCAAAAGGGCCATAATTCAGCCAAAATAGTTGACAGAGTTATGTACTCAGGCCTACAGAGACTGTTATAATGAACAACTGATAAATTTTCAAAGCCATTTGTCAAACAGTTTCCACAAAATATTAACTGGTATGAAAAAACTTAACCAAAATTTTTAAGTTAAAAGGGGCCATAATTCAGACAAAATCCTTGGCAGAGTTATGTACTCTTGCCTAAACTGGACATGATGATAGTACACAAGTGTTGAAATTTCAAAGCTTTACCTCAAAAGGTTTTCTCAAAATGTGAACTGGTACGAAAAACATAATCAAGGTCACAGAGAAGCCGATGCTGTGGTGGGCAGGATAGCCCTACTTATTCTTCAAATAGTCAAGCTAAAAACATTTACATATCATTCTGTCCTCTTTGCTAAGTTAAGCAAATGACCTGCGATCAAACATTCATAAATTGGATCTTTTTTAAATATAATTTCTATTCTACGCCCATTTCATACATTTGATATAAATTCAAGAATATTAACTTTTGATGATAAAATAAATGGAAAGCGAAATTTATTTGAAGGAATTTAATTCTACAGACTGACTAAACCACTTCATGAATATTAATGATTTCAAAGTTCTATAAATGTCAGTAATCATCCATGATGAAGGACATTGATGAACAAAATTACAGTAAAAGTCACAAACAAGTCTTAGAGCTGTCACTATTGGTGACAAATGCCCCCCAAAGCGTGCCTAAGAATGCTACGGTTGTCTGCACAAAATATGCCAGAACAGTTTAGGCATGAATCATTTTGTGACCTTGACATTGACCTGCGAGACCCAGGTCATATGTGCAACAAATTTTCTCAATGGTTAACATTTGTGTCAAATTATTTTCAAATCCCTTGATAAATGGCAGAGTTATGGACCAGACAGGAAAAAGAACTTGTAAAACTTTGACTTTTAAGTGTGACCTTGATCTTGGAGCTAGGGATCTGGGTCTTGAGCATGACATGTCATCTCATTATAGGGAACATTTATGCTAAGTAATTTTAAAATCCTTTCATTGATGACAGAGTTATGGACCAGACAAGAAACAGATCATGTTAACCTTTAACCTCTATGTGTGACCTTGACCATATAGCTAGGGTCTGGGTCATGTGCAAGACATGTCTCATTATGGGGAACATTTAAGCTATGTTATTTCAAAATCCCTTGATGAATGGTATAGTTACGGACCAGACAAGAAACAGACCATGTTAACCTTCAACCTCTAAGTGTGACCTTGACCTTAGAGCTAGCGGTCTGTGTCTTGTGCATGACACGGCATCTAATTATGGTAAACATTTATGCTAAGTTATTTCAAAATCCCTTCATGTTATGGATTGGACACAAAACAGACCCTGTCAACCTTTGACCTCTAAGTGTGACCTTGACCTTGGAGCTAGTGGCCTGGGTCTTGCGCATGACACATCCTCTCATTATGGTGAACATTGATGCCAAGTTATATGTTTGTTCACAGGCATGGTGAAATGTTTTGACAGTTTGTCCATCAGCCATGGTGAAATCTGACTGACTGATAGTTTGTTCACCAGTTACGGTGAAATCTGACTGGCTGATAGTTTGTTCACCAGTTACGGTGAAATCTGACTGGCTGATAGTTTTTTCACCAGTTACGGTGAGATGTGGTAGTGATACAAGCAGGTTTGTCTCCCTTTGCAGTAAAATGTTTTTGCAAGCTCATTTGAAAATCAATACAAAAGCTCCAGACGGTGAAATGTGACTAACTGGTAGTGATACAAGCACGTTTGTCTCCCTTTGCAGTAAAATGTTTTTGCAAGCTCATTTGAAAATCAATACAAAAGCTCCAGATGGTGAAATGTGACTAACTGTTAGTGATACAAGCAGGTTTGTCTCCCTTTGCAGTAAAATGTTTTTGCAAGCTCATTTGAAAATCAATACAAAAGCTCCAGACAATGCTGCAGAAACATCTTGATATGTTCTAGCTGCAAATTTAGGGTGGGCACCACAAAAGGAAATTACAACATGAAAATAACAGGTTTGAAATTGAAAAATGGTGTCTTATATTATGAACTGAAGTTAGATCTTGAAGATAAATTGGAACAATTTGCCGATTAAAAATTTTGATGAGCTGGACAAAGCTTGATTTGATACTGTAGGTTAATGCAAACTCAGCTAATACAATGTCTTACTTTGCTCAGATGACATAAAATGCTAAATGACAAGCTTTAATTGATAAGAGCTGTCTGTTGACAGCGTGCTCCACTTTTCTCAGTGCTTGATAGTATAATATAAGCTATGAGTAAAACTTTAACATTACAATAAGCATATTCTAAGTCGAAAAGGTGCCATAATTCAGTAATTCAGTCAAAATGCTTGATAGTGTTGTCTGCTCCTGTTTACAGAATGGGGTTATGATGGTAAACAAGTATGCAAAATATGAAAGCAATATCTCAATGGACTTTGAAAGTATTTGGGGTGGTACGCAAACTTTTAACATTACAATAAGCACATTCTAAGTCAAAAAGGGGCCATAATTCAGTCAAAATGCTTGATAGAGTTGTCTGCTCCTGTTTACAGAATGGGGTCATGATGGTAAACAAGTATGCAAAATATGAAAGCAATATCTCAATGGACTTTGAAAATATTTGGGGTGGTACGCAAACTTTAACATTTGTGTGATGCTAACGCTAACGCTCACGCCGACACAGGGGCAAGTAGGATAGCTCCCCTATCCTTGGAATAGTGGAGCTAAAAATTATCAATGAAAACAGACAAAAATGAAATATACCCTGATTAAATACTGATATACTGTATAAACCAGCTGGCATTCTCTACCCCTACCCTGCTAAATTTCTATAATGAACTTGTCAATCTTTCAATTTGGACAGTACCATTAATAGTAACATTAAAAGGGGTGCTTACCAAAAAGATACTGACTGAATAGTGAACAGTGTAGATTTTGAATCTGTGCAGGCTGATCATGATCTTCACTGGTCGCAAAGGCAGAATCAATCATGTCCAGCATTCTCAATTGTTTTTTAAAACATAGGCTATTTCTTATCAGACATATATATATATTTATCTTGCCTCCTATAAGTTTCTTGCATTTCCATTGGTCAATAGACGTCATGTGGAGACAGAAATATTCCATATCCTGCTAGTATACTGTGAAATCATTTTTATTAGCGCAGGACGAATTTTCGCATATTTCGCGCTAGGACCGATGCGCGAATTTAAGACCGCGCTATTATTACTTTTAATTTTATTATTTCCTTTCTAAAATTGAAAATGTGCGAATTAAAGCCCATGAGAAACAGTCCTTTTTAACGTTTGTGCGAAATTTCATGCCAGCGAATTTAAATGATTTCACAGTATTTCATATATGAAATTTGATTAAAACAAAATGGCTGCCACACTGCTAGAGTAATTGAATCAAGTCAGATTATTTATTATAGCTCCAGCTATAGTATCGTTTCCGAGAGTAAATTTAGTGTTTTCTTGCCGATTTCATTCTACTTAAGGTATAGGTCCATGTTTCGGAGAAAAAAGTTCGAACGTCATCAAATCATAAAAAGAAAGCATTGTTTTACTTGAAAATTTAACAGCGTATAAAACATTTATATTATTCTACAAAACCATTGTCAATTTACTGATTTATGTATTGAATTCTTGAAAGGGACTGCATGAAGGGGCCACACTTCTGGACAGTTCAGGGCCTTTAAAAACTCACCATTTTTTAAAAGCTGTTACATGTCTTCGTTTTGATGCATTTGCAACATCGTGCGAGTGTTTAAACTTTACATAACTAGGTAAAACATCGTTTTTTACAATTGTTTACATTTATTTCTTTACAAATGGCATTCTTATTTAAAGGGGGACAACTCATTAAGAATATTTTAAGTATCCAACTCTGTGGGATAGAACAGTAAAACATGTATTGGACAGATAAGTTGTGTGTCAAGATGATGTTCATTCATTAAAAAAATCTGTTGTTTTGTGATATACTGCTAAACCTTAAGTTGAGGCTCATGAAGTTTGACAAAAGTTAGCCATAAAAGCAGAATAACTCTGTATGGGATACACGGACGTTGAAATCTTGTTTTGGAAGTTAAATCATCATGAAATAAAGGAAATGACATGTTTGTTACTCAGCAGTTTGTTGTAGGATCATTTAATCTACGTGCAAGATAAATGATTTAACAGGAAACGGGATGAAAGCCGAAGTATCAAGACATTTATGACATTGTGAAATCTGGTGACTTTCGAAGGGATGGAAGAAGAAGTTTTTTAGTGTTTCTCAAACCAGTTCATAACCTGTGTAAATGAGCCTTTGTGTTTTGTGATTTAACCAAAACACAGGTCATTGTGCATTTTATGGCTGGTGTACATCAACTATAAACTAAACATGATGACCAAATAAATGATTGAAGGATTCCAGTCTGCACTGTAAGTAGCTAAAAATATTAAATTACAAAATGTGTTGATGATAGCATGTAAGTAAAGGGTAGTCGGCAAGATAAAATCGTTACACAGCTTGTTGGTGACAGGATACGGGATATACGCTGTCTCGAAAATCCATATCAGGCTCGACCTTCGCTCTCGTCTGATATGGATTTCCTTGACAGCGTATATCCCGTATCCTGTCACCAACAAGCAGTGTAACTAATTTGTTCAATATAAAATTGCAGCTGCAACATGAATGATATTGATCAGTCCTATCTATAACATAAGACTCGTAATAAATCCACAGTCCACTGCTTGTATTATATGACCAGTCTGATATTATCTAACTACAATGGAATTCTGTAGATAGATAATTTTTGTATACTTTAGGCTTTAAATACAACTTCATGGTTAGCAGCCTTTATTTACACTGTTAAGAATTCACAAAATGTGACTTGATGCCGATTAATATTTACAAATATTGTGAATTCGACATTAGCACTATTTCAGTAAAATCATCATGAATCTATAGTACTGTTTGCTTGGCTACTCAAGATCCCCTTTAAAAATTGATGTCCAACAGTATTTGATTTAACTAGTAAAACAGACAGATGCACTTACACAACGAGGAAAGAATGAAAGTACATGTACATTCTCCATATTGTCATCAATCAAATTTAATGAAAAATATCTTGCACATTTTAAGTTATCACAGTTAACTTAACCACTTTTTTGTCCTTTCCATGGATTTTTTGTTGCTATAGCAACCACATTTTTTGCCAAAGCAATTAATAATAGGATGTGTATATCCTCCATACTGCCATATATCCAGGTTTGTGGAAAAATGTTCTTACATCTTTACAGTAATCACAGAATCCCACCTTTGCATGTCTGTCTGATAGACTAATTGGCGGACTCATTGAAAAACTGATGGGTGGACAGACTGGGGGCAAACCATATGTCTCTTCTGGTGAAACACTAGTAAAGGACTAATAGACATTAAAGTAGTCAAAGCTGGCCTCAACAGTTTTACCAGATTTAGTCTAAATGTCAACGGAGTAAATGTCACCAATTCATAAATTTCTTTTACAATGCACAGAAGATAATGAGGGCTAATTTACACTGGTCTTCCATATATTTAACATTATGATAGTTTTTCTTAGTAACTATAGGTTGTTATCTAAAAAGCACAGGAAAATACTGTTAAACTTGAGCTAAAAGCCACCTTTGATTAGAGACTACCTGACTATAATGACCAACAGATTTCATTTCCAGTACATTTTGACTGGTGAGTAAAGACCATTAGCAAAAGGAAGATATTGTTTTAGCTCCCCTGAGCATGGTCTTTCTATACATGTTTGATGGAATAAGAATAGGGAGAAATCATTAATATTCGTGGATGACTAATTTTTGTGGATTCGTGATAGCATCAATCCGCCAAATTAAAATCCCACTGAACACACAAAATTTACATTGATTTAATCTGTTTTTAACCCTTACCCTGCTAAATTTCTATAATGAACCTGTCCATCAGGCATCTTCCCATTTGGACAGTGCCATTAACTGTTAAAAGGGTCACTTACCAAAAATATAATGACTGAATGGTAAACAGTGCAGATCTTGAAATGTATAGATGTGTAGGCTGATCATGATCTACACTGGTCGCAAAGGCAGAATCAATCGTGTCCAGCATGATAAGGGTTAAACTTTTAAAAATCCATGAACTGATATCCCCATAAAATTGCCTTTTTGGTGAAAACCACAAAATTTCTTGCCCATGAAATTAGATGATTCCACAATATTGGACTTGGTTGATGGCTTAAAGAAATCCGCCCAGAGCAACCTCAGCACTACTGAAACCAAAATGAGTTTGATGTACAGTTTGTTGTTCTGCAGCGGTTCATTTAATCAGAACATTTATCACATGAGAGAAAACAATCTCTGCTATAGTAGGGAAGTGTTCACTCCTTGGAGGTGTCAGTCACAGAGGTAATACTGTATACCTGTTTCTAAATGTTGACAGACTTACTAATCATCATATACTGTGAAATCATTTAATTTCGTGGGCATGAAATTTCGTGGTTTTAGTCAAAATGTCAATTTCGTGGGGATATGAATTCGTGGATTTCAACTTTTGAACATAAAATGAATGGGAATTTTACTTGTTCGTTGCAATTAAATTTCATGGATTGACTCAACCACGAAATCCACGAAAATTAGTCCCCCATGAATATTAATGATTTCACAGTAATTTAGAATCAAAGAACATTTAGGTTGTGCTCTTACCTCAGCCTCATATTGGATTCTACGAGGTTAAAATGAGCCATCATTCCCCCATACGGCTTTCCTGGTGTTCCCTCGACCATATATGCTGCATACTCTGGTCGCCATGTTGTCGGATGATTACTGTAGTAAACAAACACCAGAATTATTCAAATTATTCTTTTTCCTATCTAAGACAAAATGTTTGTAATTCTCTCATATTCAATTGAACCGTAACATTAAAAGATCGATGGAAGTGAACTCGGGGGTGAGGCCAATTTCGACTCTATGTGTACGATATGATTAAATTTGGTACAGAACCACCAGACAATACTATAAACTAAATAATTCTATTATGTAAGCCCTGGGCCTGCCTGACAGTTTTGGAAAAGACTTCAAGGTTTTTCCTTTTTGTCAGCACAGCAACCAGAATTCTGCATGAAATGGAATACTTTGAAAAAGTTTGGAAGAGGACCATCTAAGTAACATCCAGGCCAAATTTCATCAATTTCCACCAAATTGTTTCAGAAGAAGATGTTGAAGAAAACATGTTGATGCAGGAAAATAGATGCTTGACCATCCACCTTTACTATACTAATAGCTCGCCCTGAGCAAACTTCAGGTGAGCTAAAACAGCAATTATAGTCCTGTTCAAAGACTGGGTTTTGGAAAGGTATTCAATAAGATGCTTCAATAACCTGTGTTTTTGTTGTTTTTAAAATGAATTTTCTATTTTGCAGTCACTCGTTTCCAATTCATTTTCAAATTATATTTCAAATTCTGCCATCCCCTTGTGTGCAAACCTAGGTTTAATGGGCGTCCCCAGGCAACAGGGATTTTATTTTCACTTAGCGAAAAATGCAGATGAACCATTAAGCATCAATATTTTTTTACTTTTCATGTCCATCAGTGTTATAGCTTTATAAAAAATTTCCACCACATAAAATTAATAGTAATACCTGCTCAATCATGATTGAAACAACATTAACCCTTACCCTGCTATATTTCTAAAATGGACTGGTCCATTATTTAACTTGAGCAGTACCACTTAATATTCAAAGGGGATTTTACTGAAAAGTTACTGACTGGATAGCTAACAGTGCAGACCATGATCGCATCGCAAAGGCAGAATCATTCGTCACCAGCAGGCTAAAGGTTAAACTTGAAAACCATGAACCGATTTTCCAGGCTTTAACTAAGCATTGCAACATGTATCCTTGTGCATACTGTTATACTTCACCTGAGTTAGACCCTTTGTGGCCGAGTGCTTAAGATCAACTGACTTTAAATCACTTGGCTATCTTTCCTGTACCTTCAAGCCCAATATGCCCAGGTTGTGAGTGCTTGTGCATTTCTCAAATAATGTACAAAGGGGCACATGGGGTTGTCTGACTTCTCTACAATAAAGCTGAAAAGCTGCCATGGGACCTCAATTGTAATTTGTGTCTCTGTTGATTAAAAAACAGCAAAAGCCCTGCAAACTTACTCTGGGTGTTCCTTCTCAGTTTTCTGCAGCTCATCTAGCACAGGTAGAGCCTTCAATGAGAGTCGGGCTGTCCGGTTCTTGTGGTCAAATTTAACAAGCATGTACTCTACCTGAAACAAGATTATTTCAAAAAATATTTTCCCTGAACAATAAAAGTTGATGGTAACCAGAATAAAGTAACAAGGACGCAACCTGACCGGAGGAAACTGGTTTGAACCTTGCTCACTTAACAACCATATTTCCTAATTAGACAACAATGTTAACAGTCTAGGAATGTTCAATTAAAAATTTTAACTAAGTAACATCCAATCAGAGGCTGAGTACTGAGACTGGCCACCATTCTCAGCCTTTCACCTTAGACCCAGTGCTGCTGTCAACATTTCAAAAGCTCAGTTATACATTTCTGGATTTAAGAGCTAGTTCACAGTTGAATTCTCAAAAGTTGGGCAACTCGGCAATCATAATTATAATGTTAGTATTAAGCAAAGCTAGGAGACCACAGGAGACTACTACTCTCTCACAGTTGTCCCCTTGCCCAAGCCCCATTAGGCAAAAGAAAGTAGCTTGGATGTGGCGTTAAGTTTCTAAAATACAGGGACTCACAGTAAGCAATTCCTGGCTCGGACATGTTATTTCCTTGATTCAGCACATCTTCAAATAGTTCAGACAAAAAACTCATGTTTTAAAGAAAACTCATTTTTGCACAAATCTGGAGTCCAGTCCCTATAAAATCTACATAACCACACAATCCTATTTGTTTTTTATTCCCAAAATTAGCTAAGTATTGAAAAATCTAGACATAACTAGAGTTATCACTAAAGGTGATGAATGTACCCCCCGCATGCACTGACACAGTACATTGCAATTTGACGCACACAAGATTGCATAATTATGTGGACTGTATGTATATAGACTGTATGTATACAGTATAGTAACAAAAAACAAAGTCCCATAACTATGCAGAATATTTATCTAAAAGAATATAACATGCACCATGCACAACTAGGGTTGGTACTGATCACTTGTGTGAAGTTTCATTAAATTGTGTGTAAGGGTTTGGTAGATCAGGCACGCACAAGATTGCATATGCAGACTGTATGTACATAGTATGTTAACAAGAAACAAAGTCCCATAACTCTGCAATTTTTGTCGCTGAAAGAACCTAACATGCCCCATGCACAACTACTGTTGTTACTGATCACTTGTGTGAAGTTTCATTAAATTGTGTCAAGTGGATGAGGAGAGATGGTGCGTACAAGATTGTGTCTATGTATACAGTATAGTAACAAAAAAACAAAGTCCCATAACTCTGCAATTTTTTTTTCTGAAAAAACCTAACATGCCCCATGCACAACTACTGTTGTTACTGATCATTTGTGTGAAGTTTCATTAAATTGTGTCAAGGGGATGAGGAGAGATGGTGCGCACAAGATTGTGTCTATGTATATAGTATAGTAACAAAAAAACAAAGTCCCATAACTCTGCCAATTTTTTTTCTAAAAGAACCTAACATGCCCCATGCACAACTACTGTTGGTACTGATCACTTGTGTGAAGTTTCATAAAATTGTGTCAAGGGGATGAGGAGAGATGGTGCGCACAAGATTGTGTCTATGTATATAGTATAGTAACAAAAAAACAAAGTCCCATAACTCTGCCAATTTTTTTTCTAAAAGAACCTAACATGCCCTATGCACAACTACTGTTGGTACTGATCACTTGTGTGAAGTTTCATTAAATTGTGTCAAGGGGATGAGGAGAGATGGTGCGCACAAGATTGTGTCTATGTATATAGTATAGTAACAAAAAAACAAAGTCCCATAACTCTGCAAATTTTTTTTCTAAAAGAACCTAACATGCCCCATGCACAACTACTGTTGGTACTGATCATTTGTGTGAAGTTTCATTAAATTCTGTCAAGGGGATAAGGAGAGATGGTGCGCACAAGATTGCGTCTACGGACAGACAGACAGACAGACAACCTGAAACCAGTATACCCCCCCATACAACTTTGTTGTCGGGGGGTACAATAAAATTCCACATAATGTAGAAACTTTTTTTCATCCAAAAGAGCATAGGGACATAGCTATCCAAAAGAGCAGATAGTATCAGAATTTCATAATTTTCAAAGCATATATTGGATATTAAGAACCCTACATCAATAACATATTTTTCTAATAAGCTGATATGATAAAGTTAGCTTCCTGTAATATTACAGAACATTTTTAGTAATTTACTACCTGAAAGAAAAAGAGGTTTTCTACACATTTTTATAGGTTGCTGGTGAGTTTTTCATATACTGATACTGCCTAGAGCCCTCTGAACCTCGTGTTAATAAAAGAACTTGAGTTTTAACTCTCTACAGTGTTCATTAATAAAAACGCATTTGTTGTATACAGGTTGTTATTCTGTGGAGGTAGAATAGGAAAGAATACAATTAAAACTGAGTTATGGTTCTTGCACACTGCATCCTCTCTCACTGGTATCAATCTGCATTTCAAGTTTCAATAAATTTAAGTTATTTTTTCAAGACAAGGAAAAAATGAATTATAAGAAGGGAGATAATTTTAAAACTAGAGTGTGTCAGTAGGACACAGGGTGTGCCCCCCACTGGTACATTTGTCACAAATAAGTAGCAATAATTCAAATGTTTGCAGTCTTAATGGGGTATAGCCTCAACAAACATTTTATGAAAAGGATTCATTATTCTAGGCGCTATACTTTTTGAGCTATGAGCATCACAAACAAAAAATCTAATATTTTGGCTATTTCAAGGGCCATAACTCTGTAATAAGAGCTAAGATTCTCAAGAAAAATGCCAAGTGTGCAAGGTCACATCACGATAAAGACTCCAGCAAGGTTTCCTGAATTTAAATCAAATACTTTTTGAGCTAGGTATATAATTAAGTGAAAAAGCAATCTGACTAAAGTACTTGATCTTCTAAACGAAGATCTGAGAACGACCCATTCACATACGTCTTCTGTATATTTTGGATTTCCAGTATCGCTATTTTTATTTTAACCAATCAGACGACTTTTTCGAATGCCAAAGAGTAAGAAAAATATGCTGATATTTCAGGGCTCGAACCCGGGAACCCTCGCTTACAAAGCAAGTGACCTACCGACTGAGCTAACCGGCCATCTGACACAATATGATATAATAATTGTTAATATCAAAAATCAAGGCTACAGGTAGATTTGCAAAATGTTGTAAGCCAAGCTCTGATTGGCTAGCGGAAGGGTTGTCAGAACGAGGCCATGAATAGGTCGTTTTCAGATCCTATGCGTAGCGTAATAGGATATGTACTTTAGTCAGATTGGTGAAAAAGTGCATTTTTTTACTATTTCAGGGGCCATAACTTTAAAAATAAGGGAAGGAGCCAGCCAAAAAATTAGAGGTATGCAAGTTTATATCATGATAAAGACTTATGCGAGTTTTCAACCATTTATATTAAATACTTTTTGAGCTAGGTGTGTCACAAGGTGAAAATGTACATTTTTTACTATTTCAGGGACCATAACTCTAACAAGAGGGCCAAGATGGCCCTAGGTCGCTCACCTAAGAAACACTCCATAACAGTGTAAAACATGTTTGACCTAGTGATTTCATGGAAACAAATATTCTGACCAATTTTCATTAAGATTGGACCAAAAAATTGGTCTCTTGCGATAAAACAAGCATTTGCTTAGATATGACCTAGTTTTTGACCCTAGATGACCCATGTTCAAACTCGACCTAGATTTTATCAAGGCAATCATTCTGACCAAAATTCATTAAGATCAACTGAAAAATACAGCCTCTATCACATACAGAAGTTCTTTCTTTGATTTGACCAAGTGACCAAGTTTTTGACCTCAGATGACCCATATTCAAATTCGACCTAGATTTCATTAAGGCAATCAACCTGACCAAATTTCATAAATATCAACTGAAAAAAACAGTCTCTATCGCATACACAAGATTTTTCTTTAATTTCACCTAGTGACCTAGCTTTTGACCTCAGATAATCCATATTGAAAACCGACCTAGTTTTCATCAAGGCAATCACTCTGACCAAATTTCATGAAGATCAATTGAAAAATACATCCTCTATTGCATACACAATGTTTTTCTTCGACTTGACCTAGTGACCTAGTTTTTGACCCCAGATGATCCATTTTCGAAATCAGCCTAGATTTTATCAAGGTAATCATTCTGGCTAAATTTCATGAAGATCAGTTGAAAAATACAGCCTCTATTGCATACACAAGGTTTTTCTTTGATTTGACCTAGTGACCTAGTTTTTGAACCCAGATGACCCATTTTCGAACTTGGTCTAAATTTCATCAAGGCAATCACTCTGACCAAAATTCATGAAGATCAATTGAAAAATACAGCCTCTATCGCATACACAAGGTTTTTACGTGATATGACCTAGTGACCTAGTTTTTGACCCCAGATGACCCATTTTCGAACTCGGCCTAAATTTTATCAAGGCAATCATTCTGACCAAAATTCATGAAGATCAATTGAATAATACCGCCTCTATCGCATACACAAGGTTTTTCTTTGATTTCACCTAGTGACCTAGTTTTTGACCCGAGATGACCCATTTTCGAACTCCTCCTAGATTTCATCAAGGCAATCATTCTGACCAAGATTCATGAAGATCAATTGAAAAATACAGCCTCTATCGCATACACAAGGTTTTTCTTTGATTTGACCTAGTGACCTACTTTTTGACCCGAGATGACCCATTTTCGAACTCGGCCTAGATTTCATCAAGGTTATCATTCTGACCAATATTCATGAAGAAGAATTGAAAAATACAGCCTCTATTGCATACACAAGGTTTTTCTTTGATTTGACCTAGTGACCTAGTTTTTGACCCGAGATGACCCATTTTCGAACTCGGCTTAGATTTCATCAAGGTTATCATTCTGACCAATATTCATGAAGATTAATTGAACAAGAGATCACAGAGTGATCTTGGCGCCCACCAATGTGTCATTTTTGTGTGTTCCAAATTTCAAGACTTACTGACTAGCTCAAGGTCAAATTTCATTTCCGTACACAACACTGTGCATGTGGTCTAAATTCGAAAGCTGTAACTTGAGAAATGTGAAAGTAGGTCACTAGATCAATTTCAAGGACAAAGTTCTTTGTACACAAAACTATGCATGTGCATCAATTTTGAAGACTGTAGTTTGAGAAATTTGAAAGTAGGTCACTAGGTCAATCTTAAGGTTAAAGTTTATTTCGGTACACAAAACTATGCAAGTGGTCCAAATTTGAAGCTGTAGCTTGAGAAATGAGAAAGTAGGTCACTAGGTCAAAATCAAGGTCAAATTTCACTTCACAACACAAATCTATGCTTGTGGTCCAAATCTGAAGCCTGTTCCTTCAAAAATGTGAACGTAGGTCACTAGGTCAATATCAAGATCAAAGTTTGTTTCAGTACACAATCCTATTCATGTGGTCTAAATTTGAAGCCTATAGCTACAGAAATCTGAAAGTAGGTCACTAGGTCAATCTTAAGGTCAAAGTTCATTTCGGTACACAAAACTATGCAAGTGGTCCAAATTTGAAGACTGTAGCTTTAGAAATGTGAAAGTAGGTCACTAGGTCAAAATCAAGGTCAAATTTTATTTCGGAATACAAAACTATGCATGTGGTCCAAAGTTGAAGCCTGTACCTTCAAAAATGTGAAAGTAGGTCACTAGGTCAATGTAAAGGTCAAAGTTTGTTTCGGTACACAAAACCATGCATGTGGTCCAAATTTGAAGGCTGTAGCTTGAGAAATGTGAAAGTAGGTCACTAGGTCAAAATCAAGGTCAAATTTTATTTTGGAATACAGAACTATGCATGTGGTCCAAATTTGAAGCCTGTACCTTCAAAAATGTGAAAGTAGGTCACTAGGTCGATGTAAAGGTCAAAGTTTGTTTCGGTACAATTACCATGCAGGTGGTCCAAATTTGAAGGCTGTAGCTTGAGAAATGTCACTGGGTCAAAATCAAGGTCAAATTTCATTTCGGAACACGACATTATGCATGTGGTCCAAAATTTGAAGCCTGTACCTTAAACAAGAGGGCCAAGATGGCCCTAGGTCGCTCACCTAAGAAACACACCATAACAGTGTAAAACATGTTTGACCTAGTGATTTCATGGAAACAAATATTCTGACCAATTTTCATTAAGATTGGACCAAAAAATTGGTCTCTTGCGATAAAAAACAAGCATTTTCTTAGATATGACCTAGTTTTTGACCTTAGATGACCCATGTTCAAACTCGACCTAGATTTTATCAAGGCAATCATTCTGACCAAAATTCATAAAGATCAATTGAAAAATACAGCCTCTATCACATACACAAGTTTTTTCTTTGATTTGACCAAGTGACCTAGTTTTTGACCTCAGATGACCCATATTCAAATTCGACCTAGATTTCATTAAGGCAATTATCCTGACCAAATTTCATAAAAATCAATTGAAAAAAAACAGTCTCTATCGCATACACAAGATTTTTCTTTAATTTGACCTAGTGACCTAGTTTTTGACCTCAGATAACCCATATTCAAATTCGACCTAGATTTTATCAAGGCAATCACTCTGACCAAATTTCATGAAGATCAATTGAAAACTACATCCTCTATTGCATACACAATGTTTTTCTTCGATTTGACCTAGTGACCTAGTTTTTGACCCAAGATGACCCATTTTCGAACTTGGCCTAGATTTTATCAAGGTAATCATTCTGGCTAAATTTCATGAAGATCATGAATACAGCCTCTATCGCATACACAAGGTTTTTACGTGATATGACCTAGTGACCTAGTTTTTGACCCCAGATGACCCATTTTCGAACTCGGCCTAGATTTCATCAAGGTAATCATTCTGACCAAAATTCATGAAGATCAATTGAAAAATACCGCCTCTATCGCATACACAAGGTTTTTCTTTGATTTGACCTAGTGACCTAGTTTTTGACCCGAGATGACCCATTTTCGAACTCGGCCTAGATTTCATCAAGGCAATCATTCTGACCAATATTCATGAAGATCAATTGAAAAGTACAGCCTCTATCGCATACACAAGGTTTTTCTTTGATTTGACCTAGTGACCTAGTTTTTAAACAGAGATGACCCATTTTCAAACTCGGCCTAGATTTCATCAAGATTATCATTCTGACCAACATTCATGAAGAATAATTGAAAAATACAGCCTCTATCGCATACACAAGGTTTTTCTTTGATTTGACCTAGTTTTTGACCCGAGATGACCCATTTTCGAACTCGGCCTAGATTTCATCAAGGCAATCATTCTGACCAATATTCATGAAGATCAGTTGAAAAATACAGCCTCTATCGCATACACAAGGTTTTTCTTTGATTTGACCTAGTGACCTAGTTTTTGACCCGAGATGACCCATTTTCGAACTCGGCCTAGATTTCATCAAGGTTATCATTCTGACCAAAATTCATGAAGATCAATTGAAAAATACAGCCTCTATCGCATACACAAGGTTTTTCTTTGATTTGACCTAGTGACCTAGTTTTTGACCCCAGATGACTCATTTTCGAACTCGGCCTAGATTTCATCAAGGTAATCATTCTGACCAAGTTTCATGAAGATCAGTTGAAAAATACAGCCTCTATCGCATACACAAGCTAAATGTTGACAGACAGACGACAAACAGACGACAGACAGACGACAGACGACAGACAGACGACAGACGCCAGACATCGAGCGATCAGAAAAACTCACCTGAGCATTGCTCAGGTGAGCTAAAAATGTGAAAGTAGGTCACTAGGTCAATGTCAAGGTCAAAGTTTATTTCAGTGCACAAAACTATGCATGTGGTCCAAATTTGAAGGTTGTAGCTACAGAAATGTGAAAGTAGGTCACTAGGTCAAAATCAAGGTCAACTCATGTCAAGGTTCATCTTGCCACTCAAAACCATACATGTGGTCCAAATCTGAATGTTGTAGGTTATTGACAAGAAGTTTTTATAAGCTTTTCCCTATATAAGTCTATATGAACCATGTGACCCCCAGGGCGGGGCCATATTTGACCCTAGGGGGATAATTTTAACAAACTTGGTAGAGAACCACTAGATGATGCTACATTACAAATATCAAAGCCCTAGGCTTTGTGGTTTGGACAAGAAGATTTTCAAAGTTTTTCCCTATATAAGTCTATGTAAACCATGTGACCCCCGGGGCAGGGCCATATTTGACCCTAGGGGGATAATTTGAACAATCTTAGTTGAAGACCACTAGATGATGTCACATACAAAATATCAAAGCCCTAGGCCCTGTGGTTTTGGACAAGAGGTTTTTCAAAGTTTTTCCCTATATAAGTCTATATAAACCATGTGACCCCCGGGGCGGGGCCATATTACACCCCAGGGAAATAATTTGAATCATATTGGTAGAAGACCACTAGATGATGCTTCATACCAAATATCAAAGCCCTAGGCTCTGTGGTTTGGGGCAAGAAGATTTTCAAAGTTTTTCCCTATATAAATCTATGTAAATTATAGAAATAAACAAAGGGCCATAACTTACTAAAAATTTGTTGAACCAGTCTGATTTTCAGGGGGACACAACTAGGGTACCAATACATCATTCTGACAAAGTTTGGTCAAAATCCCCCTGGTAGTTTCTGAGGAGATGCGATAACGAGAAATTGTTAACGGAAGGACGGACGGAATGACGGACGGACGGACGGACGGACGGAAGGACGACAGACCACGGACGCAGAGTGATTTGAATAGCCCACCATCTGATGATGGTGGGCTAAAAATACCACCTCTATCGCATACACAAGGTTTTTCTTTGATTTGACCTAGTGACCTAGTTTTTGAACCCAGATGACCCATTTTCGAACTTGGTCTAAATTTCATCAAGGCAATCATTCTGACCATAATTCATGAAGATCAATTGAAAAATACAGCCTCTATCGCATACACAAGGTTTTTACGTGATATGACCTAGTGACCTAGTTTTTGACCCCAGATGACCCATTTTCGAACTCGGCCTAAATTTCATCAAGGCAATCATTCTGACCAAAATTCATGAAGATCAATTGAAAAATACCGCCTCTATCGCATACACAAGGTTTTTCTTTGATTTGACCTAGTGACCTACTTTTTGACCCGAGATGACCCATTTTCGAACTCCGCCTAGATTTCATCAAGGCAATCATTCTGACCAAGATTCATGAAGATCAATTGAAAAATACAGCCTCTATCGCATACACAAGGTTTTTCTTTGATTTGACCTAGTGACCTACTTTTTGACCCGAGATGACCCATTTTCGAACTCGGCCTAGATTTCATCAAGGTTATCATTCTGACCAATATTCATGAAGAAGAATTGAAAAATACAGCCTCTATTGCATACACAAGGTTTTTCTTTGATTTGACCTAGTGACCTTGTTTTTGACCCCAGATGATCCATTTTCGAACTCGGCTTAGATTTCATCAAGGTTATCATTCTGACCAATATTCATGAAGATTAATTGAAAAATACAGCCTCTATCGCATACACAAGCTAAATGTTGACAGACGACGGACGACAGACGACGGACGCCGGACATCGAGCGATCAGAAAAACTCACCTGAGCATTGCTCAGGTGAGCTAAAAATAGGGGGCGACCCAAATGAAAAAAGGAGGTGCACAAGTTCAAATCATGATTAAGACTCATGCAAGGTTTCATGAATCAATATCAAATACTTTTTGAGCTAGGCATGTCAGAAGGTGAAAATGTGCATCTTTGACTACTACAGGGGCCATAACTCTGAAAATTGGGGGCAGACCCAAATGAAAAATAGGAGGTGCGCAAGTTCATATCATGATTAAGACTCATGCAAGGTTTCATGAATCTATATCAAATACTTTTTGAGCTAGGCGTGTCACAAGGTAAAAATGTGTGTTTTTGACTATTTCAGGGGCCATAACTCTGAAAATAGGGGGTGGAGCCAGATGAAAAATAGGAGGTGCGCAAGTTCATATCATGAGTAAGACTCATGCAAGGTTTCATGAATCTATATCAAATACTTTTTGAGCTAGGCATGTCACAAGGTGAAAATGTGCATTTTTGACTATTTCAGGGGCCATAACACTGAAAATAGAGGGCGGAGCCAGATGAAAAATTGGAGGTGCGCAAGTTCATATCATGATTAAGACTCATACAAGGTTTCATGAATCTATATCAAATACTTTTTGAGCTAGGCATGTCACAAGGTCAAAATGTGCATTTCTGACTATTTCAGGGGCCATAACTCTGAAAATAGGGAGTGGAGCCAGACGAAAAATAGGAGGTGCGCAAGTTCATATCATGATAAAGACTCATGCAAGGTTTCATCAATTTATATCAAATACTTTTCGAGCCAGGCGCGTCACGAACTTCGGACGGATGCACGGACAAGACCAAATCTATATGCCCCCACCACTCATTGGGGGGGGGGGGGGGGGGGGGGGGGCACAACAACACATAGTCCAGTCATTGTTCTTGCACACTGCGCACTCCCCATAATTGATATCTCTCTTTATTTCAAACTTCACTGAAATCTCTTCAGTACTTTTGGAGCTTTAAATCATGTCTTGGATAAGGAAAATGTGACACACAGAAAAGACAGACAGATGGACAAAGCAACAACTTTATCTTTGCACATCCTTCAGCTGTCAAAAATTGCCATCAGTAAACCAGTTAATGGTGTCCATATTCAGCACCTATATATAAATAAATGGTCAACTGTATCTGCAATCAATAGCCTTATCAGCGGACCAGATAAATGTCTACTAATGAATGATTCATTATAAACATGATCTATGGACATGTATGTATCAATTAAGCTTCATTTTTATCTAACAAAATCAAGAATACCAGTAGACTGATGTATGCTCCCAAATATACCCTGGAAGCGGAACTGTAAAAACATTTGCTTAATACAGACAGCCTAAAAATATTCAAAAGAGTTATATTTCTTGTATAGTAAATTTAATAAAATTCTATTCAATAAAAGCGTAAAATCAAGTGCAAAAAGGATAGATCTAGAGATCTAGTAGAGAGCTATATTTGCACTTCAATTTCTGTAAGTCTGGGTCAGATCCCTTGAAAACTGCATGAGATTGCTTGTGCAGTATTGCACATTATACAGCATTCTGTAAAATTCCGAAGGGCCGTAACTCCAAAACCAGGCATGGTACATTTATGACCTTTAAATATCTGTAAGTTTGCTTCATAATGATACATTTCAGTAAGTTTGAGGTCAAATCCCTTGAAAACTGTAGGAGATTTCCTGGCAAAGATTTGGGATGGACAGACGGATATACAGACAAATGGACCTACACCTTTAATTCCTGCGATTGTCAGGAAGCATACAAGGCCTAATGAGGATATACTGTAAAATCATTTAATTTTGTGGGCATCAAATTTCGTGGTTTTGGTCAAAACGTCAATTTCGTGGGTATATGAATTCGTGGATTTCAACTTTTGAATATAAAATGAATGAAAATTTTACTTTTTCGTAGGGATTAAATTTCGTGGATTAACCACGAAAATTAGTCCCCCACGAATATTAATGATTTCACAGTAATAGATCTTTTCAGTGTTAGATCAAACAAGAGCTGTTTGTAAATGACGTATGCCAACCTTGATGAGTTGTTCCATTTTCAGTCCTGTAATTAGTATGACTTTTATCTACTAACCCCAAAACATCACAGGGGTAATCTACTTCATAAGCTTAATCATGCTACCAAGTTTGAATTTTCTAGGTCAAACAGTTCTCAAGTTATTAAATAGAAAGTGGTCTTCAAGGTTGGGCAGAAACTGTTCACTATATCGACAGATGGACTGACCAAATTAACTGACAGGTGCAAATTTTTAGCAATTTTGCCCCACTTCATGCCTGAACAACAGCATCATAAGTCGTTTATAGCCATAGGAATTACAAAATGGTTATAAATCTTGAAGAATATAGGTTTGTTTAACATGTAATGTCACTTTTGAACACCAAATCTTATCTAACTGGCTATGCAACAAATGAAAATACTGCATCTTTTGTTCAATCACTGAAAAAAATCAATCAGTGACTGTGAAAAACACTGAAACAAACTAATACTCTCTACATATAATTCTATATAGAGACCAACAGGCATAATGTACATGTAGAGCACAAGGCGTAGCTAATTTGAGTATGTTCTCCATGATGATTGACACAAAAATTGTATAAGGTCATTTTCTTTCTAAGAAACAACTTTAACAGTGCTTTTATGCAAAAACAATACAACAGAATGTTTTATTTGATGACACATTCTAAATAATACACTTGGGGCCCTCTGAACTCTTTCTGTGGGAGAGGGCCACCCCTTAGCCCTCAAATTCCTAAGATCTACAAACCTATGCCCTTTCCAATTTGCATTGGTCAAAATTAGCATCTTGCTGGTGGAAAGTTGTCAGTTACATGCAGGGGACATGGAATAAAGTTTAACTGAAATGGTGTTGAACCCCAAAAAACAGTAATTTCACTGACATGGCTATCTGTATTACATAATGCAGTGATTTTTTTGCCTTTTTGGGAAAAGGTCCGGTACCGGATAAATTGGGAAAAATAGCGGGGTTTTTACTCAGATTGGGAATTTTTATAGTTAATTAATAACATCATTTAGAATGCTTCTTCCTTTAATTCCATGTAAGTAGCATCAAACAAACTGTTTAAATATTTAGGTTAAATCATGGTGAATGTCAATGTATAGAACTAAGTTTTCCTTCTGCAATCATCAATATGCAAACTTAATTTGGTCATTTGGGGAATTTTTAGATGATAATTGGGAAAAAAGATTGCATTTTTCAATTGGGAAAAGGTCCTTTAAGGGGTACTTTATAAAGAAGGAAAGAAATCGCTGTAATGTCTTTAAATTTTCCTTCTCAGTCAGTCTAATTTTCCTTTTAAATTAAGATACAAGTAAATTTTAATGTTTTGAAGAAAGTACTATACCAGGACCCAAGAAACAAATATAATTTCTAAACCATCCTTGTGATATTGTTTAAACAATGCACATTTCTTGAAACAATCAAACTCGTGGTGAACCCTACTAAGATTCATCATATTTTTTTAATTCAAGTACTTAAGGATGAATTCTGTAAGAAATGTTGTCCTAGAATTAGCTCTAGAACAGAAAACATATAATACATGCTTTGAAACTTAGGTCCTATTTTCTTGTAATAGAAATGGTACTGATTTTTGACATATTTTGGCACATGGAAATCAGTTTAATCTTAATACTCTTCAAGCTTGACACAATACTTAACTCCCACTACAATTGTCAATAAAAATTTAGAGCTCTATTTTTAATCATTACTCTGAACATAGTACACACAATTAAACTGAATTAACTTACACTTTAATAAATAGTGTCTACAAGTCTCCTGACTTGAAATATAGCTATACTTTGCATCCAAAAGCTTGGCCACTGACTCATAACGATTTCTTAAACAAAAACTCTTAAACAGAACAAAAACGTAACTTGGTCACTGTCTTGGAAGATTCTCAGATCTTTAGACAGATGTAACAACACAACTTTAGACAGATGTAACAACACAATATTGGCCACTAGGCAGATTCTCAGATCTTTAGACAGATGTAACAACACAATATTGGCCACTAGGCAGATTCTCAGATCTTTAGACAGATGTAACAAAACTAACAACACAATATTGGCCACTAGGTAGATTCTCAGATCTTTAGACAGATCTATGTAACAACACAATATTGGCCACTAGGCAGATTCTCAGATCTTTAGACAGATGTAACAACACAATATTGGCCACTAGGCAAATTCTCGGACTTCTCGCCAGTGAAAATAATCTTATTTTACTAGTAAGTATAATTTTTATGAAACATGTCTATACTACATGTAAGTTCAAATAAAAGATGCCTTTTTGAAATGGGCCACTGGCTAAAGCAAAAATAACTAGTCCTTAGCTACTCCAATAGAAACTAGAGCTATCACTAAAGGTGATGAATGTACCCCCCGCATGCACTGACACAGTACACTGCAATTTGACGCACACAAGATTGCATAATTATGTGGACTGTATGTATATAGACTGTATGTATACAGTATAGTAACAAAAAACAAAGTCCCATAACTATGCAGAATATTTATCTAAAAGAATGTAACATGCACCATGCACAACTAGGGTTGGAACTGATCACTTGTGTGAAGTTTCATTAAATTGTGTGTAAGGGTTTGGTAGATTAGGCATGCACAAGATTGCATATGCAGACTGCATGTACATAGTATGTTAACAAGAAACAAAGTCCCATAACTCTGCAATTTTTGTCGCTGAAAGAACCTAACATGCCCCATACACAACTACTGTTGTTACTGATCACTTGTGTGAAGTTTCATTAAATTGTGTCAAGGGGATGAGGAGAGATGGTGCGCACAAAATTGTGTCTATGTATATAGTATAGTAACAAAAAAACAAAGTCCCATAACTCTGCAAATTTTTTTTCTAAAAGAACCTAACATGCCCCATGCACAACTACTGTTGGTACTGATCACTTGTGTGATGTTTCATTAAATTGCGTCAAGGGGATGAGGAGAGATGGTGCGCACAAGATTGTGTCTATGTATATAGTATAGCAACAAAAAAACAAAGTCCCATAACTCTGCAATTTTTTTTTCTAAAAGAACCTAACATGCCCCATGCACAACTACTGTTGGTACTGATCACTTGTGTGAAGTTTCATTAAATTCTGTCAAGGGGATAAGGAGAGATGGTGCGCACAAGATTGCGTCTACGGACAGACGGACAGACAGACAGACAGACAGACAGACAACCTGAAACCAGTATACCCCCCCTTACAACTTTGTTGTCGGGGGGTACAATTAGTAGCTCAGATAGAGGTAACTAGTCCTCAGGCTTAGTGACTCACTTTTTAAAGGTATATTAGACCCAAATTTCATATCTGAAAACATGAGAAGTTACTACATATTATATTATATAGTTAATAAGTAATATAAAATTAACAACTTATAAACAGTACCATGCATGTGGTTTAATTAGTACACACTGTATACACGTACAGCTAAACTCAATATATTAATTAATGTGTACAGCCACTAACAAACTGGTATAGCTAAACTCAATATAAATGTGTACAGCCACTAACAAACTGGTAAAGCTAAACTCAATATATTAATTAATGTGTACAGCCACTAACAAACTGGTATAGCTAAACTCAATATATTAATTAATGTGTACAGCCACTAACAAACTGGTACAGCTAAACTCAATATATTAATTAATGTGTACAGCCACTAACAAACTGGTATAGCTAAACTCAATATAAATGTGTACAGCCAGTAACAAACTGGTAAAGCTAAACTCAATAAATTAATTAATGTGTACAGCCACTAACAAACTGGTATAGCTAAACTCAATATATTAATTAATGTGTACAGCCACTAACAAACTGGTATAGCTAAACTCAATATATTAATTAATGTGTACAGCCACTAACAAACTGGTAAAGCTAAACTCAATATATTAATTAATGTGTACAGCCACTAACAAACTGGTATAGCTAAACTCAATATATTAATTAATGTGTACAGCCACTAACAAACTGGTATAGCTAAACTCAATATAAATGTGTACAGCCACTAACAAACTGGTATAGCTAAACTCAATATAAATGTGTACAGCCACTAACAAACTGGAAGTTTTTTAACAATCGACTGTTACTGCATGATATTTTATTATGAATATAGTTCTACACACAAACTTACATGTAATTTATATTCTTAGTAAAGTTAAATACATTTGATAAGAATTCAATGTCCATTGGCTATCTTTAATTTTACAGTTTTGGATAAATTATTTATTCAGACAACATCATTAATGAGCTATCACAGGAGACAGGGCGCTTGACTATTTCGATGCTGGACAGTAAAACTGGGCACATCTGAGGAAACTAGAGCTGTCACTGGAGTGTTTAATGACTCCAATGGTGGATGAAGATATTGCACAATAGCTTGAGTCTGTGTCAATGGTATTAAGTAATAATGAGGTAAAGATAAAATATATCAAAACACTATATAACAATAATTCTAAGCAAAAAGGGGGCATAATTCATAAAATATGGGTGCAAGAGTTATGCACCTTGTGTTATATGATGTGGGTGGTGATGATGTGGAACAACTACTTCAAGTTTGAATCAAATCCATTTAGTAATAACTGAGATATAGTGAAAATGCATCAAAATTAACCTTAAATTCTAAATTAAAAGGGAGCATAATTCATGAACAAGAGCTGTCGGAGGACAGCAACGCTCGACTATTCAACAGCCTTGTCAATTGAATGAAGACAAGTCGAAAAAGGGGCATAATCTTGTAAAAATGCTAAACACGGTTATGGAACCTGCACAGTGCATATCAGCTTATGACAGTGGATAAGTGTGTGAAGTTTCAATCCAAGTTCAATAGCTCTACTATTCTTTGAATAGTCGAGCTAAAAATTGGTGCCAGAGTTATGCACTTTATGTCATATGGTGTGGGTGATAAGGTGTAACAATAGTTTAAGTCTGAATCAAATACATTTAGTAATAACTGAGACAGAGTGAAAGGTATCAAAACTTTAACCTGAAATTCTAAGTAAAAAGGGGTGATAATTCATGAAATATTGGTGCAAGAGTTATGATCCTTGTGTCATATGATGTGAGTGATGATGTTGAACAACTATTTTAAGCCTGAATCAAATCCATTTCGTAACAACTGAGATATAGTGAAAGTGCATCAAAACTTTAACCTGAAATTCTAAGTAAAAGGGGGATAATTCATGAAATATTGGTGCAAGAGTTATAGTCCTAGTGTCATAATGATGTGAGTGATGATGTTGAACAACTATTTTAAGTTTGAATCAAATCCATTTCGTAATAACTGAGATATAGTGAAAGTGCATCAAAACTCTAACCTGAAATTCTAAGTAAAAGGGGAATAATTCATTAAATATTGGTACCAGTGTTATGGGCCTTGTGTCATATGATGTGGGAGATGATCAATGTGGAACAACTACTTTCAGTTTGAATCAAATCCATTTTGGAATAACTGAGATAGAGTGAAAGTGCATCAAAACTTTAACCTGAAATTCTAAGTAAAAAGGGGGGGGTTAATTCATGAAATACTGGTGTGAGAGTTACGGCCCTTGTGCCATATGATGTGGGTGATGATGAGGAATAACTATTTTAAGTTTAAAGCAAATCCATTAGGTAATTACACAGATAAGGAGAAAAAAGAGAAAGTGTAAAAAACAATGTTGGGACGAGGAGACGCCGATGCCGGGGCGAGTAGGGTATCTCTCCATATACAATGTACTTTGTATAGTCGAGCTAAAAAAGAAATTGAATTTGCCATTTTTTGTGATCATCCTATGATCATGTATATAGATAATGAATCATACACTGACCTTTATTTATATTTGTATATACGATTGCATATTGTTATAGACCAGAAGCTTTAAAGTTTAGAGTCTATTGAAATATTCTTCTTCTTCTTTAAATCCTGAATGAAAAGTAGATTTTCTGCGGGTTGAACAGTTTTAGAATCTTGGTCATGTTGAACAATTTTATTTTAAATTAGTGGATTTCCACCTGGGAATGGTGAGTGGCAGACAAACAGTTTAAACATAATTTAAACCTCCAATTTATCACCAATTTTCCTTTGTTAAACCTGTAGACATATCCTATTGAATGAGGTCATTGAATACAAATGCTAAACTAAAATTAAAAGGAAGGAAATATTTCTGATTTCTGAGGGCATGTGTTCTTTTATACACACTGTCTACTGATAATTTTTGGAATGGGCCCAAGCGAAGGCAACCTTTAACCTGCTGATAGTGTCCGACAAATTTATAATCTTGATGGTAGTCCACTGGGCTACCACAATTTTTTTCTGGTAGCCCAGCAATTTTTTTGTAGTTGCCCAGAAATATAAACCCCGAAAGTATAAACTTGCTCTAAAATACCAAACCTGACTTACCGAGATGTGAGAATCAAAGGGGTCTGTAACAGTGTTTAGTTAATAAATTTAAAAACATCAAAATAAACCTGTGTGTTTGTTTCAGTTCCGCAGACACATTCCTATCATATTAGTCTACATATATATATATGAATGACAATAAATGTTTATTTGGATGTTGATACTGTCCAAATATTGTTACAGATCCCTTTGGTTAAGAATGATGGAAAACAGAAAAAATGGTCAACATTTCATTCCAATCTGACTAAAGTACATCTATTACGCTACGCTTAGGATCTGAGAACGAGCTAATGTTACCCATCGTTTGGACGACCCTTTTGCTAGCGAATCAGAGCTAAACTTACAACATTTTGCAAATCATTAGTTAGCCTTGATATTTGATATTTACAATTCTATGTCGTAATATATGTCAGATAGCCGGTTAGCTCAGTCGGTAAGGCACTTGCTCTGTAAACGTGGGGTCACAGGTTCAAGCCCTGGATTCATTGCACATTTTTCTTACTCTTTGACATTATTTTTCAAGAAATATTAGTTTTTATGTCGAAAGCCCGATCAGGCAATGTTACCAGCCTGTTTATGACAACCAATTAACACAGTACATAACAGTACAAGAATACTGATTACCAGACCTCCAGACTGCTGGTCTAGAGTCCGGATTACTTGACCTCTAGACTCCAGGTCTAGAGTCTGATTACTAGACCCCCTAGCCAGGTCCTTATTTTTAACACAAGTGACAAGAGCTGAAAACTGTCATATGCTCCAAGCAATTTATAAACAATTTTACAAAGTGACATGTGTAAATAAAAATAAACAAATCATTTTACTAACCTCATCTCCCCAGTAAAGTACATCCTTGGTCCTGTCACGTAATTTCTTATACTGGTTGAGAAATTGTATAATTCCATGTGCTCTAACGTGGTCGGCGTTAGTTTTTGTAGCCTCCCAAGAAAGAGGCGACCCTTCCGATAACAAACCCATGGTATGTCAAGACGAGATTGAAGATGAAATGTGGAGGAGATGCTTTTATTTATGCGATGTGCTCTCTCGCGCGCTCCACTTAAAATATGTGGCTACGCTAGAGTGAAAATTTACTACATAATTTAGAACATCACTGTTTACATTTGGAAATGATTACACAGCGCATGCTCAGGGATGATCCAATATATTTCCGAATACCCACGATGTTCTTTTTTGAGGAGGTTCTCTGGGGGCCCAATTATCATCAAATTATTATTGTATAAATGTAAGGAAATACCAATAGCATCGATAATGAGCTTTAAATAGCATTTCAGATAGGTCTATCCGATAAATATCTACAGTGTCCAGAATGGCATGCCAGTAACACCGAAGAGTGTCCGAGTCTGGTCAAGCACGGGTAACTAGATTATCGCCAAAAAATGGTTCGAACAAGGGTGAGCTATTGTGGTCATGCAGTGATTGTCCGTCGTACGTCGTCCGTCGTGCGCCAACATTTTCCTTGTTGTTATAGATCATGTGTTAAAGCTCCATGGTTCAACGAATTGAATTATATGCAATTCTGATTTCAATGTATTACATTACGTAACATGCTTTTCAAATTTTTCATTAATCTATGCTAAAATAACGCATGTGTTTATTTGTATTATAAACATGTATCGTTTGCAATAAAATATGTTTAAACTAATTCTATGCAAAACACTGGTTGCCACGGCAACCAAAAGGAAAAACTTTAAAAATCTTCTTGTCCAAAACCACAGTGCCTAGGGCTTTGATAATTTGGTATTTAGAATCATCTAGTGGTCCTCTACCAAGGTTGTTCAAATAATCCGCCTATGGTTAAATATGACCCCGCCATGGGGGTCACATAGTTTATATAGACTTATAGAGGGAAAACCTTTTGAAAATTATTGTCTTAAACCATAAGGCCCATAGCTTTGATATTTAATATGTGTCATGCTCTAGTAGTTCTCTACCAAGATTGTTCAAATCATGACCCTGGGGTCAATACATGCCACGCCCGGGGGAGGGGGTCACTTGTTTTTCATTGACTTATATAGGAAAATCTTTAAAAATCTTTTTGCCCAGAACCATAAGGCCCAGACCTTATAGATATTTGGTATTTAGTATTGTATAGTGGTCAGCTATCAAGTTTGTTCAAATCTTGACCCTGGGATGAAAATTGACTGCGCCCCGGAGTCAACAGTTTTTACATTGGCTTATATAGAGGAAACCTTTATAAAAATATTTCTTTTCTGAAACCATTAGGCCCAAAGCTTAGATATTTGGCATGTTGCATGATTTAGTGGTTATCTACCGAGGTTGTTCAAATCATGACCCTAGGGTCAATATAGGCCACGCCTAGGTGGTCCCTTGTTTTACATAGACTTATTTGTTTTTTGAAGCAATGGCAAAGAAATTTGGACCACAAGTATAATATTTGATACAGATTTCAATACTCATCTTGAATAGTCTTAATCATGACTACTGACCTACTTTCTTATTTTAAAAGGTACCTCATAGAAATTTGGACCACGTGTATTACTTTTGATACATATATGTTTAATATTCTCAAACCTGACCTACTGATCAACTTTCTTGTTTTTGAAGCTACAGCAAATAGATTTGGACCACCTGTATAATGTCTGATACAGATTTCAATATTCATCTTGAATAGTCTTAATCGTGACCAACTGACCTACTTTGTTCTTATTGAAGCTACAGCAAAGAAATTTGGACCGCATGTATAATGTTTGATACAGGTTTCAATACTCATCTTGAATAGTCTTAATCGTGACCTACTTACCTACTTTCTTGTTTTTGAAGTTACAGCATAGAAATTTGGACCGCATGTATAATGTTTGATACAGGTTTCAATACTCATCTTGAATAGTCTTAATCGTGACCTACTGACCTACTTTCTTGTTTTTGAAGGTACATGATCGAAATTTGGACCACGTGTATAACTTTCGATACAGATTTCAATACCCCTCTTTTACACTGTTTAATATTCTCAAATTTGACCTACTGACCTACTTTCTTGTTTTTGGAGCTACAGCACAGAGATTCGAACCACCTATATAATTTTCTAACAGATTCCAGTATTCTTGAATAATCTTTACCATGAGCTACTCATCTAGTTTTTTGTTTTTGTTTTTGAAGCTTTAGCAAAATAATTGTTCAAGCAAGCAACTAAACTCAGCTGAGCGATATAAAGCCATAATAACCCTCTTGTTTAATGTCACAGGGACATTCTTATATTTTTGTAGAATTAAACGATATTGGCAAACTGTCAAATATTTTGTTAAATGATTTATTAAATACAAAATAATGTATATAATAAAATTTTTATGATTTTTCAAAACTGAAATGCTATTTAGGGATTAAGGATACGATTACGCTATATTACATGAAGTTAATGTTTTCAGTACAAAACTCTGTAATAATGAAATGGATTAAAACACATATTGTTATCAAATTTATCTTATTATTACCGTTTACATTGTACAACTAAATGGATTTGATTCAAACTTAAAATTATTGTTCCACATCATCATGCACATCATATGGTACAAAGGCTATAATTCTTGAACCAATATTTTATGAATTATGCCCCCTTTTTACTTAGAATTACTGTTTAATTTTGATGCATTTCGCCATATCTCTGTTGTTACTAAATGGATTCGATTCAAGCTTAAAATGGTTGTTCCACATTATCACCCACACCATATGACACAAGATCCATAATACTGGCACTAATATGTTGTGAGTTATGCCCTCCTTTTACTTAGAATTATTTCAGATTCAAGTTTGATGCACTTTTGCTCTATCTCGATTATTACTGGATATATTTGATTCAAACTAATTATTCCACATTATTAAGCACATGATATCATACAATATGCATTACTATTGGAGAATATTTTCATGAACTATATCGCTTTTATACTTATTCAATATTTTGATACACTTTATATGTATCTCTGTTATTGCTTAATACTTTTGACACAAACTTTAAGCTGTTGTACTCACTCCAGTCACAGCTTCAGCTTCCTCAGATGTTCCAAATATCACTATCCAGTATCGAAATAGTCGAGCGCTCTGTCTCCTGTGACAGCTCTTGTTTACAGAGTTTCCAAACTTATAGAAAACTGCCACTAGTTTGTGAACCAGTACAATGTGTTAAGGCATATATGATACTGTGGTGTCCCGTTCATAAAATGCAAAAATTGGGCGGAACTAGACAAAAGCTTGCCGGGCCAAACTTTCAGTTTTCAAAACGTCTGGCCTAAAATACAGCCGCTGATTTCACAATTATGAAGTAAGCGTAGTTTGCCCTTTGAAATGATACAAAATATCAATACTTTATTACCAGATAACACATCCTATATACAGTGTTTCAAACGTAGAAGAAAATAGAATATATTATAACAGCCGAGGAACCGTTCGAATATTTTAATATTCACAATACAGTTTTTTTCCATCAGGTGGAAAACTCCTTTCGTTTTCAGTTTGATGAGTGTGCCAGAAAGAATGTTACCATTTTTGTGTGTAATAATTTTATTTTTTATTTTATTTTACATATTGATTTATTATATTGTAGGCATTGTTATTTGCCAAATTTAATTCATGTGATAGGGGGTGGGTATAGGCCTTTTGTTCCATACTTCTTTGTAAAGTTAATTTATGCTAATATTTAAACCCACTATCCCAGCCAGCATGACTATATCGGCCCGATATAGGTATAATGTCGGAATGTCGGCAAAATGTGCCGATATAGGGCCGACGTCGGGCCGTTGTGAGGAGTGAGTGAGTTAGGTTTTACAGCGAATCGACACAAAATTATCATATATCGCCGAGATCGGACCGTTGAACTGCCGCAAAATATTGAAATCGGTAGATCGACATCCATCAGTGTAACTATTTCGTAAGTCGGATTGACATCGGGCCGATATTGGATTCTCTAATATAGCTATATTTTTCAAAATATTATTGATAAACGTGAAAAAGTAATCTAATTGTTTATGTGTGCTAATTTATTAAGCAAATATGATGTATGCCTGAATTAATCAAACGAGGTTCCAAACAAAATTTGTAGACGGTATTTATCAAAATTTTATATGTAATAAAGGGAGGTTATAATTATGATGCATTTTTATTTTTGGTAGAATGCCGCCGTAGAAATATTTATATTTACAAAAAATGAAAATATATATATGTTTAAAATTCTAATTGAACAATTTTAATAGTGTTAAGAATATACAGAAAACGTACGTAACTGTATAAAACATGTAGTATATACTTGTGAAAAATATTATATCAATAAAATCAAATAACCATCATACACATGATGCGAGACACATCTGTTCTCAAGTAAATTATTCTGAGAATTTATAAAGTGTATATTTGAAGAAAACTTTGAAGCACTGCGTGTCACACTATTTCGACGTCGGGCCGACATCATTCCTATTTGCAGCCGATATTAAAGCCGATATCGGGCCGTTATAGACAACGACGTCGGTTTGATATCGGGCCGATATAGAATGCTGGCTGGGATATTGTGTTACTTTTATTGGTGTGTATATAAGTAAGTTTTATACTACTGTTGTGCATTTGTTATGAATTGCTGTATGTTGTGTATCGTGTTGTCTGAATGTTTTGTGAAATAGTTTGATTTAGCTAAACAGTTTCATTACAAAGTTATCTAAATATCTGCCACTGGTGAGATGTTTTTTTTTTTTTTTTTTGCTTTCTGTAAGCTCCCTTACGCTTGCGTATGCGTTTCGTTATTTTATTCTTCACCCAGGAGATGTCAGAGGGTCTTACTTTGACATTTTTTTGATATTTTTGTTGGGGATATTGTTTTTTGAAGTTATTGAAATATGAGTAGTTATGTAAGAAGCACATTTGATAATATCCGGATCAAGACAGCTATTCCAGTCAAAGTTGTGTAGTTCTGCTCGCAGACTGTACTATTCACCTCGATTACATTCCCGGACCAGTCCATCGAAACACTTTTGTTTGAGGAGAAGCTCATAGATAGGAGTTCTTGTTTGAGGAAAAGTTCTCCAACGCCAGAAAGAACAACGTTATTACTGTTTGAAACAAAAATTAGATCTGGCAAAGACGATTTGTCAGTAGATGTGTTGTTTCATCAGTTAGTTGTTTGAGACTAAATTGTTGTGTGATGATGCGGAATTAGACTAACGGCATTGCAGTTAAAGTCACCAGTGACTATAATATCAGGAATGTTTGTATCAACTGCTAGACCGAGTCTATAAAATTCTTGTACAATGTACATTGCATCTGAACATGGGGGTTGATGGAAAACACCGAAAAGAATACGTTTATTGTTAGAAAGAATTATTTCATACCCATATACATTCAAGGCGGTTGATCTCTAGATCTTGTCTGCAAAAGTTGTGTTTGTTATCTTTTATATACAAGATAACACCTCCATGAGAATCATCAGTATGGTCTTTACGTTCAGTTCTATGACATGAATGTAGCATTATATCTTCAGATGCGAGAGAGTTAATCAACCAGATTTCATAGAAGGCAAGAACATCAAAGTCAGACAGTTCGGCGTAAAGAATATCGAGATTGTGCTGCATGCTCCTTATAGTCACGTGATCTAGGTGCGAAATGGTTGTTTTTTAAAAGTGGGAAAGTAAAATGCGTTTTTTCAAAGATTTAAGGAATACTAAGTAATATTTTTTGTGGACTTTTATGTATTTATGATGGATTATCATGTGAAAGTCGGAATATAATGACTAAAACAAAAGATAAAAAGAGAAAAAACAGAAACAGCAGTGATAATGAGAACAATGGTAGAAAAATTCAAAAACAGAGAGGCCCGTCTGGGGATACGGACAAAGATAGTGATATAGCGGTGAGTGACATTTTAAACTGGACAAATTCAGTGCTTTATGGAGATGATAATGAGGATAATGGTGAAAATAATGTATTTTTGAATGGTAGCGTGGATGTTGTAAGAACTAGTAGTGATCACTCAAAAACAATGGCGGACAAACAAACAGAGCCAACTAATCGTGATATAATGAATGTGCTACAAACCATAAGTGGTCGCATGGATACAGTTGAGAAAAAACTTGGTGCTATTGAGACTTTTGAAAAGAGAATGGTGAATTTTGAAAAGGAAATAAAACAGCTGTGGGTGGCGCTAAACGACAGAGTCAAGAAGGTGGACGACCGGGTAACGCGTGTGGAAGACAAGATCGATGATGTGGACGTCGGAGCTGCGTTAATTTCGGAGAAGGTACAGAGTCTGGAGAAAGAAAGGGACACACTGCGTGATGAAATTTCTTATTTAAAATCTCAGTCTATGAGAAATAATCTTATCTTTACCGGGTCCCTGAAGACAACACGAATGGAAATGAGTCAGCCGAAATAACGGAGCAGAAACTACGCAAACACCTTCAGGACGCTTTGCATATCGCAAAAGATACTGCTGAGAACATCAGGGTTGAGAGAGTACATCGGTCTCCAAGTGAAAGAATTCCTGGTAAAGTGAGGAGTATTGTGGCTAAGTTCACATACTTCAAGGACAGAGAAATGGTAAGGAAACGTTGGAAGGAATTAGAAGGCACAAACTTAAGATTTTTGAACAATTTCCGCCTGAAGTGATACAGAAAAGGAGAAAATTAGTGCCAAAAATGAAGGAGGCGCGCCGACAAGGCAAGAGAGCGTACCTGGCCTATGACACCCTCTATGTAGATGGTACTCCGATTAAAGCCTAGGGACACGATGGTGGTGAGATATCCATTCTCTCGTTTAATGTAAACGGTTTATCTGACTATAAAAAGAATTGTACCGATTTTGTAAATCTTTTGAGTTCACATGACATTTGCATACTATATGAAACATGGGCTAATTCATCAAGTGATATTGATTTGAAAGGATATGTTTCTCATAATCTCTACAGAAAATTTCAACATAGGAATGCACGAAGAAAGAGTGGCGGCATTGCTATTTATTATAAAAGTCATTTAGATGCAGGTATTAAAATTATAAGAAACCATTATGATACTATTATCTGGTTGAAACTAGATCGAAATTTCTTTGGTTTAGAAGAAGATGTATATATATGTGCTGCATATATTTGGGTAGAGGATTCTCCTGCTTATAATACTATAAATGTTGATTTGTATGAAATACTAGAGAATGACATATCATATTTTTCAGAATACGGTAAATTGTTTGTAACAGGTGATCTAAATAGCAGAGTTGGCAATAAATATGATTTTATAGTACATGATAATGTAAACAGTGTATACGATGATGCAGATTATATACCAGACTGTACCCTTGACAGGGCCTCAGTAGACAGAGTACATAATAACCTGGGTTTAAAATTGTTAGACATGTGCAAATCTACTTGCTTAAGAATTGTTAATGGCAGATTAGGTGACAGTTGTAAGCATACATTTTATTCCCGTAACGGAACATCTGTAATTGACTATTTATTGGCCAGTGAGCGGGATTTCACAAAGATCAGTAATTTTACGGTAGGTCAGTTTAATGAATGGAGCGATCATGCTCCGCTACTCTTTAACCTGTATTGTAATAATTTCTCACCTGATTATGAGACACGCACTGATATAAAATACAGATGGGATAATTCACTTAAAGAACAATTTCGTTCAGGTATAATTTCAAAATTGCCAAAGTTCAACAATATTGTAAATGATATAGATTATTCAAGCAAACAATCAGTTAATAATGTTTTAGAAAGTTTTTCAGACGTAATCCGCAGTGTTGCGGACCCGTTATTTTCTAGACAATGTAGTTATAATAATAGACCTATGTTTGATGATAATTGTTGTATCAAAAACACAGAATGGTTTGATACAGAGTGTGTGAATGCTAGAAACTCGTACTTAGAGGCTCTGCGATTATTTAACTTGGACAAAACCCCTGTTAATAGAAACACTTTATGTTCAAAGAAAAAATTGTATAAGGACTTAATACGCAAAAAGAAAAGTTTTTCATATAGAAATAAGATGAGAGAAATTGAAAAACTAAAGACACAGAAGCCTAGAGATTTTTGGAAGTTTTTCAAGTCTAAAAATGCAGAGAAAAATTGTAATATCTCTTCAGAAGATTTCAAATTATTTTTTGAAAATCTTAGTAATGATATGTCTGATTGTAACAATGTTGAAGCTGAAACATTTTGTAGTAATAATGATTTTAATGCTGAGAATTGTACTTTTCCAGAGTTAGATGAGCCCATTTCTGTAAATGAAATTATATGTGCTGTAAAACAATTGAAGCGTAACAAATCTGTTGGTAATGATTGTTTAATGAACGAATACTTTATCGAATGTATTGATATATTATCGTTGCACTTATGTGATGTTTTTAATTGTATTTTAAACTCGGGGCATTTTCCAGATAAATGGACCGAAGGTGTTATTATACCTTTACATAAAAAAGGATCAGTAAATGATGTAAATAATTATAGGGGAATAACTTTAGTTAGCTGTTTTTCAAAGCTTTTTACCAGTATACTGAATAAGCGAATTGAATTGTTTTGTGAAAACAACAATATAATCTCTGATGCTCAATTCGGATTTCGTAAAGGTCGTTCCACTATTGATGCATTATATATTCTTATGTCAATTGTTCAGAAATATATCAATGAAAATAAGAGATTATATGTTATATATGTCGACATGTTTAAGTGTTTTGATAGTATTTATCGCAATGCTTTGTGGTTAAAGATGTATAAAACTGGCATTCAAGGTAAAGTGTTGAGGATAATAAAAAATATGTACCAAAATGTTAAGTCATGTGTAAAATCTTGCTCATCATATTCTGATTACTTCAGCTACGCTATCGGTTTACGTCAAGGGGAGGTAATGTCGCCTCTATTGTTCTCACTGTTTGTAGAAGATTTAGAATTATTTTTACAAGATAGTGTACATTCTGGACTACACATTGATGATATTGTTTTGATTTTGCTATTGTTTGCGGATGATATGGCCATTCTAGGTAAATCGCCCGAAGAAATCCAAAAGCATTTAGACAACCTTTATTTATACTGCAGTGCTTGGGGTTTAAAAGTTAATACAACAAAAACAAAAATAATGGTCTTTCGTAAACGGGGAGATTACGCCATGATGAAAAATGGTCCTATAATGGCCAAAATATTGAAGTAGTTAATAATTTTAACTATCTAGGTACTGTTTTTAATTATACAGGTAACTTTTCATTAAACCAGGAGCATTTAGTTGGTAAAGCCCTTAAGGCAATGAACACACTATTATTTAAATGTAAACAATTTGATATAAAACCAAAAATATTATGTCAGTTATTTGATGCTTTTGTAGGTTCGATACTAAATTATGCTTCGGAAATATGGGGGTATACAAAATCTAAAGAGATAGAACGTTTACATTTAAAGTTTTGTAAAAGACTATTACAAGTCAAAATAAATACATGTAATGCTGCAGTGTATGGAGAATTAGATAGATATCCTCTATATATTGTTAGATATGTAAGAATTATTAAATATTGGTTTAAACTTGTGTATAGTAATAACATTATTCTTAAAACAATATACAATATGGCATTAGACGATTGTAATAGTGGTTGTATAAACTGGGTATCAAATGTTAAGAAGTTACTAAATGATTACGGATTTTCATATGTGTTTGATAAGCCTGACACTATTCATATTGATAAATTCATGCATGATTTTCGATTAAGAATAATCGATACATATAAACAGGAATGGAATATAAGTGTTAATAATAGTTCAGTACTAGATATGTATAGAATATTTAAAACAAGTCATGATTACGAATGCTATTTAGACGTACTACCTCGTAGTCTTAGATTTTATTTTGTTAGACTAAGACTTTCTGCTCATCCTTTAAGAATACAAACGGGAAGATATTTACGTAACAATATTCCACGAAATGAGCGTTATTGTTTGTGTTGTAATAAACGAGACTTAGAGGATGAATTTCACTTTATTTGTATTTGTCCATATTATCAGCAAATACGTAAAAAATATATTAAGCGACAGTATTTGTAAATCCATCAGTTTTTAAGTTCCATTCATTACTAAATTCGACCAACAAAGATGAGCTTGTTAATGTGTGTAAATATATCAAAGAAGCAATCCAAAAAAGAAATTTGGTTATTAATAATACATTATAAAGAACCCATGTCATTGTATTCTCACTTCCTTTGTTAATTACATTTTATTTGATTATAAACTATATGTCTAGGTATAGTTTTCTTTTTTCTAGTTGTTAATAACATGTTTGTTACTTTCTTTAAAATAGTATGAACGTGACTATGTATATTGTAATATTAGTGTTTAGACGATGTACGATGTACAAGTCTCAATAAAATTCTGTTCTGTTCTGTTCTGTTCTGCTCTGATTTAATACTATTTACTTATCAAACACCCAAGCCAAAGGGGCGGACTTAACATATCCTCAAGCCCTCTTGAACGTTTAGAATTACAGCAGGAACAAAGATTCGAATTTACGACACATGAAAACTGACCAAAATCATGAGTCTAAACAGATTTGACCGTTTTTCGTCAGTACGTAATAGATTAGCTGTTAAAACTGGTTCCTAAATGCATCTCGAACTATCATGATCACCTAAGAGCTAGAGTCTACCATTTCTGTGCAGACTACAGCACTAACTGAGCAACATTATAGTGTTCAAATTTCGTAATGAGGCCTTCTTTGGATGTATTTCACTGGCTTATTAGAAATCCGTCGGAAATGCAATATGTACAAAATTTACAATCATTTTAATAGACGTGGATCAAAACAACTTCCAGCCTTAATGAACGTTGTGAATTCCAGCAGAAAGAAGGATTCTGTTAATACTGTTGTTGGTAGTTACCGCGGTAAAAACAAAAAAACGGATGTTACTGCTATGCCAGGCTGTAACAGAACTATTAGTTCTTCCAGCTGTAACTTCCAACATTCAGTAGCTGTACTGATGTTACTGCTGTAACTTTCCAAGAGTAACAGCAGTAATACTGATTCTACTGATGTACTGCGATGGTAGCATAATGGTCTACTTAAAATGCTGCGCTGTAGTTACGACAGATAACGTGCACATGTTCATATATATATGAGTAATCGTGACAATGCGAAACCGCAATAAGTAATTCTTTCCTCTTATGGAAGCACTTGCGTTATCAGGAAGTTCAAAATATTTTAGAATAAGATATTAGACACTATTTCATAATATGCCCACGTTGGCTAAAGGAGTAAAAATGAAGGAAAATATTAGGGATGGGAACGAATATTCGAATATTCGAAAATCGATCGAATATTCGAATATGAAAATCAAATTCGAATATTCGTAAATTATTGTATTTTTTTTTTCAAAATAAGTATCATTGATTTTGGGCAATATGAGCATGCTAATTCTACAGATTAAAACCATGTCATGTTTGTTTATCGCGAATCAAAAGATGTCCAATTAACAAGAAAATAGCAATGCATAATTGGCAGGGGCCATCGTTACGGATTAACAGTTTGCAACAGGCGTCAATGTGTCAGATGCATGTCAAAAGATGTCCAATTAACAAGAAAATTGCAATGCATAATTACCTGGGGTCATCGCTACGGATTAACAGTCTGTATTAGGCGTAAATGTGATCTCTTTTTATCTTTTGTTCATGTTCTGTTTTATGTAACAAGTTGTAGATTTTTTTTTTTGAAAACAATACCAACTTGTAGATATTGTCGATCTTTTCACAATATTTTGTACGACGTTTCAGACCATCCGCAGAATCGGTTTTCATCCGCCATCGGCCGTATTCGAATTAAATTTTGAAGTACTTTATAATAAAATGAAGCAATACCATATGATTGATGCATAAGTTCATGTTGAAGGAGGTTTAAGTCTGCCTTACTTGCTTTTTACACGACGATTTTTACACGCCGATTGAAAATTTTCAAAATGGCGGCGGTAATACAACAGCGCGTCACGTGTTTAAATAGGACGACCTGCTATTTTCAGATAAAATTGCGACGGTCTAAATTATAATCGTTTTGATTTTTTGTATCATTTTGAAGCTAAAACACTGAATTAGTTAAATCTGTTCATGATTATACTGATAGAATCGTGAAATAAAACGCTAGGATCGGCGGGATTTGCTAGGTTGGATCGGGTTACCCGAAACAGACATTTTTTGGCCTTATTACGTACGATGATCCACGCTTTAAACAAATGAATACGTTGTGTATATGCCAATCACTTAATAAGAATTTAAAGCTTCCATAAAAACAAACCGAATATTCGAATATATTCGAATATGGCAAACCGAATATTCGAATATTGATTTCAGTATTCGTTCCCATCCCTAGAAAATATCATTTTATGTTTTTCCCTTTACCTACTCTTTCCCACAGTTTGTTCAGCTGCCTCGATTGATGAACGCTTTCAGAACATGGAACATGTCATTCAGACACTCTTAGCAGAAAACAAGGCGCTGAAAAGTCGTTTAGACAATCTCGAGGAACTGCAACATCGAGTACTTGTGTTGGAGGAAAACTGTGGGATTTCTGACAAATCGATAGGGAAGGGAGATAATCCATCATACACATCAGAAATCTACCAAGAACCCGTGTCCTCTGACGAAGAACAGGCTGATACAGCTAATAACTCGAATGAATACACAAACCCCGATAGAGACGCCATGGCTCTGAAAATGACTCCACAGCATAGGATAGTTACATCGAGCGTAGCGTCGTCATCTTGGCATTTATCAAAGCGTATGTTATTTTTCAATTCATTTATATATTTGTCTATTAAATGAAAACGATTATATGATACACTTTAGAAACTGACTGTCTCCGAATTTTAAAATGTATTATTTATTAAGCTACAAATTCAATGTATCTAGCTAAAACAGACACTCTACACATTTTTCAGGTGCTGCTCAAAGCGAGGTGGCGTTTCATGTGTATCTAAGCGGCGAACGGTGTTACAGCAATCTTGAAATATTCAAATTCGACGTAGAGCCAGTTGACGTTGGTGGAGGGTATAATACTGCAGACGGAATTTTCGATGCCCCAGCTACAGGTCGATACGTATTCAGCTGGACTGTTGCCGCGCCGCAGGGAAGCTGGTTTTCGGCAGACTTGATCATCAATGGTAAGGTGCAAGGAGTTGTCATGACTGATTCGGATTTAGGCGGATCTGGCAATGGCGTTCATCCAGTAACAGGAGTTGTTTTAGCAAACGTAAACGCTGGCAACCACGTGTATGTCCGTTTCAAACAGGGAACAAGCTGTCATGTAAAAAGTGATTCGTATGTGCGTACATCATTTACCGGCTGGCTGTTGTTATAAATATTTTTTGCAAGAGCAAAATGTTGCATAATAAAGTCGATAGAGGATGACAATAGTTCGTTTATGTATTTTCTCTCGACGTATACCTTATTACATGATATGATATACTTCATAAAGTCCACTGTTGTATAACATTATCAACTAGAAACTGCTTTTGTAAAAAGCACTGTCTACTCTATAACCCTTTATTTAAATGAAAGGTCGAACTTTATATGTAACAACTGGCCATAGCAGAAAGAAATTACATGCATTGTATTGATAAGAGTACGAATAATTACCAGATTAATAAGTATAGATCTATGGTTTCCGGTTGGTGGCAGATTTTCGTGGTTTGTTCCGGAATACAACTTTCCATTGTTTCTTGTGGAGTACAACTTTCATTGATTTCTTGCGGATTACCTTTTCCTGGTTTCTTGTGGGTAAAATTTTCCTTGGTTTCGTTGTATTTGAGTGTGACATGTATGGTCCATAATCATATTAGAAGTAGTACACAGCAATAAACAAGAAATTCGTATTCACATGTCGTTAAATACAGCAACACGTTCACATTGGCAGGAAACCATCTCGGTTTTGGCTATCCAGCTTGTTATCAAATATGGTCAAGAAAGTATGTTCATACATATTCTGACTAAGTGTGGTGAACATTGGATAAAAATGCTCAAGTTATGCAGTTGATACTATCAATAATTGCATTTTTAATTAATTCAAGGGTCATAACTGAGTCTCGAATGCCTGGGAATATCCGGCTTGTCATCTAATATGTTAGAGGCAGTATGTCCATTACTATTGTGACCAAGTTTGGTGAACACTCAAGTAAGAGGGCGGATACTGTCAATTTTCACAATTATTAATCACTAATTCAATGGACGTAACTGCAGTCACTGGTACAATCGAGATGTCTATCAAACTTGGTCGTGATATTATGACCAATGTAATATATATTGATTATATACTCTTTTTTGGCGTTCTTTATGTTTGCAGATACTGTAACGTGATTTTAACTAATACTGTATCATCAACATGACATCCTGAATTGTTGCTTTCATTAGGGGGTTTCTTTTATTAGCTCAGCAGGAACAGAGCAGAACAGAACAGAACAGCAAGACTTAAACTGCACCGTTATTTGGTGCAGAGCTTTCAATACTTCTACTTAAACTTAACATTATTGTTCCACATCTTCATGCACATCATATGACACAAGGGTCATAAAACTTGAACCAATATTTCATGAATTATGCCCCTTTTTACTTAGAATTACAGTTTAATTTTGATGCTTTTCACCATATCTCTGTTGTTACTAAATGGATTTGATTCAAGCTTAAAATGGTTGTTCCACATCATCACCAACATTATATGCACAAGGGCCAAGGTCCATAATACTGGCACCAATATGTTGTAAGCTATGCCCTCCTTTTACTTAGAAATTCAGATTCAAGTTTGATGCACTTTTGTTCTATCTCAGTTATAACTGGATAGATTTGATTCAAACTTAATTTATTAGGCACATGATATGACTCATGATGCATTACTCTTGTATAAATTTTTCATGAATTATGTCGCTTTTATACTTACTCAATGTTTTGATACACTTTATCTGTTTCTCTGTTATTGCTTTATACTTTTGACACAGATATTAAGCTGTTGTCCAATATCTTCATCAACATTGGAGTCATTACACACTCCAGTCACAGCTTCAGCTTCCTCAGATGTTCCAAATATCACTACCCAGCATCGAAATAGTCGAGCGCGCTGTCTCCTGTGACAGCTCTTGTTTACAGAGTTTTTAAGGGATCTACTCCAAACTTAAAGAAAACTGCCACTAGTTTGTGAACCAGTACAATTTGTCAAGGCATATGTGCTACTGTGGTGTCCCGTTCATAAAATGCAAACATTGGGCAGAATAAGACAAAAGCTTGCCAGACCAAACTTTCAGTTTTCGAAGGGCCAGTCGCTGATTTCACAATTATGAAGTAAGCGTAGTATGCCCTTTGAAATGATACAAAATATCAATACTTTATTACCAGATAACACATCCTACATACAGTGTTTCAAACGTAGGAAAAAAATAGAATTATAACAGCCGAGGAACCGTACGAATATTTTAATATTCACAATACAGCTTTTTGCTCGAGCTGGCAAACCCACGTGACATTTCGGTATCGTACACAGCGGGGAAATCTTTCGATTCAACTTACTTTTTTGTTTATAATTTCTTTATGACTTGAGTTATTTTAATATTATAAAACATGTCAAAGACGAAACGAAGCGAGTGCTTAATGCCTGACAGACGTTCTTTATACTTTTCTCGAACACTTCGCTCAAAGGTTTGTCTGTAACGAGTACACTGAGATTTGGGCAAACTGTTTGAAGAACGTATTGAGAAAGTATGGTAGACGATTTGTGCTCGATTTATCTTATAAAAATCCGTCAAGTAATAAAAAAGAAATCATGGTGGTTACCAGAATCGAGTTATTCTTCCCGTGTGTACGATACCGAAAAGTCACATGGGCTGGCCACCCTGAAATAAATATATAGCAGTTATTTTATATGAACTTTAATCCTAGGTACGATCTTGGTCTATAACCGATATGAGTAAACGTTACGTAATTATATATCAAACTTTTGTGCATGTTTTAACCTTTACCCTGCTAAATTTCTAAAATGGACACTTATTATTTGAAGGGATATTCAATGAAAATTTATTGACTGAATAGCGAACAATGCAGACCAGGATGTGCAGGCTGATCTTGGTCTGCACTGGTCACATAGGCAAAACCACTTGCCGACAGGAGGCTAAAGGTTAAAGTCGTGAATATGAAGCGTATATAACATTCTGACCATGTCAAATTTGATCACAAAGTGAGACCTCTTTGTTTTTGAACTCACATGACTAGAAATTGCATTCTGCAGGTCTCATTGAAATACTTCGTGGGAGTAAAAACATACAAAACGGAAATGAAATTTGGCTCTCGCCGCATGCCTACATGGCGAAAAGCCGTGTCCCAGAAGTACAGTGTTCATATTAAGGATGAATGTGTGTATAAATTTGGTATTATATATTTCAAACTCCTGTAAGAGAATAAAAAGAATACTATTATCAAGCGATAACTTTTGATATTGTATGACCGTGAACGTTAACCGATAAGGTTTAAATTGCGTTCAGCAAATATGCCAAATATTTTTATGTGTTTGAAAATTCTTAACAGAGTTGAAAAGGGAGATGACACAAAACACTGCTATTTGACATTTGAGATTCACTTAACAGCATTGACCTTGAACCCAATGTTTGAAAGTTGTGTTTTGCATGATGTCTCATTATGGAAATATTTGTAGAAGGTAACTGCCAAGTTCTCCGAGGGAGTGAAAGGATAGGAAACGGTCATCTTTATTTAACCTAACAGTACAATTTTGACATTGAACCGTCATCTCCTTGTGGGAAAACTTGAACTGAATAATTTTAAAATCTGTAAAAGATACGGAGTTAACCCAAAACGCCGTGGTTTTGCATTTTACATACGACCTTGAACTACAATGATAGAAAGATGCGATTTGCATTTCATCTTATTATGCCACAAACACTAGTTTTGTGACCAGTTGAAAATTCCTCATTGGAGTAAAATACAGAGCGGACATGATTTTGCGACAGACGGGCCTACACATGGATGGCCGTATTAAAACAATACACCTACCCAGGAAGCATGGAAGACAAGATAAAAAAGCATTCGCCCAATTCAAGGCTTAATATTTTTTTCAGAGAGTATTTAACACAGACAGCTACACATAATCTCAGTAAATAAATCAGAAAGGGATACCACTAACCTGTTTGGACTGAGTGTTATTATTTTTGTTCTTTGTGGATTATGGAGTCCACTTAAAGTTAAGCCCATGTCGGGGGGGGGGGGGGGCGTGATAGGGTGTTGTACTTCCCTCATTCTCTTCGAGTCTGCCATTATTTTCTTGATTGAGCTCTTTGCTTGTAGTAATTTTATTACAAAAAGACTCCTAAGACTTATGTTTCCGTTGTTTTGTAATAACTTATTTAGCCAGTCAAAGTACGTCAAGTACTATTTGCAAATAAACCTTTCCTAAGATACATGAGGAATTTGTTCTGAAATTCTTTGTTGCGCCAGGTTAGTCGTCTTTTAGATCCCTGACTTAAAACAGTCGTATTAAGAGAAAGACTTGGAGTGACCGAAGAAATTTGTTGGTTAAATAACCATTTAACCTTCGATGAATAGTAATAAACTCAAAAAAGTTTTGAAAAAAAAATCTGTAGAAACTCTTAAGATGAAAAAGTAGGACAATGTCAACTTGGAGAACAGAAGAATAGGCGGCGGCTGTTACCACTAAGGAAGGTAGCACAGTCCAGAAGAAAGCGAAATACATGTAGAAAACAAAAGAATGGACACCACTTTAGATCGTGAAAGAACTAATGATTCACGAATGAGTAATTGTGTAAAGTAAATGAATACTTGAATCGAATTTCCTAACTCCTCTGTCAGGGGTGTGGAAATAACAATATTTTTCACTTGTCCATGGACAAACGAAACTTGTCCGCAGTCAAAACTTACTTGCCCAGATTTTCATCATTCAAGCATGCATGAAACTAATAGTATATAATTTCTTTGTTTTGAACAATAATCTACAGGTTGTAACAAAAGCAAACATAATGAAGTGTAATATACTGTAACTGTTTCACAAAGGAAGCTTCCAACACTTGCTTGTGTTCGTCCGCGAGGTAGAACATCAGACAGAAATGCCTAGAAGACTGTCCATCATGCCATGCAAAGCCGTATTAGGACACATGAAACTTTCTGACTCGTACTTGCGAGCTCTTTGTGCTCTGACTGTTGATTTTGCCGGCAGACAAAGTTGTAACGAGGAATTTGTCCAAAACTTTGTGATAACTGTTGTACTTTTTCGGTTTCTATTTGCCGAGTACCGTGTGCAAAATTCACGCAAGACCGAGACAGGGAACCAATCGGAACGCAGAAAAAGATATGCTAAATTTAGATGCAGTATGGTTTTCCCAAAACTGCTGAAATCGAGATGCCCTCAGCGGGTGTGTCTCGTACGTCAAATTAGAAACTCCATAACCTTGAAGCAATGTTTGGCGTTTCAAAATTATTCTTTCCTTTTCTCATTTCAAAGCAGAAAATTTGTGCTTGTCCGCGGACAAGCGGAATGCAAAAACTCACTTGTCCCCTGTCAAAAAGTCCCGAGTCGGACAAGCCGGACATAGGAATTCCACACCCCTGCCTCTGTAATACTGTGATATTCGTGTCTGAAAACTAACTGAAGGTGTTGAAAGTCATTCAATACAGGAACTGGCATCCATCCATCAATTTCCAGCTAAAATTTGCGACCACGCGAAACTATTCTCACCACAATAAACGCTTCAGGTCAGTCATTTGCCTGATATCACAAAGTGCGCAGTATGAGCCATTTTTTTTCAGTCTAACACTGATATTTCACTCGTTTTCATTGTTAACGACAACTGAATTGCAAGCTTAAAATGCCATGTACCATGAATTGCTATATGTATATATATAATACCTTCGCTATATTTTCGCATATCTGTATTTTTATGATCTTTCTTTCACTGCTTTCAACGCATGCAGTTGCAAAAAATGACTTCTTTGGTTGTTGGGACGTCTACCTATCTTTGACTACACCCTATAAACGACTGTCTATACCTCCCCTCTTCCTCTTGCGAGTGATCAAAACAATAAACAGACACGCGGAAGGTAAGAAATCGTCTTAAAATTAATTATTTTGCATTACATTGTATGTGTATTTAACTTTAACGATAAGTCTAACATAAATATGTGTATATGGTGATATAATATATGAAACTGACAGGTAATGTTTACAAAATGCTGCCAAAATGTTGACTGATCACACTCATTGCATGAAAATTCACTCGACCAAGTCACGAAACTGTTGTAATCCAATGATCCATGATCCAATTCTGAAATAATAAGTATGCTTTCGCCATAAATATATGTAAATAAGACGTTTCATATCTGTTGCGTTTTTGAATAAAAATAATTTTTATCTAGTCGGTGAAAAAAACATTCACTGTATGCCGACTTGCCAATTTTGATATTTGATCTGAACGCGTATTTGCGAGTGACACTGTATTCCATTTTGCGACTACAGTAGGCGGTTTATGTTCTTTAAAGACGTAAATGAAATAAAAATGCATACAAAATTGTCTCTATTGATCAGTCGTCATGTATATATTGTCATTCAATGTCGAATCCCTCGTGCTATGCTTGTACTAATCCACTGGGGACGGGGGTGAAGGGTCTATGGCTCGCTACCCTACTTAATTATATAATGAATTAAATGCGTCAGCATCGTTTACATGCAAATATTCCGTGTTGGTTTTACACACATATACCATCATAAAATACAGAATTAGAAACTGAAAGTATACACAGTGTCCCTGCTATGTCATGCAAGAAATAACGCAAAGAAATGTTACCTGACGATTTCAAAATATCGATGAGATGAGACAGGAGTGCACTGTAGGTTGAACTCCGTCCGTCTGCCTACAAAAGGATCCTCTGATTTTTTTAAAAACTATTGCACCCGCAAGTATCCTGCGAATGAACGTATAAATAGAAAACGATAACGAAAACATTATCGGACAAGTCGATTAAGTCTTTATTGGTAATTCAGGGATTACTTCATGGTAAATCAGTTAACAAGATTCAAAAGTAATACAACTATTTCGTCACGGATAATGGTTTCACTACCCAAGTCCCCTTTTCTCAATAAACATGTTGTCGTTACAAATACCGTGCGCGAGTAGTGCAGCCGTCGTGTTTACTACCTGTCATGATTCAACCGTTATTTCTCATGTTTGAAATAATTTACATTTGATAGTGATAACGCTTGCACACGCCGGGAATCTGTCATTGCGGAGTTAGTTGGTTTCATTGCTAAGCCTGGCTCAATCCACTTCCGTTGTTTTAAACATGGCGTGAGTTCTGTCTCGTCTTTGTTTGAATATCATCGGCAAATTCCGACATTTAAATCGAAAGCTGTATGTTATTTGGTAAGTTTAAATGTATGAGAAATGGTTATCAAATCACGGCGGGTAGTCAACACGACGGCTATATGTCCATGTACAGCTAAGGTACATGTGATGGCACCTACCTTGATGCCTCTAGGGTGTTAACTAGCTTTTCCTTAGATTTGGCCTGGTGACAAATTTTTTGACCCATCTGACCCAGATTTGAACTCGACTTATATATCATCAAAATGAACATTCTGAAAAAAGTTTCATTAATATATGGTCACAAATGTGGCCTCTAGAGTGTTAACAAGCTTTAGTTTTGATTTGACCTGGTGACCTAGTTTTTGAACCCAGATGACCCAAAATCGAACTCGCCCAAGATTTTATTTAGGGTAATATTCTGACCAAGTGTCATTAAGATTGGGCCAAATTGTGATCTCTAGACTGTTAAAAACTTTTTCCTTTGATTTACCTAGTGACCTAATTTTTGAGCCCAGATGACCCAGTATCGAACTTGTCCAAGATTCTACTGAGGGTAACATTCTGACCAAGTTTCTTTAAGATTGTACCAAAAGTGTGACCTCTACAGTTAACAGTCAAATTGTTGACGACGGACGACGAAGACGGACGACGGACACAGGGTGATCACAACAGTTCAACTTGAGCACTTCATGCTCAGGTGACCTAATAAACCCTTATTTTTCCTCTAATGACACTTCTTCTTGTAAAATGGGGACTTACTAGTATTTCGTTTGCAGATATATTTTCAGTTAAATAAGAAAAGTTTCATGTTAAATGTCGTGTGTTTATGGAAAATACAAAGACAAAACTAAATTAGAGCTGTTTACTGTGCGACGCCGTCAAGAAAGCGATCCACAAAGGGTTAGTGGATTAAATCTTGCCCCGTTTCACTACAAATCACCCCATTTACTGTTAATATTTTCAAAGCTTGTTAGTTCAATGGGCTGAAATCCTAAAAGATATAGTCTTGTGTGCGACACATCGTCTCACGATGGTCTCATAATGGTGAACATTTGTGCCAAGATATTTCAGAATCCCTTAATGCATAAAGAAGTTATGGCACGGGCACGAAAAACACACCATGTTTAACCTTTAAGTGTCACTTTAAAATGAAAAGGAAATGAATAAGACGGACATTAACTACATATTGCCGATATTTGTGTGTAAACTTTGAGAGAGGTAGGTGTAATAGTATTGAAGTAATTGCACGACCAGATTTATGAGGACACATATACAAACAGACAGAACAGACAGACCGCATGGTGACTCCTATATACCACCCTCCTTCAGCTTTTGTTTACGGGTTATAATTATGAAGATATATTACAGGAGCTTAGGAAACGCCGATATTTTATACATAAGTCTGTCGCAAACAGGCATACAGTCTTTTTCCGAAAGTTACAAGCACTTGTACAGTACTAAAGCAAACATGCATACAGCCAGGTAATCACACCAAATCTTCTTTCATTGACGGTTATAAACAAATTGGAGATTTTAGCAATGATTTTATTTTATTTTACCAAACTAGTATTGTTTCTTTATCCATGAAACAGTGGAATTGACATGTAGGTCACTCTTCAAGCAAGAAAGTATGTACTTTTGACGCCAACAATGTACAATTTATTGACAAAATCAGTGATCAATCGAGTTTTTGCTATAATTCTACCTGCAATCAAACTAACACATTATATACAGAAACAAAACATGTTCAGCTTCAAATAAAATATAAATATACATACCTTCAAAGCAAATCAGTCAATTTAAAATGCTGGTTTTTCAACTTTTAGCTGTCAGTTTATTGTTTTGATCACTCGCAAGAGGAAGTGGGGGAGTACAGTCGTTTATAGGGTGTGTTGATGACTTTTTGCTGTTTTTTTTCTTTGAAAGGTGCGTTCACGTCTTTATGGTGTCTTTTACTGACGTCTTTTTTAATGACATTTAATTATAGCATCACCTTTTTGCAAAGCAAATACCAATTATAATTTTCTTTATCGTTTCCAGAGTGTATGGAGGCAAGAGTAACGTGTGTTAACAGATTCTCGCACTCACGCGCTGTAAAAACACTTTTACATACGCGCGGACAAAGCGTAAAGGTATTACAGCCTAATAATTCCGGGCCGTCTCGGCGGGTGGGTATTACTAGTACAATATGATTTTTGTTTGAAAACAATGAAAAAGAGAGAAGCTTTCGAATACCATGGATTATATTACCCAGCTTTCCTTGCTGAAAACAACTGGTAAGCTGAGACATAGTTATCTATCGCAATCAACCTTAATGAAAAGTTGTTTGCAATCGATGGATTTTACCTTGGATTCAATCAGAAAGGGCAGAATCACTGCTATGTCATTTGACAGAATGTCATTTTTGGGTGCTGAATATCTATTTATTTAACAGAAACAAAGGTTGTACTCTTATTATGTTCGTAAGTAAGTATTTGCGGAATTCAGTTCTTTCTGTTGACTGGTTTTACCCGTAAATTTAGAACAAAAAAAACAACAACAAAAAACAAGAAAGAAAACAGGACAACAGGACGGCGAGCAAACGTTTACCAAGATATCATTACCATTATTATATGATACAAGTAAGTATGAGAAAGGTCAATAAGAACTATCTTTTTACTGTAGGGGTTAGGAGTAATTGGTGGGGAGAGGTAAGATGTTACTTAGTGTGAGAAATGTAAAGGGAGGGTCGTAAATTGGTGTGGAAGATGCAACATGTGTATAAGGGAATCTAAGAAACCGATGCAGGATATAAGTTAGTGAGCTTGGGAAATGGGAAAGGGGAGAGGTTGTGTAAGTACTGTGAAATCATAACTAAAAGATAAAAATACAAGTATAATAGGTAAGTGTTAGAAATGGCACAATGTTTACCTAATCTGTTCCATAATGTTAACTTACATAAAGCAAAAGAATACTTTATTATGAACAGACATTTCATTTTTGTGAGCATCTTGAATGCCGGTATACTTTCGTTTACGGAGACGGCAAATAACACAGAATTCGGCCTGAAATGCGTGACACTTTGCTCAGAAATCATTTCTTCGTGTGACCGGCATCCCCAGGTGTGAATACGGCAACATAAAAATTAACTAAATATGAAAATTCAAATTTTAGTGGAAGAGAATAACCTGAAATTCAGCAACAAATCTGCATTGCATTTATGGCATATCGCATTATGTAAATTGCTACGAAAATGCCAAGCATGCGATTTCAGCATTACATTGTAATGAATTAAAAAAGAAAACCCCAAAAAACATGCTCTTAACAGCAAACAAAACCGAGAACTACTTGAATCCAGTATTTTACACGCCAATGTGCTATTTATTGCCTGTAAACGACGACCTAGGTGGACCAAATTGTCCCGGTGCATAATACAGCATAAACTGAGCAGTAACTAAGCAGCAAAATAGGTTAGGCTTCCTTTGAATGTATGCCGTCGGCATCCTGAAAATCCATCGGCAACGCAATTTGTAATATTTATTGAACAAACACTCCAGCCATATATCGATGTACGTCAATACATTCTTAATTAAGCTCTCTTGAATGTTGTGAAGTACAGCAGTAACAAGGATTCCTGTCCGTTTTACGACACATGAAAAATGCTTAAAAAAATACGATTTTAAGTAGATTTGGTATTTTTTCTAGGTCATTATGCAATAATTACTAAATATGATTTCAGAGCATACAAAATAAAGTCCCCAACTATGACTTACGGACCACGGCTTTGCTTGAGTCCATCGCACAACATTAACTGAAACCTAAAACATGTTAACCTGTCGTTTTAAACCTTTCTTTGAACGTATGCTGTCGGCACAAAGAAAATCTATCAGCAATGCATTGTGCACTTTCCCTTGACCAAACATCTCTATAATATACTGACGTAGTTCAATGCATCCTCAAGACCTTCTGGACGTTGTGAATTACATCACTGTAAACAGTGATAGAAATTTAATGTTTGTCTGTGATAATTGTATGTTAGTAATATTTTAAAATATAGTATTATCATTGACTTTAAATTAATAATTGCTATTTTGATTCCTTTTAATTAATCTTATTTAAAATATTTTATATTTAATATTTTATTTCAACTTGTATTGTAAAACGCCATTGAATATGTTTTAAATGTAGAAATAGGCGTTTAAGCAAAAAAACCAGTTTCAGTTTCAGTTTCAGTTTCATCAGTAACAAGAATTCGAGCCCATTTTCTGACGCATGAAAAATGACCAAAATTACAGTTTTAAAACGTTTTGTCTGTTTTTCGTCGACACATTATGTATTTATTGCTAAAGCTGATTTCATAGTCTATACGGTCCCAAACGATGATTCAAGTTGACCAAATCTCGGCTCGAGTCCTTCGTTTAGATACAGAAGACAGTACCTGAGCACCAAAATAAGTTTCGTAATGACTTCTTTTGACGTATGCCGTAAGCATCTTAAAAATCCGACGGCAATGTAATACGTACTATTTATCAAACACATTGAACGTAGATAATTACATCAGAAATTAAGATTGGAGTCCATTTTACGACACACGAAAATGTCCAAAATTATGAGTTTAAACAGATTTGACCGTTGTTCGTCGTTACCTAATGGATTCATTGCTTAAGGTCGATCCACACCTTAGGAGCAGAATGCAGAAGTTTGACGCATCAATTGCTCGTTTTTCTGTCATAACTTCACTAAAAATATACTGATTTCATTTTTTTCCCAATTGCGCATTGAGTTGACTGTTCCGGTGCACGTGACAAAATCTAAATGTATTTAGTGCATTACAAGACCGCCGATTTTATGAAAACAAATGGGCACATGCCGAAACCGTTGTAAATTTTTTATGTGCAAATTTATGCATCGGCAATGCAGTATGTACAGTAATTGTAATAACTGTCAGTATATTGACTTGTTTGAATACAACGTCAAGTATAAATTGCAGCAGTAAGAAAAATTCTGTTAAAAGCTGTTGTTACCGCTGTAACTTCCAACATTCATAGCAGTAATACTGATGTTACTGTTATATCTGCCAGCTGTAACAACAGTTACAGTAACTACTACTTTTACTGCTGTAACTTCCAACATTCATTGCAGTAATACTGATGTTACTGTTATCTCTGTCAGCTGTAACAACAGTAACAGTAACTACTACTGTTACCGCTGTAACTTCCAACATTCATAGCAGTAATACTGATGTTAGTGCTATATCTGCTAGGTGTTACAACAGTAACAGTAACTACTGTTGTTAATGCTGTAACTTCCAACAGCATTACTGATGTTACTGCCATAACTGTGGTAACAAAAGTAGTAACAGCAGAAGTAATGATGATACTGCCCTACCGTTGTTATAGCATATGGTCTGCGTTATAGTTATGATAGATAACGTATACATGTGCTATCAAATTAATTGATGCTTTCTTCACATATATATATATTTATATATATATAAATAAAATCGTGACAATGTGAAACCGCGATAAGCAATTCTTTCCACTTATGGAAGCAACATGTGTTATCAGAAGTTTCAAAACATTTAAACACTTTGTCGTAATATTCCCACGTTTGCTAAAGGAGTAAAAATGAAGGAAAATATCATTTTATGTTTTTCCCTTTATCTACTCTTTCCAACAGTTTGTTCAGCTGCCTCGATTGATGAACGCTTTCAGAACATGGAACATGTCATTCAGACACTCTTAGCAGAAAACAAGGCGCTGAAAAATCGTTTAGACAATCTCGAGGAACTGCAGCATCGAGTACTACTGTTGGAAGAAAACTGTGGATTTTTCGACAAATCGATACGGACCGGAGATACTCCATCACACATTCCAGACATCCACGAAGAACCCGTGTTCTCAAACGAAGAACAGGCTGATACAGCTAATAACACGGAGGAACGCTCCAGCCCAGATAGAGACAGCATGGCTCGGAAAATGTCTCCACAGCATAGGATAGTGACATCGAGCGTAGCGTCGTCATCCTGGCATCTATCAAAGCGTATGTTTGTTTTTTTCAATTAATTTACTAGCATATGAAAATGATTATATGATACTCTTTAGATACTGACTGTCTCCGAATTTTAAAATGTATTATCTTAAACTCCTAGTCGTATTATGAGCTACAAATTCAAAGTATCCAGATAAAACTGACCTTCTACACATTTTCAGGTGCTGTTGAAAGCGAGGTGGCGTTTCATGTGTATCTAAGTGGCAACCGGGTTTACAGCAGTCATGAAATATTCAAATTCGACGTGGAGACAGTTGACGTTGGTGGAGGATTTAATACCGCAGACGGAATTTTCGATGCCCCAGCCACAGGTTTATACGTATTCAGCTGGACTGTTGCCGCACCGCAGGGAAGCTTTTTTTCGGCAGAATTGATCGTTAATGGCGCGGTACAAGGAGTTGTTGAGTCTGATTCGGATTTAGGCGGGCCTGGCAATGGCGTTCATCCGGCAACGGGGGTTGTTTTAGCAAACGTAAACGCTGGCAACCACGTGTTTGTCCGTTTCCACCAGGGAACAAGTGGTCACGTAAAGAGTGATTCGTATATGCGTACATCATTTAGCGGCTGGTTATTGTTATGAATATTTTTGCAAAAGCAAAATGTTGCATAATAAAGTTGATAGAGGATGACAATAGTTCGTTCATGTATTTTCTCTCGACGTGTACCTTATTACATGATATGTTATACCTTATAAAGTCCACATTTGTATATTATTAACTAGAAACTGCTTTCGTAAAAAGCACTGTCTACTATACCCCTTTTTTAAAAAGAAAAGTCGAACCTAATATGTAACAACTGGCCATAGCAGAAAGAAATTACATGCATTGTATCGATAAGAGTACGAATAAGTACCAGATTAATAAGTATAGATCTATGGTTTCTGGTTGGTGGCAGATTTCCGTGGTTTATTCCGGAATACAACTTTCCATAGTTTCATGTGGAGTAAAACTTTCATTGATTTCTTGCGGATTAACTTTCTCTGGTTTCTTGTGGGTACAATTTTCCTTGATTTCTTTGTTATTGAGCGGGACATGCATGATCCATAATCATAGTAGAAGTAGTAGAAGTAATAAACAGCAACAAACGGAAGAAATTCGTATTCACATGTTGTAAAATGCAGCAAAACTTTCACATTGGCAGGAAACCATCTCAGTTTCAAATTCTCTATTTTGGCTATCCAGCTTGTTATCAAACTTGGTCAAGAAAGTATGTTCATAAATAGTCTAACTAAGTGTGGTGAACATTGGATAAAAATGCTTAAGTTACGCAGTTGATACTAGCAATAATAGCATTTTTTAAGTAATTCAAGGGTCATAATGAGTCTCGAATGCCTGGGAGTATCCGGCTTGTCATCTAATACTAGTATGTTAGAGGTAGTATGTCCATTACTATTGTGGCCAAGTTTGGTGAACATTCAAGTAAGAGGGCGGGCACTGTCAATTTTCAAAATTATTAATCACTAATTCAATGGAAACAATTGCAGGGTCACTGGGACAATCAAAATGTCTATCAAACTTAAGTAATATATATTGATTATATACTCTTTTTTTGGCATTCTTTATGTTTGCAAACTACTGCTGTATCATCAAAATGACATCTTGAATTCAACGGTTGCTTTCAATCAGGGGTTTCTTTTATTAGCCCAGCAGGAACAGAGCAGAACAGAACAGCAGGACGTACATTGCACTGTTATTTGGTGCAGAGCTTTCAATACTTCTGCTTAAACTCAACATTATTGTTCCACATCATCATGCACATCATATGACACAAGGGCCATAATTCTTGAACCAATATTTCATGAATTATGCCCCTTTTTACTTAAAATAATTTGATTTTGATGCTTTTCATCATATCTCTGTTGTTACTAAATGGATTTGATTCAAGCTTAAAACGTTTGTTACACATCATCACCATCACCATATGACACAAGGTCCATAATACTGGAACCAATATGTTGTAAGCTATGCCCTCCTTTTACTTAGAAATTCAGATTCAAGTTTGATGCACTTTTGCTCTATTTCGATTATTACTGGATTGATCTGATTCAAACTTAAACTAGTCATTCAACATTATTAGGCACATGATATTACTCATGATGCATTACTTTTGCAGAAAGTTTTCATGAATTATGTCGCTTTTATACTTATTCAATATTTTAATACACTTTATATGTATCTCTGTTATTGCTTAATACTTTTGACACAGACTTTAAGCTGTTGTCCAGTCTCTTCATTCACATTGGAGTCATTACACACTCCAGTCACAGCTCCAGCTTCCTCAGATATTCCAAATATCACTACCAAGCATCGAAAAAGTCGAGCGCGCTGTCTCCTGTGACAGCTCTTTTCAAGAGTTTTCAAAGGATCTACTCCAGACTTATAGAAAACTGCCACTAGTTTGTGAACCAGTACAATTTGTCAAGGCATATGTGCTACTGTGGTGTCCCGTTTATAAAATGCAAAAATTGGGCAGAATAAGACAAAAGCTTTTAAGACCAAACTTTCAGTTCCGCTGATTTCACAATTATGAAGTACTGTAAGCGTAGTATGCCCTTTGAAATGATACAAAATATCAATACTTTATTACCAAATAACACATCCTATATACAGTTTTTCAAACGTAGAAGAAAATAGAATATATTATAACAGCCGAGGAACCGTACGAATATTTTAATATTCACTATAAAGCTTTTTCCATCAGGTGGAAAATTCCTTTCGTTTTCAGTTTGATGAGTGCGCCAGAAAGAAGGTTACCCTTTTTCGTGTGTAACAATTTTATTTTTTATTTTACATGTATTTTAAATATTGATTTATTATATTGTAGGCATTGTTATTTGCCAAATTTATTTCATATGATAGGGGGTGGGTATAGTCCTTTTGTTCCAACCGAAATTTTGGATACTTCTTTGTAAAGTTAATTTATGCTAATATTTAAACCCACTTTATTGTGTTACTTTTATCGGTGTGTATATAAGTAAGTTTTATACTACTGATGTGCATTTGTTAAGGATTGTTGTATGTTGTGTATTGTGTTGTCTGAATGATTTGTGAAATAGTTTGATTTAGCATAACGAATCAGTAAACAGTTTCATTACAATGTTATCTAAATATCTGCCACTGGTGAGATTTTTTTTTTTTTGCTTTCTCTAAGCTCTCCTACGATTGCGTATGTGTTTCCTTATTTTATTCTTCATCCAAGACACGTCAGAGGGTCTTACTTTGAATTTTTTTGATATTTTTGTTGGGGATATTGTTTTTGAAGTTATTGAAATACGGGTAATGTGAGAAGCATATTTGTTAATATCCGGATCAAGACAGCTATTCCAGTCAAAGTTGTGTAGTTCTGCTCTCAGACTGTCGTATTCACCTCGATTACATTCCCGGACTAGTCCATTGAAGCACTTTTGTTTGAGGAGAAGCTCATAGATAGGAATTCTTGTTTGAGGAAATGTTCTTTTACACCAGAAAGAACAACGTTATTACTATTTGAAACAAAAATTAGCTCTGGTAAAGACGATTTCTCAGTAAATGTGTTGTTTTATCAGTTGTTGGAGACTAAATTGTTGTGTGATGATGCGGAATTAGACCAACGGCATTGTAGTTAAAGTCACAAGTGACTATAATATCAGGGATGTTTGTATCAACTGCTAGACCACTGGAGTGTATTGAATCCTTGTACAATGTACATTGCATGTGAACTTGGGGGTTGAATGAAAACACCGGAAAGAATACGTTTATTATTAGAAAGAATTATTTCATACCCATATACATTCAAGGCGGTTGATCTCTAGATCTTGTCTGCAAAAGTTGTGTTTTTTTATCTTTTATATACAAGAAAACACCACCATGAGAATCATCAGTACGGTCTTTATGTTCAGGTCTATGACGTGAATGTAACATTATATCTTCAGATGAGAAAGTTAATCAACCAGATTTCAGAGAAGGCAAAGTCAGACAGTTCGGCGTATAGAATATCGAGTTTGTGCTATATGCTCTGATTAAATACTATTTATTGATCAAACACCCAAGCCAAAGGGGTGGACTTAACACATCCTTACAACCTCTTGAACGTTTAGAATTACAGCAGGAACAAAGATTCGAATTTACGACACATGAAAACTGACCATAATCATGAGTCTAAACAGATTTGACCGTTTTTCGTCAGTACGTAATAGATTAGCTGCTAAAACTGATTCCTTCTTTGGATGTATTTCACTGACATATTAGAAATCCGTCGGAAATACAATACATGTTGTATGTACAAAATTTACAATCATTTTAATAATTATCTATATATTGACGAGGATCAAAACAACTTAAAGCCTAAATGAACGTTGTGAATCGCAGCAGAAAGAAGGATTCTGTTAATACTGCTGTTCATACCGAAGAATATTCCTCCGGCCAATAATCGATAGCGGTCAGATTTTCTATATAGAAATAAGAAGGGCATGTACACATTTTACTTAATAACAAAATTACTAAAAATAAGAAACCTTAGGTGCAAACATATTACCAAAGTTCAACATTTGATTCATCACAAGGTTTTTTTTAATTAAATTTTATCTTAATTTTTGATTCGTTCTTCGCATGAAGTTTGATGCCATCATTTCGTCATTTTTTCCCTTCTTTGTTTCCATATAAAATGTACAAAAAGCTCATACATGCGTTTCTTCAAAGCATTTTTTTTGTATAAAACCATTGATATGAAAGCTTAGGTGCAAGAACTTTCCTACTCTCATTGAATTTATCTTTTGAATGATATTTATTTCATTTTTGTGAAATAAAAATTTGATTCGTTCTCAGACGGTTTATTTCCACTAATTTCGAAGAAAAATTAACTTCAGCGCGAAGTTGTTGTTGTAGCGTCATAAGCAGACGATATTATAGTATGCCGCGTGAACATACGGTATTGTGATCAAAAGGTTAAAGTAATGATTTAATCATTTAATGTAATTTTACTTCGCGAGTAATTCATTTTGTGTTAATATCACAAAAACAATATAAGATAAATATTGCATTTTAATATTTCGGTTCTAAAAAGAAAGAGATGCGCATTTCTTCTTATGTTGTTGTTCTCACCTTATTTCATATACATTTAAATATCAAGTGTCAGTTATGCCAATTATGTCAATTAAACATTAAAAGAGATAGCTTTCCTATCGACCCTTGGATCACAAATGCAAACTGTCGTAAAAAAGTAAAATACAGAATTTTTTGTATATTATTAAGTAAAATCTTAATAAATTTGAGTAAATAAATTTCAAGGTCCGCCTTGATCAAATTAAAGCTGGAAAATATGTCCGGAGCATTTTTTTTGTGTACAAGAATGTTTTTGCAATGTAAATAATATCTGCATTTAAAACAGAATTGAATTTTACTTCAGTATCTTAATGATATATTTTTGTTTTCGTGACATTTTACCTGGTTTCACGATCTTTTCAGTTATCATAAATGTCGTCGTGATTAACTTACTTTCATAATTTATTGTACATGTTCAATGCAAGATAATTTTACATGAAACAAATTTCTATATAGAAGTAATAAAATGTTGTATGCATCATGCATAAATCCTTTTTATTGGACCTGTAATAAAACTTGCCAATTACCTCTAAATAAGGAACGTTAAAACAACACAGACGTTTATAATACTGATAAGGCTATAATTGCGTTTTGAATTTAATACGGGTATTTGTTTTGTAATTACAAGGTAAAGTTATCATGCGATTTTAATCTTTTGCATATTTTCTATTTTGCAAACAGTTTTCATATATTGGTGGAGTAATATTAAAATGAATAATGTCTGCCTGAATATGGCAAAATACCTGTACCACGCTGATTGCCACTATCTTTTTTTTTTTTTTTTTTTTTAAATTTTACAAACATACCATAATTTTCGATTCATTAAACTTCCTATTTTGTCTATATGTTAAGAATTATTGAATTGATATACGTGTGATGTTCAACCATTTCAGATTAAAATAATTCAAAACCTACACCTGTGTAATTATAAATTGTAAACAGCTGTTTAAAAAAAAAAACAACAACAAAATAACTTATCAGTATCAGTTTATTTTTCAACGACAGCATATTTTATAGATGGGAGACGCCGTAAAAATATCAATGCTAGTGCTATATAAATATAAAAGGATGTGTCTTTGGGTACGAACCTCCTTTTTTCTAGAGATTAAGGGTCATTTACTTTTCAGATTTGGTTGAAAATGAAAAAAAAAATAAATAAATAAAAGACTTCATCGATATCTGCCTTTAACTTGAATCTAAATGGTTTACAGATAGCAATGTTCAGCCGATTTGTTACATTGTTTTTCGAAAACATGTTAAAATATACATTCTTCTTATATAAGAATATGTATGAAAATAATTTTATATGAAAATATGGTTTTTATTGCTGATAGATATGGTCTATTGATATAAAAATTAATTTAATTATTATAAAATAACACGTTAAAAATGCTATGGTTCAGAAAATTACATATTAAACATTCATTTGATAAAAATGACTTCTTTTATTTCTAATGAAAAATCCCTTTTCCATAATTTGTAACTCCAGTGATAATTCAAGCTTGTTTAATTATCTTACGAAAAACCTTCTCTTTTATTACACTTGATATTGAAATAAACATCCAGGTGACAATACCCGGAGGCAGTAGATATCGACATCGCAATACCGGTCACCTGTTACCAATATGATACCAATACCAAATAGCTGTTGTCTCCCCTGATATCGATTTTCTGCAATATCGGTCATGAGGTCAATTCTTCCTCATGGGTAGTTACCGCGGTAAAAACAAAAATACGGTTGTTACTGCTATACCAGCAGTAACAGAACTAATAGTTCTTCCCGCTGTAACTTCTAACATTCAGTAGCTGTACCGATGTTACTGCTATAACTTTCCAAATAGTAATAGCAGTAATACTGATTCTACTGCTCTACTGCTATGGTAACATAATGGTCTACTTAAAATGCTGCGCTGTAGTTAGGACAGATATAATATCGTGACAATGCGAAACCGCACTAAGTAACTCTTTCCAATTATGGAAGTGCTTGCGTTATCAGAATGTTCAAAATATTGTAGAATAAGATATTAGATACGATTTCATAATATGCCCACGTTGCCTAAAGGAGTAAAAATGAAGGAAAATATCATTTTATGTTTTTCCCTTTATCTACTCTTTCCAACATTTTGTTCAGCTGCCTCGATTGATGAACGCTTTCAGAACATGGAACATGTCATTCTGACACTCCTAGCAGAAAACAAGGCACTGAAAAGTCGTTTAGACAATCTCGAGGAACTGCAGCATCGAGTACTAATGTTGGAGGAAAACTGTGGATATTTTGACAAATCGATAGGGAAGGGAGATACGTCATCTGCTGTGTCATCAGTGTCCTCTGATGATGAACAGGTTGTTACAGCTAATAACACGAAAGAAGTCGCCTAGCCCCGATCGAGACGCTATGGCTCTGAAAATGTCTCCACAACATAGGATAGTTACATCGAGCGTAGCGTCGTCATCTTGGCATCTATCAAAGGGTGTGCTGCTTTTTCAATTCACTTGATATTTTACTATTATATGAAAACGGTTATATGGTTCTCTTTAGACACTTACTGTCTCCGAATTCTAAAATGTATTATTTTAAACTCCCAGTCGTGTTATAAGCTATAAATTCAAAGTATGTAGCTAAAACCATAGGCGTAGGAGCAGGTGGGGGGGGGGGGGGGCCAGCGGGGGCGAGGCCCCCCAAAAACTAAGGGAGGGGGGGGCCAAAGTATAGTTTGGCCCCCCGAATATTTTGGAAAAGAGATATAAATTGCAATCTAATATGACATTTACTTAGCATCATATAATTCTTTTCAACCTGATTTCTGATTTGCATTTGGCCTTCCCATGTATTCTGACTAAAAATGTCTCTTTCCGTAGTGTGAGTACTGAAATCTGTACGTGCCACGCCAAGAATCGTTTACATTTTATAAAAATAATATATCATTGAGCGCAATCACTACAGTTCCGGTTTGAGCGTCTGCAAAATCAATGTAGGCCTCACTATTAAGCCTGTTTACGCATGTAAACGTTATGTATTTTTTTTGTTTTTCATTGTCCATTCAAGGGAAATAATATTTCCACAACTTTATACCACAATTAGACAAATGCAGTGCTAATTGATTGTATGTCCAGGACTTCAACAGAAGAATGTAAAAAAATGGCACACTTAATTAGAACAATACATAATATGACTGATTAAGACAGTTCAGTGCCTAGTCGTATGTGTATCATCAGAATAACTCAATGATTGCTAAAACATAAAGGTTTGAATTAATCCCTGTACAAGGCTTTGAGGCTTTGTCACGAAAATAATACCTTGCCGCTAACCCCCCCCCCCCCCAAAAAAAAAAACCGCCGTCATAAAGGTTTGGCCCCCCAAAGTTAAACTCGCTCCTACGCCCATGAAAACAGACATTCTACACATTTTTCAGATCCTGCTGAAAGCGAGGTGGCGTTTCATGTGTATCTGAGTGGCAACCGGTGTTACAGCAATCATGAAATATTCATTTTCGACGTAGAGCCAGTTGACGTTGGTGGAGGATGTAATACCGCAGACGGAATTTTCAATGCTCCGGCTACAGGTCTATACGTATTCAGCTGGACTGTGGCCGCGCCGTCGAGAAGCTAGTTTTCGGCAGACTTGATCGTCAGTGGTGTGGTGCAAGGAGTTGTCATGACTGATTCGGATGTAGACTGAAGAGTACATGGCATTCATCCGGCAACAGGGGTTGTTTTAGCAAACGAAAACGCTGGCAACCACGTGTTTGTCCGTTTCCACCAGGGAGTAAGCTGTCACATAAAGAGTGATTCGTATATGCGTACATCATTTACCAGCTGGTTATTGTTATAAATATATTTTTGCAAAAACAAAATGTTGCATAGTAAAGTTGATAGATGATGACAATAGTTTGTCCATGTATTTTCATTTGGCGTATATCTTATTACATGATATGTTGTACTTTATATAGTACACTGTGTATAACATAAACTAAAAACTGCTTTTGTAAAAAACACTGTCTAGTCTATGACACTTGAATTAAATGAAAGGTCTGAAAACTGGCCATAGCAGAAAGAAATTACATGTATTGTATTGAAAACTTTCCCTGGTTTCTTGTGGGTATTTTTATCCCCCGACGATAGACGGAGGGATATAGTTTTGGCGTTGTCCGTCCGTCCGTCCGTCCGTGCCCGCGAAATGATGGTTAAGTGACTGCATAACGGTACTTTCTCTTTGATGTCATTCATTCTGTTCTGTTTATGTGACCTTTTTCTTTTTATGTGACTGTTAGAACAATAGAGAGAACAATGGGGGTGTCACATAAATACCGTTTCGTTAGAACGCCCGTCCTTCCGTCCGTCTTTTCCGTCCTTCCGTCCGTCCGTCCGTCCGTCCGGAGCCATATCTAGGAAATGGTTTGGAATATTTATTTAAATCGTCATATACATGCTCACCACTATGAGTTCTTGCGGCCCGTCAAGTTTCAGTCAGATTGCCCAAGTAACACCAGAGTTATGGCCCTTAGAAGTTTCTATTGTTAACTATATAGGGTACTATAAATATGGCAATTTCTGCATAATAACTTTTGATATATTTCACCTAGAACTATGAAACTTAAACAGAATTTAGATCACCATAATGTGGTTGTGTACACACAATTTCGTTTGGATTTATTTGTAAATTTAGAGTTATTGCCCTTTAATTGTATAAAAATCCACATATTTGGTAGAATTTCATTAAATTTCTTTCATTCTTTTCCATGAACATTTATTGTAAACATGTGAAGTTGTGTACCCACACCTGGTGACCCCCTTACCTTGATCACCCCCCCCCCCCCACACCCCCCCCCCCCCCCACCCAAAAAAAAAAACAGCAAAAATTCATCATTTTATATTTTTTTCAGACAAACTTCATAAACATGTTCACCACTATGAGGTTATGGGGCCCATCAAGTTTCAAACAGATTGCCCAAGTAACACCAGAGTTATGGCCCTTAGAAGTTTCTAGTGTTAACTATAATATAGGGTACTATAGATCTATAGATATGGCAATTTCTGCATCATAATTTTTGATATATTTGACCTTGAACTATGAAACTTTAACAGAATTTAGAGCACTATAATGTGGTTGTGCACACACAATTGTGTACGGATTTCAGAGTTATTGCCCTTTAACTGTCTAAAAATCCACATATTTGTACATAACAAACTTACCATTTGGCAGAATTTCATTAAATTTCTTTCATTCTTTTCTGTGAACATTTATTATAAACATGTGAAGTTACGCACCCACACCTCGTCACCTACTTGCCTTGGTCACACTCCCTCCCCATCCCAACCCCCCTCCTCCCCACCAAAAAAAATAATTTTTTTTTTCATTTTTTCATTTAATTTAGATTTTTTTCAAACCTTCCATGATTATTTATCAACATGCAAGTTGTACCATTTGCCCACCTCACTCCTCCATACAGTCATGCCCACCACTGATCATGCATCCTCTGCCCCCCCCCCCTCCCCCTCCCCCCAAAAAATCCACATATTTGTACATAACAAACTTACCATTCGGCAGAATTTCATTAAATTTCTTTCATTCTTTTCTGTGAACATTTATTAGAAACATGTGAAGTTGCGCACCTACACCTGGTCACCCACTTGCCTTGGTCACACTCCCTCCCCCTTTCCCCCAAAAAACAAATAATATTTTTTTTTTTCATTTCTTATTTATCAACATGCAAGTTTCCCCCCCTCCCTCCTCCATACAGTCATACCCACCACTAAACATGCATCCTCTGCCCCCCCCCCCCCCCCACCCACAACTTCACCCTTTTACCCATTTTTTTTAATTTTTAATATTCCATCAATATTTATAATCAACATGTGAAATTTTGTTTCCTCTCCCGTTCCCCCACCACCTGAAAAAAATAAATATATACATATATAATTATATTTCCATTTCTTTCTTTTTCTTTTTTTTAAATGTTCAAACCTTCAACATGTTAAGTTGTGACTGCACAAACCTTGCCCTCAGCCATGTTCAAGATATCTTACCTGTGTTCTCTTAAGGACATCTGTTCTTTTAAGTTCAAATGTACATGTTAATCAGCAACACCTGGTGCCAAACCACTCAAAGACAATATTTCGTTCCAGTTAAACTTCGAGCTCACATTCCAATTAACTGCATTTAATTTTAAAAGCTTAAGCTTATTACAATAAGCATATCCCATTCAAAATAAATTCTTTAGTCAGGATCAAAGTATCATACATTTATTGTGTACTCTTTAATTAAACATATGTTTTCTGTTAAATTGATTTTGACTAATGAAATTATTTGCTTCTTATTAACATCCTTAACTTTTTGACGGATATATTTTTTTGCCATTCCTCACCACAAACCCTTTCGGCGGGGGATACCAATTCATCGAATTTGCTTGTTTACCTTGGTTTCTTGCAAAGTAAATCTTTCATTGTTTTCTTGCGGATTATAACTTTATTGGTTACTTTTGGGGTATAACTTTCCTCATCATCATGCACATCATATGACGCAAGGGCCATAATTCTTGAACCAATATTTCATGAATTATGTCCCTTTTTATTTAGAATTACAGTTTAATTTTGATGCTTTTCACCATATCTCTGTTGTTACTGAATGGATTTGATTCAAGCTTAAAATGCTTGTCCCGCATCATCACCAACACCATATGACACAAGGTCCATACTACTGGCACCAATATGTTGTGAGCTATGCCCTCCTTTTACTTAGAATTTCAGATTCAAGTTTGATGCACTTTTGCTCTATCTAGATTATTACTGGATTGATTTGTTTCAAACTTAAAATAGTTATTCCACATTATTAAGCACATGATGCATTACTCTTACAGAAATTGTTCATGAGTAATGTCGGTTTTATAATTATTCAATATTTTATATTGATATTTATCTCTGTCATTGCTTAATACTTTTGACACAGACTTTAATCTGTTGTCCAATATCTTCATCCGCATTGGAGTCATTACACACTCCAGTCACAGCTTCAGCTTATTCAGATATTCCAAGTATAACTATCCAGTATCGAAATAGTCGAGCGCACTATCTCCTGTGACAGCTCTTGTTTACAGAGTTTCCAAACTTGTAGAAAACTGCCACTTGTTTGTGAACCAGTACAATGTGTTAAGTCATATGTGCTACTGTGGTGTCCCGTTTATAAAATGCAAAAATTCGGCAGAACAAGACAAAATTTGATCACAAAGTGCGACCTCTTTGTTTTTGAACTCACATGACTAGAAATTGCATTCTGCACGTCTCGATGAAAAACTTCGTGGGAGTAAAATCATACAAAGCGGAGATAAAATTTGGCTCTCGCCGCATGCCTACATGGCGGAAGTACTTTCTTCTTATTAATTAAGGATGAATGTGTGTGTGTATAAATTTGGTATTATATATTTCAAACTCCTGTAAGAAAATAAAAAGATTATCAAGCGATAACTTTTGATACTGTATGACTGTGAACGTTAAACGACAAGGTTTAAACTGCGTTCAGCAAATATGCCCTCATTCTCTCCGAGTCTGCCATTATTTTCTTGATTGGGTTTATATTTTTTTGCATGTATTAATTTTATTACAAAAAGACTCCTAAGACTTATGTTTCCGTTGTTTTGTAATAACTTATTTAGCCAGTCAAATACGTCAAGTACTATTTGCAAATAAATCCACTTTAGGAATTTGTTCTGAAAATTCTTTGTTACGCCATGTTAGTGATCTTAAAACAGTCGTCATTAAGAGAAAGTTTTGGAGTGACCGAAGAAATTTGTTGGTTAAAGAACGTTTAACCTTCGATGAATAGTAATGAATTAATAAAAAGCTTTAGAAAAAAAAACTGTAGAAACCGTTAAGATGAAAAAGTAGCACAATGTAAACTTTGAGAAACAGGAGAATAGGCAGCGGCTGTTATCATTATTAAAGGAATGTAGAACAGTCCAGAAGATAGCGAAATACACATAGAAAGCAAAAGAATGGATATCACTTTAGATCGTGAAAGAACTAATGATTCCTTGTGTAAAATAAGTGAATACTTTAATCGAATTTCCTGGCTCCTCTGTGATATTCGTGTCTGAAAACTCACTGACGGTGTTGGAAGTCAGTCATCCATCCATCCATCCATCCAACCATCTATTTTTCAGCTCAAATTTGCGACCACAGTAAAAAGTTATGCGAAACTATTCTCATCACAATATACGCTTGCCGATATCAGTAAGTGCGCAGTCTGGGCTATTTTTGCAACCCAAAACGTTTCCATTGTTAAAATCACCAGAATTGCAAGCTAAAAATGTCATGTACGATGAATTGCTATATGTACATACATAATACCTTTGCTATACTTACGCATATCTATATTTTTTATGATTTGTCTTTCACTGCCATCAACGCAGTTGTCAACAAACGACTTCTTTGGTTGTTGGAACGTCTAGCTATCTTAGACGTCTTTTTGCTGTTTTTTTTTTTGAAAGGTGAGTCTAGGTCTTTTTAATGACATTAAATTATAGCATCACCTTTTTGCAAAGCAGATAGCAATGATAATTTAATGCTTTTATCGTTTTCAGAGTGTATGGAGACAGGAGAGTAACGTGTGTTAACAGATTCTCACACTCACGCGCTGTAAAAACTTACATAATGCAAAAGAATACTATATTAGATAAAGATTTGAACAGACATATCAGATTTGTGATCAAAATTGATGCTCATAAATCCGTTACCATGAATCTTCAGACATCATTTCTTCGTGTGACCGGTGTCCCCAGGTGTGAATACGGCAACATAAAAATCAATTGAAATATGAAAATCCAAATTATAGTGGAAGAGAATGACCCGACATTCAATAATAAATCTGCAGCGCATTTATGGCATATCACATTTATATAAATTGCTACGAAAATGCCAAGCATGCGATTTCAGCATTATATTGTAATGAATTTAAAACAAACATGCTCTTAACAGCAAACAAAACCGAGAACTACTTGAATCCAACATTTTTACACGCCATTCTGCTATTTATTGCCTGTAAACGACGACTTTGGTGGATAAAATTGTTTCGGTGCAGAATACAGCAGACACTGATCAGTTACTAAGCAGCAAAATAGGTTAGGCTTTTTAGGTAAAGCCTTTTTTGGATGTATGCCAGCGACATCCTGAAAATCCGTCGGCAAAGCAAAAAGCACTATTATTGAACAAACACTCCAGTCATGATCGACGTAGGTCAATATATTCTTAAGCTCTCCTGAATGTTATGAAGTACAGCAGTAACAAGGATTCCTGTCCGTTTAACGACATGTGGAAATGCCTAAAATTACGATTTTGAGCAGATATGGTATTTTTTCTAGGTCATTATTCGTTAATTTCTAAATATGATTTCATAGTGTATCGTATAAAGTCCAAGCTATTAATTAAGCTGACCATAACTTGGCTTCAGTCCATCGCACAACATTAATTGATGCCTAAAACATGTTAACATGTAGTAATAAATCCTTCTTTGAGCGTATGCTGCTCGCACACTGGAAATCTGTCAGCAATGCAATATGCACTTTCTCTTGACCAAAACATCTTTGTAATATACTGACGTAGTTCAGCGCATCCTCAGGACCTTATGGACGATGTGAATTACATCAGTAACAAGGATTCGAGCCCATTTTTCTGACACATGAAAAATGACCAAAATTACGATTTTAAAGAGTTTTGTCCGTTTTCCGTCGGCAAACCATACATTTATTGCTAAAGCTGATACATTGTCTATACAGGCCAAAAACGATGACATACGTGGGAAAAAGTTTCGTTCGAGTCCTTCGTTTAGTTAGAGAATACAGCAGTAATTGAGCACCAAAATAAGTTTCGTGATGATGACTTCTTTGGATGTATGCCGTAGGCATGTTACAAATCCGCTGGCAATGTTATATGTGCTATTTATTGAACAAATATCCAAGCCGAATATCAAAGGGGCTAAACGCATCATCAAGTCCCTTGAACATTGAGAATTACATCAGAAACAACAATTCGACCCCATTTTACGACACATAAAAATAACCAATATCATGACTTTAAACAGATTTGACTGTTTTTCGTCATTACCTAATGGATTAATTGCTAAAACTGATTCATTAGTCCACTCGTACTGTCCACCGCTTAAGAGGATAAAACCTTGACTCGAAGTCCACTGCTTGGGAGTAGACTACAGCATTAACTGAGCTCAAATTTCGCAATGAGGCTTCTTTTGACGTACCTCACTGACATATTGAAAATCCATCGGCAATGCAGTATGTACAATAATTTTAATAACTGTCAGTAACGTATATTGACTTGTTTCAATACAACTTTAAGTATGAATTGCAGCAGTGAGAAAAATTCTGTTAAAAGCTGTTGTTACATTCATAGCTGTAATACTGATGTTACTGCTGTATCTGCCAGCTGTAACAGTAACTACTGTTTTTAATGCTGTAACTTCCAACAGTAATACTGATGTTACTGTCATAACTTCTTGCGATAACAAGAGCAGCAATAATGATAATAGTGCCCTACTGCTATTACAGCATACATGTATGGTCTACTAAAAATACTGCGTTATAGTTATGATAGATAAAGTACACATGTTCTATCAAATAATTCTTTCTTCTTATAATATATAAAATCGTGACAATGTGAAACCGCGATAAGCAATTTTTTCCGCTTATGGAAGCAACTTGCGTTATCAAAAAGATTCAAAACACTTGATAACTTTGTCGTAATATTCCCACGTTGGCTAAAGGAGTAAAAATGAAGGAAACTATTATTTTATGTTTTTCCCTTTATTTACTCTTTCCCACAGTTTGTTCAGCTGCCTCGATTGATGAACGTTTTCAGAACATGGAACATGTCATTCAGACACTGTTAGCAGAAAACAATGCGCTGAAAAGTCGTTTAGACAATCTCGAGGAACTGCAGCATCGAGTACAAGTTTTGGAGGAAAACTGTGGAATTTCTGACAAATCGATAGGAACCGGAGATACTCCATCACACAGTTCAGAAATCTACCAAGAACCCGTGCCCTCTGTCGAACAGGCTGATACAGCTCACAACACGGAGGAATACACCGGCCCCGATAAAGACACCATGACTCTGAAAATGTCTCCACAGCATAGGATAGTTACATCGAGCGTAGCGTCGTCATCTTGGCATCTGTCAAAGCGTATGTTGTTTTTCAATTCATTTATATAGTTTCTGTTATATGGAAACGATTTTATTATACTCTTTAGACACTGACTGTCTCCGAATTTTAAAATGTATTATTTTAAACTCCAGCTACAAATTCAAAGTATCTAGTCCAAGTAGACCTTTTACACACTTTCAGGTACTGCTGAAAGCCAGGTGGCGTTTTATGTGTACCTAAGTAGCACACGGTGTTACGGCAATCATGAAATATTCAAATTCGACGTGGAGACAGTTGACGTTGGTGGAGGATTTAATACCGCAGACGGAATTTTTGATGCCCCAGCTACAGGTCTATACGTATTCAGCTGGACTGCTGTCGCGTTACAGAAAAGCTATTTTTCAGCAGAATTGATCGTTAATGGTGTGGTAAAAGGAGTTGTAGAGGCTGATCCGGATGTAGGCGGACCTGCCGATGGCGTTCATCCGGCAACAGGGGTTGTTCTAGCAAATGTAAACGCTGGCAACCACGTGTTTGTCCGTTTCAAGCAGGGCGGAAGCTGTTACGTAAAGAGTGATTCGTCTGCGCGTACATCGTTTAGCGGCTGGCTATTGTTTTGAATATTTTTGCAAAAGCAAAATCTTGCATAATAAAGTTGACAGAGTATGACAATAGTTCGTTTATGTATTTTCTCTCGACGTGTACCTTATTACATGATATGTAATACTTCTTAAAATCCACTGTTGTATATTATAAACTAGAAACTGTTAAATTGTAAAAAGCACTGTCTACTCTATACCCCTTTATATAATTGAAAGGCCGAGCTTAATATGTAACAACTGGCCATAGCAGAAAAAGTATAGATCTATGGTTTCTGGTTGGTGGAAGATTTCCGTGGTTTATTCCGGAATACAACTTTCCATGGTTTCTTGTGGATTAACTTTACCTGGTTTCTTGTGGGTGCAATTTTCCTTGATTTGTTTGTTACTGAGTGGGATATGTTTGGTCAAAAATCATAGAAGATGTAGTAAACAGCAACAAACAGAAGAAATTCGTATTCACATGTCGTTAAATACAGCAAAAACTTTCACACTGGCAGGAAACCATCTCATTTTCAAATTCTCTATTTTGGCTATCCAGCTTGTTATCAAACTTGGTCAAGAAAGTATGTTCATAAATAGTCTAACTAAGTGTGGTGAACATTGGATAAGAAATGCTCAAGTTATGCAGTTGATACTATCAATAATTGCATTTTTAAGTAATTCAGGGGCTATAACTAAGTCTCGATTGCCTGGGAGTATCTGGCTTTTCATCTAATATGTTAGAGGCAGTATGTCCATTACTATTGTAACCAAGTTTTGTGAACACTCAAGTAAGAGGGCGGACAATTTTTAATCATTAATTCAAAGGACGTAACTGCAGAGACACTGGGATAATCCAGATGGTTATCAAACTTCGTTGAGATATCATGACCAATGTAACATATATTGATTATATACTCTTTTTTGACATTCTTTATATTTGCAAACTGCTGCTGTATCATCAAAATGACATCTTGAATTGTTGCTTTCATTCGGGGGTTTGTTTTATTAGCTCAGCAGGAACAGAGCAGAACAGAACAGCAGGACTTAAACTACACTGTTATTTGGTACAGAAAGAGCTAAATCAATACTTCTACTTAAACGCCACAAGAACACATTTAAGCATTAATCTAAAGTAAAAAAATGTGCATTTTACCGTAAAGGTCACATGCTAGACGATCAAAGTGACAATTACGGACTATTGTAAATTTGACCATTGGCTATTTTTCATCAAGGTTGTCAAATTCTACTGAGTTGCCATAATCAGTATGTTTGGCCAACAATAACTGTATCCAAATTTATCGTGTGAGGTAGTACAGCAAATATTTTCAATCGATGATTATATATCTAGGAGGCATCAATGCTCTTTTTTCACTCACCTCCAAAAAGAGACGGAGACAGAGTTTACAGGCAGTGTGCAAGTAAGAGAGATAGGCAATAGTTTGGAGGATCAGTCATAGGTCCATCTTTGTAGATTGGAGCAACATATGCCATCTTCCGGGGTTGTGGAATGCTTTCAGAATGGAGACATTTAGAGAAGAGAATCTGAAGAAATGGAGAAATTTCCTTGCAAACGCTCTTTAGTATGATGGGTCTGATCTGGTCAGGACCAGCTGCCTTGTGAGGGTCAGGTTAGAGTAGCTTCTCTATCCTAGGTGTGGATATCTTTATGTCTGGCATCTGCCTATGTGGGCTGAATCTTGTATGGGCTAGAGTTTCCTGCATTTGCTTAGTCTTGAAGATTGATTTCAGCCAGAGAATTAAGTGAAAGCTGACATTTTAGTTTGAAAACAGATTTGAATTGTTCAATTAGTGTGTCTGCTTTACTTTTGTCTTCACAGACATGTATACATACACACATGTATAGACGCACAGACAGGCACAGGTATAGACACACAGACAGACCTGTGTACAGACATTTAGACAGACATAAGTATGAACAGACACACAGACAGATGTGTACAGACACATTTGTGCATAACAAATGTAGATCATTTCATTGACCAGCTGAAAATGTCTGTCCATATGTCTTTGCATGTGTCTGTCCACACTTTAATACTCTCAAAATATAATGGCAATATTCAAATGAGCATTCAAGTAATATCAGTCATGCAGAACAAGGTTGTGTTAGTACCTGGTATTGGAATAATGTATATGCTTTATTGTTATTTTGTGACTTTTAGTTACGTTGGTGGCGGTAATAAGTATTAACAGCTGTTTCAGCTAAACTACTAGTTATATCTTAATGTCAATTTCTGCCAATATTTGGTCTGGACTGTATTACAAGATATTATAAATATTGAGTATTTGTTTGTTTGCTTTGGGTTTTGAGCCATTTCACTTATATTGGCAGACAGTTAACCAAACTCGTTTCACCAGAATCTGTACCAGTAATTATCTGCACTCCACAAGTAACTGCCAACATCCCTAAATTAATCACAGGTGGGGGATGAATTACTTCAAACAAAATGTCTATCACCAAATATCATGGAGAACATAACCTAACCCGGGGGTCAAACTTACCACCCCTGCCATCTGTAGATTTGCCCTCTCCTTACTGAGCTAAGAGGGCGGACTAGTATTTGTTAGTTTTCGTAAGTTTTCTCTCCCCAAACAAAATCTCAGGTGGTTTGTTAGCAATTTTGCTCAGTGTAAAAGACGCAATTATGAACACACGTAAATTTTAACCATGTCAATTTATTTATACATGTAAAGGTCAAAAATAAAATCGTAAAGTAACTCACTTCACCATTTATTCTAAAATACATATACAGTATACCAACTAGTAAATGTTAAATCTGAAGACATAACAAGAGCTGTCTGTAAGATAGCGCGCTCGACTTTTCTCAGTGCTTGACTCTGCCAGTAAAAAAGAATTCCAAGTTAAAAAAGGACATAACTCTGTCAAAATTCAAATCAGAGTTATGAGAATTGTTTCTCCCGGTGTAGACTTTGATAGTAAATAACTATTTTAAGTTTCAAGTCAAAAGCTTTAATAGTAACAGAGATATTTGACTTTATCAAAAATTTTAACAAAACATTCTAAGTTAAAAAGGGACATAATTCTGTCAAAATTCAAATCAGAGTTATGGGGATTGTTTCTCCTGGTGTAGACTTTGATGGTAAACAAGTATTTTAATTTTCAAGTCAAAAGCTTTGATAGTAGCAGAGATTTTTGACTTTATCAAAAACTTTAACCAAAAAATTCTAAGTTAAAAAGGGGCATAATTATGTCAAAATTCAAATCAGAGTTACGGGGATTGTTTCTCCTGGTGTAGACTTTGATGGTAAATAAGTATTTTAAGTTTCAAGTCAATAGCTTTCATAGTAACAGAGATGTTTGACTTTATCAAAAACTTTAACCAAAAATTCTAAGTTACAAAGGGGCATAATTCTGTCAAAATTCAAACCAAAGTTATGGGGATTGTTTCTCCTGGGGTTGACTTTGATAGTAAATAACTATTTTAAGTTTCAAGTCAATAGCTTTGATAGTAACAGAGATATTTGACTTTATCAAAAACTTTAACCAACGGCGATGCAGACGCCGGGGCGAGTACAATAGCTCTACTTTTTCTTCGAAAAGTCGAGCTAAAAATACATTTATTGTCAATATAAATGCAAGTTCTAAAATCATTTACTAAATATTTCAATCTAGCTGTTAGCTTTATAGTCTTGGTTACCTAGTCTAAGTACATACAACTATTTTTCTTCAGAACCAAACCAACAATTCTTACTTTTAACATGACGAAGGATGTTTATAAACAAGTGTACAAAGTTTCAAAGCTATGAAATATCAGAGTTATGGTTCTTGGTCGAAGTATCCAACTGATAATGATAAATAAATTTGCAAAGTTCTAAAGCTGTTGCTCTAATCATTTTCGTGTAAACTGGATATATGTAAACAAAACCAGTAATCAAGAAATTCCAATTTGTTAAGTACAAAAAGGCCATAATTCTGACAAACTGCAAACAAGAGTTATGGTTCCTTGCCAATACACCCGCCTGATGATGCTATTGCTCTTATAAGATTCAAGAATGATAGACCTAAACAAACATTTTTACAAGTAGAAAAAGGGCCATAATTCAGACTAAATACATGCAAAAGAGCAACGGTATTTGGCCTATTTACTCAAATTATGATGATAAATAAGTGTGTAGTTTCAAACCTACAGCTTTGAGAAGAACGAAACCTAAACAACAATCTCAACCAACAATCACAATAAAGTAACAAAAATACCACTGTAGATCATTTTTAAAAATCAAACAAGTTTAAAATGTACGCTTTAGGTTACATTACATTGAATAACAGGAACCACAAATACGGTATCAACACCATCATGTTAAGACTGAAAATGAAACATCAGCTAAACCTAGTTTACTATCAATAATATCTGACTGCAGAAATACTTCCGAAAAACCTTTTATGCATCGATTTCTTTACTTTAATTCTAAATTGGTTAGTTGCCACACAGGCTATACCTTCGTAAAGACAATAGTTGATATTAAATTAATCAAATCTACTATGCCTTAAACGAATTACGATCTAGGAACCACCATCTTTCATTTTGAACAGTGTTGAGTATAAGCTCTACTCAAATATATAACTATATTTTGAAGACATTCCTAATTAAAGTTCTTACATCTGGTCGAAAATTCTGGCACAAGGTTTTAAAACTGAGTTCAGAGACAAGTTGCATAATTCAACTTTTACACTGACAAAGTTCAACGAGTCACATGCTCGGGTTTTGAGGCTGGCCACAATTTTTGGTTTTACAACCTTGGGCACAAGGAAATGTTAAAATGTGAAAGAGGTATTGCCATTCAATATAAAGTCCCCTACCGGAAAGTGTTTATAATTATCTCAACTGCAGTATAACCTAATGATATGATATCTGTTAATGATGTATATACCATATTGCGCTATACATATAACATGTTATAACACAAATTTTGAATTAAAATTTGCATATACCGGGTATAAAAACTTGTTGATTGCATAAGAATATAAACAAGAGCTGTCACAGGAGACAGCGCGCTCGACTATCTCGATGCTGGATAGTGAAACTGGGCACATCTGACGAAACTAGAGCTGTCACTGGAGTGTTTAATGACTGCAATTGTGGATGAAGATATTGCACAAAAAGCCTGAGTCTATGTCAAAAATATCAACTTAAAGTAATAACAGAGGTAAAGATAAAATGTATTAAAACATTACATACTAAGTATATCCTAAGCAAAAAGGGGCATAATTCATTAAATATTGGTGCCAGAGTTATGCACCTTGTGTCATATGGTGTGGGGGATGAAGTTGAACAACTATTTTAAGTCTGAATCAAATCCATTCAGTGCATCATAACTTTAACCTAAAATTCTAAGTAAAAAGGGGGAATAATTAATGAAAAATTGGTGCCAGAGTTATGCACCTTGCATCATATGGTGTGGGTGATGATGTTGAACAACTATTTTAAGTTTGAATCAAATCCATTCAGTAATAACAGAGACTGAGTGAAAGTGCATCAAAACTTTAACCTAAAATTCTAAGTAAAAAGGGGAAATAATTCATGAAAAATTGGTCCCAGAGTTATGCACCTTGTGTCATATGATAAGGGTAATGATGTTGAACAATTGTTTAAGTTTGAATCAGATCCATTCAGTAATAACAGAGATAGAGTGAAAGTGCATAAAACTTTAACCTGAAATTCTAAGTAAAAAGGGGAATAATTCATGAAAAATTGTGCTAGACTTACGCATCTTGTGTCATATGATGTGGGTGATGATGCTGAACAACTATTTTAAGTTTGAATCAAATCCATACAGTAATAACAGAGGTAGAGTGAAAGTGCACCAAAACTTTAACCTGAAATTCTAAGTAAAAAGGGGGAATAATTCATGAAAAAATGGTGCCAGAGTTATGCACCTTGTGTCATATGATGTGGGTGATGATGCTGAACAACTATTTTAAGTTTGAATCAAATCCATTTAGTAATAACAGAGATAGAGTGAAAGTGCATCAAAACTTTAACCTGAAAATCTAAGTGAAAAGGGGGGATAATTCATAAAATATTGGTGCCAGAGTTATGGCCCATATGTCAGATGATGTGGATGATGATGAGGAATAAGTATTTCAAGTTTGAATCAAATCCATCAAGTAATTACAGAGATAAGTTGAAAAAAAAGAAAGTGTAAAAAAACTTTAACCAAGGTGGGGACGCGGAAAGACGCCGACGCCGGGTCGAGTAGGATAGCTCTCCTTATACTTCGTATAGTCGAGCTAAAAATTATTTTTAATAACACTACATTTTTTAAATGGGCGAGAAAAATGTTATAAAATATTTCATCAAATTACAGGTAATTAATCTTGAAGAAATTCCAATAATTGTTTTTTTAATTGGGTTATATGACACATGAGCCTCTTCTGTTGAATATTTATACAAAGTTATTTAAATATCTATGCATGGATGAAAAAGCTGCAGACAGGACAAAAAAAAGACCTAAAATATTTTAAAGGCTGGACAAGAAAAGATCAATGTTGATGTTTGACTACCAAGTGTGACCTTGACCTTTGAGCTAGGGATCAGAAATTCTGTTGTGTATGACACATCATCTAAATACAGGGGTACCTTCCTGCCAAGTAAATTGTAAACTCCTTTTGATGGATGATAGGGTTATGGACCATACAGGAAAAAAACCCAATTGACCTTTGACTCCAAGTATGTCCTTGACCTTTGAGCTAAGAATTATAGTGTTGCGCATGACATGTTGTCTCATTCAGGGTAATATTAAAATTCCTTGAATAATAACAGAGTTAAGGACTGGACATGAAATTGCGCAATGACTATGGACAAAAAATGCAATCATGTCCACGAAACTGGTTTTCAACCAGTACGGGACTAATAACCTGTCAATACAGTAACTTTAATATTGTTGCTTCATGGTGTAACAAAAAACCTTGTTTCAATGCATAGAAAAGAGCTCTGTAAGACAGCAAATGCTTGACTACGTATTTGAATTATTGTCCCAGGAACATTACCTTAAATGTTAAAATATCTAGAGTTCCAACAGTGATAGTAACTGGCATGCAAAACTTTAACCAGGATTTTCTAAGTCCAAAAGGGGACATAATTTGGCCAAAATACATGCCAGAGTTATGGGACTTGGTGCTATCACCTAGATTTTTATAACCCTGAAACACATTTTAAGTTTCAATTCAATACCTGCATTAGTTTTTGAGATCGTAACATGCATGAAAAATTTTAACCAGGATTTTCCAAGTACAAAAGGGGGCATAATTTGGCCAAAATATATTAAAGTTATGGAACTTGAACCAGTGCGGTTGGGCTTTGACCTAGAAAAAGAAAAACAAATTTCAAAGGTATATGCTTTGAAATGATAGCTAAACGTAATTGCATGTAAAACTTTAACCAAAGTGTGGCGCTGACAGGAGTAATAGCTCGGACTATTCTTCGAATAGTCATGCTAATAACATAACAAGAGGGTCATTATGACCCTGAATCACTCACCTGAGTAATACGAGCCACATGTTTAAATTGGCACACTGATGCTAAAATATTAGAAAATAGGTCAGTAGGTCAAATTCATGGTCACTGAAAATCGGTTTTAAGATCGGTGTGCAAAACTGTACATGACATCCAAATTTCAAGGCTGTTCTGAAAAAAACAAGAAAGTAGGTCAGTAGGTCAAGGTCACAGTCAAGTTACCTCTAATCCATTGGGGTCATCAGGTAATTATAATTAAACAGTCTAGGAAATATGATCTGATAATTTTTGAAGTATATATTCCTATATAACAAGTGACCCCCTGGGCAGGGCCTCTTTCCACCCAATGGGCAAACTTTGAACAATCTTGTTAAAGATCCACCAGGCAATGCTACATACCAAATATCAAAGCTCTAGGCCTTGAATTTAAAGACATGAAGATTTGTATTTTTCCCCTATATAATTCGACGTTAAATTTGAGACCCCCAGGGCAGGGCCTCTATTCATCCTAGGGGCATATTTTGAACAATTTTCATAGAGGACCACAAGGCAATGCAACATACTAAATATTAAAAGCTAGGCCTTCCGGTTTCGGAATAGAGTTCAGGCGAGATTTTTAAAGTTTTTTCCTATACAAGTCTCTGTTAAAATTGACAGCCCCCATGGCAGGGCCTCTTTTCACCCAAGGTTATAATTTGAACAATTTTGGTAAAGGACTACAAGGCAATGCTAAATACCAAATATTAAAGACCTAGGTCTTGTGGTTTTAGACAAGAAGATTTTTAAAGTTTTTTTCCTCTATAAGTCTATGTAAAACTTGTGACCCCCCAGGGCAGGGCCTCTTTTCACCCCAGGGGCACAATCTGAACAATCTTCATAGAGGACCAGTAGACGTTACATGCCAAATATCAAGGCTCTATGCCTTGCGGTTTTGGAAAAGAAGACTTTTAAAGTTTTTCCTTTCAGTTGCCATGGCAACCAGAGTTCTTCATGTTTTTCAATTCTTTGAACAATTTTGGAAGGGGGCCACCCAAGGATCATTTCTGTAAAGTTTGGTGTAATTCTGAAGAAGATTTTTTTTAGAAATTGTTGACGGACGCACGCCCCAACACGCACATTGAGTGGTCACAAAAGCTCACCATGAGCCTTTGGCTCAGGTGAGTTAAAAATCAAACAAAAAAGCAGCAAAAGCCCAAATTACAAATATACCGGTAATAAATACCTTTTATTTATCCAATAAATACATCCAATTACTTGAAAAAACAAAAAGTCAATTTTATACAAACTTGTAAAATAAGACATGTTCTAAAACAATATCTATTGTGCTACATATATTTATGTATATTAAACAAAAAAGACAACAATAAGTCCAACAATAAATGGTACAGAGCTATAACAGAACAGAAAACAAAACAATTACTTGTAAATTCTCAAGGCAAATAAAGGTAGAAAATTGTAGCACGCTTTATTACACATGTTGAGCCTATCCATTAATAGAGAAGCCCCCATTCTGTGTAAATGATTTTGTAGTTTAAATACATGAGCATATTTCCTGTTATGGTACTATAAAACACATTCTTTCAATTAAAGTTGTAATTTTTACTTGCTTTCCTCAGTATATTACATTTCTGTTCAATTCATCTGCTCAACATATTCCAACTGAACTGCATAAGATATTATAGAATTTCAGGTATAAGACCCATAATGACATTCGGCAATTTCCGTGAGATCATGTACTCTTGTATGCAATAACGGCATTATTTCACTGTATATGTAGCTCATACACAAATTTCCCCATCAGCAGAGGACTGCCAAAATCGCACATGTAGATTATTTAACCAAATGGAAACTGTCGATTGTAATTACGAGTCTGCTACCTTAAATATAACTCATCTAAACATCTTAAAAAATCTGATTCAAGAAGATCTGCATAATGTATATACATGTATGTATGAATTATGGGTAATAAATAAGGGTAACTAGAAACTGCTTTTTTATTAAAAAAGTGCATGTCTCCCCCAATGCAAAGTCCTATAGGCAAGAAGTCAACAGGGGTCAGGAGCGAGTTAAAGAGACACTGATGGTTGGCTGCAATAGGGATCATCTACTTGGCATGTCCAGTCATCCCGCTAAGTTTCAACACTCTTGGCCTAGTGGTTCTCAAGTCACTGTTTAGGCTCCTGTGACCTTGACCTTTGATCAAGTGCCCCAAAATAAATAGGGGTCATCTACTCTGCATGTCCAATCATCCTATTAAGTTTCCACATTCTAGGTCAAGAGGTTCTCAAGTTATTGATCAAAATGGTTATCAATGTTCAGATCCCTGTGACCTTGACCTTTAATGGAGTGACCCAAAAGACAATATGGGTCATTTACACTGCATGATCAATCATCCTATGAAGTTTCAACATTCTGGGTCAAGTGGTACTCAAGTTATTGATCGGAAATGGTTTTCAATGTTCAGGCCCCTGTGACCTTGACGTTTGATGGAGTGACCCCAAAAACAATAGGGGTCATCTACACCATATGACCAATCATCCTATGAAGTTTCAACATTCTAGGTCAAGTGGTTCTCTAGTTATTGAATGGAAATGGTTTTCAATGTTCAGGCCACTGTGACCTTGACCTTTGACAGAGTGACCCCAAAAACAATAGGGGTCGTCTATCAGTCAGAGGCCATCAATTCGAAAGACTTAATTACTGGGAATAATCTAACTGTATACCTGGGAATAAGGTAATGTTTATTCTGTTATGATTGGTCAGTAACGTAAACAAATCCAAGAAGATTGAACATTTTTAATGTGTTAGGAGAATTTTATTATACATTCTGACAATTATTAGCTACATTTGATGTGTATTGAAAAATATTTCATGAAAAGGTTTTCTCCCGTCATGACAATGATGTCAACAATGGGTCATCTCATTCACAGGAAAAATACTCAAAATTCTGTCTGTTAAGTTGATTTTATCGATAAAAAGTTGGAAAATTAAAAACAAGAGGACCATGATGGTCCTGAATCGCTCACCTCTTCCAACATGACCCAGTTTTGAGTATGATGTCGTTTTTTCTATTATTTGACATAGTGACCTAGTTTTTGAGCTCATGTGACCCAGTTTTGAACTTGACCTAGATATTATCAAGATAAAAATTCTGACCAATTTTCATGAAAATCCATTGAAAAATATGGTCTCTAGAGAGGTCACAAGGTTTTTCTATTATTTGACCTATTGACCTAGTTTTCGAAGGTACGTGATCCTGTTTTGAACTTTACCTAGATATCATCAAGGTGAACATTCTCACTAATTTTCATGAAGATCTCATGAAAAATATGGCCTCTAGAGAGGTCACAAGGTTTTTCCAATTTTATACCTACTGGCCTAGTTTTTGACCGCATGTGACCCAGTTTCGAAACTGACCTAGATATCATCAAGGTGAACATTCAGATCAATTTTCATGAAGATCCATTGAAAAATATGGCCTCTAGAGAGGTCAAAAGATTTTAACAATTTTAGACCTACTGACACAGTTTTTGACCGCAGTTGACCCAGTTTCAAACATGACCTAGATATCATCAAGATGAACATTCAGACCAATATTCATACAGATCCCATGAAAAGTATGGCCTCTAGAGAGGTCACAAGGTTTTTTTTATTATTTGCCCTACTGACCTAGTTTTTTAAGGCACCTGACCCAGTTTCAAACTTGACCTAGATATCATCAAGGTGAACATTCTGACCAATTTTTATGGAGATCCATTCACAAGTATGGCCTCTAGAGGTCACAAAGTTTTTCTATTTTTAGACCTACTGACCTAGTTTTTGACCGCACATGACCCTGTTCCAAACTTGACCTAGATATCATCAAGATGAACATTCTGACCAATTTTCATACAGATCCCATGAAAAATATGGCCTTTAGAGAGGTCAGCAGGTTTTTCTATTATTTGACCTACCGACCTAGTTTTTGATGACATGTGACCCACTTTCAAGCTTGACCTAGATATCATCAAGATGAACATTCAGACCAACTTTCATACAGATCCCATGAAAAATATGGCCTCTAGAGAGGTCACAAGGTTTTTCTATTATTTGACCTACTGACCTAATTTTTGACGGCACGTGACCCACTTTCAAACTTTAATTTGATATCATCAAGGTGAACATTCTGACCAATTTTTATGAAGATCTCATGAAATATTTGGCCTCTAGAGAGGTCACAAGGTTTTTCTAGTTTTAGACCTACTGACCTAGTTTTTGACCGCATGTGACCCAGTTTCGAACTTGACCTAGATATTATCAAGATGAACATTCAGACCAACTTTCATACAGATCCCATGAAAAATATGGCCTTTAGAGAGGTCACAAGGTTTTTCTATTATTTGACCTACTGACCTAGATTTTGAAGGCACGTGACCCAGTTTCAAACTTGACCTAGATATCATCAAGGTGAACGTTCTGACCAATTTTCATGAAGATCTTGTGAAATATATGGCCTCTAGAGAGGTCACAAGGTTTTTCTATTTTTAGACCTACTGACCTAGTTTTTGATGACACGTGACCCAGTTTCGAACCTGACCTAGATATCATCAAGGTGAACGTTCTGAACAATTTTCATGAAGATCTTTGAAATATATGACCTCTAGAGAGGTCACAATGTTTTTCTATTTTTAGACCTACTGACCTACTTTTTGAAGGCACGTGACCCAGTTTCGAACTTGACCTAGATATCATCAAGATGAACATTCTGACCAACTTTCATAAAAATCCCATGAAAAGTGTGACCTCTAGAGTGGTCACAAGCAAAAGTTTACGGACGGACGGACGGACGCATGACGGACACCGCGCGATCACAAATGCTCACCTTGTCACTTATTGTAATATTTGTAAATGCATGATATTTTGTATGATATGAATTATAACATTAATTTGACATGCACACATCAAGAAACCACCTTATTGGATTAGATTTAATAAACAAGCAAATTCGATGAATTGGAATCCCCCGCCGAAAGGGTCAGAGTTGAGGAACGGCAAAAAAAATATATCAGCAAAAAGTTAAGATGTTTCCAGAAGCAAATAATTTCATTAGTCAAATCAAATTAAAAGAAAATGAATGGTTTTGTTCCGAGTGGGTGGTGGGGCGGGTTCAACGAGTTACATGTTTAAAATATGATAGAAAACGAAAAATGAAAAAAAAAAAAAAAAATTGGGGGGGGGGGGGGGGAGGGGGGGGCCCTGACCAGGTAAGGTGGTGACCAGGTGTACACAACATGTTTATAATAAAGTTCATGGAAAAGAATGAAGAAGTTAAGAAGTTTAATGAAATTCTTCCAATTGGTTGGTTTGTTATGTACCGATCTGTGGATTTTAAACAATTAAAGGGCAATTACTAATATGGAAAATTGACCATCGAAAAAACTTGAAGGCATCGTCGCAGTATCTTGGTTATGTCTATTTCAAGTTTGATGAATTCTACTGCTAGTTTACTGAAAATGGCTGCAGACGGACATTTTTCATTAATCAAGGCTAGTAACTCTGAGGGAAATTGACCTTATCAATAAAAAAAACTTGACGGGCATCAGCCAGTATCTTGGTTCATTGTTATTCAAATTTGATGAAATTCTACCAGTTAGCTACTGAGAAATGGCTGCAGACTGACATTTTTATTAATTAAATGGGCAATAACTCTGAGGGAAATTGACCAATCAAAAAACAATTGACGGGCATTTACTCGCAGTTATGTTGGTTCATGTTTATTTCAAGTTTCATGAAATTCTACCAAGTAGTTACTGAGAAATGGCCTGCGGACGGACGGACGGAACGGCGGAACGGACGGAACTGACGGACGGATGACGGACGGACAACGCCATTCAATACCCCCTCCGATTTCATCGGCGGGGATAATTACAAGAGCTCCACCAAGCTAAGGGTTACATCAGAGAATGGGAGCAAAATTTAAAGAACCCAAAGGACAGGAACAACAAAGAGAAGAAATTCAAAAAAAAATTCTATGTCCACAAAATAATCCTCATCAGGTACAGGTATGTCAAAATACACCTAAAAATTGGAGGTACCATCTGTGTTGTACCACAGAAAAGTGGTCTTGGTTTTTCCCTACGGCCAATAATAAAAAAGTTTCAAAATAAGCTATTTATGGTAACATAAAAGGGAAGTAATTAAATTTTTTTTATTGTAAGTGAACAAAAAAAAGGATCTGCAAAATAAAAACAAGAGGGCCCTAGGTCGCTCACCTGAGAAACACACCATGACAGTGTAAACATGTTTGACATAGAGATTTCATGAAAACAAATATTCTGACCAATTTTCATAAAGATTGGACCAAAAATGTGGTCTCTCAAGTGTAAACAAGCATTTTCTTCAATTTGACCTAGTTTTTGAGCCAAGATGACCTACATTCGAATTTGACCTAGATTTAATCAAGGCAATCATTCTGACTAAATTTCATCAATTGACTGAAAAATACAGCCTCTATCGCATACAAAACGTTTTTCTTTGATATATCCTAGCGACCTAGTTTTTGAACCCAGATGACCCATATTCAAACTCGACCTTAATTTCATCAAGGCTAGCATTCTGACCAAATTTCATTAAGATCAATTGAAAAATACAGTCTCTATTGCATACACAAGGTTTTTCTTTGATTTGACCTAGTTTTTGATCACAGATGACCCAGATTCTAATCTGACCTAGATTTCGTCAAGGCAATCATTCTGACTAAATTTTATGAATATCCAGTGTAAAATGCAGCCCCTATTGCATACATAAGGTTTTTCTTTAATTTGACCAGATGACCTAGTTTTTGATCCTAGATGATCCATATTCAAACTCAACCTAGATTTCATATAGACAAACATTCTGATTACATTTCATGAAGATCCGATGTAAAATGCAGCCCCTATTGCATACACAAGGTTTTTATTTGATTTGACCTAGTGACCTAGTTTTTGATCCTGGATGACCCATATTCAAACCTGGCCTGGATTTTATCAAGGCAATCATTCTGACCAAAATTCATGAAGATCAACTGAAAAATACAGCCTCTATCGCACACAAGGTTTTTCTTTGTTTTGACCTAGTGACCTAGTTTTTGACCCCGGGTGACCCATTTTCGAAGTTGGCCTAGATTTCATCAAGGTAATCATCTTGACAAAATTTCATGAAGATCAATTGAACAAGAGCTGTCTCCATAGGATGACATATGCCCCCGATGGCACTTTGAATGAGTAGTTATGGCCGATGTTAGAGTTTAGGACCTTTGACCTACGGAGCTGGGTCTTGCGCGCGACACGTCGTCTTACTGTGCCACACATTCATGCGTAGTTATTTTAAAATCCATGCATGAATGACAAAGATATGGACCGGACACGCCCATCAATGCACTATCATGAAAAATGACCTTTAACGTCTAAGTGTGACCTTGACCTTTGAGCTACAGACCTGGGTCTTGCGCGCGACACGTCGTCTTACTGTGGTACACATTCATGCCAAGTTATTTGAAAATCCATCCATGGTTGACAAAGATATGGACCGGACACGCCCATCAATGCACTATCCTTTAATGTCTTAGTGTGACCTTGACCTTTGAGCTACGGACCTGGGTCTTGCGCGCGACACGTCGTCTTACTGTGGTACACATTCATGCCAAGTTATTTGAAAATCCATCCATCGATGACAAAGATATGGACCGGACATGCCCATCAATGCACTATCCTTTAATGTCTAAGTGTGACCTTGACCTTTGAGCTACGGACCTGGGTCTTGCGCGCGACACGTCGTCTTACTGTGGTACACATTCATGCTAAGTTATTTGAAAATCCATCCATCGATGACAAAGATATGGACCGGACACGCCCATCAATGCACTATCCTTTAATGTCTAAGTGTGACCTTGACCTTTGAGCTACGGACCTGGGTCTTGCGCGCGACACGTCGTCTTACTGTGGTACACATTCATGCCAAGTTATTTGAAAATCCATCCATCGATGACAAAGATATGGACCGGACACGAAAATTGCGGACAGACTGACAGACTGACAGACAGACGGTTCAAAAACTATATGCCTCCCTTCGGGGGCATAAAAATACAGCCTCTATCGCATACACAAGGTTTTTCCTTGATTTGACCTAGTGACCTAGTTTTTGACCAAAGATGACCCATTTTCGGACTCGGCCTAGATTTCATCAAGGTAATCATTCTGACCAAATTTCAGGAAGATTAATTGAAAAATACAGCCTCTATCACATACACAAGCTAAATGTTGACAGACAACAGACGCCGGACATTGAGCGATCAGAAAAACTCACCTGTGCATTGCTCAGGTGAGCTAACAAGAGCACTGCAATGCAGAGCAATATACACAAAACAAAGTCATATATGACATTTGACCCACAAGTGTGACCTTGACCTTGAAGTGAGTCATCCGAAACATGTACTCTGCACGTCGTCTTGGTGTGGTGAACATTTGTGCCAAGTTTCTTTGAAATATTTCAAGCAGTTCAAGAGTTACAGAGCGGACACGAAACAAACTGATATGACCTTTGACCCCTAAGTGTGACCTTGATCTTGAAGCAAGACATCCAAAACATGTGCTCTGCATGTTGTCTTGGTGTGGTGAACATTTGTGTCAAGTTTCACTGAAATCCTTCAAGGGGTTCAAGAGTTACAGAGAGGACATGAAATTGCTAACAGACGGACAGACAGACGGACACCGGGGGAATAACATAATACGTCCCTTTGGGCGTATAAAAAGTTAATATCCAATATCTGCATAAAAGTTGGAACAAGAGGGCCATGATGGCCCTATATTGCTCACCTGTTATCATTGCACTTGAGGACAAGAAGGTCCTCAGAAAAAATATCTAAGTCCAAAGGACAGGAACAACAAAGGGAAGAAATTTAACCAAAAAGAAAAAAAAAATTCTTACAAGGTACAGATATGTCAAAATACACCTACAAATTGGAGGTACCATCCATGCTGTACCACAGAAAAGTGGTCTCGGTTTTTCCCTACGGCCAATAATAAAAAAGTTACTAAAAATAAGCTATTTATAGTAACGTAAAAGGGAAGTAATTAAAAAAAAAAAAAAATTATTGTAAGTGAAGAAAAGAAGGATCTGCCAAATAAATCTGTTGACATAAATGAAATTTCAGATCAGTATCTTCATTAGTTACGGTGATATACCCATTTTAATTTGAAATAAAGGGAGGTAATTTGACATAAAATCAGTCCATAGTTATCTACCCTGATTGGCTCAGTCCAACTAATGACAATAATGAAATTTCAAATAAGTACTATACGTACTTACTGATATAAATCCATTTTGATTACAATCAGGGGAGGTAATCAGATATAAAATAACTCTGAACCTACGCTTGGATCTGATCTGTCATGGAATCCAAGAATTATTGTTGTTGAAGTTATTTTGGAAGTTTGTATCAAATAAAACACCATAAATGAAGTCTCTATATGGCTGCAAAAGCCAAAATAGTCAATTTTGGACATTTAAGGGGCCATAACTCTGGAACCCATGAAGAAATCTGGCCAGTTTAAGAAAGGAATCAAGATCTTGTGGTGATACAAGTTGTGTGCAAGTTTGGTTAAAATCGAATCATAAATGAAGCTGCTATTGTGCAGACAAGGTCAAAATGGCCAATTTTGGCCCTTTCAGGGGCCATAACTCTGGAACCCATAATGGGATCTGGCCAGTTCAAGAAAGGAACCGAGATCTTATGGTGATACAAGTTGTGTGCCAGTTTGATAAAAATCAAATCATAAATAAAGTTGCTACTGTGCAGACAAGGTCAAAATAGCTAATTCTGGCCCTTTCAGGGGCCATAACTCTGGAACCCATAATGGAATCTCGCCAATTCAAGAAAGGAACCAAGATCTTATGGTGATACAAGTTGTAAGCCAGTTTAGTTAAAATCAAATCATAAATGAAGCTGCTATTGTGCAGACAAGGTCAAAATAGCTAATATTGGCCCTTTCAGGGGCCATTACTCTGGAACCCATAATGGAATCTGGCCAGTTCAAGAAAGGAACCAAGATCTTATGGTAATACAAGTTGTGTGCCAGTTTGGTAAAAATCAAATCATAAATAAAGTTGCTGTTGTGCAGACAAGGTCAAAATAGCTAATTTTGGCCCTTTCAGGGGCCATAACTCTGGAACCAATTATGGGATCTGGCCAGTTCAAGAAAGGAACTGAGATCTTATGGTGATACAAGTTGTGTGCAAGTTTGGTTAAAATAAAATCATAAATGAAACCTCTATCGTGCAGACAAGAAATTGTGGATGGATGGACGATGGAGGAAGGGCGATCACAAAAGCTCACCCTGTCACTACGTGACAGGTGAGCTAAAAATAAATAATTTTCATGAATGAATGAGGCCTTTCTAAAGTTCATGAGTGCACAAGACTAACCTCTATTAAAGTCAATAATTAAACAACTTTGTTTTCATGATATTCAACATTTACCCTACTTAACAAATCACCAGAAATTGTAGATATAAACACAAAATCAATACTTTCATTGTTGAGATATTTGACATAAATTACACCCTTAGTACAAATGTTTTACACATTTTTGTACATTCACACTCTGTGAAATTATATGCAGTATTTTTGCAAACAAGAGGAATATTTCAAAAGCGGCTGACAGCAACTTCAGACTAAGCATAATAAAATCTTAGAGAAAAAATAAAAATATGAAATATTTTGTATCTACAGACTTATCACGGTTACAAATATTTCTCAAGGAATGTAATAAAAATGGATGTATAGTATGAATATGAACAGTCAAGAAGCAAATGCAATAAACTGAATTATCATGTTTAATGTCGTGGAAATGAAATTACGCTGCTTAATGTATAACTTTGTAAACATGCTTTCTTTCATCATTAAATTGTCCTTAACACTTATTTTCAATATTTCAAAATATTTTTATAAATCTCCACTTGAATCTATATTGCAGGTGACAAAGATTTTTGCAAGTAGGAACAAACTAAATGTACATGCTCTCCTGATTAACTGTCTTAAATTCCTTCTACCATATATTTTCGCTTATAAGATGCACTCGCTTGTAAGACACACCCCGAAATCGGACGTGCAATATCGAGGGTTCAACGCAATAAGGGCGTATCTTCATATAATAACTATATGTCAGGGCTTCGGAAATTTGCCGGTTTGTCGGTTTTGGACCGATTTTTGACTTTTCAGACCGATTCGTGAAGTGAAAAAACGAAAAAAATCGGTCCCATAAAAATGGAGAAAAGTATAAATTTCGGTCTGATATCTCAATACACGATCACCTGCCAAGTAGGAAATTGTTGGTCGCACCTTCAGATAATCAATAAACGTGTCAATCGGTCTGATTGTCACTTTGATAATCGGTCCGTAATTAGCGCGTGACGCAATCAGTGCTCGCGCAGCACATCCTTTAATGTTTGCAGACAGCCGACTGCGGTGTATTAAACGTTTCTGACTGGATCCAAATCATTTCGACGGGGATCCACTTCTTTTATTTATAATCCGACGGATGGTTTATTTCAAAACTTAAAGGCTATGTTTGATCACGGTAACAAACAAATGGTCGCTGCATTTAATCAAAGAGCTATAATTGTACATTATAGGTCTTTGATTTAATGAGACATCACACGGAAAACCGATAAAAATAATTTTTATAATTACTTGATTTGAAAAAATTACATGATTCATTTGTTGGGGCTCCAGTTGAAACAAATGCAGAAAATCGTCTTTGCAACCCGACTGTACAAAAAAGAAAAAAATGGACGGGCAACCACGAATGATAAAGAAAACCGGAGTGGCACTGTTTATCAAATCGGTCTTTTAAAAAACGTTTCAAAATGAAATTTTGTTTACATCAGAAGAGAACATATAACTTAATAAAATGTAGTTGCTTATTGAAGTACAACGTAAGTGAAATGAAACATCCGTGGCCAACCCGCGTGACATTTTGGTATTATACATGCGGGAAATTCGATCTCAGCGTTCAAATAACGTACACATTCGGTCCGCGGCAGAGTATTCCTTAAATACTGAGGCTGTTTAGCAGAGAATATGTGTCGTGTAACTCACTTTGACGCATTGTATTTTATAGAATTCCGTCAAAGAATGAGGAAACATCACAAAGTATCTGCCGTGCATACGGTATCGAAGTCACGTGCGTTGGCTTTTAGACTAGTTACGCACACGGTGTCAATGCCTCGTATTATCTCGGAAAAACATCGAAATTTAAACAAAGTAACGATCACACATAACACTGAATAACTGTCTTCATTGTATGGTAACGCGCGGTGACTGGTAACTCAGTTTTAATGCATGACATGCTTATTTCTTTACCCTATCACGTTTTACAAACTATGTAATACATGTATTGGGAATGTGATGGGTGGGGTAGCGCCGATGTCAGGATTTTCGTTTCGGACCGATTGAGTTATCAAAATTTCCGGAGCCCTGCTATATGTAGATACGCCCTTATTGCGTTGAACCCTCGATATGGGTTTTCTTTTTCTTTTAATTTCATTGTAGTATACGGTTATAAGATGCTCCCCACTCTTGAACTGGAAATATTACTCCTAATAATGAGTCTTATAAGCAAAAATATACCATAACTGAAGTCATTTAAATGTTGAAAATTATTAACAAATATGAAATTATTAACAATGATGGCAAATACTTTTGTAATATCTGCAAGACAGCAAAAATACCTGTATCTACCTGTATAAAATCATTACCAACAATTTCAAACATCATACCAATCTCTTATCCAGTCCAAACATCTACCTAAAATGGTCCCCTTAAATTTACGTTAATCCAGTTGGCTTTTATCTGAAAATACTGAATTACAATATTCCCAGATGTTTTCTTCTCTTAACAGCCATACAAACCGACAGTATATCTTAACCCTTTGTATATCCTAACGATTTCAAAAGTTAAAATGCTGTATTACAATCTTCACAAGCATTTATCACACCAATCATCCATCATTTCTAAACAGCAAGCTAAAATTGAACATTTCTATATTTTGCTCCAAGAGTCTTTTCTCTGAAAATGGTTTACTTCAACAGCTGTATGTATTTTCTATACGAATCATCTATCTTTTCTAAAAGGCTGTTTAAAATGGACCCCTTTTATATGTTGGTTCATGTTGCTTTTATCAGAAAACGCTTTATTACAGTATTCACATGTGAAGGGTTTTTCCCCTGTATGAGTTCTCCGGTGTCGACCAAGCTCCCACTTGGAGGGGAAGGGTTTGCCGCAGAGATCACAGATGTGGACCCTAACAGGAGACATACCCTCACCAACTATCTGTCCACTAACAAGTTCCAGATCTGAAAACAGAAATAACTTTGACTAAAATACATTAGACATGGATATATAGTAAAAGTCAGGGCTCCGGAAATTTTGAGAACTCAATCGGTCCGAAACGAAAATCATGACATCGGCGCTACCCCACCCACGGCATTACCAATATACCATATTTGTAAAACGTGATTGAGTAAAGAAATAAGCATGTCATTAATTAAGAATGATTTACCGGTCACCGCGAGTTACCATACAATGAAAACAGTTATTCAGTGTTAAATGTGATCGTTACTTTGTTTAAAGTTCGATGTTTTTCCGAGAAAATACTTGCAGAGATAAAATTGCAGAGAGGCATTGACAGGGACTCCATTGACACCGTGTTCCTAACTAGTCTAAAAGCCAACGCACGTGATTTCGGTATCGTATTCACGGCAGAAACTTTGTGATGTTTCCTCATTCTTTGATGGAATTTTATAAAATACAATGCGTCAAAGTGAAATGTTCTCTGCCAAACATCCTCAGTATTTTAAGAATACTCTGTCGGGGACCGAACAGGGGTTCCACTAGACCTGAAAACCCAAGAGTCCCAGGACCCTTGGGCCCAAATTTTGAAGGGTCCTTTTCCAAAATACAGGAGTCCTGTCCCAACACGTCCATATAATTTACTATATTTTTTTTTATTTAGTAATACGTAGATCTTTACCTAAGAAAACAATAAACCTAAGGGCATGTTACAGCATAATAAAAAATGTCAGTTTCAGGTCATATAGTCTCATATTGTAAACTAATATTTATCAAAATTCATGTTATTTTGATTAGGTTTTTCTTCTATATTTCATTTAATTTTTAATAACAGAACAGTGCTATAACACTCTATAAAAATGTATCCAAAATGTACTATCCGGATACTGGCACACTTTCTGAATGTCATCGGAAAGTAGTTTTTGCTTAGTTTACTTGGCCAACTAAGCTAAATCAGAGATAGTTCCTCAAATAGTGATGCTATTTATCATTAAAAACTGCATTGAAAGTCAGTTTTTTAAAGGAATTTTGGAAATATGCATATGACATCGGGTGTAATTAGACTCGTGAACGGACATTCTAAATTTATTTTTGCTTTCAGAATTCATCAAAATTTGTGAAGTTTCTTGTTGAAATTACGGTATGATCACTAAACAATGGTCTAATTTAAAGTTGGCATGAAAAAATCTTGCAGGGCACTTTTCACATGCTCGGTAATCAGCTTCTTACGATAATTTAATAATTGGCGCCTTTTTTGACAGTACACAGGATCAATACTCTTTATCAATTAATTTCAACACTTCATTGGTTCTTCTTACCTATGTGCACTCACCGTGACGTAACTTGCTGATAAAAAAATCAGCGAGGCATGTCTACAGGAGAAAGGGCGGGATTTAGCAGAAGATCAAAGGCAGGAGGGCATGACCGCGAGTGTTTATTTTGGAATACACGTGTCTATCGTGGAAATAGTTTTACTGAAGGAAATGAATGATAAGAGAAAGGATTATCAAAGGAAAATGCCTCCGGGTCCCGGAGGACGCACAGGCAAGTATCATGCCGGGTCCTTTGAGCGTCTTTTGAAAATCTCCCGGGTCCGGACCCGGGGTCCCGGGTCAAATGGAACCCCTGACCGAATGTGTATGTTATGTGAACGCTGAGATCGAATTTCCCCGCATGTGTAGTACCAAAAGGTCACGCGGGTTGGCCACGGATATTGCGTTGTACTTAGCAACTACATTTTATAAAGTTATATGTTCTCTTCTGGTGTAAACAAAATTTCATTTTGAAACGTTTTTTAAAAGCCCGATTTGATAAACAGTGCCACTAAGGTTTTCTTTATCATTCGTGTTTGCCAGTCCATTTTTTCTTTCTTGGTACAGTCGGGTTGCAAAGCATTTGGATCCAGTCAGAAACATTTGGAAACCAGTCAGAAACATTTGGAAACCAGTCAAAATTGTTTAATACATTGCAGTCGGCCGTCTGCAAACATTAAAGGATGTGCCGCGCGAGCACTGATTGCTTCACGTGCTAATTACAGACCGATTATCAAGGTGACAATCAGACAGTTTGACACGTTTATTGATTATCGGAGGGTGCTACCAACAATTTCCTGCTTGGCAGGTGATCGTGTATTGAGATTTCAGACCGAAATTTATACTTTTCTACATTTTTACGGGACCGATCTTTTTCGTTTTTTCACTTCACGAATCGGTCTGAAACGTCAAAAATCGGTCCAAAACCGACAAACCGGCAAATTTCCGGAGCCCTGGTAAAAGTCACCATTTACACATGCATACACAGACAGAGAAAGACACACACACAGCAAACACAGACAGACAGACACACACACACATCTGGAGTTGACTGTCCTGAATTAAAGTTTATAAAATTTCTGTCTGAGAGCTCAGAAGCTGCCAGACTCTCTCTGGTTTTCAAGATTCTGGTTTACTTTTATTCTGTTGGGTTTTAGTAGCATTGATATGATACAATGTGTAGGTTCTACATTTTATGACACTGACTGTGTCAAAAGATTCCAAAGGTACAAAACTAACAAGTTTAGGTTTTGACAAACTGATTCTGTATAACATTAAGTCCTCACATATGACATTATCACATCTACTAAGACTTGGATAAAATATGATAAAACTTTGTAACCATCTGATACACATTATCACAGCAGATTAAGTAATCAGTAAAATTAATGGTGAAGTGCTATAGTAAATAATAAAATCTATAATTACGACCCTTTGGAAGCACAGAATGCAACAAAGTGCATTAAAAGCTGACTCAGTTTGAACGAGTCTGTTCATGTGGCGTAGTGAAAAATGCAACACCCCTCCCCCTTGCATGGTCTTAAGCAGGATTCTAGCTAGTACACAAATATTGAATAGACTCAATAAATGTATTTATTTATTTTGTTGGATTTAACGTTGCACCAACACAATTATAGGTCATATGGCGACTTTCCAGCTTTGATCGTGGAGGAAGACCCCAGGTGCCCCTCCGTACATTATTTCATCACGGGCACCTGGTTAGAACCACCGACCTTCTGTAATCCAGCTGGATGGCCTCCTCACATTAAGAATTCAATGCCCTGAGTGAGGCTTGAACCCACATCAATGAGGGGCAAGTGATTTGAAGTCAGCAACCTTAACCACTCGGCCACGGACTTCAGAAAGGACAAGAAAATGTAACAACAGTGAGTCCAAGTATTGGTAGACATTTCAGTCCCCGCACAGCACCCCTGACACCCCTCTAGCAACTGCTTCAGCAGAATATTTCATTACACAGCTATTGAATGGACTCAATGATCCCAAAGGACTAGAAAACAAGAGGGTCATTGAGTAAATGACCCTAAACGCTCATCTGTGGAAAAGGTTTCAGGTGTGTTTTTATAAATGGTACAACAACAGAGTTAAGTTTACATAAAAATCAAGGCTCTCAGTATTATGGATTTAGAGAAGAAGATATTCGAAGTTTCTTTTATGTTAGCTTATATTATCAGGGTTGCCACTTAGATGAGAAACTGAAATTCCCTGACTTTTCCCTGACTAAACCATACTTTTCACTGACCAATACCACCATATTTATTCAGCCTCCACCTCCCCTACCGCCGTCCAACCCACCCTTGTAAGGGTTGAAAAGCCTCAGTCTTCAAAATTCCAAAGTTAACACAAAAATGAAATTGATTCAAACACATTTACATTATGTTTATACACAATTACACAAAAAATCTGTTTGGAAATACTTATAAATACTGCTTGTAGACTGCCATAGCCACTGAACATTTTAAACATCGACCCAAAATTTCATTTTTCCCTGACTTTACCTTGACTTTTCTAAAATTTCATTTTTCACTGACCATTATCAAGATATCCCTAACAATTCACTGACCTTGAAAAAAAAAATCTTTTTATCCCTGACTTTTAAAGGTAAGTGGCAACCCATGTTTTACAACAAATTCTAATGTGTTTCTTTCTGTTAAAGGCATTTGCTGCAGTTTCTTGTATGAGAGATGAGGCAAAAATTTCCCAATGATAGAATTTGTTCAAACTTTGTATATGAACACAGTTTCATGTTAGAAACAGAAAAATGCAAAAACAATCATAGGTCACCATGCTTGTTTAGGAGTTATCTGCCCTTAAAACTAAATTTTTCTTTAAATTTGCACATTCAAGGGCAGATAACTCCAGAACAAGAAAGAGCGCTACTGTATTTTATCTACTGTTTTAGATTAAGGGCATATTAGAATCGAAATAATGTATAGCAAAATAGTGTTCTACCTAAATTAATACACTCAAAATCAGTTATATGTCGCCAGAATAATTCACTTGGGCTACGGCCTCATGAAATTATTCCGCAGACGTGTAACCTCTTTTCTTGTATTAAAACACAGTTTTTCTTTACATTATTTCTTAATCAAAGTAGAAGGTCACAAAAGGAGACTTTGTGTGAAACTATTTAAAAATCTGGCCAGTAGTTTCATACAAGATTTTTTTTTGTAAGTTTCCACTATATACATATAGGGAAAAGTGACCACACCCTTTGGCTGGTATGTTTTTTGACGAAACAGAATAACTTGGACAATATTGGTAGAAGGTCACACAAGGAGCATTTGTGTGAAATTCTTTTAAAATCAGGCCAGCAGTTTCACACAAGAACATTTTTAAAGTTTCCACTATATACATATAGGGAAAGTGACCACACCCTCAGGAAGCCATGTTTGTAAAGGAATCACAGTAATTTGAACAATCTTGATAGAGGGTCACACAAGGACCATCTGTGTATAATTATTTTAAAATCGGGCCACCATGCCCCTTGAAACTGAAACTCTTTAATTTGACGGCTTTTTCTATACAATGACATATTCAATGATGTGGTACATTTAATTTAATCCTCTAATGTTTTATGACTTTATATCAAGTACATTTTGACACGAATGCAGCACAAACTTTTATTTTTTTGACTAAGTCAAGGGCCATAACTATGGTCTTGCAGTGAAAAAAACCCAAAAAAACTCAGGTGCACAAATTCACCTGCTGGATAATAATCCTACATGGTTTCAAGACTACGTGAAATTTTTTAAGATAATATGCAACACAAGTACTTTATGTGTATTTTTCACTAAGTCAAGGACCATACCAGGTACACAACTTAACATGTAATATAACAGTCCCAAAATGTTTGATGACTCAATGACTTTTGTTTGAGATACATGTGACACAAACTTGTATCCAATTTACACATATTTTTTGACAATCAAGTCTGACTGATAAAAATCTGGAACAAAATCCCAGGTGCACAACTTCACACGATGCCTTTTTATACATATTTTTCTAGCTATGTCAAGGGCCATAACTCTGGTCCTCACAATTTTTTTAAAAAAATGCCATGAAGTCTCTAAAATACAGTGTCTTAAGAATTTTTTTCTGAATGTATGAAGTGATTAACTTTTGTGTAATGCGAACGGCAGACCATGTCCCCCCTTCCCCCGCCAGCAATGTTTTTTAATCAAAACTAGAGCTATCACTAAAGGTGATGAATGTACCCCCCGCATGCACTGACACAGTACATTGCAATTTGACGCACACAAGATTGCATAATTTTGTTTGACTGTATGTATATAGACTGTATTATAGTAACAAAAAACAAAGTCCCATAACTACGCAGAATATTTACCTAAAAGAACGTAACATGCACCATGCACAACTAGGGTTGGTATTGATCACTTGTGTGAAGTTTCATTTAACTGTGTACAAGGGTTCGGAAGATTAGGCGCGTACAAGATTGCATATGCAGACTGTATGTACATAGTATGTTAAGAAGAAATAAAGTACCATAACTCTGCTATTTTTGTTGTTGAAAGAACCTAACATGCCCCATGCACAACTACTTTTGTTACTGATCACTTGTGTGAAGTTTCATTAAACTGTGTCAAGGGGATGAGGAAAGATGGTGCGCACAAGATTGTGTATATGTATATAGTATAGTAACAAAAAACAAAGTCCCGTAATTCTGCAATTTTTTTTCCTGAAAGAACCTAACATGCCCCATGCACAACTACTGTTGTTACTGATCACTTGTGTAAAGTTTCATTAAACTGTGTCAAGGGGATGAGGAGAGATGGTGCGCACAAGATTGTGTCTACAGACAGACAGACAGATGGACGGACGGACAGACAGACAACCTGTAACCAGTATACCCCCACTTACAACTTTGTTGTCGGGCGGTACAATAATCTTAACAATTTTGGTAGAAGGATACATAAGGACCATTTGATTGAAATTATTTCAAAATTGGACCAGCATTAAGAGATGTTGATCAAAATCCATTCAGTGCTTTTGGAAGAGATGACATTTAAAGAAAACTGTTGAAGACAAGCTGACGACTGGACGGATGGATGGACAAGGTGGCGACTATATGCTATATGCAGTGAGCATACTACCATAGTAATTAGTTAAACAAGATAAAATTTCTATGAAGTATTACAGTCTTAGGAAATGATCGTAAAAACAACAAAAATATTGGAAAAGGAGAGCCCATACAACTGTTTAACGAACAAAGATTTCTCCCACTTACTTTGTGGCAACTGTATTGATGTATCTGCCTGACCGCCTGTTGTATCACCTTTTGAGGTCAAGGTCATATCTGTGGAATGATCCTGAACAATCTCACCTGGTTCTATGCCTGTGATTTCAAGCTCCATGTCAGATTCTGATATTGCCTCAATTTTGACATTTACATCTGAATCAATTTCTGATTCTGTCTTATTTTCATTATCTGGTTTTTCTATCACTGAACTAGCAAAGCCGGAATTTACAAAAAGACTCTCTGGAATAACTCTGTTGGCATTTTCACTCAAAGGTATTGAACCATTATCACTGTCTAACAAACTTCTTTCAGCCTCACTTTGGAATGTAGCCTCTTTTTGAGATGTGGACTGATTTTCAAATGATTTTACTTTACTAGCATTTAGACTTTCAGTTTTCAAATGATGTTCACCTTCTAATTCAGACAATGCTCCTATACTTGTGGACTCCCCAATACTTTCTGGACATTCAGTTTTCACTCTAATGTTTTCATCAAACACTACATTTGGAATTTCTGGCTTATTTAAAACAGTACTGGCCTCTTTTTTACTGAAACCCTTTTCTAAATCGAGAGATCTTCTGCTGGCGATCCTTTTAACAGTATATGGTTCATGCCTTAGCCGAGGAGATGAACGGGTCAATGCCCCAACCTGTAGCTGTGGTGACACAACACTTGGAGACTGACGAGGATGTACAGACCTGGAAGACGGGGTCAGAACACCTGAAGCATCACCCTTTTGCAACGTATGTTTGTGGCAATCTGTAAAACATAGCAATCTAATATTGATACTTAAAAAGTCTGTAACCCTTCTGACAGCTACCTCACTTAAGGTTATGAGGAGGTTCTGCTGAAATAGTGTACAAAACATAAAAATCTCCATTATGATGGTCTGTCTAATTTATGTTTGTTTTCAATCATCACTCTCAAGTATGCTTTTGTCTTGCCCTTCAGTTTAATGACCCAATACAGACAAAAGGCCCAAATTTGCCCAAGTCACTCACTGTGAAGGACCTCAACATTTCAACAATATGCCCGACTAGGTTTGAAAAAAATCCATTTTGTTTATCAAAAGTTAGTTTTTCACACATTTACTGTGACCTTGCCTTGCTTTACCAAAAAATATCATGGATCATCTACTAACCTCAGGCCATTGGTCAATTTTAAAACTGTAGTCATAAACAACCAATCAGTGAATGAGCTTGAATCTGATAAAGTAAACTGATAAACTCACTTTTCAGACAGAAGCCCAGGAACTGTGATTTTATGTCTTCATGATTCTCCAAGAAACATTTGCCGGAATCTGAGCCTAGATGACTTAATGTACCGTCGGCCACACTTGCTGTCAAGATGATGGACTCCTCATCTGTATGCGCTGCCAACTGTTGAACCTAGGTCACAACAAATCATAAGATAACAGAGGAATAAACCTGCTTACAATGTGTCTCTTTGTGTTTAAATGCATATATGAGCCGCGCCATTAGAAAACCAACATAGTGGCTTTGCGACCAGCATGGATCCAGACCAGCCTGTGCATCCACGCAGTCTGGTCAGGATCCATGCTGTTCGCTTTTAAAGCCTATTGCAATTAGAGAAACCGTTAGCGAACAGCATGGATCTTGACCAGACTGTGCGGATGCGTAGCTGGTCTGGATCCATGCTTGTCCCAAAGCCACTATGTTGGTTTTCTCATGGCGCTGCTCATATGCTTCCAGATGGTAATTTGTTTGTTTTGGGTTTAACGCTGTTTTATTCAACAGTATTTCAGTTGTGCAATGGGTAGTTAACCATACCAGTGTTCCTGGATTCTGTACCAGTACAAACCTATTCTCAGCAGGTAATTACCAACTTCCCCACATGAATAAGAGGTGGAGGCCGCATGATTTCAGACACAATATCTTTTATCAAATCGTCACAGATAACATATGCCCCACCCGTTGATCAAACTCATAACCCAGGGTCCCTGCAATCCTTAGATCTGCGCTCTCCCTATTGGACTAAGTGGGCAGGCTCCAGATGTTCATTGGATTATTAGATTTTTTTTAAAGCAATAAAGCATCAACCACTACAAGTTGCAAGGGAATGCGCAAAATTTTAAATGCCTGAGCTCTCTAATGTTTCAAACCATCCTAATATAGAAAATATTACTAAACTAGTGGGAAACCATATGACTTGCTCAAGTGAGCATGAAAGCTGGAGTTATTGATGCACGAGTGAGCGAAGTTTTACTGTAGAAAACATTTATGAAATACTTCGAGAATTATGATTCAACATTGTTTAAGTCATAATACTAACCAAACCTGTTTGAAAAGATCACCTATGGAAAAGCTAAACAGTGGCTTCTATTTAGAAGTTAAAAATACATTGCAAATTCTGGTAAGAAAAGAAATCTGAGGTCTTTTAAATGTAAATAGGCCCCAATGTCACGAAAAAACTTAAGTAACTGCTATTTCAAGTGCTTGTTTTGGCCCTTTGTTCACATTCAATGTTGACTTTTTCATCTTTGTCAGAATTTTATATATGACTTCTTCATAGATCAAAACACAACAAGTCTGAATTTTACAGAAAATGAAGTGTAAATAAGACATACTTAAGCAAGTACTTAAGTTTGTTATATTGTGTTTAAACAGAAATATCATACTTGCATGATTGAAATAAGTAATGCAGACAAATACTTGACTAACCATAGTATAATTAAGCTATAAACACATCGCTATAGAAAAAATCAACATTAGATAACAATAAGCAATAGCATGATTTTAAAATAACAGACTTAACTAAGTAATTACTTAAGTTTTTTCATGAAATTTGGACCTGTTAGTCTTCAGCACTGGCCTGAATATATTCAACTTTTAACAAGTTGATCAAATATATACTAAATAATAACAATATTCAACATACCAGTTGCTGTATTTGGCCCTTAAGCACTGCTTTCAGGATCATTTTATACCCTGGGATTTCTTTGACCAACTCCAACTCTGAACTAGCCATCTTTTGGACCTGATTTTTTTGCTACATGTATGTTATACTGAAATTCCTAAATGCCTTTGCCCCTCGCTCAAAATGGTGACGAGTCCAGTGGTAACATACCTCAACAAGATGTATTCGTCTTATGCCTGAAATCTAAGTTTGTTTTTGTGTAAAATTTTGTACTTTTTAAAGATATCCAATGTCCAATATTCTTTAACTAAATATTTATCTTCAGATATTTATTTAAATGTAGAAAATCCTTAAATGTATTTGACTTTACTAAATATGTAATTTAATTGTATACACGTACAGCTACATTACATTCACAATGAAATGTCATGCAGTAACAGTGGTTTGTTGAAAAAAAAAAACAAGGAGCTGCGTTCAATAAACGCTTGATGCCCCCAGTGGCATCCTTGTCGATACAAAGCAACCTATGTCCAAAACGAGGTCATGGTCAAACTGAGGTCAGGTGATGTTTCAGCGTTCGACACTAACGGTGTCCCGGGATCCCGAGGACACCAAAAATCCGCAAGGGATCCTAAAGTTCACAATTTCGGTGTTCCGTTGGGACTCTTGATTTTCAGATAAAATATGATTCTAAAAAAATGTAATTCCCCAGTCTTGTTCGCTCAAACATCGGTCTTTTGCTAAGCCAGGGCGTTCAGTTGACCCGGGTTTTGACCCGCGAAAATCGAGAAAAACTCGTATTTTACCCGCATAAATTACGGCACGTGCGTCGGCTTGACTCGCGGAAATTTACTTAGATGCGTTCCAAGTTTGATAGTTCTGCCCCCTGTCAATCAAAATCCCAGTGAATTTCAATATTGTTCGCCGGCACAAGCGGAAATATGGCAGTAGGCGGAGCGTCGTATGTTAATTAGCTACCGACAGATGTCAGTCACGCCACGCGCCAAATGACACGTGCTTATCTCGCGGTTTGTATTTAGTACAATATGCTTTGTCATTATCAAAGGTGTTTATTGATCAATGTTTACAACTTAATTGATAAACAATGCAGCCTTAGATTATCGTGTTTGTACCATTATTTTGTTTGCGATTACATGAGCCGGTGGGCCGTTACGGTCTATAACAAATTTATTATCATTGCCGAGGCTTTGTCTGGGCAAAACAAATTAAATAAGCAGAAATTATACGTGGTATGATGAGAAAATAAAGTTAAAACAGTTATCTTTTCAAGACCTTTAACCGTTACTTTTGTTTTTCGTATTTGTCACTCGTTTTCTAGACCGACATTTTCGAACATTTTTATCATTTCTTACAAGATTTTTCTAGTACAAACTAAAATAAAAAGCCAATAAAACGTCTGCATTTACGAAAAATATGATCACTGTTGCCAAAGCAGCTCTTATTTAGAAGAATTTGCTGATAATAAAAGCATGCAAACACTAAACCCACCCACTTTTAGGCAATGTGCAAAATAAAACAACTAAAATATGAAATGTTTAAGAAAATCTATTATGACCAATGTACTAGTTTTAGATAAAGTCTGTGGGAGTCTGTAGGAGTTGCATTAATAAGGCCTAAAAAATCTTTGTATCTGGTAACATAAAAAATTAGGGTAGGTAGGTCGGAACATTTTTTTTTTAAATTTTTTTTTAATACTTTTCGGAATTTTTTTTTATGTCAAAAAAATGATTACAAATAAGGGGGTTATAAGGGGGATTGAACTAGGCGGCATACATTTAGACGAACTACAACAAATGGCAGAGGAGTGCGATGGTAGTGAAGATGAGGGGGAAGAGGACTTGGACAGAAATGACATTATTCTTTTACAGCAAAAGTCATACAAGCTATTGTTGTCATTGATGTAAAATGGAAATAAAGTGGAAATAAAATACATGTAGTACTGTAAACAGTTGTGTTTGTTAGATTTTAGTTTTTTTCATGTTCTTACCACATTTTGTTATCAGGGACTCCTAATTTTCAGCAGGGATTCCTAAATTTCCCAGCAGGTATTCCTTCGGGATACCTAGCAAAAAAGTTAGTGTCGAACGCTGTGTTTGAAGATGAGGAATGGTCACAGGTTACATCTGTATTAGTATCAATTCATTCTTGTAAGCGGTACTAATGCTAGATGAAACGGTCCCATTTGGTTAACCAAGAGATGGCTCATATAAAGCAACCTAAGTCCAAAATGAGATCAAGGTCAAGATCAAACTGAGGTCAGGTGATGTGTGAAGATGAGGAATGGTCACAGGTTACATCTGTATTAGTATCAATTCATTCTTGTAAGCGGTACTAATGCTAGACGAAACGGTCCCATTTGGTTAACCAAGAGATGGCCCATATAAAGCAACCTAAGTCAATAATGAGGTCAATGTCAAACTGAGGTCAGGTTATGTCTGAAGATGAGGAATGGTCGTAGGTTATATCTGCATTAGTATCAAGTCATTCTAGTAAGGGGTATTGATGCTAGACGAAACGGTCCCATTTGGTTAACCTCGTACGGACGGACGAACGGACGAGGAGGACGATCACTATATGCCTCTCACATCAGTAGATGCCGGGGGCATAAAAAAACACTTCCAGTTCCTTAACTGATTGTACAAATCTATATTGTATTTTTGCTATCAATGTGTTGTCTACTATTTTAAACCTAATGCATAATACTTTTATACACATAAGCCTGTTAATTTTAAAGTAATATTTTTGAATATGAAATTTAGTGTCAAGTATACCTTTTAGTTTAATATTTTTTATTTTAATTTACTTTTTGATAGGGCTCATAACAACTTAAATTGCAAGAGCTGTCTGTAAGACAGCCAATGCTTGACTATTCGAATTGTTGTCCCAGATACAAGATTATTACCTTAAATATTAAAATATAGATTTCCAATCAAGTATCTGCGTTAGTTTTGGAGATTTATATAAGTTGCATGTAAACTTTAACCAGAATTTTTTAAGTTACGGCTGAAGGGTTACAGTACAGCTAGCGCGGCACCTTCAAAAACCCTTCGACCCTCACGCGTAAAAATTTTTTCGGGTGTTCAGTTGCGATGGCCGGACACCCGTCGGCCCTCGCGGTCATGAACACAGCGGTTCGCGGTGAACGGCCGCGAGGATTCGCAGTGTTCACGCGCGAGGGACCATCGCGGTCAACGTTTTATTTTAACATTAATTTTTCAACAGTATATAGAAGCATTTAATTGTTAAATTTATCATCTACAATGTATTTATTATAAATACACAATGTATATCATTTATTCAATTTACTCGTCTACCTTTATCAGGCCTTGTTATCTATGCCCGAAAAATTTTAATGTTTTGATTTTAGTTTATTGCCATTGACGATTATATCTTTTTCAATAAATTATATCCAAATTGTAAACAATTGTGTGAAGGGATGTTTTACACACACATTGTATCAAATTGCGACACATTGATTACATTCACAAGATTTTTTCATATAATTGTCTGAACACATGTCAAATTTTGACACGTTATCGGCGTATTTTAAATAGAAAGAGCTCGCACATAATCGTAAGTGTTAAAAACAAAATAAACAAAATAACATAGCCGATAGTTTTTTTTTTTTTCTGAGTGAATATAGTTTTGTTTTCTGTTTTCGCAGCAAGACCACCATATGCATGTAAGAAATAATTAATCTGCCGATCAGACTGTACCAAGTAAGATGTACTATCTCAAAAGCGAATCTCAGAGAACTTTAGAACTCCTAATGTTATGAACATGTATATCAGAGGAGGATGCCAATGCAAAATTTAAAGATTTGATTTTGGTAAGATGTGTGTGTGGAGTGGGGTGGGGAAGCTGGGTGTACATGTGTGCAGTGGTGGTGACAGGAGCAAGAAGCTAAATGAAAATATATTTTTTTAGAGTGGGTGGGGTCGGGTTTAATTTGGGTACATTTTGTTGCAGTCTGAACTGCGTCTCATTACCATCAAGTCAATACATTTAATATTTTTCAAGTTTTGCTCTGGACACAAAATATGACGGAAAGATTTTACCTTGACCTACCACCCTGGTTCATGCTCTCTGCACATTGTCCCAAGTTTGAAGTAAATTCCTTGAATGGTAAATAAGACCTGCTCCGGACACGAAATATGACAGACAAATTTGACCTAAGAGCTGAAGTTGTGACCTTGACCTTTGACCTACAGACCCGGTTCATATGCTCTGCACATGGTCTCATTGCCACCTACCTACATGACAAATTTGAAGTCAATATGCCATGTCAATACCCAATGGCTATAAAATTATGCTCCGGACACGAATTATGACAAATGGAAAGGCAGATGGATGGATGCACAGCAGCACAAGCCATCACAAAATAAGTCCACTTTTTCAATGACAGGTGTATAAAAAAAAGATAGCTAATGTTTCTAATTATCAAAATTGGAAATAACTTCTTATAATGAACTTTGTAATTACATGACCTACATCAGTGTGATGTCCTCAGAGATGTAATGTCTCTGATATGAAATTAGCACATTAAATTGGAATATACTGATGGATGTTCCACTGAGCATGGCACAGGGATTAGGGCCACAACCCTGCAGTACCTTTTTTCTTTTAACCTAGATTGCACTTTGTGAGATCTTTCCAGTTTTAAGATAGGAAGTGTCTAGGGATAAGATCCTTACCTCTAGAATAAGATTCTAGAGAAGTGGATCCGTACTCCGAGACTATTAGTAACTGTTAGGGATTGTCCAGGAGTACAGACCTCCTTTTCCCAGATATTGCTTAAATTTGGTTGTAAATCAAATATCAAATAAGACTGAAGCAATATTCACCTAAAACGTGAATCTAAATGGTTAACAGATACAGGGGTTCACTTGTTTGTTTATATTTTCTTTTGTAACAGAAATACCCGAGAAACACCAAATAGATCCTACAAAATCAAACTGCCACATATAGATTTAAACATAAAGATGTTAAATTAATATGTTGGGACAAACTTTTCTTTTATTAATATGTAGGACATTATTTCAGAATGATTATGTTTGACCATGAGGAGATACAAAGAAAGATTTTACAAACAATTCCTTCTGTTCTTGTTGGTTAATTGATTATAAAACAAACTGTTCCATCCCAGTTACACAGCAACATAAATTAGCCAGGGTTATAAATTAGCAGGTGCCCATGGGCCATAGATTTTGGGCTGGGCCCCCTAATTGTTAGGAGAAAATGCCCATACACCTAATGCATTTATTTTTGAAAGTCTAGGCCCCTTAATAATGTGCCACACAATTTTAACAGATAAACACATGGTGTATCAGCAGATATTACTTGGAATGGTTAGTTTCCTGCTACGCTAGACGAAAAAGGGACTGTCCGGTAACTGTTACACTATCAAAAACAAAACAAGGAGTAACACATCTCTGTACTGGTATCAAGTCTAAATAACATGCATGTGAAATGTGACACTAAAATGCGCTGCTAAACAGGGCATAAGCATCGGGTCCTCTCAGATGTAAAAAAACAACAACAAAAAAAACCCAATAAACTGAACTTGTGAAACAACTCAACGTGCAAAATTGTTTCTGACGACTGATTTCTCAGCAAGAAAGGTTGTCATTCTATAGAATGTAGATGTCAAATACAATAAACAGTAAGGGAAGCAGAATATTTGTACCAAATTATGCAGTATAATTACTTTTGTAATGCAAAATCACGCGTACGGTCATCCACTTGTTTTTCGTAGTTACTTCCCTTTGAGACGTTTCACGTTGTCACGTGCCATTTTTTTAAACGAAATGACCCTTTTTCGCGAAATGTGAACATATTTTTAGTCTGTTACACTTCTGTAATCAGTTTTGTAGATTGCAGATTACCGAATGAGATGTACTGCGTACCAGTGTCGTAGCCAGACACAAATTTTAACCGAGGCAATCTAAGTGGGTCCGGGGGCATGCCCCCATCCCGGATTTTTTCCCCAGGACGTCTCTGGTGCGTTCTGGAGCACTCTTAGACGGTGTTATATCAAGTAAAAATGGTCCTTTTAATAAATTAGCCCTATTTATCACAGTTAGATCAACTTCCATATTTTAAGAAAAAAAAAATATGATAACAAGGATATTTTGGGATTTATCCTAGTCTAATATGGTCGGACACAATCATTGTTGTAACTGAAAGGTAGTTGCAGTTCCAGCTGAATACCATCCACTTCTGTCGACAAGATATACAGACTGTGTAAAGTTTTTGACACCACTGCAGACTCGACTTAAATAAACATTCATTCTTCCCACGAACTGCGGTCTAGTGGACCAATCTACCAATAAACATCACAACAGCGGACAGCCTTAACAATTTCAAAACAGCTGTCTACACCCATGTCACAATGTAAATAAATATCACCAGTATAGTATAAATACATGTTAAATTTAAATTTAAACCAATGAGCGGTGGACTGCCATTCCATTAGTACTCACAAAATTCACTCTAGGAACACCTGACGCCGCGTATGGAGTGAAGTAAGTCCGCGTTTTAAATGGAGCACAATTCACAAACCCGTATCTTGTCGATGATGTCTACTCAATGGATTTGCAGAGGAGTACATGTAGAAGAAAACTATCGGTAAAGACATAAAACAACATGCTAATTATCAGTTTACCAGTAGTTTATTCGTTTATAGCCCGAGAGGGGGTTGGTACGGGAAGGGGACTCAGTCTGTGTTAGGTGGGGGTGGAGGGTCAGGGGGTCTCCCCATAGAAAGTTTTGAAATACAGGTATGAAATGGTGGCCTCAGTTTCTTTTTATTTTGAGAAACTTCATTTTAGGGAATCAGGGGGCTCTATTCTTGGGAGATTTTGAAATACAGATACGAAATGATGGCCTATAGTGCATTTATTGTTCTAAAGTTTGAGGTACTGTAGGGTGAAACCCCTCATTTTAGGGGGTCAGGGGGCTCCCCCCACCCCTGGAAAATTTTGAAATACAAATATGAAATGGTGGCCTCTGACTAGCGCATTTTTGGTCTAAATTTGAAGGTATGTGAGGGGTATCCACCCTTTTTTAGTGGGTTCTGTGGGCTCCCTTCTTGGAAAAATTGAAATATAGGTATGAAATGGTGGCCTCTGGTGCATTTTGTGGTCTTAATTTTAAGGTATGGGAGGGGTTTCCCCACCCCGCCCATTCTCTTAGTGGGGCCAGGGTGCTCTCTTCCTTCCTGGACAATTTTGAAATACAAATACGAAATGGTGGCTTATGGTGCATTGTTGGTCTAATTTTTGAGATACTGTGTGGGAAATCCTGTCATGTTTCGGGGCCAGGGGGCTCTTCCCCTGGAAAATTTTGAAATATTGGTATGAAATAATATTTTTGGAGTTTTAAGTTGATAATAATAATCAATGATTGGGTACAACTTCGATGAGTATAGGTCATTTCTCAGCCAACTTGTGTGTGGTATGTGTGTGTGCGGGGGTGGGGGGGGGGGGGGGGGGGGGGCATCCTCGGCCCGGCCCATGGAACCGGGCCTAACAAAACTATCAACATGACTACTAGGATTTCTGCCTCACCTTGCCTCAATGATGTAATGAGGCAAATGATATTCTGATATATTTTAATGATATTAATATTATATTTTTTTTTAACCTTTAACTGAATTTTTCGTCATTGTGATAGGCCCACTTTTTACTTTTTTGGCTCCTCAAATTTTAACCGAGGCAACTGCCTCGGTTTGCCTCAGTGTGGCTACGGCGCTGAGTACAGAGATTTTGAAACATATTTCTCTGTGAACGAGGTCTAAAACCATCAAATACAAAAGTAGACATTAAAGAAATTACATTACATCCAGGCCCGATTTTAGGGGGTCAGGGGGTCTCTCCCCCTGGAAAGTTTTGAAATACAGGCATGAAATGGTGGCATCTGGTGCATTTGTAGATCTTAATTTTGAGGTAATGGAGGGGCTACTCCCATGTTGTTAAAGTGGAGCGGGGGCGGGGGGAGGGAGTGGGGGTGGTCAGGGGCGTTCACCTAGAAAATTTTCAAATACAGGTATGAAATTGTGGTCTCTGGTGCGTTCTTGGTCTGAATTTTGAGAAAATATTATTCCTTTGCTAAAATAGTAGGGTACATCTTTGATGAATTTAGGTCACTTCTCAGCCAACTGGGTGGCATGAGCCCCTTCGGCCCAGCCCTGGATCCAGGCCTGATTTGATACATTAGCTATTATCCGTATCAACTTATTTTTTTCCAAATAAGATGTGAAGTTTTTACAAAAGCCGGAAATAATACTATAGGTTGTTACTGCAGTAAATTTTCAACAGTAATTGTTGCTTCTATAACTTCCAGCAGGTAATGGCAGTATTCATGTCATTATACATGTATAATAATCACCTTATTGCAGTATCAACTGAGACTTGCTTGGTAAAGATCAATTTATCTGCATGGCGGTTCATAAGAGACACAAAAACGCAACTAAGCAAAACAGAATCATATTCAGTTTGACTGAGTTTGTTGATAAGAAGTAAACGTGTGCAATACCGTTGACTCCCATAGCAACGCATTACGCGGAAATCTGTTACACAGATACAATTAATGGACTACGTTTCCTCGAAGGAGCAGAGAATATATTTTTTTCATATTGAGTTCAAGTACGGGGATAATCCAATATCTGTCTAAATGAGGGCCCACATCATAATATCATTCACTCACATTTCAGGAGCCTTGTTCTTTGCAATGTGCATATTTCACTATAATACTTTACTTTTAGAGTTTTTGAATGTAGAAAATCCTCATCAAATGAATTTAACTTGACTTAATATACAAAGTAACTCCATTTATAGAGAGAGCTACAATCCGAAATAAAATTAAATGTTATATGTAACAGTCATTTGTTTGAAAACCCTTTCCAGTTATTTTAGTGATGCATGAATGAAGTGTGTGCTATTCTAAACCTAACACGGGATTATTTATGCTCATTTTATGTTTACATACATACAATGAAGTTATAGTTCATATTTTATTTATGAAGTTGGGTCTAATGTATTTTTAAACTGTTGTAATTTATAAAAATATTACGCTACGGAGCCCCTAAAAGGACATCTGACACTTTCATGTTTGACATCACATTTTTTTTTTTAATTTTGTAAAAACGAAATGATATTGCGAAATAGTATTTCCTATTCTCGTAATATTATTATTATTTTTTTTTTTTTTGTGAACTTATATTTCTTTTATTAACATATGCAATATCATTTCATATTTACGCAATATCATTGGATACAAAATAATCTGTACTTTTGTTTTAAGTATTGAATTCTTTTTTTTTTTTTTTAAATATCTTTAGATATTGTTACGTATTTACGGAATAAAACGAATTTAATATCTAAATTAAAAGAACATTATTTCGTAAAAATGCATAATATTTTGTGAAAACGCAAACAATTTAAATATTTCGTGTAAATGAAATATTGTTGCGTGAACGAGAACAAAAGAACGAGACGCTTTGTTGTGTGATCGAGACAGTAAGCATGTAATTTGAGGACACTTTGTCACTCGAACGTGCTGACTATAACTCTTGAGACGCTATGTTGTGGAAGGAAAGTAATAGAAAAACTGGAATGTCCCCTCTGTGATTCTGTAGTGTATTTCTTATTATGCTGATCCTATCACAGTATTGTCTATTAGCAAAGAGATAAATGTTTTTGACATTTTGTAAAATATAACAATCTTGATATTATGTCTTATACAATGCGTATATAATACAGTACGACTGCGAAAAGAGATACATCATTTGATATGTATGAACACGGCTATTATCAAGTTAAGATATTGGCTCTGTTTTGACACAGTATATGATACATTGTATATTGATATAGTGATATGTTTATAAAGTGCCTCATACAGTAAGTTTTGTTTTTACTTATAACTTTTTAAAAAATATTAAAAGCTAGAGTATTGTTAGGAGTTTCATTTACGCATTTGCATGCCATTTTTATTATATATGATAATAAACCGTTCAATGTACATTCATGTATTTATGTGTCGAAAAAAAAAACAACAACAAGGAGAAAGTGTTACCACAAAGGTCACACCTTTGCCACGATATGACATATAAAGGGGAGATAAGATAAAAATTAACACAACGTTTTATGTTGAATAACCCATTATAATGTAAACACATTGAGTTGAGCATTAAGTCCAGTTCATTACCAGTCAATGACATATAAGACCGGTCGCGTGATGCGTTTCGTCAATTTGCATGGTACTATTTGTATTTGTAGGCTATAACATCAAAGCAGTTAATTTCGTCAGAGATTTAGTTAGAATGGACATCGACCTTAGTTACGCGAACGCAACAAATTCGAGACAGTACGTGTACAAAACCCATATGCAGATGCTCACACAATGGGCGCAGTCATTTCCAGAGAAAGAAGCATTTGTAGAATATGATGCGAATGCAAAGAGACATTCCATAACATGTCAGGAGTTGTTAGAGAAAAGTAAAGAATTCGGGTGGTATGTGGCCAGTATTGGGATTCGGAAAGGCGATACTGTCGCGTTCTGTATGAAAAATTCTTTAAACATGCTCATTTCAATGTTTGGTGTACAATTTGCTGGAGGAATACCAATATCGACAATGCAAAGTATGGCAGACGGAAGTGACGTCATAGATACGATCTGTGACCACAATTCCAAATTGCTAGTAATGGACGCCACAGAAGGGGACCAAAGCTGGAAAATGTTTGAAAACGTTCAATCATCTGAAGATACCTCACTTCTTGGAATCATATACAATAACAGATCGACCGAACTGTTCCATCATAACTTCGAAGAGAATGCAACTCATGTTGTCAATTTAACAAATACACCGGAAGTACAACTACCGGATTTGTATCCTGAAGATATAGCGGTATATTTCAAAACATCTGGAAGCACCGGTAAACCGAAACTTGTAGGGCATAGTCATTTTGGATTTTTTAACAGTACGTACTCAATCAACGATTGTCTTGGAATAGACAGCAAGTCCCGGTTTTTCTGCGACAGACCGTTCGGGTGGGGTGTAGGATCTCCAAGGACGTTCCTTGCCTCTGGAGCAACTCGAGTATTCGTGGATAGTTTCTTGTCGATGCAGCAAAATAACATTGGTATCAACATTTTAGTAATTTATCAGTATTTTCCGTTTTAAAAGTGCGCTTATTCATTCTAATATCGCTTTTGACGTTTATTGAAATAAAATCAATTTCTTTAGTCAATGCACGTAATATTGATGTTGATACTTTACAGATCTGCTTTCTGATATCATTCACCAAGAGAAATGTACTCACGTGTATCTACCTGGATATCTCATCTCAGACTTAATTAAAAGTCAGGGAAATGATGCAAAGTTTTCAAGTGTCAGAGCTATCAAATGTTCCGGAGAAAGGTATCTTCAAAATTTGAAATTTGACTTTTCATTTTTTCCATTGTGAATCGATAACTAAGTGCACCTTTTCAGTTCCAATGTGAAATGATTGCATAGTGCACCAATTTACTAGATATGTATACACTTTAATACGTGTTTAAAGTTTGATTTAACTACTAGTATTCATAATGAATAAAACTAAAAAGGTGTGATCCTTTCATAAAAAATGTCAGACAAGAAACCATTAGTAAAGGGTATCAACAATTCAAATATTCGTACATATTTTTCGGCGAACGCCTTCTATGAACGAATTCGTGACCTGAACTAATCCATGCCACGTGACTTAAGTTTGCAAATCAGATTATTTGATAACACATTGTGACATTATAGATAATTTATCGTAATGGAAGATTTATGCAACATTCAGCCTGATTGGACGAGAGTTAATGTTTTTCTTCACTTTGTTGATTGTGCAACGCTGAGTAAAATGTCAGACAAAGCGGTTATCCTTAATGACGTTGTTTACAGATTTAAAGATATGTTTTGCTCAGTATATTTAGCAAGAATATTGATATATTAAAATGATAAGTAAGTTTAATATACATATGTAATATAACAAAAACCTGTTCAAATATCAATACAGAGAGAGAGCTGAATACGGTCTGCGTATCACATTAATAAGGGTGTAGTGTGATTACCCGAACGATTAAAGTCTTCTATGTAGAGAAGTGACTTCTTGCCTACCTAGCGGGGAAAGTATACATTTATCCGAGCAGGCGCCGGGGATAGATATTCCTGTCTTTCCCTAGGGAAAAACCTTGTCTAAAATAGCGTGCACTAAGGTGACGTCACATAATACTGGTACCATTGTGACGTCATAAACTTTATAAATAATGTCAAGAAATACCAAAACTTATTTGTCTCCACGATCTATTTTGAACATGATCAGCAAGAAAACAGCTGTTTTTCCTACCCTCGGGACAGCATGGATAAAAACCCTTGCTAACGCTCGGTTTTCCATTCCACACTGTCCCTCGGGTAGGGAAAACCCCGTGTTACACAGGCAGGCATTTAAGATCCTTATATTCCAGACTACTGTAATTATTCGTTGTAGCAAAAATGAAACAAGATTGCACCCATGGATACGAAACCTTTGTGAAAAATTAAAAAAAGAACCATTTAAACTGTTAAAGTGTCGTGTTTAGTTTTGCCATTTTCAAAATGAAAACCTCATAAACTTCTTGTCTTATTACAATTGGCCGACCATCTTTTTTAAAAGATATTTCTTGTTTATGTATATTTTCATGAAAGATTCCCAAAGCGGTATACAGAATTACTGGGACGTTTTTGTAAAGAACTGGTTATATGGTACGGGTCAACAGAGGCAGCTGGAGTATCAGCATTTTCTTCCCAGAATTCCGAGGAATACGAAGATGGAATCATCGGGAAACCTCTACCCGGTATAACTTCAATTTTCATTACTCCGAAGCTGTTTAAAAAACTACCACATGTAAAGTTGAAATAAAAAGTTAATTTGTTTACATTACTGTAATGCATCATTTACATTGAAACAAATACATTTACTTGCTTGTAATTAATAGTTGTCATGGATTGCATGCGCGTATTTCCCACGTTGGGCTACCGAAATATGGCATGCTTGGAATGAAACGAGTGCGAATCGGTGTACCGGTTCAAAGCGGCGTACTAAATCTTCTTTAATACTGAAATTGTTAGTTCCTTCTTTTACTGAAATGTTGTATTTCTTGTAATTTATCTTGGTTGATAGTTTTATAGTTAAGTTCCATGTATTATCATTTTTAGATCACATCTTTTATAATATTTAAATGTTTTAGACATGTCCTTGAAAAACGAAGCTCATTAGCGTAGTCTATATATTAATAAAATATATTATCAGGCCACTAAAAATAAAAAGTAATTAATCATATAAGAATATGACAGTTGTATTTGTTGGCTTAGTGTTTTTTCGCTTATTGAATTGCGTAAAGATCTAGGGCACCTTCATTGTGAATTTTAAGGTTTTAGTTGTATTCAACAGCAATTTTTACGGCAGCATTGTCAGAGGATGTTGTTTTTCAATCTATATTCAACGTCAATATTTGAGCCGTGCCATGGGAAAACCAACATAGTGGCTTTGCGACCAGCATGGATACAGACCAGCTGCGCATCCGCGCAGTCTGGTCAGGATCCATGCTGTTCGCTAACAGTTTCTCTAATTGCAATAGGCTTTGAAAGCGAACAGCTTGGATCCTGACCAGACTGCGCGGATGCACAGGCTGGTCTGGATGCATGCTGGTCGCAAACCCACTATGTTGATTTTCCCATGGCATGGCTCATTTGTTTATTTTTGGTAAGAAGACACGTTATATCAGTCTACTAAATGTATGATTTTCATATCATTAAATGCTTTTATTTACTACAAATGATTAATATTTCAAGATGAAATGAAAATTAGGAATTGAATAAATATAATGTAACCTGTATAAATTTATATACTTAAGTGTTTTTATTTTTTAATAGTATTAAATTTTGCGGTTGAAATTATGAAAATAATTTCTTGTTTTAGGAATTGAGATGAAACTTACTGGCGAGAATGGTAATGTTGTACCGATGGGACAGAATGGAGAGTTGCATGTTCGGAGCGTTTACAGATTCCTGGAGTACAAAAACATGCGTGAAAAGTTTCTTGACACAGTTGACAATGGAAACTGGCTACAAACTGGTGATCTGGCGCATATACGAGCAGACGGCAATTTTGTACTGGTTGGTCGAACATGTGACCAAATGTCTGTTGGTAGCATGAAGATTTTTCCTCAAGAAGTCGAGAAAGTCTTACTAAATTGCCCGGAGGTAGACGCAGTGATAGTCGTACCGGTTCCAGATGAAAGACTTCATCATGCTATATGCGCTTGTATCGTTCTGTCAAAGACAAAAACTGCGGATACGGACAATATGCACGAGTACTTCGCCCATCTGTGGGCGGACAATGCTTTATTCAAGCCGAAGTACTATATGTCGTTTGAGAAATTACCGGCAAATGCAAGTGGTAAAACTGACAGAAAAATGATTGCCAAGATGGCGGCTTCTGAACTGAATCTGTGTTGAAATTATCTAGCAGGATACATAAATGAGGAAGGCACTGATCAGTTAAAATGTTACAGATTATTAATGTTGCATATTATTAATCAATATTATTCTTCCTTCGGTGTATAATGGTTTGCATATATCGCATGTAAATACAGATTGAATCATTGATCACCTGAATCTTTTAAAAAAGCTTTTTGTTCTAACAACCCACCCAAACAAGCACTTTAACAAACGACTAATTGTTGGTTATGAATTCTATTCTAATTCTATACTGTTTGGTATACTGTTACAGTGAATCGTATTGTATACTGTTTGACAATCTAAAGTATAGAACGTTGGAAGCTATTGTGTATACCAATAGAACAACGTTTTAAAAGTAGCTCATATATAGTATAGCAAAGAATGTATATACCATTAGAATATTATCGGTTAGACAATCTCGAGCTAAAGAAGATACGTTGTGAAAATCGTAAAGCATGGAGTACGTTTGGTAATTTGCACGTGTGGAGTTGGTCACTACGTTTTCCTTTTTATGGTGCGATGACTAATCACGCGCAAGACTCCGTGATGCTTTTCCGCTAAATCCTAAAAAATGGATGGAAGATGAGGAATTTCGTTTTGCATCTTGCTTAGTCGGGCTCTTAAAAGTCTGACTTTAAATTTCCTCCTGTTAAGGACACGTTTTGCACACATGTTTTGAAAACGTTGCATCTTACGCACCTCACCTTAGCTACACCATACAGAATGGCATTGCAGTAATCCAAATGTGAAAAAAAAACTAGAGACAAAACTATAATATCAGTGGCTACTTTAGTTAAATATTTTCGGTTTTTCTTAATTTGTAGGTAATTTATTCAACATGGCTGTACGACTTTACAGGCTATATTAACCCTTACCATGCTGAATTTCTATAATGAACTGGTCCATCTTCCAATTTGGGCAGTACCATTTATCATTTGAAGGGGTGTTTACTAAAAATTTACTGACTGAATAGCGAACAGTGCAGACCATGATCAGACTGCACGGATGTGCAGGCTGATCTTGGTCTGCACTGGTCGCAAAGGCAGAATCACTTGCCGCCAGCAAGCCAAGGGTTAAGTAAGTTTATAATCCTACAGGCCACAGGGTCTAGTTTCGCTAATTCCCTATTGATGTCAGATACCGTATATCCAATATCCAGTAATTGATCTAGTGTAGGTCTAGTGTAGGTATACTTTACAGGTGAACGACAGGTAATGTATGTTGTATATTCATGAAGAAGATTTCACTGGATGCAATCCACTCAATCACATAAGACACACAATTCATTAAGACTTTGTACAACGCGGTTACTAGAATAGAAGAAAATGAATACATACTCGTACATATTGATTTTTCACTCAATCAGGCTAGGTCCTCAAACAAAATGTTACTAAAACTATGCTTCAAGTTCGAGTTAATTAGAGTCATGTTATGTGCCTTTTCTTAAAAGCATTTTAGTGTAATATACCATTAGCTCATTTAAAAGTAAATTTATTTACTTATTACAATGTATATGATAACGAAATACTTTAAACAATTAATTGTTTGTTACCTTGCGTTTCTTATTGGAAACAAATGCATGTCATAATTAAGACATAGGTTCCAGAATAAGACAACATTTTTATGTTAGAAAAATTTAACAAAAGTAGATCTATTGTTAAAGTTAATTTCTTTATCTTGTTGAACATTCGATTAATCTGTTATGATCTTTTACATTTTACAAGAAACTTAATCTAGTGTCATTTATTTAGCACAGATTATTTTGCAATATTTCTTCTAAATCGAATGGTGTAAATAAATGGTATCATTGTGTTGCAAAGATAAAATTAATTCCATTAAGTGACACTAGGATGAAATAGTGTTCTACGCAGTCAATGTATCGGTCAGTTTGTGAATTGTACAATGAAGTTGTTTTTAGCAGGATATTGAAAGCGTCCAGCGTGTCAGCTTCCCTAATCTTGATAGGAAGGGAGTTCCAAAGCAGAGGAGATCCGATTGCCATATATCACGATTTTAGTCTATATTATAATCAGTGACAAAACCAAATGTAAGATTACCTAACCACCATTGCATAAATATGCAGCAGCCTTCGTGTTACATGTGCATGTATATTCTATGTCGTTCGCGTGAATATACAAAATGTTAATATATGCACACAACAAAATTAGATAGTTTACACGACAAATATCTATTTACAAATCAATTTAATTGACATCAATATCATTGACATACTACTGAATATGACATTATGTATATTCACAAAAATGAAAGTACACGTTTGCTCTGGTAATTCCTTCGTCAGAATCTATTTTAAGACCATTTTCCAGGAATAAACCGATTTACTTGTAGTCCAATATTGCGACACGTGTGAGGTGTTGAAGCAGCTGTTCTGTTAAAACGGGATATATTTGTGTTTCTGTGCATAGAGTATCGATTCATGTGCAATTATATACGCAGACAAAAGACAATCAGTTATTTGAAATATTTACACCAAACAGAAGACACATATTACAGAGTATATCATGCTTAGAAACTTCATTGAGAAATTCCCTTTTCATTTCTCAATATTTCGATATCGATTCTCAGCGTGTAGCTATGCCAACAGTTTATACATACTGCTCAATGCTCATACTGCTTAATGTGCTCAATATGGCAATATGCGTTAAATACCTAAGTACAGATATTATTACTCCTCTGCAGACTTGGATCTACTTTGTTACAATTTCATTTTTCTTTCTTGGACTAGTTGATCAAACAACCGTGAAGAACAAAGTATATCTTTGGAGACAAAAGGTCAAGAATAGGCAAACAACATGGCGGAAAGTAGTACACGGATGCTTTCATCCGGATTGCAGTCTGTAATGGATGATATTAATAGACATTCGTCGGACATTTCCGATGAAGAGAGACACGAACTCAGACAAAACATGCAAGAACTAATAGATATAGATGCGTCAGGGAGATTACAACGTGGGCTGTCGGAAGCTAATGGAACTGAAAACAACAACGACGATTCACGAGCGGTTGCAAATACTAAGAGTTTAATAAAATTCACAGGGCAAGGATTATTTGAAGTTGCCAAACTTGTTTCTGGACCAGCTAAAATAACTTTAAGTGTTATTGCTGCCGTGGTCGTGCATGTTTTCAGCAAGGATGTAGTGAAAGAGGTTGCTGAAAAATTCAGGGCTGTTCTAGATGAAAGATTTATGACAAGATGCCATGCAACAAGCCACAAATTTAAGAACTGTGTAAGGTACTTAAACGGATTGCCAAGACCAGATGATTTAAGTAACGACGAAAGAAAAATGTACATTGACCGTCTGGCGAGTGATAATCCTATTAATACCGGTTTGAAAGAAATTTCAATACTGGCTGTGGATATTCAAAAGTTGATCGATGCAACGGAAGTACCAGAAATGACAGTATTGATGAACAAGGTACAAATGTACTGTTGCCTTACTACCTTTCGTGAACTTTTCTTACTTGCAAGATTCACCATAGAATCGGCGTATGGAATTAATACTCAAAGCATCATTAACGTTATAGAAGGACAACGGCAGGACGATCAAAGATTACTACGATTTCTTTATAGACCAAGCAAAAATACACTAGGCATTTTCCTTAAGTATACACCAAACGAGTGGCCGATTGTCGTTGAGTTTCTTCACAGAAGACGGCTTGTAATGAGTGCAAATGGTTTTGACAACAGGGTCTGTCAGATATTCTCTGTTGCTCATCCAGACAGATTATTGTCATTTCACGACCTGGTTCTTTTAACAGTTGTACGGTGTGATGTCGGGACAGAGGGGAATCACACTTTATTCCGACTGAGAGTACGACACGGTGATATCGTTACACTTCATCCATTTACACGGCCTGGGTATTACGTCTATAACCAGGACTGGGTCAGAATACACTCGGACCCAGCACAGGGATCGAGAGAGTGGCAGATTGTTGAAATCGAACCGGAAACACCTAATGAATATCCTTATTATTTTTTTAGGCTAAGTTCACAAGGAAATAATTGTATGTATGTAGACTTTACTGGGCGCGTGTATGTCGGAAAATATGCTAAAGGTCACAGTAAATGTTTCTGGCGATTGACTGCACAGGGTGACGGTACCACGGACGGAAGGAATGCTAGTGAAATACTCTATAGCAGAAGCGCTACTGACTAGACAGTGAAAATACATTTCTGCGGAACTGATATTGAATTTTAAGCAAATTCTCATTCTACAGTAGCTTACAATTGAATAAGCTGATGCATAGACTGGCATCAGTCGTTAGAGTCATTAAATGTAAGGCACTTGGCTATAAAATCAATCCTTTCTAATAGCACTTCCTAAAAAAATTTACAATATCTCTTACATCAAAAAGATGAGCATAGAGAGGAAATGGTTTTCTGACAGTATAAAGGAAGGCTAGTCAATAAAAGGCGAAAAAATAACGTATCTGTAAAATCAGGATGACTGAATGTTTTATATGACACGAACATCTTTATAACAAACTTGATATTTTTCATTGAAATGTTATAGCTAATATAACTCCTATCATTGAATTTGTCTTTGACACGTACAGTCGAGTGTGTGGCGGCCGAAAAAAGACTGTCCATACTTTGACTCAGTGGTGTTATAATCATATTCTAGAATCTATTCAATCTTTATGTATGCCGGTTCTAGTGGGCTTAAAAAACGAGAGATTGCTTTTATAGTTACTCTGCTTGAATTGTTTGAATTCTTAGCTTCCAAAAAGATATTATAGATTTTTTTCATCTTATTATGCATCTTAGACCTTATAATTTTTGTTTTAATATTTATTACAAAGAATTCCCTTTTTATGTTATTTGTACCAAATAATAATTTCTTATCATTGATTTTCATTCATTTAATGTTTAAAGTTATTGAATTATTGTTTGAATGTTGTAATAATGCGCAGTGTGTATCACATGTTCTACAACTTAAAGATCGACAAAATCGTAATCAAGTTGTCATCGTGTGCGTTAATTATAAAACTGTGTACGTGAACGTAGTATTGAACAAAAGGTACAATACGGATTTTTTTCAATATTTTAGCATGACATTGTCATATAGATTAATAACAAGAAAATCCTCATTAGATCAACAAATGTATTAAACTTTGCTAAAGATATGAATCAACTGTTTATTGCTATCACGATTAATAGGGAATCGATCCTACCGATTTTCGTCGCGACGAAAATCGGGTTCGATCTCTCTACGGTAACATGCGGTTTATCGAATGAGATATGCTATCGAACTATAAAATATGTACTTCCAGCACGTGCACGGAGCGTCTGACTTCGGATGTTTTGGAGGAATACGTTTTTTCCTTGTGACTAATAAGCGTTCACATAACATGTCCAGACCGCAACGTCTTGCACATCAGTTAAAATATGGACAGTGTTGTTTTTTATTCCAAAATCTACTTTTAAATTAATACAAACGCATATCTGTGGGCAAGCTGATGGACTGTAATGACTGAAAATAAAACGAACGACTAAAGCGGTAAACACGAGTTATTTCCCGTCAAGACTGAAAATAGCATAATCTTCGACAATACTCGATATGAGGGATGAAGTTACGAGAAAGAAGAAGAGAGGGCGCTACCGTGTGGTTTGTCTTTGCCTTATGGAATGAGTTGAAATCGGATCGATTTCCGATTGAGGCAGTGCCTTATTTCATATAACTATATAGTTAGTGTCTTGTCATTTATTTCGGAATATGTCATTTGTTTTCAGATGGATGATTTATAAAAGATCACACCTTTAAATTCAAATAGAGAGCAGTTCTTATTTTTGTATTTTAGGCAATTTTAACTAAAATTCTGACAAAATGTCTTTCTTCTAAATAAGTACCATGACCTATCATTGTTTTTATACACTTTAAAATATTGCAGTGTTCGTGATATAGGAATTAACTTGGAACAATGGAGGTTAACTTTCACATGTAAAATCGTTTTTTCACAAATACCAAGATTAAATCATTTAGATTCTACATCTTTTATTGTTTATAAGTATTATCACATTTGCTTTGTTATTGTTCATAAGTTCTGTTTGCAAGCTATAACTTTTAAACGAGATTAAAAGAAACGTTTTGGGTAGTTTTGTGTGTGTGTGTATTTTTTTTCAAAATACAGATGCATTAGATTTAAACGAATACCATGACCTATATTTGTATTGCCTATTTTTAATGCAATCGTCAAGTTTGACTGTCAGATGTGCCTTTAAATATCATACATCTTAATAGCCGTCATTTAAAAAGCTTGCAGGTAAATATTCATACTGTGTTTACTTATACATTTATAAGTTTGCAATATTTTAAATCGTATACAACGTATATGCACACAAACATGTGTCTTTTATGTTTACCATATCATTGTATGTATATGCTTACATTGTCTTGCCATGTATTATGCTATGTTTGTCTTCTTGGGCCACTGGCCTGATGGAATTTTGAAATAAACTTGTGTTTACCTTGATACTGTGTTGTAATGTTCATATATTCAAATATGAATTTCGGGTATGATTTATATATAAACACAGTACAATACACTATATAGAAAGAGAAAGATACTAGTAATTCTGTTCGTATGTAAATATTATCAGATTAGTTGTCTAAGTGAAATAATCCCCCATAAAAACGGAGAAAGGTATGATCATTTTAATATTTCATCAAAAGGCAATTATGTTACTAGTATTTCCATAGTAACAGAAGGACGATTTCATTTATTTCCAGATATTTATTTGAACTGTATTTTGTTAATGTTTACGTACATGACTTCTAACATTTCCAACTGGAACGAAAGAAATTGTCTGCTTTTCATCTCAAACACAAGAAACTTTGACACATCGGAAATTAATATACATTGCACCTGAAGGTAAGGTTACGTCCAGTAGTGTGTAAATGACATCACAAACATGAGCAACAATTTTTGACATTTCAAAGTACCGTATCTATTTCTAGTCCGTCTTCAAAAGAATGTTTCAGCGTTTTGAACGGCTTCACAATGACTTTAAATCCTCCCAATTTCAATTATATATTAAGAGACCTTCCCAAAGCGGTGTCCCCTATTTTCAGTTTACATATTTTGTATTACATTTTGTATGTTGGTAGTGCTTCTTCCTTCACATTCCCTCCTTTACACTACCCCTTTTCATATCCCCATTATCTCCTTTACTCCGTTCCTACTTTTCATTTTTCATGTCTTTCGTTTAATTAAAATGTGCATGTTGATGGATATTTGCAGCAAACGTCTGTTATATCATTTCACTACAGTTTCTATTTGTGATTGCCCTACCTTGCGCTATGGTTAGCTGTAGTCAACGTTTCCAGGTGGATACTACTCCGCAAAAACTTTGTCGTAGTCTTAGGTGACTAGGTAATTTTCATATCCTGCAGACTATGCATCTTTTACCTCTAAGCATTGTTAAACAGACATAATCACTACGAAGCCTTTATTAGGCCAATGATTTTGTTTCTTTTTTGGAAGAAGCATAGCACGGTACATTGTCTAATTGGTAAAATATTTTCGGCATTCTTTGGATGTTGAGGTAATTAATGCTCACATGCCTTTCCATTAAGACCGGAGAGTGCTGAGATCGTGTGTGGAGAGTGATTGTCATTGCGGGTCCATTACCTTAATAGCATTTCTCATCCTCCGTGTACATTGTTACCCATGAATATATCTTGCTTAATATGCCATGTTGTTAGGTGTGCTATGTTTATGTCATATACCCATAAGGGCGTTGCCTCAATAGAACTTGGTATTGGCTACTTTTGATTTGTAAATGGATCGTTGTACCTTGTATGTCATGCGTTGTTTAATTCAAAGGAAAAAATAGTCAATATTCTTTTTCTGCTCTTAGTAATGCGCTTTTAAATCAAAATAAGTTCATTAGCTCACTCCATGCTTTGTCTTACATTTAGATTGGTTGGTTTTATTTACCTATGTTTAAGTTATATTTGAGAATATGCAAGACAATACAACATATAATTATGCCCACATCTAATATTACAAAAGACTTAGGAATATTTAAATCTGAATTAACATTTTTGTTTGTTTATGTAAAGTATGAAAGCTCAAACAAATATGTTACATACTGAAGCTGAAGTTTTAATTTGTGTTACCTAGTAGCATCTGCACACATATTTGCGGCTTTATGTCACATCAGTTTAATGATAAACGTACCAAAAAAGGGTATATTTTATACATTTGTTTCATCTGAAAAAGAAATTCTGGAGACGCCATAATATTATGGGATCGAAAAGCTATGCATCTGAATTCAGTTTTTGTTTTGAATTTCCTTAAAGAACATCACACAAAAGTGAAATTTGAAAATAAGAACAAATTATTTGCATTTTATGTGAAATAGAAACATTACTGGCAATACACAATACTTAAAGTTTCAAGCTGTAAAGTCGAGCATACGTACTACATTATATCTTAAAGGTATCTATTCACTTTTGACTAAAAATTACAGGAAATTATTCATATTTGAAATGAGGAAAATATTTCGTTTGCATACATTTATCGGAAAATGTTTCGGTTCACACAATCATCATAGTCGACTCCCTGATAAAACCTCCGGTGATATTCGCAGATAAGAAAAAAGAAAGCCCTCGCCAAGACAAAGAAACTATGAATAGTTTACTGTATTGCTATGTATTGCTAAAAATAATCACACACGCACACACACGCACGCACGCACGCGCGCACGCACACACACTCACATACAAACAAATGCAGGCACACATGCACACATTTACACATGTCTGTACACTTTTTTCTAAGTAATGGACACATACGCACGCACACGCACACACACACGCACACACGCACGCACACACACACACACACAAGACATTAATGAAGACTTTGTCCTTGGTTATAAGGAACTGAACTTTCAAAATAAATGGATTGTAAAGCAGGACGAAAAACTTGAGAAAACCAAACTATGTAACTATGTAAAAAACAGAAGATGGCACGCCAAAAAGTATTAGAAGTAAGTGATTTTCAGATTGGTAGAATGAAAGAATATGACCATAACTGGGGAAAAATAACTTCAAAGAAATTCTTGACATAGTACAACATTGTCATAGTGAATGTGTGCAGCGTGGTGAAGTCTATTAGCAATGAAGTTTGGTTTTCTGCAAAAGAAGAAGAAGAAAATATTGACTAGCAAATTGAAAAATTGTTGAAACTGAAAGTGATTGACGAAGTAGACTAACATACAAATGAGTACATTTTTAAATTTCATCAAACCAAAACAAAATGGTCAATATTTATTTTATGTTTTTCGGTGGTTTATCGAAATATAACGGTGAATTATATCCTGATAAACTCACTGGCCACTCAGTGAAAATTATCAAATCTGATACCCGGATTAACGTCAAAAAGTTTACCGAGCGTACTGAAAGCCGGAAACAATATGACGATGACGTCGTTAAAATGACGTCATCTTTGCGATGCTTCCTGATAAAATTTCCCGCAAATTTCGACATTTTATTGAAATAAACACAACAAAAGTAGAGTTTTAGACATAAAATAAACAGAAAAATTGTTGGTATCGATGTAATATCACGGTAATTTCACTCGTGAACACCAAAAGTTGTTATTTTCACTCGTGGCTGCGCCACTCGTGAAAATATCACTTTTGGTGCCCACTCGGTGAAATTATAACGTGATATTACACCGAAACCAACAATTATCCTCTATCTAATGATATTGAAGCTGAACAAATCTACTGTTTATCACCATTCAGGGGCGTACCTGGATGATTTTGAGCTGTATACGAACCAAGCAAAGATGCTGAGAGTGTTGGATAGAAGAAGGAGGGGGTCTCCATCTCCCGGTGGATTGTTTTTTTATGGAGGGATCTCCCCTTGAAAATGTTGAAAAATTTTGACAAGAGATGCGTTCTCTTGCTATATTCCAGCATTAATATATTTTGTTTGTCACATTTGTTCTACATATTACAAAGATAATCATTTAAATTCATAGTTTATCACACCGCTCATGCTTACTGGCAGGGATCGTGAGAGTGTCTAAAATTGCAACTGGAGCAGCCCCGGATATTTTGAGGAATATAAACGCCTCCGTGGTCCAGTGGTTAAGGTCGCTGACTTCAAATCACTTGCCCCTCATCGATGTGGCTTCGAGCCTCACTCGGGGCGTTGAATTCTTCATGTGAGGAAGCCATCCAGCTGGCTTACGGAAGATCGGTGGGTCTTCCTCCACCATTACAAAGCTGGAAAGTCGCCATATGACCTATCATGTGTCGGTGCGACGTTAAATCCAAAAAAAAAAACCCAAACCATTTTTCATATAGAGTCCTATGTAACTTTAACCTGGAAAGTGTGTGCTTCAGTAGATCGATCGCTCTGGCACGATACATTGCCCGTATTAGTATTCGTTAATAATTTTATCTAAGATTTTAAAATGTTTAATATCTGTTTCGCAGATTTTTCCTTGAATTACTTCGAAACAACGATACATTTTGCCAGACATAAAATGATGAATTTTGCCAGGCATAGAATAATGAAAAGTCTGCTCTACAATACACACCAGGACACAACAATTTTAAATCAGCAGTAACATTAGATATACAGTTAAGTTTAAAAATATTTGCGTCACTGAAACACTGTATCATTCTATGATATATTTTATTGTGCAACTGTCAAGACCGGCGCAGGCATATTGTGTATCGCCAAAGGGATCTAACAATGTCTCTGTTAGGGTAACTGCATCTAAACTCTTACTTAATCCCAACTGCTACACATGTGAACAAATCATATATTCGAACTGTGTGCAACTAGTTTTTTTTTGTTGTTATCGTTTTTGAAATCTTCTTCAATGTTTAATTTAATGCATGACTTCTGCATCCGCATTTTGACAGATTTTAATAAATGTATCTACCCACATATTGCAACTATTTCAAGTTTTCTCACGCGAAACGTAATTTTTTTTCTAGTAAACGTAAACAACATCTAATATAGGCAAACGCAAACTGCGTAAATTGCTAAATGTTTTTTTCGGTATCCAGATTTGATATAGATTGATAGATTTAACTGCAACCATTAAAAGATCTTTGATATCACACGAAGAGTGTTATATCTAGCGTAACTTTTTTCTTACTCGAGACATCGGCTGTTTACCAATAAAACACATTGTCATTTGAAGCTTGGATAGCAGAGCGAGACGGGTATCCTGTTTTTTGTGCAAACAAAATTTTCCGACATGCTTATATTGAGTACATCAAGGTTCAATGGACATACATAGTGTTATGTTGGTATGTTTGTAGAAACCTGCATGCACAATAGATTTGTATGGTATAACTACGCACCGACACAAATTTAGGTAATATGGGAACTTTCTAGCTTTGATGACGGCGGAAGACCCCCAGGTGCCCCTCTATGCATTATTTCACCACGGGCCACCTATGTAGAACCACCGACTTTCCGTACGCCATTGGATGGCTTCCTCACTTGATATGCACATTTTGACAGAGTATCCAACTTGTAGTTTGTGGCAAAATGATGCCTCTGAAGTGATGCTCTAAATCTAAAACATCCAATTATGTATATTAAATGTAAATCATTGGCTAGACCTTATACTAGTAATAAATATTTATACTGTTTTACATTTATTTTTCTTATTTTAAACCTATTGCATAGTACTGTTATTTGTATGTTTACATAAACTATATGTAGTAATGGTTCATATTTTCAAATGTAAAATTCGGATCTAGTATACCTTTGAGATATGTCTGTAGCTTGTAACCGCTCATGTCTTTGTATGTTCAAAACCCCTCACTAGGTGTCTTTTTCGTAATAAGAGTAAGCCATCAAGCTGGCTTTGTGAACAAAGCATGGCTTTATCCAGGTACCAGTTCATAGCTAAAGTTATGTCCGAATGAGGCAACCGGGGTCTTCCTCACAACATTAAACGTTGTTAAAAGCTGGATTGTTCTTAAGACATAAGACACGAACTTGTAAAATTTGCAAGTTTACTTTAATTGAACATCTTATACTAAACTTTTTAAGCGTTTCAGGGTTTACCTGCATTTTTCCCATGGCATTAATACACTTGTTCGAATGTTTCTATTTAAGTTTGTCACTTGGGCATTTTGGTTCTTGTGAGACATATCTATGCGAAATTTCTTCTATTGAAAACTTTAACCTAGCGATGCCCAATATACACATGTGTAATCAAGATCATATGACATGGTTGTGAAAAACTTTATAAGTTCCATTAAACATATACGATATTTGAAATAATTAATAAAATATTATCAACACCAGCTGTTATATCTGTACTCACTATCTGAAGTTTCTTCACGTTTGCGATATTGGTTACAATAATATTGATTCTGACTGATGAATATTGATGATCACGAGAACTGGAAACACAGAAAAAACACTGTCAGTAAGACCAGCTTTCATCTGTAAAATTGCTTCTTTGTAAGCAGTGTATGATGTAGACAGAAAAATATATAAATTGATGTATCGTTCGAACGTCTTGCCACTGGCTCTTCCTTGGCAGTGCCCAATGTGTTCCTTTATCCGTTCGTTTTGTCCTCGCTGTCAGTGTGTGTACTTGTGCGTACGTGCGTGTTTCTATTTGTGGCAGGTCTATTTGGCGATATGTGTCTCTGGCTGTGTTTGCTGTGCTATGCTTCCTTGAAATCTTCACTTACCTTTTGTTTTTCTATAGTCCCGATTATTAAAAACACACAATTTCAACTTATATTTCAAAAACGAATTTGATAATTTCATTCAGGTGATATTGTTCAAATGAAAAACTTTAAATAGCCACCTAACTTACTTAGGATAGTCATTTTATTCCATTTTTAGCATTTTGAGCATTTTCATTTCCACAGTGCCGAAACTGAATTGTACGCACAGGCGTATAGGCGTATGTCCAGGTACGCACCTGCCATTAAGATGGAAACTTTTGAGTCTGTTCTAAAATTTGTAAAACCTCACACATGGTTTGCATCTGCTAACCTTCGACATGCATACTATTCTGTATCTATGGTTAAAAGTGGTCATTCAACAGTCAGAAAAATCTGTCAGTATGTTTGTTTGCAAAACGACATTTTTGGCGCCTCTGCGTTTCACTACTAAGCTCATGAAACCAGTTTATGCATCATTTTGCATGTTTTGATACACTAATTCTGGATACATGGGTGATTCTTGTTATAGTCTTACACTTGCTGGCATATACAAAAGGATGAAGATGCTGTAGATTTAAAGTCAAATGTTTTATTAAAAAATATACCACAGGAAAAATATGTTTGATTCATACAAATAAACTTGTACATTTCTTGAAACCGACATTGACTCAGAAAAGAGTTTTAGGTCTTATTGCACCTTCTTACTCAGCTGTAGAATTCGGGCCTTTATGTAATAGTAATATAGAACAAGCTAAACATTTCAGGCATTGACAGACGGGAAAAGTAATCATGAAAAGCTCATACTTATGCTTAATGAGACGAAATTACAGTTAATACCTACCTTATCAAACCAGCTGTATGACACATGCAGATCTATTAATTAAATAAATTGATCAATGAAAAAAATGTCATATCAGTGTAATCGATTTTTTATTTATTTAAAAATCTTACAAAAGAATGGTAAAAGTTTTTTTTATATCATATACAATCATACAAAGCTATTGAAATATAACACAACAGTATAAAATCAGATTATTGAGGTTCAACTGCACAGGAAATGTCAAAACTGATGATAATAAGTATGAATGAATAGGAAAGATAAATCGCATATACATAAAAGAACCTCTCTTAGATTAATAATATGTATATATACAGTTGCTTAAACTGCAATACGAACAGTCTACGCGCTTTTAAAATTAAATCGGTGAATGTAATGTGACATTCCGCTAGATACATGTATAAATACAATAATTAATTTTACAGTAATTCGGCAAAAGCAAACCAAAATTATTACAACATTTACATTTCACAATTCAAAAATTATTATTAACTAAATTTCAAGATAGTACATAAATATTACGAAATGGAATAATCTTTAAAAGTTTAAAAGATAAAGAAAGTTTTTAAATAAAGGGATGTAAAATACAAAAAAATATGCCTAATAGTTTTTCTTTTCTTGTTATTGCAATATAACAAGGTAACCTTAAATTTGGCGCATAAACTCTTTGTTTTTGTATAGAGGAGTACATGTTGAAATGATAAACAAAATGATAAGAAAACGAATTAAAAAATTGCACGAATCAATCGTAATGTGTGATTTGTTTAATTATAGCTAAAAAATAGCATCGTAGACCGTTCTTTATATTTATATGAAAATAATTAAAATACTACTTCTATATACCAAGTATAATTGTAGCAAACCAATTTAAAGGAAATAGACTATATTTGAAATAACGGAGCCGCTTTATTTTAATTCCTATTACCGTCTTCGTTTTCGTGATTAAAGTAAAATTATCATTTTAAATATTATTGCATTTAAGTTATTGAAAGTGTATTTGATAACAGTAAAAGTTTATAAAACACATTACTAGTAATTAGTTTTGAAGATATTTGCAATAAACGCGGTTGCAAATAGTTCGAAAATATCATTTGTTAAGTGTATAAATAGCAAACCTTATCTGGATTTCTCGGCGACAGACGGTGATTCGCCGCGATCCATCGCAATTCAGCGCGACCCACTGAGACTTTTCATCGCGGGTCGCCGTGGACACTTTATCTATAATAGATCGCGGGGTCTTACAAAATCATCGCGATTTATCACAGTCTTCAGTAGTGCTTAAATGCGAAAAATATTTGTGCCGGTGGTAACGCGGAAAAAGCAAAATCCGCGAGCCAGGGACTGTATTTCTCAATCAGCTCTCTACACTCAAAGACGGGGCTATCAGATTCTTTTCTCAGTAGACAATCCATTTACCAACCCTAAAGTGGAAAAGTCTGTATCCTGTGGCAAAGCTCCAAATTAAGATTGTGGCTACATACTTTGTTCCGACTTTTTATTATATACCTTTATTGTAAACAATGATACTTCCTGTAGAAAAAAAAAACGATTTGTAAATTAGAAAGCGCCCTCTTTTAAAATCGTAAAATACTTCGAAACTATTTAAACAATTCTTATGACGTCAAAACAATAACAAAGGTTACACTTTTCTAGGCGTTCCTAGTGGCTACGGAGAGAAAGTCCTTGAACACTCTGTCTGCGCCTCTTCGATCGAAAACCTTAAAACTCTCTGCTTGACCTTCCTTTAATTTTGCCGCACCTACATTAAGGACATGTTTATGTTCTGCAAGGTAGTTCAGTCCCCACTCCTTTCAGTACGACCGTAACCTGAACAGACTTGTTACACAGAGTCAAGGGAGGTAACAGTGACGATGTTGAAAAGATAATTAACTTATTTAGTTAGTGTGAAACAGCCATACTAATCGTACAATGTGATGAAGCCACTTCTTTGAGGAGTGTAACAACGCCAAAAAAAAAAAACAAGAAAAAATAATATAACTAATCAGGCCATAAGTTCTATATCATTGTAAATAATTACTTGATGTAAAAGAAAAATGATGAGGATGATCGGGTTCGTGTCCTTTTATTAAGCACGCCTATTTACAGTGGTGAAAAATCGGTACTTTCGTGATTCTTTTTGCACAGTAAAAAGGCTGCAGTGTCTTAGAAGGACTCTGAGCAGTAGCCTAACATTGAATGGATTGATTTATTACCATCAGAAGTTGCTGAAAGGTAGGGCATGCTCTTCTCAGAAGTAAGAGATTTGATATTACTTTTAGTTATACGAATTTTTAGAAACCACATGAATATGTTTATAAATACAGATTGAGGGTTTAACCAAGTTTTCCATTGGTGCCATGTGCGCTACATGAACGCTAATTGAACAACAAAAGTAAAATTATCAACTATTTAAACATTTCAAACATCTTAATTAAAGTTCCGTAAGGCTTTAATTTTTATGTTAAACTCATATGAAACAGCTGTCTAAATAGATAATATGCATAATTATATGGTTAGAATAAGACTATTTTCATTACTGCACATGCATTTATTCTATTTAAACCATAAAGGGAGATAATATAAAGAAAATGTGTTTAATTAAAACTTCCTATTGTGTTAATCAATATTCAAATCGTTAACAATTATTAAAGAAACTAATTATCGAAAACAGGATGTAAGAAAAATTAAAAAAAATATGTTCAAAACAATAAAAATGTCACAGCCACATTATGAACAAAGGCATTATGAGCCTTGAAATAGTTCATACGTATTCAATTAAGAACAAAATCCCGATATTTCATGTGCTGTACATGTAGCATGTTGGTTAAAATCTTGAGGGGACTGTCTTTTGTACATTAAAAAATGTGCCTCGTTTTGCAGTATTTGTTGATTATATGGTGATTTTACTAGAATGTATTTAAATAGTTATTTTATTCAGTCAGATCCAATAGCATTTTAACGTTTCCTAAAATTCTACTATCCTCGCGAAAGGCATGTCTTATTCTTCTGGTTGTCTACCCATGATGGAAAAAAACATTAAACATTTTTTTTTAATAAATTGAACAATGCTCGTTAAAATTTTATTTCTAAAGGTCTATCAAAGCTAAGAGGACAACTACTCCCCGCCGGATAACAGAATGTTCCCGGGTAAAGTAGGTTATGCTTACGCAGACAGAAAAACAAATCTGGACCGAATGACTGTATCGGGTAAGGCGTGAGTCCATTAAGGGCAAATGGGACAGTTGCCTATATATATATATATAAGGCAAAATTTTTCCTATGCGCAAAATCTATATTAAAAATATGCGCAAAATATTTTTATTTCTGTTTTAGACTTCATTTGCAGTCAATATACAAAATTTAAAGAAATTTGGTCCATGAAAAAGACTAGGACTTTGCAGTATAATTTTGTCATGTTCACAGTTAAGGACATTTGCAACAGTCTCTATATTGACATGGGACAAAAATATTCTTACAGAAGGAATTTCTTCTTTAATCTAGATTTTGCGCATAGGAATATCTGTTCTGTTCGATTTTATCAGTACAGTAAAATATGACTTATTCGGCACCTGCTTTTAAGGGCAAATGGAACAGTTGCCTATATGTATATAGGCAAAATTTTCCTACAGGCAGAATTTCTTTCAACTTTGTGTACTGACTGAGAATCAAGTTTAAAACGGAAATATATATAAAAATTCATAGGTACCCAGGCTTGATCTTGAATTATCTGCCCTTGAAAGTAGATTTTTTTCAGTATTTTCAACCTTTCAAGGGCAAATAATTCATGACCAAGGCTGGGCTACTATGGTTTGTTTTATTTCATATTTCTGTTTTTTTATTTGATTCAACTGTTCCATTTGCCCTTTAAAGCAGGTGCCGAATAAGTCATATTTTACTGTACTGATAAAATCGAACAGAACAGAACAGAAACTTTATTTCGACTTAAGCATTTGCAGTGCATTGTCATAAATGATGATCACATAAGAACATGCAGGCTCTTCCACTAGAAGACACGGGTCAATGTATCTGCACGTCTAGTACCACGGATAAAACTGTGCAGTGTGAAGGTCTTTGAATTGTTTGTGTAATCTAAATTGCTGTTAATTGTTTCATTGTAAGGATTGAATCAGTTACTGCGCACTCTTCAAAATACTAGAAATCGATCTCATCATTCCTCAGGATTTGATAATTGTTACTGTTAATGCACTTTACACAGACACTTTGGCAAAACTGCTGTGTGTGTATTTATTTGTAATGCATAGAAAATGTTCTCGAAAGTATTCATCTGTTTGAAGAATATCATGAAATAACATCTTCATTTTACTGTATTGTGTTACTGCTTGGTTGTTGTTAGTTATTTGGACTCTGTTTCACCATTTATCTTTCAATGTTAAACTTAGCCTTAGAATTATCAAGATAAACTTTACTGAAGATAAGGCCATGAATGTGGCGTATGGTGTTAACAAGCTTTTCCTTTGATTTGGCCTGGTGACCTAGTTTTTGACCCCACATGACAAAGTTTCGAACTTGACCTATAGATTATTAAGATAAAACTTCCATGCACAATGTGCCTAATCACGTGATCGCCCTACGTCATTTTGAGCTCGAAAGTAAAAGTAGAAAGGTAAACAAAAATTGAAGATCAGGGCATAAGTTTTAATCTACATATTGTGTTTATATCATGCATATAATTCGAAACCTACCGGTATTTGAAAGTGCTATCCCCGGTACTACGATTTCCCTACCAAAAGCTTCTCGTTTTAATGCTATTTCTGTTCAATTGACTTGCACATTGAGCGCATACTGTCGAAAGTGGTTGATCAGGAATAGTGTTAAAACGAGAAGGTTTTGGCGGGAAAATTTTAGTACCAGGGGTAGCACTTTCAAATAGGTTTCGAATAATGTACATAATATTAACACAATATATTGAATAAAAAATTAAGCCCTGATTTATAATTTTGTTTACGTTTCCACTTTCACTTTCGAGCTCAAAATGACGTAGAGCGATCCATGATTGGGCACGCTGATGCAAGTTTGTATCAAATCCAAGCATAAATGAAATCTTATATGATTGAGAGGGCCGAATAGAAAATTGCCCCTTTCAGGTGCAGTATCTCTTGAACATATGATGGAATCTAGCTGATTTTCAATAGGAACCGAGATCTTATTGTGACTTAATTTGTGTGTAAGTGTGGTTAAATCCGAAAGTAAATTGTCACTGCGATCATGTTCATAAGTTTAACATTTTGGCTCCTTCAGGGATTAAAATCTGTTGAAAAATGAGGTCTCTATTGTGTTCACAAGAAATTATGGACGGACAACGGACAGACAGACGACTGACGGACGACGGACGAAGGGCAATCAAAAAATCTCATCTTGTCTCTACGAAAAATTCTAACTTTTTCCTTGACACTTTGAGATTCTGTGGTAAACGTCTGAAAATAAAAGGATATTGTTGAAGAAGAGGTCAATTAGCCTACTTGTAAAAAGTCTTAACTCCTATAACACAGCTGCTCAATGGCATTTTGATATGGTATGCTACGTATTAGTAAATGTATTGTACTTTAGTCAAATTGGTTTATCTTACGATGCAGAAGTCGCATATGGTCAGCATTTAATCAGAAAATCAATATTGCCACTTGATAATTTGTATGTACGGATGTGCAAATCAATATCATATTTATTCTAAACTTTCAGTTTCTGTTGCTATCTAATGTCAAAGTGATTTCTTAGCCCTACCCAAACAAAATCCTGGGAAAATGCTGTTTACTCCAGTTTAAAGTCCATAGCGAACATTAAAGAAACAAAATCCATCGTAATGCGTTGCAATTGTACCTACCGCACACTGCGTTGCAATCATGTTTGGTCGATCATTTTGTATACTTACAATGAAAACTCATTGATTACGGAGAAAAAGTTTTTGCTTGACAGTGTCATACTTACACTTTGATGCAAACGTGTTCAGGGGTCGTTTTGTACAAGATTATACCATTTCTGATGGGAATTCTACAAAAACGGCAGTCCCTCGTCAAACTGTACAGAAGTGTTTACATTAATGACAAAGAATTGCACTAAACAAGTGTTTGTGGCTGGAAGAGTACACTTGTGGGCTCCTGTCTCACTGATTGTTTTCAGACAAACGTGAAACACTCATTAGAAAAAGTACCGATGAGAGCGTAAATATAGTCAGTCGGCCATATTTCTCCACCGCTTCTGCGACGAATCCTCCACCGCCGCGGAGTTGGAACCACGGCTTCAGCGAAAGCTATGGCCAGTGTGTTCATTAAGCCAAGAGAAAATACATTTTATGAGAATTTTCAACATATACAGTTAAAGATGTCCAACGGATTTAGATATTTATTTCAGGCGTAGAAAATTTTCAATCTAACTAATGTACATCTCCTATTAGACATTTGCACATTTGCGAATTAAGACGAAGTGGAGTGTGAACACCTAGGACGATTGAATTTTCAAGGGGGTCATCTCAACATAATTTGATTATATTATGCGCGGTAGGAAAACCAGCCTTTAACGGCAATAAGGTTTGGGTTATCATATCATATCATCACTATGCGGTAGGTGATATAAATTTGGATTTGCCTGTTTTCCGTTTTTTTTTCTGTTCATCAGAGAAAAGTTGTGTTACACATATCGCCAAAAGTATTGAACAATCGTAACGGTCATGAAATTGTATAGGGATTTTATTTAACATTAGGAGTTGCACATCCGACTTTTTAGATCATCTGAATCATCAAGTTGCACTGTGTCTGTCGTCATCCGTCGTCATCCGCCGTACACAATTTCACTGTTAACACTGTAGAGGTTAAACTTAAGTTAACAAATTCTCGACAAAGTTTGAAATCGGGTCATGTTTTCAGCTCGTTAATATATTTCTTACATAATGCATAGTACTGTTAATTCACATAAACTTGTAAAGTTTATGTTTACTTAACCTATATTTAGTATTTTTGTTCATGTTTTCAAATATGAAATTTGGATCCCGTATACCTTTGATATCAAATAATACAGCATTTCAGTGAAAGACGAACATATTATATCTTTAATGATTGTCAATTTATGGCGATAAATTTTATGATATCTATATTAACTGTTTGGATAACACATGCATGAAAATTAATTCCACGAGTAACTGTTGCCTTTTGCAGGATTCAAATAATACGGATTACCAGAACTTTAGCACACAGCATCTGGCAAGTACAGGAAGGCGTGAAACCTAGAACTATTCGACAGAATTCGAAGATTTATTACACGACGTCGTAGGATCCAAGGCTGAGGATGGAGGATAACCTGACAATTATGCAGAATTCTGTTGATTCAGAGATGAACGTTAAAATTGCGCTGGTTTCTTTAGTCCCACAGTGGTGCAGGAATGTTCTCATCATTTTTATTGCTATCATTTTCTTTACCGGATTACCTGGGAACGTGATCGTTATATTAGTGCAAGCCAAAAACAAAATTAAAACGACAGTCGACTGGTTTGTGACTTTTCTTGCGATCTGCGACATTATGTCTCTAGTTGTATGTGCACCTATCCACGTTATGATAATAATACAGTAATGGCCGAGTATTGGATCAACAACCGGATGTAGATATCACAATTTTTGTATGCTCTTCAACGTCTCGGCTTCGATCATTATATTTACATATATTGCAGTGGATAGGCTGTGGAAGACAAAATACATTTTTCAGTTCTTTACTCCGCGCAAGGCCTTTTACAGCAGTATGGCTGCGTATGGGTTTTCAATTATTTTAGGGGCTTTAGCAGCATTCAGTAATAGGAACAATAAAATAGGTCAATGCATCAATGATCCTTCTAAAAAAAACTTCAATTAATTTTATATGCATTACTCTTCGGAATAATTACTTTGTGTAGTATTGTGACATTTTATTGCTATGCACGTATTTTTATCATCTTAAGGTCGAAAATGAGAATAAATCCGACAAATGCGACAACCAGTGCTACCGGAAGTCATGCCATAGAAGCTGTGCCATTTCCGGTTGGAAATCATTATGTTAAAGCTGCGCGGACAACTAAGTTAATGTTTCTTGTAACAGTAGTATTTGTTGTGTCAACGATTTTTCCCTCCTTAGCAACTGTTGTTTTAACATCAACAGGTTTTAAAAACAATCCAGATGGAAGTATAGCTATATTTCTTTTGATCAGAATGTATTTGATCAACAATTGTGCCAATCCCTACTTCTACTTCTGGCTCAACAGTGCTTTTAGGAAAAAAGTTGTTTCCTTTTTTAAGGAAACATATTAAGAGCTGTGAAAAAAGTATTTAGAAAAAAGAAGCTTGGAGATTTCTTAGAATTATATATAACAAGAGAAAAACTTGCTGAACTTCTTAATAGCTTTGTATCGCTATTGGTTTATTTTTAAGTCTAATAGCCAAGAGAAAAACGTGCACAACTTCTAAATAGCTTTGTCTCGCTATTGGTTTATTTAATACTCTAACAGACAAGAGAAAAAAACGTGCAGAAGTTCTAAACAGCTTTGTGTCGCTATTGATTTATTTGCATGTCTAACAGGCAAGAGAAAAAGTGTTGATCTTCTGAACTTCTAAACAGCTTTGTGACGTTATTGCTTTATTTAATACTCTAACAGACAAGGGAAAAAACGTGCAGAAGTTCTAAATAACTTTGTGTCGCTATTGATTTATTTTCATGTCTAACAGGCAAGAGAAAGAAGTGCTGGACTTCATATTAGCTTTGCGTCGCTATTGATTTTTTTGTAAGTCTAAAGGCCAAGAAAACAACGTGCTGAACTTCTAAACACATTTCTGTCGCTATTGCTATATTTGTAAGTCAATGGCCAAGAGAAGTTCTAAATGCTTTGTGTCACTATTGATTTATTTGTAAGTCTAAGGGACAAAATAAAAACGTGATGAACTTCTAAATAGCTTTGTCTCGCTATTGTTTTACTTGTAAGCCTATGGACAAAGAAAAAACGTGCTGAACAACTAAATAGCTTTGTGTCGCTATTGTTTTGCTTGTAAGTATAACAGCCAAGAGAAAAAACGTGCTGAAGTTCTAAATAGCTTTGTGTCGCTATTTGTTTTACTGTAAATCTAACAGACAAAAGAAAAAAGTGCTAAACTTCATATTAGCTTTGTGTCGCTATTGATTTATTTGTAACTCTAACGGCCAAGAAAAAACGTGCTGAATTTCTAAACGTCTTTCTGTCGCTATTGCTTTATTTGTAAGTCAACTGCTAAGAGAAAAACGTGCTGACGTTCTAAACAGCTTTGTGTCACTATTGATTTATTCGTAAGTCTAAGGGCCAAAAGAAAAACGTACTGAACTTCTAAATAGCTTTGTGTCGCTATTGATTTATTTGTAAGTCTATGGCCAAGACAAAAACGTACCGTGAACTTCTAAATAGTTTTGTGTCGCTATTTGCATTATTGCAAGTGTAAAAGACAAGAGACAAACGTGCTGAACTTCTAAATAGCTTTTTGTCGCCATTGTTTTATTTGCAACTCTAACAGCCACGTTTTATATTGTGAATGAGATTTGATTTCCGGAAATAAACTGAAAACAAACTCGAAGAAATTTTATTTAACAAAATATTACATAATTGTGTTCTAATTTGATACTTTTCTGTCTCTGAAAGCAAAGATGGTTTGTCTAATAAAAAAGACCGAGTTGGCCAAATCAAACCACTTCTACATTTATAGGCTTAAAAAAGGAAATGACTCGATCAGCAGCAGAATTTTACGAATCAAATGTATTGATGATGGTGTTAGCGGACGCATGTAACTAACTGTTAAATTGTATACCCACTGTTCCTGTTAAGAATCAAAGTACTGAAAGTACAGAAAGGCTGGCTACCACAAAACATTTACTAATTGTATGGGAAATCAGTTTGCAGAATCTGAAATATTATGGGTTTTTCGTATCAAACTAAGGCGAACATAGGGTATTGTTGAGAGGAATCATCATAACTAACTTGAGACAGGTAGTGTTACGGTATTACAGACTATAGGTGGTGAAAACACATAATGTTTGCTTCGTTGGGGATAACACAATTAATGGGACAAACGGAACGTAATTCTTACTTGGGAATCTGACAAAATATAGACGAAGTAAATCTTATAGACAATAAAGACAAAATGAGCAACAAAAGTTACACCGTCTTGTCCCCACCAGTGGCAAGCACATTGGTAAATCTAAACCGTTTATGCTGTGTTTGTATCCTTAAGGTAGGCCACCGCCATGGTTCCAAAATAAACTCTTAAAACCTAGTTGAGTCATTGACTTTAATATAGACTTGCATATACGTAAATAAGTAATTTTGTAGAAAAAAAGATCATATTAATATACAGGGATGCAATCACATGTTTGGAAAACTGCCCAAAGGACAATGAAACTGCTTACAATGTTTAAGTTGTAAGGTGTACAAACGAGAGAAGTATTGCAGAGCAATACACAACTTCCTACTGGTTAGGAACATTGCAATCAAAAATGAGGTATTATATATTATAAAGAATGATACCTAGAAACAGAAGAACTAAAAAGGAAAAAGGACAAAATGCGACAACAATAACCCTACGTTGCCGTTTTGTATAAACTCTCGACATTGTCTCTTTAATTTTTATAACGATATTGCACATTTTGACATTGATTTGGTAAATTAAGTCAACGCTAATATTTGTATGTAAAGAAGCTCACTGCTTTTACTAGCAATTTTTAAAATGCCATTTACTTTTAACAAGAAATATTCTTTTTTAAAAAGATGGTCTGTGAATTCTAATAAGACAAGACGTTTATGAGGTTTTTATGTAATTTGTGCTATTCTGTCATCTATCTAACATTTTTCAAAATAGCAAAACTAAACACGATACTTTAACAATTTAAATGGGTCTCTTTTAATTTTTCACAAAGGTTTCTAATGGGGTGCAATTTTGTTTCGTTGTTTTTTTCTACGACGAATAATGCATAGATCCGACCTGTCAATCAAACCAATAATACTGGCCTATGATATAATGCATTATCAATCGATCCGTTATCTCTGTTGCTTAGGCGCCATTGTCTCTCACAAGCTCACCGTAACCAGAAATGTCTAATACGTATCAGTTGTTCCAGCCGTAACTAAGTACCTGTAGATTGTAAAGTTCTAAATAAAAACAGTGTTCTTTAAGGTTCTCTTCATTGCCCTGTATTTAAAAAGAGATGTTTTAAATATAACATGTAAATTTGACATTGAGAAATAAGAAAAGAAGTGAACACATGTAATAAATAATTGCAAACACTCATGTACAGTATTCATTTGCCAGATTTATCATTTCAATTGAAATACAACTTTTTTTTTATTTGCATGAATGACAAGTGTCACAGGATTTTCATTCAGCGTTGCACACGACAATCAGCATACATATAATTTTGAACAGCTTGTTAGAAACATTGGCTGATTAATGACAGATCTCGTGTTATTGTATAAAGTACATACAACAAGAAAGTGAATTTCGTCTTCTATCAGGTTCCAGTTAAACAGCCTACACAGCTTTTGTTCTGGAGATTCACCTATGTGGTGTAACCGTTACTAAAGTTCACTCTACTAACTACAACAACAACAACTCTGTTCACTATAATAACTAATGTTTAATATAGTACTATGTTCTGAGTTAATATATACATCAATGTCTTTCTTCACAATTTCCTAACATAATCTCTATTATTTCATTAATGACTAACTCTAACAATAATATTCATTATTAATTGCCTCGACTATAAACTAACTTAAATCGTGTGGAGTATCAGCATACGTAACTTAACATTTCGGACGAGCCAAATTGATACAGAAGTTCTATCTAGAAATTAGCGGTATTAAGGAAAACTTCATAGGGATGACTAAATTGTTTTTCTCAAAAAGGGCACGCATTTTGACCATAATAATAAAAACATGTCATTATTTCATTTAGTCACCTGTCATAACAATTAGTTAGAAACAAAACAACAATCATGACGCAGCCAATAACGTGGCCAGAGGGTAATTAACCTGGGCGAGATATCTTAACCTGTCATTTTCCAGATATGAACAAACGCTGAAGTTATTTAAAGTAGCATTCCGAAATTCTTTGTGTGTGACTTATAACTGACCGATGACTTATAACTGACCGAAAAACAAGATGAAATATGCTTATCTAAATAAGTATAATGAATTCATAAAGTCATTATACGACACCTATATATCTTCCGGTTTCAATTCTGAGTGGAAGAATTCCAATTCTAAACTGAGCAAAAAAGAAAGAAAGAAAGAAAGAAAAGAAATCCTTCGACTTATGTATCTATAAAACCTTTATTATCACCGACATTTAATAGCTTATTATAATTACATGATAAAAGAGAATCTGTCACAGCGGTATCATGCCTATCCGCCATTTTGGAGAAAGCTTGTGAGACATAGCAACAATATCCAGGGTGGTGGGGTGGGGTAGGGGACGTTCCTTATCGAAAAGAATTGGATCCATGCATTACAGCAGTGGTCTGGAAGACGTAGAAGACTTTAATCGATCGGTTAATTACACCATTATCATGTGATGCGCCGACCGTATTCAGCTCTCTTTGTAAGGTAGAAGAAACGTACGTGCGGTACGGCTTTTATTATGAGTCGCGTATAGCCTAAAATAAAACACGGAAAAACCTAAAAATCGACCAATAGATTATGCATGGGGAAAATTCATTTACTTTTTAAAGCAACTTCGGTATCTTTACTATTTATTTCAATGTTTCTATTTTAGATTATATATATACGAGTTGTTGAAAAAGCTCTAATTAAGGAGGTAGGTTACCTTGTTACCAGGGTAAATTCAAATAAGTTGAACCGAGGCAATTTTTTGTATTTCGTGTAATTTAATGTTTTAAGCAGCATGCCTCCAGATTTGGCAAAAAAGTAATCTTTCTTTCAAATTGAAGTTTGGTCATATTATGAACATTAGAATCTGAATTTTTGTTTCTAAAATATTTTAAAAGTTCCAAATCAAGAAAAGAAATATGACCACGCCGGGAATCGAACCCCGGACTGCCGCGGCAATAAAGACATATTTCCGTTGTCGTAACCAATAGCGCTACAGCTGAAGTAGTGAATAATGACTTCAAAATACAAAATATAGATATTTATAATCGAGACAGTTTACCTGGAGTAAAAGCGTGACAAACGCTTTTCGATTTTCATCGAAAAAAGTAGTAAAAACAGCAAATTCTCATGTGTTTCCGTAACATAAAGTTTGTCAGTAATTAAGTTTTAAAGCCTTCTTAAGAAATATAGCATTTATTTCAAGATATCTAAAAAAAAATTTTTTTTCGAACGATCTGGAGGCATGCTGCTTTAACTGCTACAATCTCAATTTGTTTATCTCTGTCCCTTCAAGTACATTTCTTATTATTTGGCCGGAAATGGCCAAAACTAAGCCGCGCAACGTAATCAAATAAAAACGAATAAAACAATAAATAAATAAATAAATAAATAAATAAATAAATAAATAAATAAATAAAATTAAATAAATAAATAAAAAAGACGAAAAACAAATCTACATGAGCGCATGTAAGACAAGGGAAGTAACACAGTCTGAGGGCATAATTGTCTTTAGGAATAAGGTCAGTAATTCGGTCGAAAGTGAGCTTCCGTGGTGTAGTCGAAAGAATTCCATAGTAAATAGATCCTAATTTTCCCATTTTCTAGCGCAAATTCGTGTAGAACGAGTGCTTAAATTGCACTTTTTTCACTGCTAGAATACATTCTGCATGAAATGAGACGGTTTTCATGTTTATACACCCCACAAGGCAAGTTTTGCAGATCGAAACCGAGAGTAGGGGTTTAATTGTGCGGACAAGAGCAAATATGTGCCATATTTAGGGTAGCAGACCACAACTGACTGGCATTTAACTAGGACTTACTCAAACCCTATTTTCTTTTCATTTTTTTCGTTAATTTATGATAGAACTTTCATGAAAAATAGGTGTAGCAAAAAATGATGTTCTATAAAGATACGCAAAGACGACCTGATGTTGTCGTTTTTTATGAGACAAAATTACTGACCTTTAACCTGTAAGAACAGTCTATAAATTTCGTGATTCTTTTTTACTTTATTGTCAAACTATGGGCCTTTCATTAGAAGATATGATATAATTTGTTGATATGTTTCGGTTACAAGAAATCTTTGAATTGTTTGAAAATGTGAAAAATATTTGCCGTCGTAGATTTGTAACTTTCATCAAGGATGCAACGTTTTTCAGCCTTTCAACGGCATGCAATGCACCGCAATATCAGTGATAGCTTTATTAGCCTTTTTTCCAGTCCAATGTTCAAAATATTAGCCGACAGCTCTCCGGCGACTTGATGCTCTGCATCAAAATTTTACTTGTCCAGGTTTGAAGTGCATTACCCTCCAAAGGTATTCTAATGAAAGAAGAAGGAAAAAACCGGATATTTAACATTGTTCAATGTATTTCAGTTTCATTGTTATCCGTAGAAGTATGCGTAATCTTTAATTTTACTAGTATGCGCGTTAGCTTTCAAATATAACCTTAAAATGTATATGTCGCGGGGCTCGTGTTTCCATGGTGACGCATTTTCTCTCATTTTTAAACAATGATGTATGAAAACGGGTTTTTTTCGACGGCTTCAGTGCCATTCTGTTCATGACCAACATGGAATATTTGAGTAATATTATTAGCAAAATGCCAAGCACTTTACATGGTATCTTATTTTTCTTAAAGTTTAAGGTAACCACGGCAACAGTGATGTTTAAAATAGCTTATATCTTGTTTTTTATCGTATTTTCTTATGATAAAAAAGTATATAAAATTATCTTTCTTGTTAATGTAGCTTTAAAACATCTTCTTTCTAACGTAAGTTATATTTTCGTGTTATTTGCATTTATTTAAATAAATTTCACTGCTTTAAGTACTTACAGCAGTACCACTCGTCTGAAATTTTCATAGAAAATCGTTCTGCATGCTGCTATTAGCCTCATGTATATTGTTAAAAATGCAAATAAAAAGCTGACGCTGTGTTCCTTAAATAGACCAGTGTCAACGCTTTCGAATTTTACATTTAGATATATAAGGCTTCGTTCCCATGGTAACATCATTTTAATTCAAGAAACCACAATTTTCTACTGAAATTGGAACAATTTTAGTGCTTAGTTTTAAATTATCAACGGAAACTGAAAAATATGTACTACAAATCAAACAGCCCGATTTTTATTTGAAAATGGCCATAATAAGTAACCTTTCAAAGACTCATAAATAATATTTCAGCAAATAATGGCTGTTTAGAAATAGTTCAAATATAGAAAAGCTCAGAATTACGTATTTTCGGAATAAAAGCTATTATATTCATTCAAAGATCTTCCATAGGGAAGTAAATATAATAATTCATGTTAAAAATCACTCTTTATTAAAGCTATTAATTTTGCGCGGTAACTGACACGTAATGTCATGACGTCAATGACGTCATTTTAAGTCAACAATGTTTTGAAGCATTTTTGCAGCAATTTATTCATTATTTCTGAATTATTAAACCATGAAGCATTAGATCGGAGACAGGTTCATGATTATCTTTAAGAAGAATGGATATACAAACACATTTAGTTTGTCGTAAACCTTGTCGTAAATCGTCACGTTAGCTTCCGGTTGGGCATGCGCACAGTCAAATATCAAGGTAACCTAACTCCTTAAGAACGTAACGACTGTGGACGCATTCGGCATACAAACCCGTGTAACTCTGACTAGATCACTCGAGTTCACCTGAGTCGGACACGAGTAACAATTGTAGTCCGAACGCTTTATCGAGTAACTGAACGTTACCTATATGCTAACAGTTTAAAGGCTTCTGAGCTGTAACAATAATAAAGAATAGTTGCTACTTTTGACACATAATGACTTCTTTTTCCAAAGTAAACAGCTAATAAGACGAAACAGTATCACTCGTATCAGAAATTATGTTGAATTAATGGACTATAGGTTTTATGTTTGCGATATTGTGCTGTTAGTTGATTACATTGCCGCTGCGTGTATCTTACATTAATATTATATTATGTTTGCATTTTCAATGACAATGAATTAAATGATTTTTGTGAAGAACCTAATATAGATACGTTTGATAACAATAATGAGGACAGACAGTCTGGTATCGTTGTTAGAAATAAACTGGTACGACTTCTGTCAGAGTGAAAAATCAGACTGGATTATTACCAATATACATTTCAGATTCTGGGATCAAGTAACATTTGGAAAAAAATGTTTAGCCCATAATGTTTAATAGACTAAAAATTTCTATTTTATGTTCGTTTATACTTTAAATTATTTCCGAAGCAAGAGCTACAACTTATATTAATCCTCTTATGTCTACACATGACTCTACTACCCCGAACCATTTCAAATTAAAAGGGTGTTTGGTATAATTATTTCTTTCTTTTTCATTGTTGTGACTGAAATTCATTTAAGGAAACAGCGGAGACACTGATCACATGATCTGTTTTGCGGTGTTCAATCTGCACTGTTTGCCAAGACCCATTTATCGGACACTGGGCATAAATAATCACTCTGGATGGTAACCATTGCCACGCAGGTGTGAGAGAAACCATTTTCCATATTTGAGCTGAATGCCAGGGACAGCTGCTGATACATTTACCATTTGCAACTACTTTTGTATATCATGACAGGTGATCGAATCCACAACCTTTAGCCAGGGACGTTGATATCACTTAGCCATGTCCATTGAAGAAATGTTACGAAAATAAATAAGCTCAACTCTGCTGTCTCTATTCCCCCATGCTAATAAATTTCTTTCTTTTTTGAATGAAAATGTCAATTAGTTTAAAATGACATAACTGAATTCACCATGCTCACATATAGCACATAACAGTATGCTTTTTTTCAAATTTTGTACGTAGTAAAGCCATGAAATGTGCTAAATGCTTCTTTGACTTTTAAAAGACCAAGTACCATGCAGTTCTTGATGTTGTTCAATTGGTTTCAACACCATTTCCAACAATCTTATTGCCATATATGACTGACAGTCACTAATGGTAACAAATGTTCACTCTCCCTGGCAAGCTTAGCAACCTAAGTGGCTTACCAGTACACTTTCATAAGGGACTGAAAACTACATTCGTATGAACTAAGGAAGACTGCAAATAGCCATGGAAGGAATTTCTTCGCTAACCGGATCAAACCCGTGACCTTTGGCCCGGCAGTATAGTGCATCAACTACTGAGCTAACTAGAAAACAGTACCATATGTATTTGTGGAAAGAAGGTTTGTCGGCAAGTGGGAAGGTTGAATGTCTTACTTATAACTTCAACATGTGTGGCTTCTTTTGTGGATTATTTGTCCTTATCACTCATTATGTGTCCTTAAGCCTAGATGTTTTTTTCTCATAGTTGTCCCTTGTGAACCTAGAGAGAAAACTTACAAGCTTTAAGAATCAGATCGAAAATCCTCGAAATATGCTTGACATGGATGTTGCTGTAAGAAGCAGATTTCTCAACCTCTGTCCTATTTAGCAGTATGTACAGATGGGGGCATGAATGCCAAAAGAGCATTTCGAAGTTACTCTACATTTAGAAGCAGGTAAAAGGTTTTAAAACAAAAGGCCCATAAAGGCCCTGTATCGCTCACCTGACATATTGACCTAAATATCATCAAGATTAACATTCTGACCAAGTTTCATGAAGACACAGTCATTAATATGGCCTCTAGAGTGTTAACAAGCTTTTCCATTGATTTGACCTGGTGACCTAGTTTTCGACCCCACCTCAACCAGAATTAAACTTGACCCCAAGATCATCAACATTAACATTCTGACCAAATTTCATTAAGATATGATCATAAATGTGGCTTATACAGTATTAACTAGCTTTTCCTTTAATTTGACCTGGTGACCTAGTTTTTGGCTACCTTCTGACCTAGATTTAAAGCTGACATAAAGATCATCAAGATTAACATTCTGACCAAGTTTCATTAAGATATGGTCATAACTAACTTTTCCTTTGCTTTGACCCGGTGACCTAGTTTTTGACCCCCACAAGATCCAGATTCAAACTTGAACTAAAGATCATCAAGATTAACATTCTGACTAAGTTTCATGAAAATAAAGTCATAAATGTGGCCTCTAGAATGTTAACAACCTTTTCCTTTGATTTGAAAAAAGTGACCTAGTTTTTTTATCCCACCTGATCCAGATTTGAACTTGACCTAAAACTCATCAAGATTAACATTCTGACCAAGTTTCATTAAGATATGGCCTCTACAGTGTTAAAAGCTTTTCTTTTGATTTGACCTAGTGACCTACTTTTTGACCCCAGATGATCCAATATCGAACTCGTCTAAGACTTTATTGAGGGTAACATTCTGACCAAGTTTCAACAAGATTGGGCCAAAACTGTGACTTCTAGAGTGTTAACAAGCTTTTCCTTTGGTTTTGACCCCGGATGACCTAATATCAAACTCGTCCAAGATTTTACTGAGGGTAACATTCTGACCAAGTTTCATTAAGTTTGGGCCAAAATTGTGACCTCTAGAGTGTTAACAAGCTTTTCCTTTGATTTGACCTAGTGACCTAGTTTTTGACCCCAGATGACCCAATATAAAACTCGTCCAAGATTTTATTGAGGGTAACGTTCTGACAGAACGGACGAAGGACGGACGGACGACGACGGACGACGGACACAGGGCGATCACAAAAGCTCAAACAATAACAGCACGCTCCACTATTCGAAGGCAATTGTCAATATGAATGAATTTCGGTTCTTGAACTGAAATAATGATTCAAGGATTATTTGACTTGATTCTGTGATCTCGCTTTAAAACACTGAATAGATACAAGAAGTTTTCAACCCAGTACCCCCTTAGCTTTGACAAGAGCCACTTGATGGTAAAATTTTAACCGTCATTTTCTTACTACAAAAAAGGGACATAACTTTGCCAAAATTAAAGTAAGTGTTATGGAACTTGATGCTTTTACTTTGCTTTACAACCCTGAAGACATGTGAGAAATTTTAACCCAATGCCCCCATTAGTTTTGGAGATAGCAACTTGCATGCAAACACAACAATATCTATGCACAAGGAAGAGGGCATAACTTGTCCAAAATTAAGGTTATGGGAATTGATGCTTTGACCTTCCTTTACATCACTGGAGACATGTATGGAAGTTTCAATCCAGTATCTGCATTAGTTCCCGAGATAATAACTTGCATGCTAAACTTTAACCAGCTTTTTCTAACTTTAAACAGTGGGGCATAACTTGGCCAAAGTTCAAGTAAGAGTTATGGAAGTTGATGCCATATCCTTTACAACATGGAAAACATGTATGAAGTTTCAACCCAGTATCTGCATTAGTTTAAAAAATTTGCATGCAAAACTTTAACTCTAGAAAGGGGAAGTAAGAGTTATAAGGTTTGTGATATGTTGATATGACCTTATTTTACAGACCAGAAGAAATGTGTGAAGTTTTAACCAAAAATCTGCATTTGTTTGGATATACTAACTTGCATGTAAAACTTAAAACTGCATTTTCAAAGTCCAAAAATAGGTTTCAAAGCAATAAGTTTATAAATGAGACCCATAATTCACATAAGATTCTATCAAGGAACTTGATTATTTTGGTAGGTCTGATGAGTGGAAAGACGTGTTTGAAGTTTCAATTCAATATCATCTGTGGTTTCTAAGATAATTGCACCCAAAATTTTAACAGTCTACCAAAGACGCCATGTTTAAAGTGTTAATGCATTCGGATACGATCACCCGCCTTTCCCAGCTTCAGGAGGTGGGTAGTATTCGGATGACACAACTACTATCGCCCGGGTTACACGAGTTATACTCGAGTAATACCCAGGGTGACTCGGGTTAGCTCGAGTATGTATGTATGTGTGACTCAATACAGACTTGGAGCGCCGGTATAAATTACAGACTCCGGTACATACCGGATTAACTAAATTTGAACGAAAACTATCTTAAATGTATATATTTTGTAACCATGGTGATACTAACCCTAACCTTTAGTCAGTATTTTATGCATATTGTACACTAAATGCGTGCGGACATGCAAAAATATGCATATTTTTGCCGTGCGCTCCAATTGATAATCACTTTCGGGCATGCGCAGAAGACCGCTCCAACTCTGCAATGAGTTACATCGGAACGTAACGCATTATTTCTGCTAAAAATAGACTATTCCATAATCTAAAAATAAACTGTTTGCATGTATAATGTAATGGTTTTTACAAGTAATGAATAAACGCGTAGTGAGTTTGAATATGTAATTAGCAACGCCTTTATAAAGATTTGTTTTTACTTTCAAATAAATTTTCTTTAAAAGAAAACGTGATTATAAAATGGTTGCAAATATAGATTTAGTGAAACAGGTAATTTGAACAATTTTTGAACAAATTCATGATAAAATTGATATACAGCACAGAACTATTTGAATTACGTACAAATGTATGAAATATAATTTTGTGTGGTCAGTCTCAGCAGTCTTTGCTGTCTTTTTGACATCCGATTTGTGGTAATAATAGTCTATCAAACTAAAGTTCGCCAGCCTAAAAACTACAAAGACTAGTTCACTGTGAAGCTTTCATCAAGGGTATTCTATGCCAATGACTGCTATTTATATTTGAATCAGTAATAAAGTTGGAGTAATGAGATGACTATCAAAATAATTCAAATTGTTGATTCATGTAGACACGCCATTCTTCGTATTTTCAAAACATATTAAGACAGTAAAATATTTTCCTTTATGATATTTCAGTGTTTGCCTTTAATGATTTATAGTCCTTATTATTCTCAGTTTATAGGCATTTTGTATCATTGCATGTTCCATTTTGTATTTTCATCGGCTATTTTGACAGTATGACATATTGAACTTAGAGCTATTTTTAGATCATAGACAAAGATACATAAACCACTGACAAGGTCATAGGTGATTTGTAAAATAAACGTTAGATGGCTTATCAAAAAGGGGCTGACCAATCAGAAGGTACTTTACAACTTTTATGGAAGAAATGCATTCTTGAATATTTTACCTCAGTTGAATTTCTGGGCTATTTTTCACTTTTTATGGAACCTGTGGGCTGACAATATCTAAAACACTCTCCTATTGTATAGTAATTGTAATTAATTAATTAATTTATTTTTTTTTTGTCTATTCATTAAAGGCATTTGCCTCCAGATAATACGATAACAACAACAAAACAAAACAAAAATAAAATAAAATAAAAAAATATAAGTATCAGGAAGTTAATGCTAATTCTTAAGAAAGCTTTGAAACTTAATTACTGACAGACTAAATGTTATGGAAACACACGAGAATTAGTTGTTTTTACTAATTTTATCATTAAGAATTGAAAAGCTTTTGTAACGCTTTACTTGCTTTTATAAACTGTCTTAATTATAAATATGTATATTTAACAATAGTTATCATATATATTTCTCCGTGGTGTATTGGTACAGACAGCGGGAAAGTTTTCATTGCGGCGACGGTCCGGGTCAGTCGATTTCCGACTCTGGTTTATTTTATTTTATTCTGCATTTTTAGACAGTTTAGAAATAAAAAGTCTAATGTTCATAATATGACAAAACTTCAATTTCAAAGAAATATCATTTTAGCCAAATTCTGGAGGTCAGTGCCTTTAAACTCATTTGTCTTCTTTATCACTATTTTTGGCATTCTTCTAACTTGTCTATATGAGCCGTGCCATGAGAAAACCAACATAGTGGGTTTGCGACCAGCATGGATCCAGACCAGCCTGTGCATTCGCGCAGTGTGGTCAGGATCCATGCTGTTCGCTTTTAAAGCCTATTGGAATTGGAGAAACTGTTAGCGAACAGCATGGATCCTGATCTGACTGCGCGGATGCGCAGACTGGTCTGGATCCATGCTGGTCGCAAACGCACTATGTTGGTTTTCTCATGGCACGGCTCAAATATTAGATCATTTTGTGAAAATATTAGTTTAGAATGTTAAGTAAAAATTTGGTTGGTTTTCAAACTTAGTCAGTATCTGTGTTATTATTTTCCCTTTCGAAGTAAATGATGGTGTCATCTTGACGTATCAGTAGGTCTTCTAGTACTTCTAGTAAACTGCCAGACCACTGCTTCCGTGCACACTATTCAGTGCTCCAGCTAGCTATTTACAGCAGGGCGCATCGCCCGTTCCGAAATTCGTTCCGCCCTGTTGCCCCGCCAGGCACCCTGCCCGTTTACAACCATTCATTTCTCTTTTTTTAGCCAAACTTCCCTTTTTTGCCTCAGTGATTATAATACACTGCTTTACTGCCCCCTTTTTATCGAGTGATACACGCCTTGGGGCATTGACATAATTAGCAAACAATTAAACAATTACCTGCTGTAATCGTGCCCGAGGCAGACCATGATATTTTAGACTGCTCCACTAGCATTAAAATCATTGAACCTTAGTGTTAAAACAGTTTGCAAACCAGTCTGAAATCATTATCATTTCGCGCCACCTGTCAAAGTGTACTTTCGTTTTCGGTAATATAGTCGTAAATACCCCTTTATACACAACTGAAACTTAAGTCCAGACAACAGACATTTATATGTAATTAATAAAAATCGATCACAATCAAATTTAAATAGGAAAATATTTTGATTTTATCGTTTTACAAGTTTTTGAAATCGAAAGTAAGTTGTCGTCTGCTATGTGAAATTGCCGATTTTTCATGAAGATTTCTTTGAAATTAGTTTACTAAGATGTAATGACAGGGTACACTTTAATGTCAGATACTGTGAAATGCTGTTAAACTGTCTTTGCATCATAATATTTTTTTCAAAAATATTGTTTAAACTGGACATTCGAGGACTTTTAGAAAAAAGTGTAACCATCTCCGGATATAAAATTTTGGATACCCGGAATATGTCTATTACAAGTGCTAAACTTGCTTTTAGACTGTTGTAAGTTTAAAACTTTGCCCGATTTCATTTATTTAAGTGGAAGTTTAAACTTTATTTTCTGTATATAATATGTTACAGGTATAAATTTATAAATATCAAGTAGCCTACATGGAGAAGATGTGTACTGAAATTGTAACAAGTAAAATAGGCCTAAACACATAGATATTGTTATTCAGTATGCAATTACAAAGAAATGTTACAAGTTGAAAATCAATGCCAAGTAAAATACAAACAGCAGAATTTTTAGTTAATAAATAGGTGCATTAGAGATGACAGACATAGCCTATTAAAAGACCATACCTAAAGTGTGCCAAAAAACATGCCTAAATTATGCCAAATTCCATGCCTAAAGTATGTTAAAATGCACTGTATGCATGGACCAGTTATATTTTTTCCAGGGGGAGCACGGTCCCAGACCGACCACCACCCCAAAGTGCCCTTTTCAGTGCCAGCACCCTGCCCTTTTTTAATCCTAGCTGGAGCACTGCTATTAAACCAGCAAATGGAATAAACAATTTGGCTAAATCTTTTCATTTCCACAACAATAGTACCACGGGATTTTAGAGTCGAGCCGCGCACATACATATTAAAGAAAAGACAAAGTTGCAACTTCCACTTCAACTGCTTAGCACGACTTTAGCACGGTTTTGTGTGCGTGAAGGATGTTGCACATTTCCATTACTCTCCTAAACAGATTCAATTAAATCACATCTGCCATTTATTTTGCTTTGTTGCGTTTTATGCTTCCACCATAAGGGAAAATTAGACCCATCGTGAAAATGTAATAAGTCGACTGTCGAGAATGTTCGGCAGTTTTCGGTCTACTCCGTTATTTGCGGCCGGTAGCAAACAGGTAATCCATTCTTCGCCAATATACCGTTCTATTAATATTTTTGACCATATGGATTAAACAATCATTATAAGATCTAATTTACAGTGGTTGCAAAGATGATTGAGAACATAAATTGGCCAACCAATCGGAAAATAAATGTTATTTGGTAGATGTTATATTTATTTTAATCCGAATGCCTTTTTAAGCACTGGTACATTGTTGCAAATGCATCAAAACGGAGTCATGTAACAGCTTTAAAAAATGGTGAGCTTTTAAAGGCGTTAAACTGTGAAGTGTGGCCCCTTCATATATATATTTCTTGCATACCAGACGGGGATTTCCAGTATTTTTACCGGTGCTGGAAAAATCCATCTTACACCCCGGGGTGTAAGATGACTCTCGTGCTTTAAATGACGTATTACGAACTACTTATATGTAGAAGAGTTATGTAGTTATTTGTATTTTATTTCGAAAAACGGAATAAAAATCCAGTACCTCGACAGTTCCTCTTTGTTCTTGATAGTATATTTCTCGATTCAAAACACGTTATTTTATCAAAAATTCATAACGTTACACTGCAACTGATAAAACAAAACCGGAACTAAACATTGTTATTTGTCTTTGAAACGTCATGACGTCTTTCCTGTTTACGGACGTTGGTTTCCCGCGCTTTGTTTAAATACGCTGCTATAAGAAATAGTTCTAAAACGAAAGCCGTTCGACTGATTTTATTTTTATTATTATATCTTGATACCGGTATGCAAGAAAAAGATTCTGTCACTGGTTATAGGTGCAGATAGGAATATCCGGCTCTCGGGTAACTGTTCAGGCGGTAACTCGGTAGGAACCTCGTTACCGCCTAAACAGTTACCCTCGAGGCCGGAAATGCCCATCTGCACCTATAACCAGTGAAAGAATCTTATAATATTAAATTTCAATGTTCGATGTTTGATTTCAGTGCCAACTTTTCGACGCTTGATAACTTGTCAAATTTTGATGTCAAGCTACCCCTGAAGATCGAAATTAAATTTTCAAAAAGTCTACTTTTAAAACAGCGTTTTTCGAGCCAGCTCAACGATCAAAAGTAATAATATTCCTAAAGCCGAATTTCGACCTTGTGTTGAATAAACAGCCTGTTTAGAGACTGATACTGAATTTCGATTATCGAGCTAGCATTGAGGGTCGAGCCAGCTCGAAAATCGTTCTTCAACTTTGAAAGACTGAATTTCAATGTAATACTGAAACTGGGATCTGCTCAAATCTTCATAATGCCGATTATCTAGAAATTCATGCTAGCTCGAAATATTTGAATTTCGATCTTCCAGATGGCTCTAATTTCAATTCTCCCTCGAAATTCGGTGCTTTCTTTTTATTCTAATTTCGATCTTCGACTTTGTTCGAAATTCAGTGTCAGCAAAATGCAAAGTCATCTTTTCGAAAATTTAAGTTTCGATCTCCTAACTTGCCGCCTCAAATTTCGACGTTTTGAAACTTTTAATTTTTTTCTGAATACATATTTAACGGTTGTTAAATATAAAGCTTTATAATTAAGACAGTTTTCTTATGTGTTTCCATATCATATAATCTGTCATTATCTAAGCTTCAAAACCTTCTTAAGAAATATAATAGTTTTCTGATATCTTATTTTTTTCCCATTTTTGTTGTAGTCGTATGATCTGGGGGTCAGTACTTTTAATTAATTGAGATAAAAGAAATGAAAACAGTCGAGATCATGCCATTTCTATAAGCACACCTACTGACAATCGTGAAACGTCAGTATTTTCGTAACCTTAGTAACATACCCTTTTGTACAGCATAAAAGCTGCAGTGTAAAAGACCAGACTCTCAGAAGGACTCCGACTGCCGCTGCGCAATAACGTCATATGGATTGATTTATTACCATCAGAAGTTGCTAAGAGGTAAGGAATGATCTTCTTGAAAGTAAAATGTTGGATATTATTGGTAGTACATAAGGAATTAGAAGTTTAAAGTCTAAGAACACTTGAATTTGTTTTTTAAAGCAGGTTGAGGTTAATCCAGAATTTCCATTCCGCGTAGCTTTTGGTGTCGCGTGCGCTACACGACCGCTAATTGAACAAAAAAGTAAGATGTCAAATATTTAAACAAACTTCAGCTCAATATATTTCATACACCTTAATTAAACAGTTCATATGTATTTAATTAAAAACGGAATGTCCATGCAGCACGCTAGTTAAAATCTTGTACATTAAAATATGTGCCTCATTTTGTAACAGAATATTTGTAGATTATACACTGCTACTATTTGAATCAATCTGACTAAAGTACATCTCCTATTACGCTTCGTTTAGAAGATCAAGTACTTAAGTCAGATTGCTATTAGAATGTACTTAAATAGTTATTTTACAGGCATATCCAATAGTATAACGGTGTATTTAACCTTTATCTAAATTTAACCATCCTTGTGGATTTCAGATTCCCTGAAGCATGTTTTGTTCATCCAACAGTCTGCCCATGGAAGCATTAAACATTTTTATAGATTGAATAATGGTCATGAAAAATCTATCAAGGCTAAGAAATGCCCTTTGGTTTATATTCTTAAAAATATTTGATGATCGGCGTGCGTTAAGTTTGGACAACTAATCTATGTCGGATACCTGGCAAGCAGGTAAAGCAGGTAGCCGCATAAGGTATGAGTCCATTAAAAACAGTACCGAATAAGTAATATTTCACTGTACATAAAAAAATAAAACAACAATTAATTATAAGGATAGTTGAACACAATTATGGCTGAGTAAAGACAGTAACAAAAAATTATGTTGAATTTATTAATTACAAGTTGTTAAACATGTGAAAACTTGGTAAGAGGCTCAGCACATATATGCATATATGAGCCGCACCATGAGAAAACCAACATAGTGCGTTTGCGACCAGCATGGATCCAGACCAGCCTGCTCATCCGCACAGTCTGGTCAGGATCCTTGCTGTTCGCTTTCAAAGCCTATTGCAATTAGAGAAACTGTTAGCGAACAGCATGGAACAGCTGGTCTGGATCCATGCTGGTCGCAAACGCACTATGTTGGTTTTCTCATGGCGGGGCTCATATTACAGCAAATACATGTCGGCGGTTTAAGACACTGAACGTTTTAAGCTTTCTAAAAACAGCGTATATGCTGTTAGCGGATCATAAATTAAAAGAAAAATGTCAGTTGAAAAAAAAGTCATTTATACGATGTCGCACTATTACAATTAAATTTTTAGAAATAGAGCCATCGCTAGCACCATTTAGTTCTTTATGTACCCACTTATAGAATGACGTAATGTCGACACTGACCCATTATGCACAAACGACTTACATTACAAAGGTTTCTTTCAGGAACAACGCTCTAGTATTTCCATCTGGAATCTGTATGATGCTAATATAATGTTTTCGGTATCTGAACATTTTGCAACATGCATATAGCAGCAGATAAACTATTTTTCTCATAGTTCGTAATAAATTTAAATAATTAGATCTGCTTCAATTTAGTTAAAACAACGCTTAAGACGAACAATTTGAATGATTTAACATAAAAAAAAAAGAACTGTAAGTCTGATAAAGGCAACTGAAGTACAAACATTAGATGTCATGGGGCACTCAGTGAAATCTATGATAGCTGATCGCATAGAAAAAGATACTTATTTAGATACAGATTTAGAATTGAGCTAAGTTAAGCCATGAAACAAAAATGTTGTCGCAAAAATGTCTGGCATTAATATTCAATATGTGAGTGCATTCCCGCAGTGTATAAAAGTAGATATTACAGGATTATAACGTTCGAAACAGTTAGTGCCGAAAGGGCAGATGCCAGTATCTAATCTATAATGGCTTTGATAACAAACAAAATAACCATTCATTTAGCCAAGTGAAAATACATTTGAGCCGCGCCATGAGAAAACCAACATAGTGGGTCGCTTTTAAAGCCTATTGCAATTAGAGAAACTGTTAGCGAACAGCATGGATCCTGACCAGACTGCGCGGATGCGCAGGCTGGTCTAGATCCATGCTGGTCGCAAACCCACTATGTTGGTTTTCTCATGGCGCGGCTCATTTTATGAGAATTTTCTACATTTATAGTTAAAGATATCCAATGGCTTTCTTTCACAAAAGTGATTTATATTCAGATATTTATTTCAGGTATAGAAAATCCTCATCAATTGTATTTATCTTTTCTAATATATAAATTAACTGTGTATGTAGAACTACATTCATAATTAACCGACATACCGTAACATTCCATTGTTTAATTAAAAACACTTCCAGTGGTTTAGTGGTAGTACACATTTATACTGTTTTCAGCTATATATGTATAAAGCGTGAATATATTTCTAACCTAATGCGTAGTACTGTTATGTTATGTTTACATAACCTATTTGTGGTATTTGTTCATGATTTCAAACATGAAATTTGGATCCAGTATACCTTTAATATCTAATAAAAGAGTATTTTAGTGTAAGTCTTTGTTGGTTATCAATTTATGACGATAAATTTTATGATATCTATATTAAATGTTTCGATAAAACATTCATAAAAATTAAGTGCATAAACTGCCTTTTACAGGATTCAGATTATAGGGATTACCAGAACTTTAGCACACAGAGCATCTGACAAGAACAGGATGGCGTGAAACGTAGAACTATTCGACAGAACTCGAAGATTTATTACACGACGTCGGAGAATCCGATGTTGAAATGGAGGATAACCTGACAATTATGCAGAATTCTGTTGAGTCAGAGATGAACATTAAAATTGCGCTGGTTTCTTTAGTCCCTCAGTGGTGCAGGAATGTTCTCATCATTTTTATTGCTATCAGTTTCTTTACCGGATTACCTGGGAACGTGATCGTTATATTAGTGCAAGCCAAAAACAAAATTAAAACGACAGTCGACTGGTTTGTGACTTTTCTTGCAATCTGCGACATCATGTCTCTAGTTGTATGTGCACCTATCCACGTTATGATAATAATACAGCGGTGGCCGAGTATAGGATCAACAACCGGATGCAGATGTCACAATTTCATTATCCTCTCCACACTCTCGGCTTCGATGATTATATTTACATATATTGCAGTGGATAGGCTGTGGAAGACAAAATACATTCCTCATTTCTTTACTCCACGCAAGGCCTTTTACAGCAGTATGGCTGCGTATGGGTTTTCAATTATTTTAGGGGTTTTAGCAGCATTCAGTAATAGGAACAATAAAATAGGTCAATGCATTAATGATCCTTCTAAAAAAGAACTTCAATTAATTTTATATGCACTAATCTTCGGAGTAATCACTTTGTGTAGTATTGTGACATTTTATTGCTATGCACGTATTTTTATCATCTTAAGGTCGAAAATGAGAATAAATCCGACAAATGCGACAACCACTGCTACCGGAAGTCATGCCATAGAAGCTGTGCCATTTCCGGTTGTTAATGTTTCTTAATGTTTCTTGTAACAGTAGTATTTGTTGTGTCAACGATTTTTCCCTCCTTAGCAGCTATTGTTTTAACATCAACAGGTTTTAGAAACAGTCCAGCCGGAAGTACAGCTATATTTCTATTGATAAGGACGTATTTGATCAATAATTGTGCCAATCCCTACTTCTACTTCTGGCTCAACAGCGCTTTTAGGAAAAAAGTTGTTTCCCTTTTTAAGGAAACATGTTAAGAGCTGTGAAAAAAGAATTTAGAAAAAAGTATTTTGAAGATTTAATAGAATTTATATATAATAAGAGAAAAACTTGCAGAGCTTCTTAATTGCTTTGTGTCGCTATTGATTTATTTTTTAAGTCTGACGGCCAAGAGGAAAACGTGGTGAACTTCAAAAAGCTTTGTGTCTCTATTTGTTTTATTGTAAGTCTAACAGAGAAAAACGTGCTGAATTTTTAAATAGTTTTAAATCGCTTTTGTTTTTATTGTAAGTCCAACAGGGAAGAGAAAAAACATGCTGAACTTCTAAACAGCTTTGTGTCGCTATTGGTTTTATTGTAAGTCTAACAGACAAGAGAAAAAAAGTGCTGAACTTCATGATAGCTTTGTGTCGCTATTGATTTATTTGTAAGTCTAACGGCCAAGAGAAAAAAGTGCTGAACTTCTAAACAGCTTTGTGTCGCTATTGCTTTACTTCTAACTCTAACAGACAAAGCAAAAACATGCAGAACTTCTAAACAGCTTTGTGTCGCTATTGCTTTATTTTTAAGTCTAACAGCCAAGAGAAAAAAAGTGCTGACCTACATTATAGCTTTGTGTCATATTGATTTATTTGTAAGTCTAACGGACAAGAGAAAAAAAGTGCTGAACTTCATAATAGCTTGGTGTCGCTATTGATTTATTTGTAAGTCTAACAGCCAAGAGAAAAACGTGTTGACCTACATAATAGCTTTGTGTCGCTATTGATTTATTTGTAAGTCTAACAGAGAAGAGAAAAAATGTTGAACATCATAATAGCTTTGTGTCGCTATTGATTTATTTGTAAGTCTAACGGTCAAGAGGAAAACGTGCTGAACTTCTAAACAGCTTTCTGTAGCTACTGATTTATTTGTAAGTCACAGACGAGAGAAAAAAGTGTTGAACTTCATAATAGCTTTGTGTCGCTATATGATATATTTGCATGTCTAACAGACGAGAGAAAAACGTGCTGAACTTCTAAATAGCTTTGTGTCGCATTGATTTATTTGTAAGTCTAACAGCCAAGAGAAAAAAGTGCTGAACTTCTAAATAGCTTTGTGTCGCTATTGATGTATTTGTAAGTATAACAGCCAAGAGAAAAAAGTGCTGACCTTTATAATAGCTTTGTGTCGCTATTGATTTATTTGTAAGTCTAACAGACAAGAGAAAAAACGTGCTGAACTTCTAAATTACTTTGTGTTGCTATTGATTTATTTCTAACTCTAACAGACAAGAGAAAAACGTGCAGAACTTCTAAACAGCTTTGTATCGCTATTGCTTTATTTGTAAGTTTAACAGCCAAGAGAAAAAAGTCCTGACCTACCTTCATAATAGTTTTGTGTCGCTATTGAATTATTTTTTAAGTCTAACGGTCAAGAGAAAAAACGAAAATTTGGAGTATAAAATTGGAGTAATGAGATGACTATCAAAATAATTCAAATTGTTCATTTATGTAGACAGGTCATTCTTCGTATTTTCAAAACATGTTAAAAAGGCAAAATATATTTGAGCCGCACCATGAGAAAACCAACATAGTGGCTTTGCGACCACCATGGATCCAGACAAGCCTGCGCTTCTGCGCAGTATGGTCATGATCCATGCTGTTCGCTAACAGTTTCTCTAATTGCAATAGGCTTTGAAAGCGAACAACATGGATCCTGACCAGACTGCGCGGATTCGCAGGCTGGTCTGGATCCATGCTGGTCGCAAAGCCACTATGTTGGTTTTCTCAAGACGCGGCTCCAAAATTTTATTTATGATACTTTAATGCCTGTTTATAATTTATAGTCATTATTATTTTCAGTTTATGTCATAAACTTAGTTGCATTTTCCATTTTGTATTTTCATCAGTTCAGTATTGAACTTTGAGCTATTTTTATATCATAGACAAAGATGACAAGTACAGTCCATAAAATAAAGAAACGTGTTTGTAAACATGGACGGATCCAAGCGGAAGGGGAAGAAACATTTTATAGAAATATTTTGATGGCAAAATACAATACATATCGTATCCTATCCCTGACCAACCTATAAACCTGGTCAGTCTATTTTATAAGTACAACAACACGGTTGACCCATTTAAACAAGATGTACATAGCTGATTCGTTAAATGATATCAAAAAGAGGCCGACCAAACAGAAAGTACTTTACAACTTTTACGGAAGAAATGCATTGTTTGAGAGTTTACCTCAGTAGAATTTCTGGGCTATTTCTTCAACTTAGTTTGGACTGACAACATCTAAAACGATCTCCTAGGGTACAGTGATTAATAATTAATTTATTTTGTATTTGGTTTTGGCTATTTATATTTAACCTAAGAGTTGTACTAAAATCATTGTAACTTTTCGCTAAATCAGTAACTTAATTTCTTTAATTGGGCAACTTACACAGCAGTTAATTAAGTTTTTCATCTTTAAATATTTTAGTAAATATTGGTAATTAATTTACATTGCTGTTACATGTATTATTATGAACCGAGTCCTAAAAGCGCACAATTAGATACTTCAATAAAAACATTTATTGTGATTATTATTTACTTTTTGGCAGATCTTGAAACTTTAGTCTTCTTATTCATTAAAGGCACTGGCTTCCAGATCCAGCGATAACAACAACAACAACAACAACAACAATAACAACAAATAAACAACAAACAAAACAAAAAATATAGATATCAGGAAGTCAGTTCTGTTTCTTTAATAAGAAAGTTTTGAAACATAATTACTGACAGACTAAATGTTACATATTATGGAAACGCACAAGAATTAGTTGTTTTTACTAATTTTATCATTGAAAAATGAGAGCTTTAGTAACGCTTAACTTACATATTCCTCCGTGGTGTATTGGTACAGACAGCGGGAAAGTTTTCATTGCGGCGGCGGTCCGGGTCAGTCGATTCCCGACTCGGGCTTATTGTATTTTGATTTGGCATTTTTTAGATAGTTAAGAAACAAAAACTTATATTCTAATGTTCATAATTTGACAAAACTTCAATTTTAAGGAAAGATAATGTTTTAGTCAAATTATGGAGGTCAGTGCCTTTAACTCATTCGTCATATTTATCACTATTTTTGGCATTCTTCTTACTTGTATATTTAGATCATTTTGTAAAATATTAGTTTAGAAAGTTAAGTAAAAATTTGGTTGGTTTTCAAACTTATTCAGTATTTGTGTTATTATTTTCCCTTTCGAAGTAAATGGCGGTGTCATCCTGACGTATCAGTAGGTCTGACTTAACATTGTACACATAGTAAACTGCCAGACCACTGCTTCCAGACACACTATTAAACAAACATATAGAATAAACAGTAAGGCTGGATCTTTTCATTCCCACAACAATAGTGTTGCGAGATTTTAGTATCGAGTTGCGCACATACAGTTTAAGAAAAGACAAAATTGTAACTTTCACATCAACTGCTTATCACGACTTTAGCACGGTGTTAGTGGGCGTAATGGATGTTACACATTTCATTTACTCTCCTGAACAGATTCAGTTAAACCAAATCTGCCATTTATTTTGCTATGTTGCGTGCTGTGCTTCCACAGGATGTTCCAATATATTTCATAGCCTAGTGTACCTGGTATTGCACCATAGAATGAAGTCAGTAATGGCATATGGAGCTGGGGTTTGTTGTATGTAAGGAAGTTATCTTGCATACAGGGAATGGAAGTCTCAGTGAACACTTCAAATAGAACATTTGCTGAGGACACCGGTCTGCAATATTACTTATAATAGTATGTCAGGCTTAAAACAATAGGAATAATTTGAATAATATTTCTGCTTTCTGCTGAAAGACCAAATGCGAGAATGTTTATACATAAATGTACAAATATCAGTAAAAGGTTTAAAAACTGCAAACAATTAACGAAATTAAGTTGTTTATTGCAATTCTTTAAGAAATTGTATAGGTAAACCAGGCATCATCTTAAAACAAAGGATGCCATTTGCTAAGTTCGTGTGTGGAAAGGCGCAAAGAAATTGCGTCTGATTGTTGGAATTATTTATCAGATTGTGACAGACCCTTTCAAACTCGCAGTAAATAAAGTCTTTGAAGCTGCTGCTTTACCCCTCGGCGTGTCGGCATAGAATGATGCTTATGTTTCATAAACCGGAAGTAATGGCGTAACGTAATTTATCCGGATAACGTAGAATAAAGCCTGGACTCGACATACAGAAAAGAAAATCATTATATGAAATTAACGGTAATGTTACTAGATTTCAAAGATAAAATACCTGACATTTGATATTTAGTTTTTCTGTGCACGTTTCAGCAATGTTTCTCTTAAACACGTTTGAAGAGTGAGGAACACTTTTTGTCATTTGATTAGTGATAGCACCGCATTAGATCGAATTGAGTACTCGTGCTGTATCTAACAAATAAATTGAACTTATGTCATACCTTTGACTATAAACAACTGTATCAGTTATCTATCAAGAATATGTGTTATCAAGATTTTAAAAGCCAATCATCTTTTGCATTCACTGAAAATAATGAATTTACTGCATAATAAAATCAACAACTATTACATTTACTTTGTCCAGTGTTAACGAGAAGCGTTGTAGATAAATGCCTTATAGAATAGAATCTAGTTATTTAGATAGAAATATAATCCTCTAAATTTTACATTTCTCCACTTGTCAAATGAAATGAAAGCTTTACAACTTCTCGCCCACAGTTTAGATTGTTTACATGGCACGGAAAAATGATAAAGTGGTTGAAAACAAGTGTCAGATACTGGTAAAAAGAACGTTGCAACGGCTTGCTGTCTTAATCACAATATTCATTAATGTATTTTGCAAAATGAATATGTCAATAAGTTTGTAGCAGTGGTCTCGCAGTACCCATATTTTATGGAATCTTAGAGAAAAGAATACTTAGAATAGCCTTAAAAGTGTGGACAATTCACTTTAATTTACGGTAACTGAATTAGTTTACCTTTAAAACATAACCATTGTTACGTAATAGCATTGCCCCGTGATGTTACGCAGGAAAAAGCGCAATTCAAAAGACAAGAAATAAAGAGAAAATTTGTTTAATTCTGTCATCGTATTCATCAAATGGTATTTGTTTCTTTGGTATGTAAGCTCAAACATTTAACTACTTTTACTTATGGACACTAGATTCCTTGCCAATTTCAATATCAGTATATCGTCACCTCAGCCACAAAATCGGTTAATTGTATTGGTATTATTTTTTTTTTTGGGTCAAACGTCACACCGACCGAATTATGGGTCATTCGGCGACTTTTCAGCCTTGATGGTGGAGGAAGATCCGAGGTTCCCCTGCATGCATTATTTCGTCACGGGCGGGCACCTGGGTAGAACCACCGAACTTCCGTAAGCCAGCTGGATGGCCTCCTCAAGTGAAGAATTCAACGCTCGTGGGAGGATCGACGATATATATTTTTTGCCTACCCAGCGGTGAAAGTATACATTTGTCTGAGCACGCTCCAGGGATAGATATTCATGTCTTTCCCCAGGGAAAACCCTTGTCCAAAAATAGCGCGCACTTTGGTGACGTCACATAGTTTTGACACTATTATGATGTCATAAACTATATAAATAATGCAAGGAAATACCCAAATCTATTTGTCACCACAATCTATTTGAACGTGATAGGCAAGGGAAATTATCTTACATGTCTCCCTGTGTAAGGCAGCTGTTTTCCCAACCCTCGGGACAGTTTGGATAAAAAAACCCTCGCTAACGCTCAATTTTTCATTCCACACTGTCCCTCGGGAATGGAAAAACCGGTCTTACACAGGTAGGCATGTAAGGTCCTTATACTGATGTACTGATGTGACGATATATCACTGACAGGGGACGACATATATCTCTTAGGTGACGACTTATCTCTGGCAGTTGACGACATATCTCTGACAGGTGACGATATATATATATATATCTCTGAAAACTTCGGACCCCCTGGGTGGGGCCTCTTTTCACCTTAGGGGCATAATTTGAAAAATCTTGGTAGAAGCCCACCAGGCAATGCTACATATCAAATATCAAAAGCATAGGCCTTGCAGTTTCAGACAAAAAGATTTTAAAAGTTTTTCCTATATAAGTAAAACTTGGTACCCCCGGGGCGGGGCCTCTTTTTAACGTAGGGGCATAATTTGAACAATCTTAGTAGAGGACCACAAGGAAATGCTACATACCAAATATCAAAGGCCTAGGTCTTGTGGTTTCAGACAAGAAGATTTTTAAAGCTTTTTCCTGTATAAGTCTATATAAACCATGTGACCCCCGGGGCGGGGCCATTTTTGACCCTAGGGGGATGATTTGTTAAATCTTGGTAGAGGACCAGCTGCCTTACACAGGCAGGCATGTAAGATCCTTATACTTGTGACGATATATCACTGACAGGAGACGACATATATCTCTCAGGTGACGACTTATCTCTGGCAGTTGACGACATATCTCTGACAGGTGACGATATTTATATCTCTGAGGTGACGACATATCTCTGACAGGTGACGACATATTTCTGAAGTGGCGATATATCTCTGGCAGGTGACGACATATCTCTGTGTTAACGATATCTCCCTAAAGTGATCAATTATTTCTGAGATGACGGCATATCTCTGACAAATGTAGGTATATCTCTGGAAGAGGACGACATATCCATGACGATATCTCTATGGGGTGATCAATCATCTCTGAGGTGACGACATATCTCTAAAAGTGACAAACTCGCGGCGTTTGATCTATCCTATATTGTTTGTGCAAAACTTGCGGTGCCTTCACATTTTGGTATACTCCGTATCTCAAGCAGGACTTACAAACTTTCTTTGGAGGATGAATTCTTACTGACTGTAATGAAACTTAGACTGGGGTTATTTAACAAGGACTTGGCAAACCGTTTTCAAATTTCGTTATCAATGGTGACAAGAATTTTCAATACATGGATAAATTTAATCTACATAAGACTAGGTTCTATGAAAGTTTTTCCTCATCGTGATATAATATCAAAACATAAGACACATGATTTTAAAAAGCAGTATCCAAATGTAATGCTAATTATTGATTGCACTGAGTTAAAAATACAAATGCCTTCTTCGTTAGTACGAAAGTCACAAACGTATTCTGACTACAAGTCGGCAAACACATATAAAGGCCTCGTTGGAGTAGACAGTCGTAGAGGAATAATGTTTGTGTCACATTTATACACTGGTGGAATTTCAGACAAAGTAATTTGTCAACGCAGTGGTCTCTTTGATTTGTTAAAACAAAAAAATAGAGACTGGCGAATTAAAACGTGGAGACGGAATCATGGCAGATAAAGGATTTACAATTGCAAACGAATTGAACGAGATAGGTCTCTGTCTAAACATTCCTCCGTTTCTTGGAAAAAGAAAACGATTGTCTGCTGCAAATGTACAGGATACACATGTAATACTAATAGCTCATCATCGGATACATGTTAAAAGGGCCATAGGAAAAGTTAGAAAATTCCATATATTTGACAGAAGATTACCTATTAAATCTGCTGGTGTTGTAAACCAAATATGGACTGATTGTTGACTTTTGTCAAATTTCCAGGATCCCTTATTGCAAAAACTTCAACTGACGATGACTAAAGTACTCACTAAAACGTCCGTCTGCTTGTTTTTAAGATAAGGCACTGCTGAGTTGACGTAAAATTGAGCAAGCTTTGGGAAAATTCTTGCCCACACGTTTTTGTCATAAAATATACGTTCTACAAATAGTCCTTTGTTCGTGAAAACAACAAAGTCGCATCACTTTACACCGGCTATTGCCATCTGTCCAGTCACTTGGTAGAAGTAACTATGTGACCTTTTTAAATGCAGCTCCTCGTCCCTTATTTCAAGACAGAAGTCTGTATTTCTTGCTGCTTCCGCGGGTGTAGTATTTCTATATTTATATGGGCACTTAATTTCCAACAGCCCGAAGTGATCATAAGATGACCTGTCTAAAACTTTGCCGTTTGGGGAAGCTCCAAGATAAGGACAGCTTGTATTTATTAGGAGTCCTGTGCGAAATACTGACACATTATGTTTACAATTGTTTTTCATTTTTTTAGTGTACAATTTTCGTGCAGTATCTTCTTTATCTCTGCCATGTGAAATTGATTTTACACTTGATAAATCTTTGCATGTAAATAAATTTTTGACAAAAGCTTCACTTGGTTCACTTTTTCTATTTATAACGTCGCCAAACTTTGATGCTGTAAGTCTATTTTTACGCATCTCATGCCATAGTTTATTCTGAGACTGATCGATAGTGATTTGTTCAATCTCCTCAGACCTGGCTTTAGTTACGTCCAGTGATTGCAAGAATGTTTTGCTTGTTTCATCAAGTTGAGTTAAGTCTATGTTAAGACTTGAATTTGGTACAGGTATATCAGGGAAGCGAAGGCTGTCTTGCAAAACAATATCAACTTTGCTAGGAATGTACGCTGAAAATTCAGACTTAGAGCTGTGATAGTCTTGGAGTTGATAGCTGAGTGGGGAACCAGTAGGAACTTCTCCAAATAATGTGTTAGTTGAGTGTGTTGTTGAGTGGTCTTTAGTTAAATACACTATAGGAATGTTACTGTTGCGTGCTCCAACTATTTCTTGTATAGTAGCTACCTCCTCTTTTGATGGTGCCAAAGTTCCTTTACTTTTTTTTGCACGCCCGTCATACAAATAACATTTCACAGGTTCCCTTTTACGTAGCTGTCTGTCAGTTGCTGCTTTGGCAAAGGTGAGCTTCATTACTGGTTCTGGTTCAATTTTGTCCCCACGTGGCTTATGCCATATTTGGCTCACGTCTGTACATGACATATCTGCTGGGATCTCTGTCATTCTCTTGTTACTCCAGTGATTTACATTGTATAACAATGCAATTATATGGTTGCAAACTCCTCCGGTTCTGAAAGCATAAATGAAATCATATAATTAGAATTTATTTGATAATATTCATTATTCTTTTAGTGACATTTGTTTGAAAACTTCAGTATAGTTTTAATGGAATACAAGACAAAATAATTCACACACAAAAATCAAATTAAGTTTTAATCATTTAAAAAAGTACATAATTTTCACTCACCCAGCAATACAGCTGCATTGTCCATCAAGAACGTTTGGTTTAAACTTTATTTCAGAAAGTTTGACATACATGGTATACAACAATAAATACATGAAATTAATGGATCGGAAAACAAGTTATTTAAAACTTATATAAATTCCTTTCCATATATGAAATAACTACAAATCATCAAATGCCATATTGTCAGGAATCATGGCTAGTGATAACTAATTTTATATGACAAATAAGAATTATATAACATGGTTGTAATGCTATCTGTTTCTACTAAATTTTGTAAAATAAAAAGGAGTGTTGCTTGAATCAAGTATATACTCACGGTACCGGGGTGCAAATCGACAGAGCAGGGCCGAATTAGGTAGTAAACCTTTTTGTTGCGAGAATGTAACGCTGAACATCAACGATTAGAGATTTATTCTGCTCGAAAGAGAGCCTATCATTGCCATTGAGAAGATTGTTTACTGACAATGGACATGGAGTATTTAAGAAAAACCTTTCACGAATTGTTTGATATTTACGACAACGAAGCAGGTAGTGATCGACAGTCTCAGTGTTTCCACAGGTACAAAGAGCGGATTCAGTTAAAGATCTTCTTTGGATGTCATAATTCAGAGAACTGCACCCAAGACGCAATCGAGTATGTAGAATTTGTCCCTTTCTAGAGTCACAGTTAAACAGAGGAGAAGATTTAGATAAGTTTTTGTTTAGCGCTGATTTGAAAGCTGTTAGGGTAGCTGCTTCTTTTGTCGTTTGTGGTAATGCATTCCAGTCACGGATTGTTTTGGGCAGAAATGAAGAATTGTAAGACTGTGTCCTGGCGTTTACACTTCTTATGTTTCTTAGATTGTAGCCTTCATCGTTAATTTGATCACGACCTGGAATGAGATCAGACATGTAAGATGGAGATAGACCATAAAGCATTTTGTAGAATAAGATGAGACGATGTTTTTTCCTCCGCTCTGCGAGGGTCTCCCACTTCAAATCATGTAACAGTTTCTGGATATTGCATAATTTTGTTGCACCGGTTACTATACGAGCTGCTTCATTATGGACTGCCTCAATATCATTTTTCAGAGCTTCACTACAGTTGTCCCAGACTACATCTGAGTATTCAAGAAGAGGGCGAATGAATGAAAAATACATTCGTTCAAGGCTAGAGCGGTTAAGCTAATCAAGAACGTTTGATTCTTTTAAACATATCTGTGCCAATAATATATGTGGCAATTCATTTTTCTTCTGACTTCGCCAACATTTTGCTTTGACAAGAAATTTACTGTCTGTTTTACAAACAAAAGCGTCATGTACATAACTTTCAATAAAAAAATTGTATCCTTTTTCAAATGCCCTGTTTTTTCCTCTTTCTTTTATATAATCAGCAATTTGTAAAATAGTAAATTTTGGAATTTCATTTAATTTTTTACTCCAATTCAAAGAACTACTAGAGGCCATTTCTGTAATTTTCTGTAGAATATTGTAAAGACTGAGATTAATTAGGATTCTGTGTAGGTTGAGGGTCTAATTGTTTATTTATTAGCAAGTGATAAGAAATAGATTAACTGTGGTTATTAATCTGACATGGTTATTGATCGCCGATGAGGCCGCGATCATATTGAATAGGACAAGTATTTGCACGCTGGGGAAAATATTTCATTATGGACCTGTGAATTCTTTACTTATGGGTGAAACAGGTCTCATAAGCGTAAATACGACTAGCTTCTACTGATTATAAAAACATACCGTATGATTTGTTGTGAATTAACTGTTGTTGTACTTTTAGTAGTTCAACCGCCACCCTTGTTTAAGAGCAACATTTAAAAAACACGTTTTTTTTTCATCCTCAAGTAATAAGTAAGTAGACTCGCCCAGTTTAATCAATCTAGACGCATAAGCTAACTATACGAGCGTCTATTTCACCCGATTTACATTCGGAACATTTTCACGCGTTTCGGGCTTTATCGTATGTTTAACATGGGATTTTTGAACCGTCCAAAGATGTTGGAAATGTTTGTCTCATTGTTTATTTTTTAATAAAACTGTTACTGCTTTCATTGTTTACCACTTTTTTTCCACCCTTGCCAAAAACAGTAATGAGTTTGTACACTGTTCAGACAATTTGCTCTTTTGAAATTTAACCAAACGCAGTTTACCTGCATAAACAAAAGCATGATATGTCACCATGCGCGGATCCAGAGGGTGGTACCGGGGGTCCGGACCCCCTCTGGAAAATCTTTAAAAAAGCAAAAAATGAAGTGCTAAATTTCAAAATGTCCAGGGGGGGGGGGGGGGGGGGGGCAGGGGATCGGCCCCCCTCTGAGAAAATTGGCTGTGTCCGTGCATGGTCACTATACCTGTCCAGTACTGGACATTACGGTAAACGCTTCTTTCTCGCACAAATGACAATTTCGCAACTTCTGTCCGGTTTGTACAAATTTCTGGCCGCGATAAACCATTTGACTTGTAAACTCATTGTAGAGACATTCTCTCTGCAGTGTAGTGAGAATGTTTACCTGTTTCAGATCACGTGATAGGGCTGTCGATACGGAGTGACCTTTTACGTACAAAAAATGTAAACACGCTATGGAGCAGGAGGCGAGTCCTAATGAAAATACTACTTTAGAGACGTAAGTTGATTTTACTGATGTTATCACGGAACATAAGTAACTTCAAAGCTTCCACCTGCATGAAAACAAAATGAAGAATATTGGCAGTGCTGAATAAAAATCAAAAGAAAAGTGGGGGTCATGTTTGATGCAAAAACTATTTTCAGTCAAACACACACACTGCAAAATCAGCTAAAAATGAGACTCCAAACTGTAGTGGTGATATATGAGAAATTGCGAAGAAAATAAGGAAAATAGCTCTACTGAGCAAAAAGAAATAAAAACTGACCCGTCATTATTTAGTGTCTGTATGCCTTAAGACATACTGATTTTATCTCCCGACAAAATTTCATTATACAATTGTTTTATGATACAAATGATTAAAACCAGACATGCTTCCCTTGAAGGTGTGAAGTGTCCGAGCCGTTCTGTTTACATTTCTTTTAATAATAAAAAAGGTGATCCATATATGCAGTTAGTTGAAGAAGGTATTTACCTCCTGGTAATTTACCTACTATTTCTTTAAAAGTCGTTTTTAAAACTGAAACTGTTACTAATAAAATATCGATCCCAACACGTATTCTAAGTATTTTTCATAAACTTTTGTTAATTTTACCAAGGACTTTAATTACGTCCTCAATCTTACTTTTGTATGGCATTATAGTTCAAGGAACTGGTAATCTAAATAGCCACATTAGTTTTTCCTTTCACACTGTGAGTTTCATGCCTCTTGTCCAAGATTCATAAAACTCCACCAAACTGTCCGTTTGGCTAATGTCTACAACAAAGACACCAGCATCGCTATATCATCTCCTGTGCTTTTGCTGCATCTTGCAGCAACTTTCGTACTTGTTTTATTTAGAATCTACAAAAAAAAAAAAAATCAGTGATACCACCTGCAACCATTCAACTTTACACCAATAAGTAACAAATCGATAATTGCGCTAAGGGTTGCGCGAAATGCTCTAAATTCCTAACTGACATAAAGTTCGCCTTAATGAAAAGAAACTATAAAGTTCTGTAACAGAAGTACGTTGTAATTACTTTGAGAAAATCCCCGCCCGTATTAAAAGGAATGTATGCGTGCGCACGTTCGTTCTTGCAGGAGGCCTAGAATTGCTGCCAGAGAAGTCAGCATGGGATCTTTGGTTTATTTTGTTTGCATGATATTTCTGTTTACATTTGTTGATAGTCGAAGGGAATACACTAAAGAAGAATTCTGTCCAGGTATGTTATACATATGTATATATAATTTGATTGCAATTTGAAATAAATATTTGATTAAAAATCAATGATAGATTTCTGCTTCAAGGTGCCTAGATCTAGAGATTATAATTTATCAAATAGGTTCTACTTTTTGACTGGATATATACATTGACGCATATATTGTAAAGTAGGAAATGATCTAAAATCGGAATCTTTATCGCGATTTAAAATCGAAAGTAGATCTAGTACATTTTGAAACCAAAAGTAGGGCTATAATTACAAATGTCTTGCCTCTTATGAATTAGGCTATAAATGCGAAAAACAAACAAAATGTTATATATTATATTTCACAATGTATAACAATTGTTTTTAATTAGTAAATGTAATGTTTATTGTCATTGCGTACAAAGAAGTAGGACAAACGGTCGTGTATTTTAGTATCTATAGGATTTATGTTCTATTTTTAGAATTGTACCTCAATGACCTCTTATCTATGTACACCACAGTTTTTTGCTTTAGGTCGTGATGTAATCTAGCTTTATAATTAAAAAGGGGCTGTTGGTTTAATGTATGATAAGAGTTATAGTTCTGGCTACCCCAACTTAACGCACGCTATTTTAATTTTCCGATGGGATCCGTAACAAAATATCAACATCAGAGTACAACTTACAATAGGGATTTTCTCAAATTGTATATAAGAAACAGGGGCAGATCAATGAGCCATAATACTGTTGAAATGTCATATTGTGAATACAACGATGATGTCAAGTTATAAATCCAGATAAATCAGCATTTTTAACTCGCCGTACCACATTTATACCGCACTTTTATAAATCTTACCTTTTACTATTTTTTTTAAAATGTTTTTAACACTATTTATACACGATGGGCGGTTACAAGTTGGGTGTAATAATTTCACGAGGGCGCAGTAGCTCTTTCAAATTTGTCATATCTGTTGAGTCGAATTGTAAACATATGTCAAGAACACTATAAAATAGGAACATCTAAACTGAAATATAGTCTGTACAGTAGTATCCAGGCATTTTAAAACGAATGTTGTATTAGATCTAGTAGAGAACTTCACTGAAACGGATGGATTCACAGTACACTGATTTTTACAGTGAAAGCAAAAGTTACTATCCATGTAAAGGAAACCTAGCGTGTGACCGCTGTCCGTAGTCTGAGTCGTCTCTATTAGTATTAGAGATTTTCTGCTTACTCTTCGGCGCACACTGCGGGCGACAGACTGGTTTCCAGGAAGATATGCACAACAAAACACGGGTAGATCTAGAATCCGATCTTACTGTCGTTATACTGCTAATTAAAGAAAGTTTATTTAAAATATCATAATGAGAAAACAACGATGATACCAAGTTATACTGTATTATACCCGCTTCTCCGTCACCTTAACAAAATCTGAAAAATTTAAGCCAATACATATTAATTTGGTAGCTTTAGAGGTAACTCTTGGGGTACCTGTACGGATAATTTATTGAAATGATTTGTAATAATGATACCACTAGTATGTTAAGTTTTGATCTTTGCTCGAGTCCCCTAATACTAAATATTTACACATACCAAATATGCATGTGTATGAAGAAGTACTCGATTCATATATTTTTGGCTATAATCGACAATTAAATTTGTTGTATCAAAGCACTATGAGGATTGCTGAAATACTTCGATGTATGACCTTAAAAGCTGATCGGGAATTCAATCTTGACTTGACCCTTGTCTTCAAAGTTTGGCCTATCTTTCAAACAATTGGTCATTTTTCAAAATCTGATATTAAAATATAAAAATACGAAGAGGCTTTTCCTTCTGGAGTTTGATTGTTTTTATTCTGATCATACATAACTAATTAAGTATATTTTCGCCAAACTATGGTAATGTTTCGGAGCTCGTGAAAAGTACATTGTATAAGAATTTCATATCTGTTAAGACAAAGTGTTGAAATAAATTATTTAGGATAATGTGTAATTATTAACATATAACCATTTAATGAAACATTTTACCATCATCTGATATTAATGAAAAACAATGATTTTTTCCCTACGCAAGTTACAACATACGTGAGGATAAAAACAGATAGATTGAGGGTCATATTAATCAGAACGTTTAGTTATTATCATTCTTCTAAACTATGCTTTTTCCTTGCGTTTTTTTTCTGACCACATGGTCTGGAGATCGTACAGACGGACAGAATTAAAACCAAACTGTTTTATCTTCATTATCTTCAAATCCATATTACAATTCATGCGCGGATTCAGAGATGGGGAGTGGGAGTGGGGGGGGGGGGGGGGGGGGGGGGGGCCGGGGAAATCCTAAAAAAATGAAAGAAGAGAAGAAGGAAAGAAAATGGTTTTTCGAAAAGGCAACATTAGGACCGCATTCAAAGTGTATGTGGCTGCTGCTACATACGACCCAGACGTTATTATTATTTATGTTAATTATCTAAAAGAAGAATTTTACCTTTTAGAAAACTTAATTTTATTATTTTTCCAAAATTTAACAGATGAGCTCATAAAAATGTGAAAATAAGGGGTATATTGTATATACAATTGCAGTGTAAAAGGTGTTCTTATGTTCTTAAATGCTCTTAAAATGCCACAGAATGCAGGAAATGAATCGCTGAATTTCAATTTTTTCCGGGGGTCGGGCCCCAAGGTTGTCGGCCACTTTACTTTTTCAGCCTATTCAACAAAAACTGATTGACAAACTTGTAAACGGCTGACATCCACACACACAAAAAACCCATCAAACTAGATATATAAGACACATATTTGTGATAGTTAGGGTTCCGTCGGACCCCCTCTGAAAAAATTGGCTGGATCAGCGCATGCACTTTTTAAAATCTTGCACAAGGAACAAATTTTAGAAAATGTTAGATCGTAACGGGTATATGAAAAACATGCTTTGGGCGAGTGAAAGCAACATACTGTAAGGCTCAGTCTAAGAGGCATATTTCACGTAGACATTTGTTGAGCAGCATTGCTAAACTATCTCAAGAACTAGTTTCTAGAAAAAAATAAAATAGCAACATCTGAAAATCGCGTTGGATCTAACGTCACGCCGACACAATTATAGGTCCTTGGGCGACTTTCCAACATTTGATGATAGAGGAAACCCCCAGGTGTCCCTTCGGGCATTATTTCATCAATGGCGGTCATCTAGCAAGAACCAGCCAGCTACATGGCTTCTTCACATAAAAGAATTGTACACCAGACAAGTGATACGAAATCAGTGACCTTAACCACTCGACCAAGGAGATTTTTAGGCACAGGTTACAACAAACACATTGAATTAAAGTTGTTTTGCAGGTATTGCAGGTACAGCTTTCAAATGTATAAAAAAAACTCAGATAATTATTAAGTCGTACGCTTTGTATAGGATAATTCACGAATTGATCCGTCCGAGCAAAGAGACATCGAGTCAAATGACATGTCTATCCAGTGATTTTACAAAATTTTATGAGGTCCTCACAGTCATCTTTAATAATCTTATTTATTTTAGTTTCTGTGAAACACGGTGACTGGACGCTTGACTACAAGGATGGATATCGCTGCATCCTAAGCTGTGATAACGGGTTCGAGCCATCTGATTGCCATGTTATCAGGAGAGATAAACATGATCAATGGGAAAGGACTGTGCCAACATGCGTTGAATGTAAGATTAATACTTAGTCTATTACTTGGTATGATGTGTAGCAAATTATTGAATCGAGTGTATGTTATATTACATCATTGCTCGTGTACATTGCATATACAAATCACCACTCGAGTTTCTTATAAAAATTTAAAAGCCAGACTTGTAAAACACACTCACTGAGATTTAGATCTACTAATGGCCGACATCATTTTAAGGTATCATATATAGATTTTATTTGGCAGCTTCAATACAATCAAAACTGTAAATAAAGACAAACTTTTAGACAACCGACTAGTTTTCTTAATATAAAGCTGGTCTTTATTTCATGTCTGATTTCAATGCAAATGTAGCACAGATTTGACTGTATTCGTTCAAAGATCATATGAAGGATATCATTCTAAATGCATTCTAACATGGTTCGATTTGTTTGCAAGTTAGAACAAGAAGAAGGTCAAGCTGTGTACATTCAGCGATAAACTACGGTTTATCAAGTATGACATCAAATTTCCGCACGACGTCCGGTTCATTACTACTCAGGTCATATTGCCGCAAGACGTCCGGTTCAATACTACTCAGATCATGTTGCCGCAAGACATCCGGTTCATTACTACTCAGATCAAATTGCCGCAAGACGTCCGGTTCATTACTACTCAGATAAATGATATCCAACATGATCTCTAAAAGTCATGACCATTTCCGAACTTAAAAAATCATTTAAAGTTTTGCTTGCAACCAACTATATAGCTGTTTACCAGTAACAACTATATTATTAGATTGAAACAAGGCTTCTGAAAGAATGAAGTTAGATAACTCTTATGGAATTTAAATGTAATTATGGTCCTTATTTGACTCTTGTTAAAGTTTTACGTGTTTTAACGATCAAATTGTATTTTAGTTTGAGTTAAAAGATTACGGCATGCTTTTTTTGCTCTTTATATACATTTTGATATTGCTATGTTCTGAATATGCGGGGTACCACCAAAGAGTTCGTTTCAATTTATCAGAATAAAAACATGTTCTTTTCTAAATATGATTATTACATTATACATTATTACACAATCTGTTTTTGTAGCCTCGATGATATCTGGTAAAACTGTTGCAGCAGTTGGTGTAGGAGCAGCGGCTGTAGTAGGAGCACCTTATGCCTTGGCAGCTGCCGGGTTCGGTGCTGCAGGCGTAGCAGCCGGATCTCTGGCAGCTTGGCTTCAGGTACAGTAAATTTTCAGTTTTCTTCCGTATCTTAAATTTTCAATTAAGTGATAGGGAACCTGTATCTTTATTCACATAGTGATGCTATAGAGAATAATAGGTTAGTGCCGTAGATGAGAAAGTTTATCTGGCGAGGTGGAGGAGGTTATCGGGTGAGCCGAAGGCGAACCCGATAACATCCGGAGCCGAGCCAGATAAACTTTCTCCATCTTAGGCACTAACCTATTATTCTATTTATCTTATCATTACTTTATTTTCCGATATTTGGCAATTTATTTTACAAAAATTAGTGTGCGACAACTGTTTTAATGACGTCATATTCGTAATTATTATTACTATTATTATTATACCAGATTTATATAGCGCCCTTTTCATGATCAATTTCACGTTCAAAGGCGCTTTACATAGTTCAAATGCAGCCACACAGGGCGCATAATTCATCCTTTACTAGTACAGACACAGAGCGATCTGACCAGAGGGACAGAGTGAGACAAAGCCCCCACGACAGAGAGATCAGAAATCAGATACAGGCTTGTCTGGCTAACTTAGCCTAGCTCGTTGCGAATAGACAGCCTGGTTCTTTAACGTGCCCAGTTTATAGCACTGACAGTTTAAACATATTTATTTCATGAATTTCACAAATAACAATAGTACAGTAACCATTTTGCATGCAAAGAATATTGACGAAAGCACATTGTACTTATAAGGTCAATCTTCTATTATAAGATATACACCAAAAACATGGCTTAAATTTACAAAACAGAATAATATTTCTTGTGCAATACATCCAATTTTAGAAGAAAATATACGATAAGAGATGTTTCTTAAAATCGTAGACACTTAACATATAAGGCTGTATTCCTATAAATCCCAAGAACAAAACAAAATATTGACAGCCTGTTCGTACATATTTTAGAAATCACAAATAAGTTAAGTGCTAGTAAGAAATTCGTAGTCACTTAACATCATACAAGGCTCTTTTATTCCTATAGTTATCAAGAAAAAGACAAAATATTATCAGCCTGTTCAGTCATATTTCAGAAGTCACAAATAAGTTAAGTGCTAGTAAGAGAAGTAAAGAATTTCAAATCGTGATAGTTATAAGAAAAAATATGTAGAAGAAGAAAGGAATAAATCAATAAATGAAAATAAGTGAAAAATAATGAAAAATAGAAATAATCCACCTGCAGATGAACAAGTTAAAACGTAGAAGGATGTCAGGTGTTATCAAGATATTACAGCACATGTCACAATGAAAGTCAATGTTAATTATTAGTGAACCTTCCACTGTCAAGAATATACTTCTGGACAGCTGCAAATAGTTCTATGTTATCTTCATCAGATAAAGAGTCGTCACCAAAGAGCAGGGTAGTTTCACAAATATTTCTAGTGATAGGGACAAGACTCGCCAGAAGTGAGGTGCGACAGTTGTCATAAGCTCTACATACAAATAAGAAGTGGTGACTGTTTTCTACTTCACCGCACTGACAGAGAGGGGATTCAACACTATTACGTAGAAACAAGTGATAATTCAAGCTACTGCACATTATCCGAAGTCTCACGTGAAGGACCTGGGCTCTTCTATTGCCAGTGTAATAGAATTTTGGAGTTTTGTTAACGTTATTTTTCAAAAGATTCTTGAAGCTAGTCAAAGTTGGCGCATTTCGGATTTCAGTGGACAAATTGTTCCAATCACGTATAGTAGCAGGTAAGAATGAGTTGAAGTATTGTGAAGTGCTCGAGTATACCGGTCTTATAAAATCAGGATTGCGAAGATTGTATTGGGTTGAAGCTCCTGCTGACGGAGGAATTAACTGTTGTAGATACTCCGGGGTCAGTCCTTTTTATAAAATAAAATCAATCTGTGGTCTCTTCTTCTGTTTTCAAGTGATTTCTAATGGGTTTCGCGTTGGAGATTTTCTAGGGATACTAGTCTAGTTGCTCCTGTCACAATTCGCGCACATTCATTCTGAATCTTGTCTAACTGATCCTTTTCAAAAGTTGTACAGTTATTCCAGATAACGTCGGCATACTCTAAAATAGGGCGAACAAAAGAAGTATATATCGTTTCAAGGGATTTCCTGTCGAGAGTCATTTTCAATTTACGCATAATGTGTACTCGTGTCCAGGCTTTTTCAGTGATGTAGTTGACATGTTCATGCCAAGAACAGTCATTAGTAAGTATGAGTCCAAGATGTTTATGATGTGACACTTCCGGAATCACTTGGCCATACATAGTCAGAGCAGGATGAAGCAACTGTGTTGCTTTTCTGGATATAAGAAGTGATTCTGACTTTGAAGGATTGAAATCTACAAGCCATTGATCAGCCAATGACATGATTTTAAGAATGTCCGATTGCAGAAGCTCCGCAGCTGGGACCGGAAAGTCAACAATGATGTAAAGACTAGTGTCATCTGCAAAAAGGCGGATATGACTACCAAGATCAAGGACGATATCATTTATAAATATTAAGAACAAAAGGGGACCCAATATTGATCAAAGCACTGATACACGCAAGGATTGGCTGGGTTCCTGACCAGTTCACCTCTAGTTGGGTGGGAAATACTGAAAAGCGTTTCTGAAAATTCCCGAGTAGCTGTCGAACCCCCGACCTCAGGATTGGAAGGCCAGTGTGCAAACCACTGAGCTATCCGTCCACCACTAATATAATGACGTCATCACCGACACAGTAATGTGGTTACAATTGAAAAATCGCAATAACTTCTTCGTTTTTGAATACAAACTCATTATTTGACCACTCATTTTCTTAGTTCGGACATTTCCAACACAATGGTGATTGTGTCAATGCAAAATTTCTTATGACAACAATATCGATCATAAGGTCACATGATCAACTGACCGTATATCACTGGTCACGTGTCAACTGACGGTATATCAAGAAAGATATACGGCACCTTGATATCGGGTCGAAAATACTTCAAGTGACAGGATAAAATATAATATTAGTATAATTCAACTTGTTCGGTATCTTGTCAGCGTGGTGTATTATTCTCTCTAACACTTTCTTCTCAGCTCTTTTATTTAGTAAAAAAAGGCTTGTTTGGACTTCTGATCAACTACTGATTATATTATCCCTCTTTTGTGCGTATGCAAGAAGTTAGTCCAGTTTAGATCATCAACGCATGTACTGCCGATCAATTAAGTTACTCTCCATTCGTTGCCCTCGAGTTGTTTTTGTTTACCTTTGATAGATTTTATTTGCAAAGTATTTTTGTAATAGACGAATTTAAACACCTTTGGTTGCAATATTGTTAAAGTAACAGGATGTTTTGATTTAATTTAGCGTGCGCTTTCTACGTTTGCCAAAAAGACTACACTAAAAACGATTTTGATCACATTTTTTTTGTGCAGGCTTCCTTGATTAAAGATAGATATTTTGTAAGCTTTAATTACCTTAGGAGAGACATTTATCCTTTCGCAAGCATGTTCAAGTCTAGATCCACTCTCAAAACAAACCTTACATTTGAAAATATCACATTTTCTTTCATTTGTAGGGCAATTCAAATCACTCTGCGTCCGTGGTCCGTCCGTCCGTCCGTTAACAATTTCTCGTTATCGCATCTCCTCAGAAACTACTTGTGGGATTTTAACCAAACTTTGTCAGAATAATGTATTGATACATTAGTTGTGTCCCTCTGAAAATCAGACTGGTTCAACAATTTTTGAGGGGGTTATGGCCCTTTGTTTATTTCTATGATTTACATAGATTTATTTAAGGAAAAACTTTGAAAATCTTCTTGTCCAAAACCACAGAACCTAGGGCTTTAATATTTGGCCTGAAGCATCATCTAGTGGTTCTCTACCAAGATGATTCAAATTATTTCCCTGGGGTCTAATATGGGGGTCACATGGTTTATATAGACTTATATAGGGAAAAACTTTGAAAAACCTCTTGTCCAAAACCACTGGGCCTAGGGCTTTGATATTTTGTATGTGACATCATCTAGTGGTCTTCTACTTAGATTGTTCAAATTATCCTCCTAGGGTCAAATATGGCCCCGCCTTGGGGGTCACATGGTTAACATAGACTTATATAGGGAAAAACTTTGAAAATATTCTTGTCGAAACCGCAAAGCCTAGGGCTTTTGTATTTGTAATGTAGCAACACCTAATGGTTCTCTACCAAGTGTGTTCAAATGATCCAGCTAGGGTCAAATATGGCCCCGCCCTTGGAATCACATGGTTCATATAGACTTATATAGGGAAAAGCTTTTAAAATCTTCTTGTCAATAAGTTACAACATTCAAATTTGGTCCACATGTATGGTTTTGAGTGGGAAGATGAACCTTGACATGAGTTGACCTTGATTTTGACCTAGTGACCTACTTTCACATTTCTGTAGCTACAGCCTTCAAATGTGGACCACATGCATAGTTTTGTGCACCGAAAAAAACCTTTGACCTTGATATTGACCTATTGATCTACTTCCACATTTATGAAGGTACAGGCTTCAAAGTTGTACAACATGCATAGTTTCGTGTTCCGAAATGAAATTTGACCTTGAATTTGACCTAATGACCTACTTTCACATTTCTCAAGCTACAGCCTTCAAATTTGGACCACATGCTTAGTTTTGTATACCGAAACAAACTTTGACATTGACATTAACCTAGCGACCTACTTTCACATTTATAAAAGTACAGGCTTCAAATTTGGACCACATATATAGTTTCGTGTTCCGATATGCAATTTGACCTTGATTTTGACCTAGTGACCTACTTTCACATTTCTCACGCTACAGCCTTCAAATTTAGTCCACATGCATAGTTTTGAGTACCGAAACAAATTTTGACCTTGACATTGCCATAGTGACCTACTTTTACATTTTTGTAGGTACAGACTTTAAATTTGGACCACATGCATAGTTCTGTGTTCCACAATTAAATTTGACATTGATTTTGACCTAGTGACCTAATTTCACATTTCTTTAGCTACAGCCTTCAAATTTGGACCACTTGTATAGTTTTATGTACCGAAATAAACTTTAACCTTAAGATTGACCTAGTGACCTATTTTCACATTTCTGTAGCTACAGGCTTCAAATTTGGACCACTTGCATAGTTCTGTGTACCGAAATAAACTTTGACCTTAAGATTGACCTAATGACCTACTTTCACATTTCTGTAGCTACAGGCTTCAAATTTAGACCACATGCATAGGATTGTGTACCAAAACAAACTTCGACCTTGATATTGACCTATTGACCTAGTTTCACATTTTTGAAGGTACAGGCTTCAAATTTGGACCACATGCATAGATTTGTGTTCTGAAATGAAATTTGACCTTGATTTTGATCTAGTGACCTTTCACATTTCTCAAGCTACAGCCTTCAAATTTGGACCAATTGCATAGTTTTGTTTACCGAAACAAACTTTGACATTGACATTGACCTAGCGACCTACTTTCACATTTTATAAAAGTACAGGCTTCAAATTTGGACCACATGTATAGTTTCGTGTTCCGAAATGAAATTTGACCTTGATTTTGACCTAGTGACCTACTTTCACATTTCTCACGCTACAGCCTTCAAATTTGGACCAATTGCATAGTTTTGTGTACCGAAACAAACTTTGATCTTGACATTGACCTAGTGACCTACTTTCACATTTTTGTAGGTACAGACTTTAAATTTGGACCACATGCATAGTTCTGTGTTCCAAAATTAAATTTGACATTGATTTTGACCTAGTGACCTAATTTGACATTTCTCAAGCTACAGCCTTCAAATTTGGACCACATGCATAATTTTGTGTACCGAAATGAACTTTAACTTAAGATTGACCTAGTGACCTACTTTCACATTTCTGTAGCTACAGGCTTCAAATTTGGACTACTTGCATATTTCTGTGTACCGAAATGAACTTTGACCTTAAGATTGACCTAATTACCTACTTTCACATTTCTTTAGCTACAGGCTTCAAATTTAGACCACATGCATAGGATTGTGTACCAAAACAAACTTTGACCTTGACATTGACCTGTTGACCTAGTTTAACATTTTTGGAAGGTATAGGCTTCAAATTTGGACCACATACATAGATTTGTGTTCTGAAATAAAAATTGACCTTGATTTTGACCTAGTGACCTTCTTTCACATTTCTCAAGCTACAGCCTTCAAATTTGGACCAACTGCATAGTTTTGTGTACCGAAATATACTTTTACCTTAAGATTGACCTAGTGACCTACTTTCAAATTTCTCAAACCACAGCCTTCAAACTTGATGCACACGCATAGTTTTGTGTACAAAGAACTTTGTCTTTGAAATTAATCTAGTGACCTACTGTCACAGTTCTCTAGCTACAGCTTTCAAATTTGGACCACATGCCCAGTGTTATGTACGAAAATGAAATTTGACCTTGTTCTAGTCAAGAAGTCAAGATACTTGGAATACTCAAAAATGGCACATTGGTGGGCGTAAGAACACTCTGTGATCTCTTGTTATCGATCAAAAAAGATTTGTTCCTTCAAATAACGTTGTATTATATATTTTTTCTCCAACTCGAATGATATTTATATATATATGATGGAAGGAGCGCGGCTCTGTGTCACTCAAGTTGCTGTTTTAGTAATATACGGGTAATTATTATGCAACTGACATGATAAAACATAGATCACCTTGATCCGATTTTGAAAGTATTTCAAATAGATAGTCCTTTTGTGACTCTCTACCAAGATTGTTCAAATTATTTTGATTCGTCAATGGGTTGTGGCCATTTTTTCCCTATACATGTGTAATTAAATGTAGATGGAACTTTAAAAATATTTAACTCTGAATCTCATTGTTCGGCGTCCGTCGGCGTGCGTCGTGCGGTGTGCTTCGTGCGGTGTGCATCAATATTTGCCTTGTTAACACTCTAGAGGCCACATTTGTGACCCAATCTTCATGAAACTTGGTCAGAATGTTTGTTTTGATGATCTCTAGGTCAAGTTCGAAACTGGGTTATGTGGGTCAAAAATTAGGTCACTAGGCCAGATCAAAGGAAAATCTTGTTAACACTTTAGAGTTAACAGTTTGAGTTTGAAACTCATGAGAATTGGTCAGAATGTTTGCTTTGCTGACTTCTAGGTCAAGTTTGATTTGAATCTTGGTCATGTGGGATCAAAAACTAGATCACCTGGTCAAATCAAAGGAAAAGCTTGTTAACACTCTAGAGGCCACATTTATAATTCTATCTTCGTGAAACTAGGTCAGATTGTTAATCTTAATGATCTCTTGGCTAAATTAAAAACACGGTCATGTGGGGTCAAAACCTAGGTCACTAGGAAAATCTTGTTTACACACTAGAGTCCACAGTTTAAGTTTGAAACTCATGAGAATTGGTCAGAATGTTTGTCTTGACGACTTCTATGTCAAGGTGGAATCTGGATCATGTGAGGTCAAAAACTAGATCACCTGGTCAATTCAAAGGAAAAACTTGTTAACACTTTAGAGACCACATATATGACCATATCTCCGTGAAACTTGATCAAAATGTTTGTCTTGATGTTCCCTAGGCCAGGTTCGTGGGTCATGTGGGGTTAAAACCTAGGTCACTAGACCTGACCAAAGGAAAATATTGTTAACACTCTAGAAAACACATTTTAAGTTTGAAAATCATGAGAATTGGTCAGAATGTTTGGCTTGATGACCTCTAGGTCTGATTTGAATCTAGGTCATGTTGGGTCAAAAACTAGGTCATTCAATGAAATCAAAGGAAAAGCTTGTGAGCACTCTAGAGGTCACATTTATGATCCTATCTTCATGAGACATGGTCAGAATGTTTGTCTTGATGACCTTTAAATCAAATTCATATTTTGATCATTTGGTGTCAAAAACTAGGTCACCCGATCAAACCAAAGGAAAAGTTTGTTAATACACTAGAGGCCAGTTTTATGATCCTATCTTCATGAAACAAGACTGAAACTGGGTCATATGGGATCAAAAACTAGGCAACCCGCACAAATCAAAGGAAAGCTTGTTAACGTTCTAGGAGCCACATTCATGACCCTACTTTCATGAAACTTGGTCAGAATGTTTTTCTTCATGATCCCTAGGTCATGTCCAGATATGGGTCATATGAGACCAAAAACTAGGTCACATGTTCAAATCACATGAAAAGCTTGTTAACACTCTTGAGACCAGATTTATGATCCTATCTTCATGTAACTTGATCAGAACTTGGTCAGAATATTTGTCTTTATGATCTCTAGGTCATGTTTGAAACTGGGTCATCAGGGTCAAACACTAGGTCAATAGGCCAGATAAACTCTGGTGAGCGATATAGGGCCATCATGGCCCTCTTGTTTGTATTTTTGACAATATATGACGATATTAAAAGTTGACCACTCTCAAATTGTCAAATGTAAATGTGTACTGCGTGTATGTAGGATATGAAACATAATATTCTGTAAAATTGTGACCTTCATGTAATGTTATTTTATGACGAAGAGCTGTATGCTTAAGTCAAAATAAAATTTCTGTTATGTTATGTTCTGTATGAAACTACATGTAAATAAAATGTGCATCTTTTAGCCCCTACCAGTCGAAACGTAGCTTTATTTTCACATATATGGACTCGGAGTTTTTATGGATACTTGTCAAATTTTATTCTTCTTTTTTCAGGGTTCTGCTACAGCAGCAGGTAGTTGGTTCGCTTTGGGTCAGAGTGCCGGGGCTGCAGGAATAGCTGCGACCACACAAGCCGGCATCTTTGGTTCCGTTACAACAGTCACTCGGGCGGCAACGAGTTACTTCACAGGATGCGAGGCGGAATAAATACAATGACGTTTACTTATTTTTTCATTTTCAATTCATATCTGTTTTCCCTTTCGACAATTTTTGTGTTATAAATAATCTTTATTCTCATATGTCGACCTTTTTTATTCAAATGGTATCATATCGTCCGAGGAGTGAGATCGAAATGGGTTTACCTTTTATTAAATAAGGTATTGACGGCTACATAGGTTTAAATCTTCTCATATTGAGCAGAGAGAGCGAAATAGGGTAAATGTTATTATATCCAGGAGTGCAAGCGAAAAGGTATAGATGTTATTATATCAATGAGTGAGACAGAAATATGTGTAATATTAATATATCGAGGAGAAAGAAAGCGAAATATGCCTAAATATTATTATATCCAGGAGTGAGAGCGAAATAGGTCTATATGTTGTTATATCCGGGAGTGACAGCAAAATAGGTCTAAATATTATTCTAACACGACCAGCAAATAACCTATATACACATAGGAGAAAATCAATCAACGGTTGTTTTTAGATAAAAAACAAGGAAGAATATCCAACAGGGAAAGTCACGTTCAAAAAACGCTGCCTCCCCAAAGACACACACGAAAAACTCATGCACACCATACACAAAAATGAACACAAAAGGACAAAACAAACAAATACAGGAACACAGTGACCCATGCGCGTGCAAAGTAGTGACGTCATCCTCTATGTGTAGAATGATCTAGGTGCGTAGCACGAAATGTAGTTCATGTCATTAAAAGTAGTTACCATTTTTTCTAACATGTTGATACTAATATGTCGTGTTAGAATCGAAATAACAAGACGTCGCCTTATTTCCACAATGCGCCAAGTGCCATTTTTGCAATTTTGGGAAATGCAAATCGAAAGTTTAGGTATCAATAACTTTGCAACTATTTGGTCAAAAAAATTGAAAATTTCAGACCTTGTTTAGTTTGTATTCTTTAGACTTATGTAAAAATTTCAAAAGAAATAATAAAATAGAATTTTAAGAAATTAAAAAAATGTTTTTAAAAAATCACATGAAAATGAATATTATAGTATTGAAAGTTAATTCCAAACTGCAACTTCGAGTTAGGCCGTTGTGGAATGAAAAGAACTTTCAAAAATAGGTAAAATTGCCTTGCAAACTGTCTTTTTCGTTGTTTAACACTGACTAAAAAGGATAAAAACATTATTGCAATGAATATTCACACAGAGTCATATTAAAGTCTTAATAATAACTGAAAAAGCCCTATTCAGTAACTTTCAAGCATTGCTTCTTACAAAGAACTATTGAACAACTTTCTATAATGCAATACTCCGAAATGATCTCCTTATAAAAATTCAACAACCGATACTGAAGCATTACTATTGAATGACTCTCAATATTCAATGAAACCACTGTTACCTGCGAAACTAACATTCATGAAATAACTTCCATCTCACCAAAAAGACGCAGTATACCAGTCTATAGACTTTAGGCCTATAGATTTCACCATTAGCAGAACCAGCTTTTAAAAACGTAATTATGTATCTTTTGATCAATTTTAAAATAAAACATGGAAAGTATGAAACTTTATAGATAGTGCAGATATTTAAAATGACTCATTAACACAAATTCGCAATAGCAGTATGAATACTGAATCATTTCAAAGTACGATACCTTAAATTTATAGAAATTTTAAGGTATACTTTACCCAAATTTCATACAAATACTGCATACTATTTATGTAAAAATAAAATCAACAAGTTTATGTGTATGAACAGTACTATCCATTAGGATAAAAATAGTACACCCTCTGTACATGTAAAGCTGAACACAATATAAATGTGCATGTCCACTAAAAACACAGAATGCGTTTTTAAACAGTCAGCCTTAGCTACTCCAGGACAATTTGATTGCAACTGTTGCCAGTGTCGTAAATGTTTTAGATATATTTAAGAAACACAAGACTGTATGCTTCTTGAAACAGTAAAGTATTTTAAATGTTACTATGGACACTATCAATTTTTTTTTGTATAAAAAATGGCCTGGACAACAAAACTTCTATAATATCTCATCATTATCGTTATCAATTATGAATCTTTTCAGTGCAAATGTAATTATGTAATTCCTATTTTGGGACCAAAGTGAGTTCGACATGATGGTTGAATGCTCCAGGACCTGTTAACTAAATGTAATACTAATACTAAAACACTGGCTATCTCATTGCTTCTTCGGCCAGCCGTCGGCATGATATGCAGTTTTATCAATAGAAAAATATGCCTGTCAGATTGCACATGTTCAATTTTCTTTTGCTGAAAAAGTCTTAAAAATTTGCCCGTAGTAACAGAAAGGACATTATCTAGATAAAACATATAACCAAACTGTTTGTATTATTTCTACAAGCCTCTTGCTCACCCTTTGTATCGATTTTGTCCTGTAAGTATTGTTCATATCTATGTCTAATGCTTTCATCTATATGCTCAAAGTCATCAGCCATCGATCTTGACAAGACTTAGTGTCACATTTGTCTTTCATAGGTATATTGAATTATAGATAGATAGATAGATAGATTTATTCAGGTATAAGATCATATATACAATCTAAAATTACAAATATCGCATTAAGTAAGACAAGTTTTGTAAGATATTTAAAACTAAGCGAACAAATTCTAAAACTAACATGTGACTTACATTCACATAATATTGCTTAAACATAGATAAAAAATACAAATAGATAGTTTGATAAAAGTTATAAAAAGACAATGATTTAATACTAATAAAAATCATAAAAAAGTTATTTCAAGTTTAGCCGTGCTTCCTAAATTATTCTCCGCTGATCTTATACCAAGGATAACCCATGAAAGTAGCTTGAAGAGCACTTATTTCCAATGGGGTCCTCGACTCATTACGGCACCGATTTAGTTATATGTTAAGTAAAAAGAAAAAAATCATCAGTGAAAGACTAATACGCGAAAGAAGAATAAAATAAAAAGGAAGTACTAAAGAGAATTATTTTAGTGAATACCTCAGTAATAACAACTAAAGTTTAAATAACAATTGGATTTAAAAACTAAATATTAATATCTTATAACTTGGCTTTCCTCAAGTAATTTCCCTTCTCGAGGGTAAACGATTTGTACGAGGGTACGCCTGCTGAACACCATATATGGATGGCTATGATACAAAACAGAAAGACCCTCTATTTTATATGTTTTGGAATGTTCTTTTTCAGCAGATTTAATCCATTCTATTGGCACTGAACAACATATGTCATACATCTCAGCCACTGACAAACATTCTAGGTATTCCCTTTGGTAAATATAGTGGTTCGGTATGAATTCTGAAATTCTTTGGTCATTAACCCCACAAAAGTTATTGATCAAAAGTGAGAACTGACCGTTTATTGGACACTATTGTTTCTCTATTATACACTATATATACCACTAATAAAAACAGTAAAACACTAGTCTTACACTGAAAGTACAATCAAGTATCCGAAACTAAAACCATCCGAAAATGTAATACACATTAACATTGAGTTTGCATCAAAGGTTGCGCTCTTTTGGCAAAAATTATATACACCACTAATTTAAGAAATTGTAAAAAGCAATAAATAGCAAGTAAATATTCTCTGTTTGCAATAAATAATCTGCAATATCTGTTACAAAGTATAATCTGCAATATCTGTTACAAAGTATGTACCTTTTTAGTTGAAACTTCGCCATGTTCCTCATATTGTTGTCACGTGATGTGATATGACAATATCATTGGCGTTTCAATATGTGGCATTGTGGAAATAACCTATAGTGTTTTCAACGACTAAGGGCTTTGTGGAAATGCGATTTACTCTAGTTTTATACGTTCCACAAGGAAACAATCAGGATATTATGATAGAGCTCGGCGAGACGAAAAAAATGATACCAAACACTCCAAATTGACCAAAATTGACATATGGCATTGTGGAAATCAAGCGACGAAGTTCCAAAGTCAAGTTCTACTGTAACGATGTTGCGTTCCGCTTTCGCTTAAGCAGACCTTTTAGATTGATTGTTTTCTTATATATAATACTGTAGAAAGTTGTTATTTGGTCTTTTGACTGGCAAGATTGACAGTGTTCTCATAATACCACGATCATATAGGTCTTTAATAGTTTTGTTTTTGTATTGAGTAATCAATAATGAATATAATATATCCATTTGTAGTTATTTCACTAAAAGTTAAGTTAATAGTTAAGTTAAATGACTCGGTAAAATATAACAGCAGATAATAAATTTTATTTTGTATGTATATACATGTATTATGCTTGTTTACACTCATCTTTCACGCATGCTTGTATTTGTATGTATGACGATGAACTTCAAGTCTGTTGTAAATAAATTTATGTTCTGTTCTGTTCTGGTTATTATTCTGAAAGCTTCATAATCTGCTAGTCTGATTATTAAGTACCTGTGATATTTGAAATAACAAAGTAGTGTGCACAATTCTTCAAGCATACACAACTGTTCCGTTTTTACAATTTATACTAGTGAGGAGTTATCGAAACAGGGCCAGTTTCATTCATTTTGTCATAATATAACGGGGTCAAATCACAGAAGACTCTCATGTCCAAAGAATCTTCTTAGAGATATTTCAACCTTTAACATGCTGGCGGCAAGTTATTTTTGCCTTTGCGATCAGTGCATACCAAGAGCAGCCTGCATGTCCGTGCAGGCTGATCATGGTTTGCACTGTTCGCTATTCAGTCAGAAAATTTTCAGCGAACACCCCTTTGAATAATAAATGGTACTGCCCAGCCCATTTTAGAAATTAAGCAGGGTAAAGGTTAAGTCCCACCGACACAACGGAAGGTCACCTGAAGACTTTCCGTCGCACCTCTGGCCATTCCCGCAGGAACGGGCACCTGGCAGTCCGCTGGCCATTCCTGCAGGAACGGGCTAGCACCTGAGTAGAACCCCCGGCTTTCCATAAGTCTGCGGGATTGCTTCCCCACTAGAAACAATTCTACAGTCCAAGTGAAATGTCGAGCCCACTGCGGTGCGTGTGTTTGGTGGGTGGGGAGGTGGGGGGCGTAGGGGCAAGTGATTCGAAACACGGCCACAGAGGCCCACAATATAGAAATGGCTACGCAATCTCTGCATCAATGTCCTAAAATGAGATGACTAATTTGTCTACTAAGCAAGAAATTAAACGAAACATTAGGAAACAATACAAACCTTTTATAATACAAGTCCATTTGCATTATATGCGTTTCAAATGAAATTAATTTAGAATGTAGAATATCTGTCAAATTTTATTGCTGTGACGATGGGTTAAATCTAGGCAATGCGAGCAAACTATTCGAAAGAATTTTCGCTTATTTCATTACTCTTTCTGACCAGTACATCGATCACAGTCCGAGAAAACTGACAATAAGCTCTTTGCAAACTAATTTATACATGATTATAAAGACCTTTTAGAGATTTTACCTTTTCTTAAGGTTTAGCAGTATATCATCAAAACACAAAAATATTTGATAAACGAACAACATCTTTACCAACAATCTGCCTGATCATTACATGTTCTGCCGTACTGTCACGTATGATGGATACTTAAACTATTCTGAAAAAGTTGTCTCATTTGTAAAGAAATATAAATAAGCAACTGCTGAAAACTACGTTCCACCTAGTTATGTGAAATTTCAGCACTGGAACATTATTGCAAATGCATCAAAAAGAAGTTATGTAACAGTTCTTTGAAAAAGATGAGTTTTTGGAGGCGTTGAACTGTCCGAAAATGTGGCCCCTTTATGCAGCCATTTTCCGAAATTCAATATATACAGTCCGTGTCCGATAACTTCGGAGTGACGTCACGTTTGTTTATGTTTTCTGGACTTATAAAACTAACAAAATAGGTAAAGCAGCTTACATAAACAATAATATTGGGTAAATATTTTATTGCAACACGTCTGTCAGTCCCGTAGCTCAGTGGTTAAGTATTGATGTTTGAAATGTCGAAATTTGCGGGCTGTAAGTTCGAATCGAGGTAGGTGTACTTTTTTTTTATTTCTCTTTCAGGGCGCAATAACCATTCATTTTTCCTTGAATATATTAAGATATTTAGATAGAACTATTATTAAATTAATTTGTTTAAAGGTGACCAGCCATCAGCTCTGTGTAAACACATCGTATTATGAATGCATAGTCACGAAAACATTCGGAAATTTCGTGCAGGTAAAATTCCTCTCTGGTATATTGCCAGTATTAGTGTAGTCAACATGTCCGAGGCGTCCACGTCTGTTGTTGCAAAGAGAAACATTGTTCAGTATAAGAATGAAGCTATTATAATGCATACTACAAAATGTTCTTAAGGTTATTTCAAGCAACATCATTTTTCAATATTTCAGTTCGTTATTGTATACCGTAGTGCTGTATAACTGCATTTTGAATATTTTCAATTGTCTTTGAAAAAAATGTAATTAAAACATAAATAAAAAACAAAGATTAAAAAAAAAAGTATAAACGGTGGGATTCGAACCAACGCGACAATGGAAATAAAAAGAATCGCACATGTAAGGCTTACGCTATACGGCCGGTACTAATATTCTACTTCAAAGTAAGCGTTCCAGTTAGTAATATAATATAAAAGTGTGTATTTAGATGATGATAATTATCGATTACCCTCCTGACTTGGACTCTTCCAAACAGTCACTCTGAAATTATCATACATGGACTGTATATCAGTATACTGACAATTGTTTTGTTGAGTAATATACATGTTTTTATATGCTATCCAATTTTCATTTTAATCAACCCTTTCTTTCTATGATTTGGTGTTATTCGATTTTTTCTCAAAATGTAAGGCTAAGCGTTACAGACAATCGGAAAACTCCGGCCGATTACGTATTCTCCGTTTGCGTTTTCGGCATTCTCCGGTTGTAATGTAAAAGTAATCAGATGGTTGCCGAAATCGCACGTAAAATGCTGATCGTCGTTACGGGTTTTACCACCTTAAGATAGTCACATGTTTTTTTCACCCGACTCTCCAATTAATTTGCTTTGTTTTGTTCTTTGCTTCTTATAGATCTTCTTATAGAAATAAATTATATTTATTCTGTACAAAGGCATGTTTACCATTAGAGAAAAAAAAATAGTCATGCATTAAATATGATAATTACATTTCTATTCTCAAAACGCATCAAAGGCGAATTATATTAACACTGATGAAATGAAAATCCGCAAATAAGGAAAAGGTAACTGACTGGTCAGTCCTAATGTATTTATATTTCAAGGAAATTAAAATCATATTCGTTTACCTGTATATATTAGATGAGTCGGAAACAAAAAGACATGGTAATGGATTTTGATAGAAATAGTTCGGAATAATTACGAGAAAATTACTAACGTAGGAGCTCACAAACTTAAAACACCCTTATCTTAAGATATCGATATTATTGTTATTAAGATTAAGAGTTGGTAATTAAAAAAGTTCTATGAAAATAGGGTATTACCTGACTATTTTGAGATTACGGTCTCCTGTTTTGACTACGTACGGCGGAACAGGTGGAAGATTCCACAATGAGCAGTTCTCAAGACCCTTTGGAACTGGACAACTTTGACAATTTTCTTTTGGCCTGTTTCGTCGGGTCCTTAGTGGTGTTTTTGTTGTTTCTCGTTCTGCAAAGGCAATTAAATTTATGCGTGTATGGTTCTTAATGCTTACTTTAGAGTTTTTATAGTTTTATAAAAGTGATTTTAGTAGAATGGGCAGCTTGAAGTGCAAGACCTGCCAGTGGCTAACTAGGTGAATAATGCAAAGCGAAACGGCGGCGATCACGTAGGCTAAGCAAAGGCTGTATCTGCCTGTACAGCAGAGCGCTGAGACGTTGCTGCAGCAGCTCTCTCACGATACCAGAGACGATGAGCTTGAGCTCCCTGGGCTGAGACGTTGCCATGCAGACCCAAAATTTCTTTAATTATTCTGTCAAGTGTCAAATTCAAATATTTTTATTAACCGAGAATTTTTTACCATAAATATTCTGTATACATTTTATAAGATTGTCCAAGAAGT